>NC_054478.1:12817959-13449209 GCF_017639515.1 Carcharodon carcharias | reverse complement strand
GTGAAATAGTTCCAATGTATTGTTCTAAATTTTAAATGATACCATCTAGTCCTTGACTTTTTTACTTTTATGAGCAATTTTCCTGGGTCTGTTTTTACCATTATCCCTCTTTCAGTGGATGTTCGGCTCACTGACCTGTTATTTCCTGGCTCGTACAGATGGCCCTTCTTAAGGATTGATGTTACGTTAATTATATTATAATCCTCAAGCATTACTCCTCTTTCTAATGATTCAGTGAAGATAGAGGAAAGGATGAGACCAATTTTGCACGCCATTTTCAAATTCTTTGCTATGAAGCTCTTGTCTTTCATCTCCTCTCCCTGTCTGTGACTACGTTCTATTTCTTTCAGTACTTTCTCTCTCCCCTCCTAAATATTTGGCTTTCTTGCTGTTAAGGCAGCACACATTCTTCTCTCTGAAAGAAGAATTCATTTACTGAAAAAGCAAAATACTGCAGTTGCTGGAAATCTGAAATTAAACAACAGATCTAAAGTCCCGTTGAAAGGTCATAGACCTAAAACATTAACCCTGTTTCTCTCCACCGATGCTGCCAACCTTGCTGAGTATATTCAGCATTCTCTGTTTTTAATTCAGCCACCATATTTGCTATCCTTTGATTGCTTGATATCTTATCACCTTTGGGATCTTTTCCCCACAATTTACTTTTTCTCTTTGAATATGCTTATTGAAATATTTAACTTTTTTTAACATTGCCTGCCATCATAATTTTATTTCTTAGTCCTCATGACCACTTTCTTGACCTCCTTTGTATTATTCGTGGTGCACTGTGCCACTGCAGCTTTACCTTTCATGAACTAGCTCTTTCTGATCCTCATTTCCTCAATTCCTTTCTCTGTTGATTTTTCCGTGTTATCCTTTTGTTCTGTTAGGACAGGCTAACAGGCACCTGTAACCTCAGGTAAATGTCCATTCTCCATCTCTGAAGGTGAGTGCCAAGACCTTTTCTGCCATGGAGGGTCCTTCCTTCTCCGCATTGTCATGCAAAATTGCCCCCCCACCCCCACCCCCCCCCACACACACACACACACACACACACACACACACACACACACAGGCACGCACACACACACACACACACACACACCCCCACCCCCACCCCCGGACAGGGAGAAAATTCTCCCCTTAATGTTGAGGTAAACTCCCTTGGCTGCAAGAAAGTTGAGTTGCTTGGAAACACAAATTAATCTCAGCATTTTCGCGGTTGTTTTAACCTGAGTGAATATTATTTGGCAGTCACCTGACAAGGACTTGACAATTGTTACTGAAAAATAAGTTTTGCCAATAATTAATCGAATTCAGATATGCACTGAATGCAGGCCTGTGTACAGTAAGTGAAGGAAGGAGAGGAGGTGAATGAAGCTTCCTCAAGTCATGCAGTTATCTCCCTGTTTCTTTTCCCAGGAAAAATTTTGAGAATTTTCTTTACTGTTTCCTTCAGGTTGTCGACGGTGATCAATGCAGATCAGATCCTGGTGCTTCAGAATGGAAGGATAGTAGAAAAAGGAAGGTAAGCAGCCCATTTAACAGGGGACTCCCATTCTCATTTAACACCACCGGGCCAGAGAAGGCAATGGCTTTTAAGTATTCTGCTTTTGAAATATGATTCAATACAGCTTCCCCAGGTGGTTAAGGCAAAGACCATACACAAAGAGATCCCCGTGTCAGCCCCCAGCCTGTGCCATTAGCTGATCTCCACTACGATGGATATAGGAGTGCTATATTTGATTGTAGCATTCAAGAATTAAGTAAAGGGATACTGATTGTGTTTCCTCCTCCTGAATTCTAGCCAGAGCCCCCCTCCCACCCCGCCAAAATGGGAAAGTGTGCAGACTGTGGGTGAGGACAGAATTGGGGTGCATTGTGATGCTGCTTCCAGTCAAATAAAAGAAAGACTGACTTGGATTTCTATAGCGCCTTTTGCAACCTTAGAATGTCCCAAACCACTTTGCAGTCAATTAAGATTTTTTAAATGTTGTAATGTGGGAAACGCAGCAACCAATGACCAGATACTCGGTTTTAGTAATGTAGGTTGATGGACAAATATTGATGAGGACACTGGGGAACTCCCCTGCTCTGCTTTGAATAGTGCAATGCAATCTTTTACACCCACATGAGAGGGCAGACAGTGTCCTCCATTTAGTGTCTTATCTGAAAAGCAGCGCCTCTGACAGTGCAGTGCTCCTTCAATATTGCAGTGAGAGTGTCAGCCTAGATCTGGACTGTAACCTGAACCCACAACTTTCAGCGCTGAGCATTGCTATCCACTGAGCCCCGGCTGACGCCAGAGAATTACCATCATATAAATATACGAGTTAGGAGCCGGAATAAGCTGCTTGGCACTTCGAGCCTGCTCTGCCACTCAATACGATCATGGTTTATCTGACTGTAACCTCCCACCTAACCCCAATAACCTTTCACCCCGTTGTATATCCAGAATCTATCTACCTCTGCCTTGAAAACATTTTAGGACTCTGCTTCCACTGCCTTATGAGGGAGTTCCAAAGACTCGTTATCCTCTGACAGAAGAAATTTCTTCTCATCTCTTTCTTAAATTGGTGACCTCCCTTATTTTTTAACAGTGACCCCTAGTCCTAGATTCTCCCACAAGAGGAAACATCTTCTCCACATCCATCCTGTCAAGGTCCCTCAGGATCTTATATGTTTCAATCAAGTCTCCTCTTACTCTTCTAAACTCCAGCAGATACAAGCCTAGCCTGTCCACTCTTTCCTCATGAGATAACCCACCTAATCCTGGTATTAGTTTAGTAAACCTTCTCTGACCTGCTTCTGATGCATTTACGTCCTTCCATATATAAGGAAACCAATACTATACCAAAACTGTAATGAAACCCCCACTATCAACATCCTGGGGGTTACCATTGACCAAAAACTGAACTGGACCAGCCATATAAATACTGTGGTTATAAGAGCAAGCCAGAGGCTTTGAATTCTGCGGAGAGTAACTCACCTTCTGGCTCCACCAACCACAAGTCAGGAGCGTGATGGAATACTCTCCAGTTGCCTGGATGAGTGCAACGCCAACAAAACACAAGAAGCTCAACACCATCCAGGACAAAGCAGCCCACTTGATTGGCACCCCATCCACAACGTTCGCTCCCCCCGCCAGCGATGCGCAGTCGAAGCAGTGTGTACCATCTACAAAAGGCACTGCAGCAACTCTTCAAGGCTCCTTTGACAGCACCTTCCAAACCCATGACCTTTTCCACCTAGAAGGACAAGGGCAGCATATGCATGGGATCACCACTACCTTCCAGTTCCCCTCCAAGTTGCACACCATCCTGAATTGGAAATATATCGCCCTTCCTTCACTGTTGCTGGGCCACAATCCTGGAACTCCTAACCTATCAGCACTTTGGGTGTTCCTACATCACATGAACTGCAGCAGTTCAAGAAGGCAGCTCATCACCATCTTCTCAAGGGCAATTAGGAATAGGCAATAAATGTTGGCCTAGCCAGTGATGCTCACATCCCATGAAAGGATAATATAAAAGGGATAGCGGTGAAATTTCCACCTTCTGATCATCTCTGATCACTGGGCACTGGCCATAATCTTTCAATCTTCCCTAGGCTCGGGGATGGTGCCGGAGGACTGGAGAATTGCAAACATTAAGACATTGTTCAAAAAAGGTTGTAAGGATAAGCCCAGCAATTACAGACCAGTCAGTTTGACTTCAATAGTGGGCAAGACTCTAGAAACAATTATTCGGGATAGAATTAATTGTCACATGGAAAAATATGGGTTGATAAGGAAGAGCGAGCATGGATCTCTAAAGGGGGAAATGGTGTTTAACTAACTCGTTGGAGATTTTGAAGAGATAACAGAAAAGCTCGATGCGGGTAATGCTGTTGATGTGGTGTACATGGACTTTCAAAAGGCATTTGACACAGTGCCACACAACAGACTTGTGAGAAAAGTTATTGCTCATGGAGTAAAAGGGGCAGTAGCAATGTGGATACAAAATTGGCTACAAAATAGGAAGCAGAGAGTAATGCTCAATGGATATTTTTCAGGCTGGAGGAAGGTTTGTAGTGGAGCTCCCCAGGGGTTGGTATTGGGACCCTTGCTTTTCTTGATATATATTCATGATTTAGATCTTGGTGTGCAGGGGACAATTTCAAAGTTTGAGGATGATATGAAGCTTGGGAGTGTTGTAAACTGCGAAGAGGACAGTGTGGAACTTTAAGAGGACATAGTTGAGTTGGTGGAGTGGGCTTATAGGTGGCAGATGAAGTTCAATGCGAAGAAGTGTGAGGTGATGCATTTTGGTAGGAAGAATGTGGACAGACATTAAATAATGGGTGAAATTTTGAAGTGGGTGCAGGAGCAGAGGGACCTGTGTGTATATGTGCATAGACCATTGAAGGTGGCAGGACAGTTGGAGAGAGCAGTTAATAAAGCATATAGCATCCTGGGGCATAGAATACAAGAGCAGGAAGGTTATGCTGAATTTATATGACGCTCGTTAGACCTCAGCTGGAATATTGTGTACAGTTCTGGGCGCCACATTATAGGAAGGATGTGAACACATTGGGGAGAATGCAGAAGAGGTTTACAAGAATGGTTCCAGGGATGAGAGACTTCAGTTACAAAGATAGATTGGAGGGAATGGGACTGTTCTCCTTGGAGAGAAGGTTAAGGGGAGATTTGATAGAGGTGTTCAAAATCATGATGGGACTGGACAGAATAGATAGGGAGAAGCTGTTCCCGCTCGTAAAAGGATCAAGAACGAGAGGGCACAGATTTAAAGTGAGTTGCAAACGAAGCAAATGTGATGTGAGAAAAAGCTTTTCTGGTCTGGAATGCACTGCCTGGTAGTTTGGTGGAAGCAGGTTCAATCGAGGCATTCAAGAGGACATTGGATGATTATTTGAACAGAAACAATGTGCAGGGTTATGGGGGAAAGGCAGGACTATGGCACTAGGTCACAATGCTCATTTGGAGAGCCGGTGCAGACACGATGGGCCGAATGGCCTCCTGTGACGTTAAAATTCAGTGATTCTACCCAGTGCCCCTAAAGAGGAGCTGTGCAAACTTTGGGAGAGGGCAAGATCGAGTTGCCCTATGAAGCTTTTTATGATCAAATAGCATGCCAGGACTTGCAATCAAGCCTCATATCTGATTAGCAGCCATTTGTCTATGATACCAGAGGACACCAATGAAACTGACCTCAATCAGGAGAGGTGAAAGTGAGGAGAAAGAAAAGATCAGCGATTGTACCCAAATGTTGTGCAACTTCAGTAGATGGTGAGATGCTTGGATTGTTTTCAGATACACAAACTACTGAAAGTAGAAGGGCAGGTTAATAAGGCCATAATAATGGCAACCAAACATTAGGATGTATTCCTAGAGGCCTGGAATTAAAAAGCGAGGAAGTCTTGTTAAATTTGTATAGAACCTTGGTTAAGTCACGTCTGCAGTACTATGAACAGTTCCAGTCTCTGGTGAAGGTGTAAACATGAATTTACAAGGGTGATACCTGAACTGAGAGGTTATATCTATCAGCAAAAGATGAATAGGCTGGGGCTATTTTCTCTAGAAAAGATAAAGAGTGAGGGTGACATGACCAAGGCTTTTATAATAATGGAGTTTATTAGATAGACAGAAAGAAGATGTTTCCACTTGTAGGGGATTCAAAAACCAGCAGCCATAAATATAAGATAGTCCCTAATAAATCCTATAGAGAATTCATAAGAAACTTCTTTACCCAGTCAGTGAGTGGTGAGATTATGGAAATCTCTGCCACAAGGAATAGTAAAGGCGAATTGCATTGGTGCATTTAAGGCCAAGATAGATAAGCACATGAGGGAGAAAGGAATAGAAGGATATGTTGAAGAGGTTAGATGAAAGGGTGTGAGCGGAGGTTCTTGTGGACTATTAATGTCTGTGTAGACCACTTGGGCTGAGTGGCCTGTTTCTATGCTGTAGACTTGATGTAACTCCTTCGAGCAGAGAAGATTATGGGGAGATTTAGTCTAGGAAGAGTGTCCTGCAGTCAGCATCGCGGTGAAGCATGGTCACCCCACAGCTTACGGATGTGCAGACAGAGAGACAATAAGTGACCATTAGTCAGAAGAAAGGTGTCAGGAAATCCCCAGGGTGCATCTCGCTCGAGAACCATTTTTCTGTGTTGGAAAATGATGAGAGTGATAGTTCCTCTGGGGAGTGCAGCCACGCTCATGGCACTGTGAATGGCTCAGCTGCACTGGGGAGGAAAAAATGGGGAAGAGCAATAGTGGTGGGAGACTCGATATTAAGGACAACAGAGAGGCGTTTCTTTGGCCGTAGACATGATGCCAGGATGGTATATTGCCCCCCTGGTGCCAGGGTCAAGGATGTCACTGAATGGCTGCAGGCATTTTAAAGGGGGAGAGCAAACAGATTGAGATCATGGTTCATATTGGTACCAATGACATAGGTAGAAAGAGGGATGAGGTCCTGCAATCAGAATTTAGGGAGCTAGGAACCAAATTAAAAAACAGGACCTCAAAGGTAATAATCTCTGGATTACTTCCAGTGCTACGCACTAGTGTGTATAGAAATAGGAGGTTAGTCCAGATGAATGCGTGACTAGAGAGATGGTGCAGGAGAGAGGGTTTTAGATTTCTGGGACATCGGGATCGTTTCTTGGGGCAGTAGATCTGTACAAAGCGGACGGGCTGCACCTGAACCGGAATGGGACCAATATGTTTGTGGGGACGTTTGCTAGTGCTGTTGGGGAGGGTTTAAACTAACTTGGAAGGGGGATGGGATCCAGAGAGGAGTTCAACAAGGGGAGATACATAGCCAAAATTAGAAGAGAGAGCAAATGAGCCTGGAAGGCATAGAAATTAAAGGCCAGTTAAGGCATAAGGGAGTTTGGCAAGGTTGGATGGTATTTATTTTAATGCGAGGAGTCTGACGAATAAGGCAGATGAGTTAAGGGCACAAATTAACACATGAAGTATGATGTCACTGCTGTCACAGAGACATGGTTGAGAGAGAGGCAGCTGGATTGGCAGCTCAATATTCCAGGATATAGGGTCTTCAGGCGAGACAGGGAAGGAGGAAAAAGAGGATGGAGTATCACAATATTGATCAAGAAATCCATTATAGCAGTAAGGAAGGATGACATCTTAGAAGGCTCCTCAAATGAAGCCGTAGGAGTAGAACCTAAAAACAAAAAAAGAGCAATCACATTGCTGGGAGTGTACTATAGGCCCCCAAATGGTCAGAGAGAAATAGAAGAGCAGATATGTGGGCAAATTTCAGAGACGTGTAAAAATAATAGGGTAGTAATAGTGGGGGATTTCAACTTCCCCAACATTTACTGGGTTAGACATAGTGTGATAGGTTTATGGGAGAGGAATTCTTTTTAAAGCTTTTTAAACCAGTACGTAGAAGGTCCTACAAGAGAGGTCCTGGACTTAATTTTAGGAAATGAAGCCAGGCAAGTGTTGGAGGTATCAGTGGGGGAGCATTTTGCAGATAGTGATCATAGCTCTGTTAGATTCAAGCTTGTTATGGAAAAGGACAAGGATGGACCAGAAATCAGAGTTCTAAATTGGGGGAAGGCCGATTTTAATAAGATCAGATATGATTTGGACAGAGTGGACTGGGAACAGCTACTTTTAGGTAAATCTGCGTCAGAGCAGTGGGACTCATTCAAGAAGGAAATAGGGAGAGTTCAGCGCCAACATATTCCAGTAAAGATAAAGAGTGGGACCAACAAATCCAGGGAACCCTGGATGTCGAGGGATATACAAGATTGAATAAAGAGAAAAAGGGAAGCTTATGGCAAGTACCGAGGGCTCAAAACAGCGGAAGCCCTAGAGGAGTATAGAATGTGTAGGGGGGTACTTAAGAAGGAAATTAGAGCAAAAAGGGGCATGAAGAAACATTGGCAGGTAAAATAAAGGAAAATACAAAGTTATTTTGCAAGCACATTAAGAGTAAGAAAGAGTAGGGCCCATTAAGGGCCATAGTGGTAATTTGTGTGTGGAGCCAGAAGACGTAGGTAGGGTTCTAAATGAACACTGTGTGTCGGTGTTCACAAGTGAGAGGAACGAAGTGGGTATGGAAATCAGGCAGAAGGACTGTGATATAATTAAAGAAATTAGCATAGAAAGGGAGGAGGTGCTAAGTGGTCTGGTAGGCTTAAAAGTAGATAAATCTCCAGGCCCGGATGAAATGTGTCCCAGGCTGTTGAGTGAGGCAATGGAGGAGATAGCAGGGGCGCTGGCAATAATTTTCAATACCTCTCTGGCCACAGGAGAGGTGCCAGAGGACTGGTGGACAGCCAATGTGCTACCATTATTCAAGAAGGAAGGAAGGGATAAACCAGGGAACTACAGGCCAGTTAGTCTAACCTCAGTGGTGGGAAAACTGTTGGAAGCAATTCTGAGGGACAGAATTAATCTACACTTGGGGAGTCAGGGATTAATCAAGGACAGTCAGCATGGGTTTGTTAAGGGGAGGTCATGTCTGACCAATTTGACTGAATTTATCAAAGAGGTGACCAGGTGTGTAGATGAAGGCAATGCATTTGACGAAGTCTACTTGGACTTCAGCAGGGCTTTTGATAAGGTCCCACATGGGAGACTGATAACAAAGGTAAGAGCCAATGGGATCCAAGGCAATTTGGCAAATTGGGTCCACAATTGGCTGAGTGGCAGAAAGCAGAGGGTGATAGTCGAGGTGTGTTTTTGTGACTGGATGCCTGTGTCCAGTGGGGTTCCACAGGGATCGGTGTTGGGTCCCTTGCTGTTTGTGGTATATATAAACCATTTAGACTTGAATTTAGGAGGCTTGATCCGTAAGTTCGCGGATGATATGAAAATTGGTGGGATGGTAAATAGTGAGGAGGATAGCCTTAGATTACAGGAGGATATAGACGGGCTGGTTAGTGGCAAGTGGAATTTATTCCAGCTAAGTGTGAGGTGATGCACTTGGGCAGGACAAATAAGGCACGGGAATACACGATGAATGGTAGGACCCTGGGAAATACCAAGGATCAGAGGGACCTTGGTGTACATGTCCACCAATCCCTTAAGGTAGCGGGACAGGTAGATAAGGTGGTTAAGAAGCCATATGGGATACTCGCCTTTATTAGCCGAGGCATAGAATATAAGAGCAGGGAGGTTATGCTGGAACTGTATAAAATGCTGGTTAGGCCACAGCTAGAGTATTGCGTGCAGTTCTGGAATCCTCATTATAGGAAGGATGTGATTGCACCAGAGAGAGTGCAGAGGAGATTTACCAGGTTGTTGTCTGGGCTGGAGAGTTTTATTTATATGGAGAGATTGGATAGACTGGGGTTACTTTCCCTGGAGCAGAGGAGATTGAGGGGGGACATTATTGAGGTGTATAAAATTATGAGGGGCATAGATAGGGTAGACAGGAAGATTCTTTTTCCCTTGGTGGAGGGATTAATAACCAGTGGGCATAGATTTAAGGTAAGGGGCAGGAGGTTTAGAGGGGATGTGAGGAAGAATTTTTTCACCCAGTGGGTGGTGAGAATCTGAAACTTGCTGCCTGAAAGGGTGGTGGAGGCAGAAAACCTTATAACATTTAAGAAGTATTTGGATGTGCACTTGCGATGCCAGGGCATACAAGGCTATAGGCCTAGTGCTGGAAAATGGGACAAGAATAGTTAGGTACTTGTTTGACCGGTGCAGACTCAATGGGCCGAAGGGCCTTTTCCTGTGCTGACGGCCTCTCTGACCCTATGATTTAATAGAGGTGCTCAAAATTATGAGACTTTGATAGAGTAAAAGGGGAGAAACTTTTTCCACTGGTAATAGGGTCAGTAACCAGAGATCACAAATTGAAGGTAATTAGCAAAAGAACCAGAGGGAGGAGCTGAGGAGAATTTTTTTATGCTTCTCATTCTTAGTGGCCTGAAATGCATTTCCTGAAAGGGCAGTCGAAGCATATTCAATAGTAACATTCAAAAGGGAATTGAGTAAATATATGTCAAGGAAAAATTTGCAGGACTATGGGGAAAGAGCAGGGGGAGTGAAACCAGTTGGATAGCTTCTTCGAAGGACTGGCCAGGTGTGATGGACCTAATGACCTCTATTCTGTGCTGCATTTTAATCAGTCCACCATTGCCTTTTCGGGCCTACGGCCATACTAGTCTGAAAATGCCCGATCTCGTCTGATCTCGGAAGCTAAGCAGACTCAGGCCTGGTTAGTACTTGGATGGGAGACCGCCTGGGAATACCAGGTGCAGTAGGCTTTACCTGAAAGATTATTGCCTTTTCGGACTGGCTGAACACATCCACCCCCGAGTCCCAGTGCGGTTTCAGAACTGGACGGTCTACAATTGACGTGATCGTCTCAGTCCGGCAGCTGCAAGAGAAATGCCATTAACAAAGGGAACCAGTATATATTGTTTTCATCAATCTCACCAAGGCATTCGACCATGCGAGCAGAGGCGGCCTATTTAAACTGCTGGAGATAATTGGCTGCCTGCCAAAGCTGCTCAGTGCCATCTCCTCTTTCTATGACAACGTGATGGGTAAGGTCAGCTATGATGGAGCAACACCAGAATCTTTTGAAATTCGCAGTGGGGTCAAACAAGATTATGTTCTGGCTTTGGCACTCTTTGGCATATTCTTCTCTGCTGATGTCATAAGCCTTCAGGTCATGTACAGAATGTGTCTACATACACACCAGAACTGACGGAAAGCTGCTCGTCCTTGCTCGCCCGAGATCCGAGACAGTTGCACCAAGTCCTCATCAGAGATTTCCTCAACCCTGATGATGCCGCACTAGCATTCAAGGAACACCTTCAGCGGCAAATGGGCAAACTCTCACACCTGTAAAAGAGTTTGGTTTGACCATCAGCATCAACGCCAGGATGTTGTCTTACCGCCATCTCTCAGCATTGACAATGTGGCGCTAGCTTCATTTATCTAGGTTCCACAACCACAAGCAATCTGTCATTCGATGCTGAAATCAGCACACACATTGCAAAAGCTGCAGCTGTTCTGCCCAACCTGAGCAAGAGATTGTGGAACAACAGCAACCTGACGGAGAGCACCAAATTGTGAGTCTACCAAGCCTGGGTCCTCAGCGCACTGCTCTGTAGTGCTGAGATCTGGACAGCATGTGCTAGGCAGGAGAAAAAGCTGAACGGTTTCTATCTTCACTGTTTCGGACATATCCTTGGCATGGCATCTCTTGGCAGGACATGGTCACCAAACAGAAGTTCTGGAGCATGCTAATTCCATCAGTTTACACTCATTGCTAAGCCAACAATGTCTGCACTGGCTCGACCACCTTCAAGGGATGGATGACGACAGTATACCCAAAAACCTTTTGTATAGTGAACTGCCCACTAGGTCATGATCTCCTGGGAATCCATACCTCCTCTACAACCACAAGCAAGTTATGAAAATAACAGGCATTGATACTGACGATTGGAAGGCAGTGGCTGATGGCTGTGACCTTTGGAGGCTGACTGTTTGGAAGGGCATTGGAAGAGCCGGGCAGAAACAAAAAAGCTCAGCTGACTGAGAAAAGGGCCCAAGGAAGAGTCCAACAATTCATGAACCTTCTGAGCCCATTGTCTTCCTCTGCAGCAAATGCAGCAGAGACTGCCATGCCAAAGTGGAGCTCCTGAGCCACACCAGGTGATACTCAAAACAGAGTTAACCACCACGGGGTGAACTGTCGTCTGACGAGATGGAAGGCTGCAACTCCATCATTAGCCCCTGTGCTTCCCCTGCCGAAGATCATAAGCTCTGTAATTCTCTGTCCTGAACCTCTCTGCCTCTTTACCTCTCCTTCCTCCTTTAAGACACTTCTTAAAACTGAACTCTCCTCTTCCTTAATATTCCCTTAACGTGGTTCAGTGTCAAATTTTGTTTAACAATGCCCTCATGAAGCACCTTGATATGTTTTACTACTTTAGAGACACTGTATAAATACAAGTTACTGCTTTTGTATGATTCTAACCTGGTGACTTGATTAAGAGGGCTCAAGTCATTAGCATTTAGAGTCTGTGAATCCTGTTGCTAATTTTAGCCGCTTACCCAAACCAGGATATGTTTATGTTGTAACCAGTTTGGTCAGACAGGTCAGTAATGGGGGTTAGGTGTGTCTTTGGGATGCTCATACTGCAGGGTAAACCCTAGCATTCCACCTTGTGTTTCCCACTACCTACTCTGGGATAAATGTAGCTAGTGGACTCTGCTAGCTGAAAACACATTCATGCTTTGGGAGCGATACTTAGAGGAGGGACAGAGGCCTGGATTTTCGCCCTTAAGTCGGGTGCCAGAGTTTGGAGAATTCCTGTTCCGCAAACCTAACTTTTAAAAATAGCTGCCTGGTGTGTAATTATGGTTTTATGTAATGTGCAGTATACCTTTAAGAAGGATGTTACAAAGGAAGATCACATGATCTTATGTCACCAATAGAGTAGCAGCGCAGGCTACCTCTGTAGTCAGTGGTCTGTAGTTAGTAGTCAGCAATGTGGAGATAGGGTTTGATGTGAAAGCACACAAACGTAGCTGCTGAGTACCTTTGTAAATAAACAAAATGTGTTCCACCTAAGAAGTGTCTGCTGATCCACTCTGTCTATTATATCAACTCAGCCATCCCACAACGGGCATGCAACCAGGATCCATAAGCCCAACAAGCTGGTGACCAGGATCCAACACCTGGCTGTCAGATTTTCAGTCCCCAGAAGTACTGAAGAGGATGGCAGGTGCAGAGGTGGTCTGGTTGGAAAGCCTGCCTCGGGGTATCAGCGCTGAGTCCAAAATTTTAGAAAGAGGAATAAAACACAAAACATCCTTCAAGCCCTCACTCTTCCCCCCTCCCACACACTCCCCATGCCAAACAAATTTTTAAAAAACAGTATCCACCATGGGCAGACCTCAGGACCCATGCAGAGAAGAGATAAAATAAAATTCTATAGAATAAAGTTCTGTGTCCTTTGTAGACTTCACTATATTGAAAAAAACACTTTCATTCATAAAAACCCATTTACTACATTTACGTTCTTTCAACTACATAAAGCCGTATAACAACAACCATTGGAATTCATAGTCCCACTTCAAAGAATCTATAACCACTTGTAGCTGTTAATCAAAATATAAAATCGCAGGCACCCTACCGTGATACTGTATGGTTGAGAAACCAGTTATTCAGCCGTAATCCTATAAAAGAAGGCATTTGTCAACAGACAGAGTGAAATAGCAAGCAATGATTTTTTTTCACTCCAGACATTTTTCTTAACAGACTTATAGAGCAGGACTTCTTAAATGCCTTGAAAGTTCCCTTTGACTGGTGCTTCTGACAGTTCCTCTTGACACTTTTGACAGGCTGTCTTGACAGGTGCTCTAGGCACTCTTGACAGTAGCAATGAGCTTGACAGTTAATGAATGGGTTTATGCACTTTTTACGCACATTTACACCACTTTTAACAATTCCAACATGTACCTCAACTCCTCCAAAAGGCACCATACCTCCCCCAAAGGTGTCCGGGACCATAGAACCATTTCCAAAGGGGTGCCTTACCCCTCCAAAGGGAAACCCTGGCTCTCCCACTGAATCCACAAATTTCAGACCAGCTCTTACCAGGTCTAATCTGCACACTTCAGGTTTCATACTCCTGGGGGCTACCAAAATCCAACGCGAGCGGAGGAAGCTGATGGTTTAAATGGCCAGCTCCTCCGTGAACTGCGTATGTGCAAAATGTGAACTGTCCCCATTCCCACCATCAGGAAAATGGGAAGTACCATGTTTGCGATTTTTGGGCTCTTGCACCATTTTTGCCATGAAAATCCAGGCCCAAGAGTTGAATCCTGACTCATTGTTTCTTGCAGTTATGCTGCTTAGGCAACAGAGTGAAATTCTACAAGAAGTAAGTTAGCTGGGATACAGTTTCACTGAGGAGACTTGTGGCACTCTTATTAAAGATTCACTTATTATCTCCCAATACAGGACTTGCAGCATCTGAGAACCATATAAGTCAAATTCATTCCTATCAGAGTTCCGTACCTGCGGCAAAGCTAGATTTATCTTCCTCTCCCTTTCCCTTCACCATCAGAAAACAAAGTCCATTAGTCCAGCACTGCTGTTGTGAACCTATTCCCTACCCTGAAATAGCCCAGAAAGAGGCTGTACCCTCCTCACACAGTTAATGAAGTTTTAATTCCTGTCTGAAATTCTTCAGCTCTTTATCTTTGCTGAAAGGTTTTAATGAACTTTACATTTCCTGCTTCCTTCAAAGGCCTGCCTGTTCCCTGAAATTGAGGATTTAGTTTCTTCCTGTCCCAGGCCATGTTTCATCAGACAGATTGTTAGCCTTCCCTTTGCCACAGTTAATGGGCTCAGTGTTTACTTTAGCACACGGTGCAGAAAGTAAACTTCACACTTGGGTTAGTGCTATTCACAGGTTGACTGAAACTTCACAACCTCCCATTGCCTCCAAGCCTGAAAACAAAGCCCCCTCAGAGCTCTACTTCCTCTTGGGAATTAAACATACTCTGCATATCTCTTCTCTTGTCCACACTCTCTGTCTTTCTCCCTCTCTATCTCTCTCTGTCTTACTGCATCTCCCTCACTCCTCTGGAGCTCAACCTCCTGTTTGTGGTTTTCGCTTTAATCCAAAGTACCAATTCGGACATCACTCCTGTCTGTTCCCGATCTTGAAGCTGATTGTACCTTTCAGAAATTGGAAATTGTACTTCCCACAGTATCAAATTTAGAATTACACTGTAGTTTGGAATTCGGTCAGTTTCAGTTGAGCTAATTCTGGGTGACCCTGTGCTAGTGGTGGGGCTCCAGGTACAGGATTTCCCTGGCCCCAGACAGCAGGCTGGAAAGCAAGAGGATTTTGCAGGTGGGGGGGGGGGGAATGGTGAAATAGTGGAGAGCCGTATTGGAAAGGCTCCCCAACACATTCCCACGGCCAGGGAAGTTTCCATTTGGTCCCGACATAGGGGTCCCAAAACCCATGGTAAAATTCAACTCTGGGACTCTCACTATCATGGAGTTTGAACCCAAGGTCTATATTATTTCCATTACTATAAATCCATTGCCCCTTGTCAGGAGCTTGCAACACATTGATCAGAGTTCTGATTAAAGGTCACAGAGCTGAAACATTAGCTCTGTTGCCAGATGCTGTCTGAGCTGCTGAGTATTTCCAGCATTTTATGTTATTTCAGATTTCCAGCATCTGCAATCTTTTACTTTTGTGTTACAATTGAATAGTTTTCACAGCCCTGTTTTCATGGTAAACCCTGCAGAATTGGTTGGTCGCAGCTGCTCAGTCAGAAATAGTTCCCTGGATAATAGTTCTCCTCCCTGCCCATTGTGCAGGGCGATGAATGGGGACTCAGTCTTACAACCAATGAATTACTTTCAAAGTCACTGTTGTAATATAGGAAATGCGGCAGCCAATTAGTGCACAGCGAGGTCCCACAAACAGCAATGTGGTAATGACCAGATCATCTGTTTTTTAGTGTGTTAGTTGAGGGGTAAATATTGGCAGGAACACCAGGGAGAAATCCTCGACCCCTGAGTAGTACCATATATCGCACCTGAGAGAGCAGATGGGGTCTTAGGTTAATACGTCATCTGAAAGACGGTACCTCTGACAGTACAGCACTCCCTAGTACCCCACTGGATTTTGTGTTCATGTCTCTGGAGTAGGACTTGAACCCACGATCTTCTGAGGTGAGTGCTACCCAAACAACCATGGCTGGCAACATTCAATTGATTGTGTACCATATACAAGCCAAGCCTCCTTCAATAACACCTTCCAAACCCGTGACCTTGATCGCCCAGAAGGACAAGGGCGAGAGACAGACTGTAACTACGGATATCTGGCTCCATGTTTCAAATGCCATTGTTAGGAAACGCCACCACCTGGAAAGTTCCCCTCTAAACCACAAACCGTCCTGACTTGGAACTATATTGCCGTTTCTTCACTGTCGCCAGGTCAAAATCATAGAACTCCCTGATAGCATTGTGAGTGTACCTACTGCAGTGGTTCAAGAAGGCGGCTCATGACTACCTTCTCAAGAGCAATTAGGGATGGGCAAGAAATGCTAACCTTACCAGTGGCATTCAGTTCCCATGACAGGATTTTAAAAATGTTGTAACAGTCAATTTCCTGATCATATGTTTTTAATTTCCTTTCAGGCACGATGTGTTGCTTGCTAAAGGTGGTGCTTATGCTGAGATGTGGATGAAACAGCAACAAGCTGAGTCGACTGAATCAGCATCTGACACAGAAACCAAAGACAAGAGCACTGAGAAACTGCAGCCACCCAGCAACAGGAAGATCTGAAGGCATTGGACTAAGCACCTGACCAGTGGTTATTTCACCACATGAAACCATCAGTTTATTGAGCATGCTTGGCTAGCGTAGTGTGCCACACGATTGTTTTCATGTTGAAAATAGTGGTATTTGAACATGGAGCCAGATTCCCGTAGGTACAGAGTTTCTGATAATCCATGATGGGAAAGATCTCATCGATTTTTCTTAGTTTTACACCTGTCAGAAAAATTTAAGTGATAGCCAAGTTCCTAAACTTACTACTGCATTTCTTTGTGTATCAACAGGCACAAATCTCCATGTGCCTTGTGATGAGGGCCCTTTGGTGAGCTTTTAATTCAGGCAGAAACCCATACAGAAAATTTACATATAGATATAGAATCATTAGCCAAGCTTGGAAAGTGACAGGAGAATGAGAAGAATGGGCCAAAGAGCCATCTTCAACCATGTAATTATAATTGCAAATCTTTACCAAAGCTCCCTTAGTGTGTGTCTCCCTTGGTCTCTGTCACCTCAGCATCTACCTCTTGTGATTCTATCCTTGGTACGTTCTGAGTTAGCTGATCTCAGCCTGGCTATTGGTGAGAGGAAATATATTACAGTCACCTCATCGCTCCTGAGCTAGGTGGCAGAGATTTGACAAAGGTCTCTGCCTTTGATTACCATCCTTTAATGCTTCCCAGCAAGTGCATGCATGCAGGCACCAGAGGAGGACCAGATCAGGCTCTTCTGTGGTGACTGCACTATTGAACTGACATTAATTGAGTAGCCTCATAGCTGAGGAACAGTCTCTTGAATACCAGCAGAGCCTGTAACCCAGCAAGAGTTTCAGCCTTTACAAGAGGAAAGGAAATTTCAGGTGCAGAGAACAAACTATTAGTAATTGGGACAGAATCCGTGGGTTAGAAGTATAGTTGGGGCGGTAGCTTTAAATGACAGCATTGTATTGACCGGCTGTTACACTCCCAGCCTGCCGTTCCCTTTTGTTTGAAGTTAACGGGACTGAATATCAGGCAGGGGGTATAATGATCAGCAGATGGGATACCACCTGTTTAGTACTATAACCCAAACCAAATGTCTGCCCTGCATATCTGTCATTGTAACTAAATCTTCAGTTACCAACCCCTAGCACAAGTGTCTCTGTCACAGGCTTTTTTGTAAGCTTATGAAGGCCTAGAGCTATTTACCTATACAAACAGTGGACCTGGCACATCCAAATTAAGGGTCACACACCGCCAAAGTCCTGGTGAAGCTGTTTCTACTCCTGTTCACATTTCTCAGCCTGCTAGATTTGTCCTGTGTCTAATTTGTCTAAAGGCTAGAAAAGCCCGTTCTCATTGGTGGATAGATCCACCTGTAGCTTGGCTTAGGGGAGCTATTGTATAGGAATTTAGTCATGCAGTTCATGGGTCATCCATTTGCATTGTCATTGTTTAGATGTGACCAGCAGGACTCCATGGTGCATGACTACAAGCCCCACTGGGAGGCACCTGCAGAAGACCATCCAGTATCCTGAAAGTCACTGGGAGGCTACTATTCTTCCCTACCTACCAATTTAACTTTATAAGGATATTGGTTCCTCTGGAATGCCCACACACCCCCGATCTCTCTGAGAAATTGATGTTTTCAGCTTAAAATAGGGACTTAAAGGTTTGCAGTGAAGCTTGATCAGTGAACCAGTTAGAGAGACCACAGCGCCTTTTGGGTCCCATGGACAGAATCTGACAGTAACAGCGGCAGCATTATAGAAAAGAAAAAGTCTCATTTCTATAACACACCTTTTACCACCTCCCGATGTCTTAAAGCGCCTTACAGCCAATTAACTACTTTTGAAGGGTGGCCCGTGTTGTAGTGCGGAAACAGCCAACTAACAGACAGCCAGCTCCCACAAATAGTAAGGAGGTGTGGATTACATTATAATGATGTTGGGTGAAGGATAAATATTGTCCAGGACACCATGGAAACACTCCAGTCTTTTACAACCACCTGAGAAGGCAGATGGAGCCTATCGCTCTAAAGTCCCTTCAAAAGATGGCACTTCCTGCAGTGCAGTACCCCTTCAGTACTGCATTGTACTGTTATCTGGATTTTTTTTTTTTACTCATTGAGCATCGCTGGCTAGACCAGTGTTTATTGCATATTTCTAATTGCCTTTGAGAAGGTGGTGGTGAGCTGCCTTCTTGAACCGCTGCAGTCCCTGTAGTGTAGGTACACCCACGGTGCTGTTAGGGAGGGAGTTCCAGGATTGTGACCCAGCGACAGTGAAGGAATGACGATATATTTCCAAGTCAGGATGGTGACCGACTTGGAGGGGAACTTTCAGGCGGTGGTGTTCCCATCTATCTGCTGCCCTTGCCCTTCTAGATGGTAGTGATGGTGGGACAAGGATGGCGGATGTGCTCCAGTTTAAAGAGCGGGGCTTGAACCCACAACTTCCTAATCAAGAGGTGAGAGTTCTGCCTACTTAGCCAAGGCTGACACACAAGTACACAGGGCTGCAGAAACCTGAGGCCCAAGTGCCTCAATGGTACAAAACATGCAATGCCTGAGCTCACAGAACACAGAAAGACAATTTAACAACTTAAAGTTGAAACACTACTGAAGAGAGCAAGAAACTTGAAGATGAAGAAAGTGGCAGAGGCCACAGAGTGTAAGCTGCAATGGCTGTTGTGGATTTGTGAGAAAATATAATGGAGAGGAAAAAGGTGATAAATTAATATTTCTTGTCTACTTCCCATGTCATTGTTACTTTGAATATCCTCAACAGCAGGTCTCTGGCATCAAAAATTCCAAAGATTTGCAACCATCTGAAGAAATTTCTTTTCATCTCAGTCCTAAAAGACCAACCCCTTATCCTGAAACGATGTCCTTTAATTCGAGACTGTCTGGCCAGGAGAACCAGCCACTCAGCTGGTAGCCATTCTACTTCATTTTAGCCCAGTGTGTTGCTGAGTAAGAGTTAAACCCAATGTTCTATTGTGTCTTACTGAGTAAAGAACACCTCTTCCCCGTTGTGGCTCCAATATAACGGACTGAATCCTCCGAAATAGTTGAGAGCCAGCCTCCTATGGTACACGAAATAACATTGAAACACAATCTCGTTTAGAAAAATATGAAGAGGATCTAAGTCTTTGTCTTGTGGGGCCATTTCTTCTGCCAGTATAATAACCACTCACTTTCCTAGTATTGGGCAGAGTGATGTACTTTAACTCTGACATATTGGCTCTGAACAAAGAAAGATTTACAGGTTGCATTTATATAGCTCCATTGATGTAGTAAAAATGTCCCAAGGCACTTAAGCCATATAAAGAGATATTAGGACAGGTGACCAAAGGATCAAAGAGGTATGTTTTTAATAGAGTGATTTAGTGGGGGAGAGAGAGGGGGGAGAGATTTAGATAGGGATCCTAAAGCTTTGGGCCTAGGTAGCTGAAGGCACGGCTGCCAATGTAGGTGTGCAAGAAGCCAGAATTTGGAGAATCCCTGAGGTCTGTAAGGCTGAGGGTGTCTAGTTATATCCAAAAATGTTTCACATATATTGAATTGCTTTGGTGCAGAAACTTCCTCTGTACACAAACATATCATTTAGAAATAACCCTCAGATAAAGATCCCATTGTATTTGTGGTGAAGAATTCAAGCTAAATGAAATAATCCAGTAGAAATTAGACATCAGCTGCACTGACAACACAAATATCTCTCTAACTCTACCGTGTACATAAGGTGACTTGTTTCATTGGGAGACATAAAAAGGAAGATATAAAATCACTTTCAGGGTGAATTATTCCATATAACAAGGTGCCTGGGAAGGCTGTGTCTGAGTTGTATTTATTTAATTTGTTGCTAAACTGTTTGAAAAAATGAATGAAATAAACAATTTTCCCAAAACTCACTTGATTGCTATTGCTTCTGCATGTCACAGTGGGAGCTATTTCCCACAACTGGGCATGCTTCATGTCCGGTAGATTACTTTGAAGCACAGTGAGTGAGGTCTGCCTCAATACCAGCTCCCTGTCCTGATAATCTGAAGGAAGTTACCAGTTGATGCTCATTAAGCATAACTCCACTCACTGAATCTTTCCCAGTGATTCGCAATAAATAGAGTGGATAAAGTTCATGTTAACAGACTTGAAGGTGCCGTGGGCTCATATCAATTTGCCTTTAATGGGTGATATTTTGTTTTAAGGATGCTTTTATGCAAAACAAACACAAAAAAAGTAACAGCAATAATTACACTGGAGAGGGATTTCTGTAATAATGTGTTTAGAAGTATGGACAGGAAGAGCAAGTTTCCTTTTTGCAGGACCGTGATGATTTAAGTTCTATAAGGGCCAATATCACAAAGACATGACCCATGTGGTTTTCTGTATGTGCTCCCAAAAAGGGTGACTCCTAGCCAGGCGTGTACATTCACAGAATTGACTCTTATATTTTCTTGTACATTCAGGTGACTCAGTATCTGTGATTGGGTTAGCCTGGGCTGATTCATCATCATTTTGTAGAGTCAGCCATTTCCTGCAGGATAACATTTGGTGCTTGAGATGAAAGTAGAACATGCTGAAAACACTCAGCAGGCTTTGGAGAGAGGAACGGAGCTAACTTTTCAGATCGACTGCCTCGTCTGAACTGGAGGTGAACAGCTTGTAAGCCAGTGTGGAGCCAGAGAAAAGCTGGGGCAGGGAAAGACTAAAAGGGAAGGTCAGTGATAGAAGCAAAATACTGCACATACTGGAAATCTGAAACTAAGTCAAAAATAGCTGGAAAAACTCAGCTGGTCTGACAGCATCTGCGGAGAGGACCACAGTTAACGCTTCAAGTCCGTATGACTCTGATGAAGAGTCCTTCAGACTCAATGTTGACTGTGCTCTTCTCCGCAGATGCTGTCAGACCTGCTGAGTTTTTCCAGCTATTTTTGTTAAGGTCAGTGATAGGCTGGATGACAGGATTGATTAATTGACCAAAGGGATGATAGAAGGTGGTGATGATGGTGGGGCTAGTATGGAAATAAAGGACAGGTCCGCAGGAGGTACAAGATTTCAGAACAGGAGTAGGCCATACAGCCCATCCAACCTGTCATTCATTCATAGCTGACCTATAACCAAACTTCATCCATCCACTTTGGCTCCATGTCTGTTTATGCCATCAGCTAGTAAAAATAAATCAATCTCATGTAAAATTATTAATTCAGTCAATATCTACAGCTTTGTGAGAGAAAATTGCACACTTTGCATGAAGAAGTGTTTCCTTATTTTTCTCCTGAATATTGAATATTCCTTATTTCTCTCCTGAATTCTGACTTTAAGGTTATGTCTCCTTGTCCTAGACTCCCAAGGAGTGGAAGAAGTTTCTTTTTATCCATCCTAGCAATTCCTTTCAATGTCAAAAAACACCCAAGAGGAAATGCAAGTGGTTGTTTTGATCTGTTGATGTTAAATACAATGTTGAGGCTGTAAAGGCCCCGTAACAGGATGAGGTATTGTTTCAAGAGCTTGTGTTGAATATCATTGGAACTGCAGGAACTGTGGGATGGAGAATTGAAAGTGGCAAGTGACCGGAAGCTGTCATAGGTCATGTTTGTGGACTGAATGGAGGTGTTCAGCTTCAACAGTCTCCCAATCTGTGTTTGGTATCGCCAATATAGAGAAAACCACATCATCAGCAATGAATACATTATACTAAATTGGCCATTGAGCATTAGCCAAGGAACTACTGACATCTGAGACCAGCCACCTCAAAGAAAAGGAATCATATTTTTCAGTTATTTTTATACAAAAGTTACTTTATTACAAATATATACAGTCACTTACAATCCAATGAATAACATCTACAGTTAGCATAAATAGGACAGCCAGGCTGCATTGTGAACACGGAAATCATGCATGCGATTCCTCCCAGTTACCATAGCCATACACGACCCTACAATTATTTACAATCCCTATCAGGCAAGTTATACAGGTGCTTTCATTTACAGCTTTGAATGCATAGTTTGTGCTTTCCAATCAGAACATTTTGCAGATGAGTGTGGGGAGGGGTGCTTTGTGTAGCCGTATCAAGAATGCAAGTTTCTTTATATATCTGAAAGTACCTGAAATGGATTCCATTATTGCAATTACATTAAGTATATGCAAGATGAAGAAAATCCTTTTGTCTTATTTTACCTCATCCTTGCTGAATACCAACTCTAACTGCTCCACATTATAGCATCAAACTCTGAATCCAGTGTCCTGGTCTCAATCACCTTTTCTACCAACTGGATCTGGCTATTGATCACTCTGTGTAAAGAACTTTTTAAAAAAAATTCTTTCACAGGATGTGGGTATCGCTGGCTAGGCCAGCATTTATTGACCATCCCTAATTGCCCTTGAGGAGATGGTGGTGAGCTGCTTTCTTGAACCACTGAAGTCTATGTGGTGTAGGTACACCCACAGTGCTATTAGGGAGGGTGTTCCAGGATTTTGACCCACTGATAGTGAAGAGACGTGGTATATTTCCAAGTCAGGATGGTGAGTGACTTGGAGGTGATGGTGTTCCCAAGCAATTGCTGCCCTTATCCTTCTAGTTGACAGAGGTTTGCAAGGTGCTGTCAAAGGAGCCTTGCTGAGCTGCTGCACTGCATCTTGTAGATAGTACACACTGTGCGTCAGTGATGGAGGGAGTGGATGAGTGAGGTGGTGCGTGGGTGCTTGTCAAGTGAGCTTCTTTGTCCTGGATGGTGTTGAACTTCTTAAGTGTTAGAGCAGCACTTACCCAGGCAAGTGGAGAATATTCCATCACGATCCTGACTTGTGCCTTGAGGACAGACTTTGGGGGTGGGGGTCAGGAGGTAAATTACTCTCTGCAGAATTCCCAACCTCTGTCCTGCTCTTGTAGCCACAATATTTATATGGCTAGTCCAGTTCAGTTTCTGGTCAATGGTAACCCCCAGCTTGTTGATAGTGGGGGATACAGTGATGGTAATATCATTGAATATCAAGGGGAGATGATTGGATCTTCTCTTGTTGGGGATGACTTACCTCTTATCAGCCCAAGCTTGAATGTTATCCATGTCTTGCTACACATAGACGCAGACTGCTTCAGTATCTGAAGAGTTGCAAATGGTGCTAAACATTGTGCAATCATCAGAGAGCATCCCACTTCTGATTTTATGATGGAGGGAAGGTCATTGGTGAAGCAGCTGAAGATGGTTGGGCCTAGGACACTACCCTGAGGAACTCCTGCAGTGATGTCCGAGGATTGAGATGATTAACCTCCAATAACTACAACCATCTTCTTTTGTGCTTGGTATGACTCCAACCAATGGAGAGGTTTCTCCCTGATTCCCATTGACTCCAGTTTTGCTTGGGCTCCTTGATGTCACGCTCTATCAAATGCAGCCTTAATGTCAAGGGCAGTAACTCTCACCTCATTTCTGGAGTTCAGCTCTTTTGTCCATGTTTGGACTAAGGCTGGAATGAGGTTTCCTTTTTTCCCTGAAGTATGCCCTCGTGCCAAGGTGGATCAGGAAGGATTGATCGTGATTTGCTTTCATTATCCTGTTAACAAATCATTTTTGTAACGCCAAGGGTCAATCTTGTTACGTTCCTCTACACCATCTCTAAGCCCTGGGTCACCCAGTTATAACATTAGTGACCAGAGCTGTACACAGTATTCTGGGTGTGGCTGGACCACCTCAGCATGAATTCTCAGGATTGAGAGGTAAATTCAGTGACCCACAAAAGGAACACACGGGGAGGGGTGGGGGGCAGAGACCAAGTTCCGACGCTGTAATCCAAACTCTACAACTCATACTCCCTCCCAGTGCAGCTCAATAGCCGCAAGGATGGACTGCTGAATTTTAGCCTTTGAAGTTGACCGTACCTGTTGAATGCAGTAGGTCAGTGCACACGTTGCTCGTGGATGGGAGAGGTGCCCACAGCTACTAGATGTTTGAAGAGTTTTTAATCAATAGCTACAAATATAGCGCCTTTCACAACCTCAGAATATTTTAGAAGGTTTTGCAGCCAATGAAGTACTTTTGAAGTGTATTCACTGTTCTAATGTAGGAAATATGGCCGCTAATTTGCACACGGGAGACTCTACAAATAGTAATGAGGTAATGTTTTGAGGTGTTATTTGAGGGATAAAAGTTAGCCAGGATTCAACAGTGGGAATCATGGTCAGTTTTCCTTTCTTAACTCATTGCTGGATCAATCAGGATAATCTCACTTAATCCGTATCCCTTCGAACGCTGATCACAAAAGGCAGTGAGTGGTCACTCTCCAATGGAACAGGCAGCAGTGAGCAGATCCACACATCTGGCAGTGGGAGAAGAGGGGGCATGTGATAGTAAGGCTATGACCCACCAGGCTCTGGCTTGCATTTTCTTTCAGACCAAGTTAATTTTAGAATCGCTCAGATCAATATTGCAACAGCAACTACACTTCAAAAAATCATCTTATTGGCTGTGAAACACATTAGGACATCCTGATATCATGAAAGTCAATGTATGTCGACCAGAGGGCTCTTATTTACGTCTTGCCCAGTATTTTCCCCCTGATCTCAAAAGTTTTTGTTATGGTGACTGGGTGAGCCTGAGTGTAAACCTCGACAGACAGTAATGGCAGAGGCCATCACAGTTAAGGCTGATTCTGCCCTCACTCAGTGCAGTATGCAGTGGAAGATGCTGGGTAGCAGTCAAGATCCCTGACCGGTTTTTGCCCTCCCTCACTGAGGCCAAGTGTAGCATCTTTACTCATGCAATCAGCTAACTCAGCGCTGCACTGGAGACCTTGTTCTAACACTGGGTGCTGCCTTAGCAGTGATATCATCAGGGGAACTTAGTGTGATTTTCTTCTTTGAAGCTGAACATTGCATAAATGTAAGTTGTAAAGCTATGTCTTGTTCTTAGCCAGGCATTTCACTGGAGCATAATCAGGCAAACAAATGGGCACAAAGCCAAAGAATGAGAGATTAGGTCAGGTGACCAAAAGCTTGGTTAAAGGGTTATGTTTTAAGGCGTGTTTTAAAGGAGGAGAGAGAGGTGGAGAGGTTAAGAGAAGGAATTCCAGAGTTTAGGGTGCAGATAATTGAAGGCATGGCTGCCAGCAGTGGAGCAAAGGAAGTTGGGAATGGGCAAGAGGCCTCAATAACCATCCTTCTGTACAGCAAGGCCTAGTGCTGGTCAATCCATTTAAAGTAAATCTGATCTCTGACAGCGGTTACTTCCCAGTGGAAGTAGTTAAAACAAGAACAGAGTTAAAATCTTGCAAAAGTTGATATTAAGGTTTATATCTGCACTTTGATAAGTTCCCAGTCCCATTGAGAGAAAAGTCTGTTGAAATGAGCTGGAGTAGTTAGTGCAGGAGATCCTTCTGCTGGATTGTCTGGTACCACACTGCAGTGGGGAGATTTTGACAGCCCATGTACTCCCGCTTCACTTCTTCTGGAGTCAGAGGTGGGTTGTTATAGCAGGGTCCTCCATAGATGGTGCTGTTCAGGAGCCCAGAAG
Organism: Carcharodon carcharias; assembly: GCF_017639515.1. Classification (NCBI taxonomy): domain Eukaryota; kingdom Metazoa; phylum Chordata; class Chondrichthyes; order Lamniformes; family Lamnidae; genus Carcharodon; species Carcharodon carcharias. The sequence goes on along the minus strand of NC_054478.1, from coordinate 13,423,408 downwards.
TGGACTCAACTACTCCAAGAGTCGAGGGGGCAGTCCACGCAACATGCTGGGAAAAACATAAGTCAATAAGTGTCAGCACTTTTCTGAACTGAAGTTAAAGTCAAATAACTCAACAACAGCGGACGCTGATACAACTGATGTCCCATTCCCCAGCAAAAACATTCCAGCCAATGAACATTTTATTCCCTTGGCTGACTTTTCCCTCAGTTTGTTTCTACATTCACTAGACAGCAAACAGGTCCAAAGATTCATAACGGCCCTTGACACCAGTCCCCAACTCCCTTGTCAGTAAGGCACATATATCCTGCGTAGTGAAAGAGCAATCTTCTTGCCTAACTAGCAAGGGCGATGAACCGAAAGAGATAAGCAGGACGAGAGGTGCTTGTGCTTACAACATGGTGAGAGGGAAAGAGGGGATACTCCCCAGTAGGAGGAGGGAGAAAGTGGGGCTGCTCCTCAGTGTGGGAAGAGATAATGAGCAGGCTACCATCCAGTGTGGGGAGAGGAGCTGTGTCTTCAACACAGTGTGATAAGCAGCGCACCCATTCAAGGTAAGGACACTGTCCCATCAGGGAATAACATAGCAACACAACTGGAAGATAAATGTAACCCCACTATTTAAGAACGGAGGGAGAATGGAGAACTACAGACCTGTTAGTTTGACATGTAGTAGGGAAAATTTTAGATCTATTATAAAGGATGTAATAACTTAGAAATTAATGGTAAAATTGGGCAGTCAACATGGATTTATGAAAGGGAAATCATGTTTGACAAACCTGTTGAAGTTTTTTGAGGATGTTACTTGTAGAATGGATAAAGGAGAACCAGTGGATGTGGTGTATTTGGATTTTCAGAATGCTTTCAATAAGGTCCCATGCAGGAGGTTAGTAAACAGAGCACATGAGATTGGGCGTAATATACTGGTATGGATAGAGAATTGGTAAACAGACAGAAAGCGGAGAGTAGGAATAAATGGGTCATTTATAGACTGCACCTGGAGTATTGTGTACAGTTTTGGTAGGTGTTATCCTTGTCTAAGGAAAGATATACTTGTCATTGAGGGAGTGCAACAGAGGTCCACCAGACTAATCCCTGGGATGGCGAGATTGTCTTATGAGGACAGATCGAGGAAACTGGGCCTGCATTCTCCAGAGTTTCAAAGGAGAGGTGATCTCATTGAGACTTACAAAATTCTTACAGGACATGACAGAGTGGATGTAGTTGGGATATGTCCCCTGGCTGGTGAGTCTAGAGCCAGGATACATAACCTCAGAATAAAGGGCAGATGAATTAAGACCGGGACGAAGAGGAATTTCTTCACTCAGAGGGGGTGAAGATTTGGAATTCCATACCCCAGAGGGCAGTGGAAGCTAAATCATTGTGTAAGTTCAAGATGGAAATTGATAGATTTCTGCAGATTAATGACATCGAGGGGTATGGAGATACCGCGAGAAATTGGCGCTGATATAGGCGATCAGCCATGATCTAAGTGAATGAATGTTGGAGTAGGCTCGATGGGCTGAATGGCCTGCTCCTGTTCCTATGTTTCAGTAAATCCAATACATATGGGAAAAATAGCATTTAACATTCACACTACCAGTTTGTAAAACAATCTCTAACTCTGTTTTGTGACTTACTGGGAGAGTGTCAATGAAGCATTTGTAACTTTAGCACTGAGTCCATGATAGATTTTAGCGTCAGACCCTCCCCTATTACAGAGGTCATTCTCCTGAGGGACAGCGATTAGCCAGGCAGTATGAAGCTGGGATGGTCAAGCGGGCAGTATTAGGCTGGGATGGTCAAGCGGGCAGTATGAGGCTGGGACGGTCAAGCGGGCAGTATTTTATGCCTGTTTTACATGCTACGTATGTTCTTAAGCAACTTAAAACTGACCTTGAAGAGGTAATCGATGAGACACTGATCAGGTTGAAGCTCTGCCCAAAATTCAGTGAAGCAGGAGGCCCAGGTGAACTCTGACCCCCTGCTGTTGCTGATCAAGATGACATTTGGATGCTTCTTGGAAGAAAGCAGTTTCTTCACCAGAGTCCCAGGGTAACTTTGATCAACGAATATTAGCACCCTTCTTGCATTGCACCCTTCCAGATCCATCAGCAACTCCCCCACCGTATACTTCTCCTTTTGATCAGCCTGAAAATTTAATTCATAAACTGTGTCAAACAATCATCCGAACCTGAAATCTCACACAGAACTGGGACTCCACTCGCCTGCTCATCACCTCAGCTACCCTGATGGCTCAACATTATAGATCAGATGGTATGACGTTCAAAAGTTGGTTGGGTGCTTTACCTTTTTTCATTCACTCTTGGGATGTGGGCATTGTTGACAAATCCAAAACTTATAGCCTTGGGAAAACTTGATTGAACTGAGTGACCTGCTGAGCCACTTTGGGGGGGAAACTAAGAGTCGACCGTGTTGGTGTGCGACTGAGGGAATAGGCCCCAACTGGCTAAGAAGGGCAGGTTTACTTCTCTAAAGAACATTAGTGGACCAGTTGGGTTTTTAATGACAGTCTGACAGTTTTCATGGCCACTTCTACTATCCTAGCTTTCTCTTTCTATGTTTTTTAACCGAATTCAAATTCACAAACTGCTGTGTCCAGAGATGCCTTATTTTGAGGTACTATTCAAAGAAGGGCACTGGTGTTCTCCCCAGTGCCCTGGGCCAATATTTTTTCCTCAACCAATGTCTAGTCCTTATCAATTCGCTGTTTGTGGGATCTTGCGGTGTGCAAATTGGCTGCTGTGTTTACTACATTCCAACAATAACTACAAAAGTGCTCCATTGGCTGTAAGCATTTTGAGACATCCTAGGTGGTGTATGGAGCTGTGAAATGGGGGTTCTTTCTTAGTCACAGAGGCAGGATCATCTCAGTAAGATGATTAATAAGATGTGTCATCAACTCAAGGAGACCAAGGTACAGCATAAAGCACCTGAAAGTCCATGGTGATTAATTAAAACATTCGCTCCCAAGTAGAAATGAGTCTGCTCGATGCTTTGTAAAGTTAAGCCGACTCCGGCAGAAAAATCAATATCCTGTAAACGCACCTGCACAAACCACAGTGAATTACTGAGGGAGATTACTGAGAAATTAAATTCCAGGCATGCTATTTATCTTAAGGCATTTTTAAAAAAAATCAGAGTTGATTGCCAGACTGTAGTGAATTAGCCAAAACTTTCTCCTGTTTCCTGGATTAGATGCCAGGAATTAAGATGAAATGAAAGTGTTGCTTCTCCAACCCTCACTGGAACTCAATCCTTGTGGCCACTGTCTTTTGTGATCCACCTAATCCTGCCCCTGAAAAGGTGCATTTGATAGACCATTATTCAGCTTTCTCCACTCGCCGCTCAGATTGACAAATAAACACTTAACAATTGTCTTTACATGCTCCCGGGTGCCTTTGGTGACCCTCACGCAAAATAGGCTCCCTTTTACAAAAAAAAAAATCTTTTCATTATCCAGACGTGAATACCTTGGAGTGCAGGCCAGGGCAATGGATACTGAGAAAAGGAATGACGTTACCCCCCCTATTTTCTCTTTCAGTCAGCAAAAATGAGGCTGTGGGAAATGACCTGGGCTCTACCTGTACTGACTCATCAAAGGTTCAACTGACTCATCAAAGGTTCAACCTGTACTGCTAATACTCTTGAGTTTTTCATGTATGGATTCACCTAGAGTTCTCCCTGCACTGATTCAAATCTGAACTCTACCTGTACCTGACCCCAGTATGAGGGGCCCAAATAGTTGATTGCAGTAAAACCCAGCCAATGAAGTACTTTCTGAAGTGTAGTCACTGTTGTAAGATAGGAAATGTGGCAGCATACTTATGCGATAATGATCAGATAACCTGTTGAGATCAAAGGATAAATATTGGCCAGGATACGGGAAAACGCCCCTGCTGTTTTTTGAATAGTGGACGTAGGATCTTTGACATCCACCAGAGAGGGCAGACGGAGCTTAACATCTCAACTAGAAACTAAAAATATAAAAATGAATAGTCAGCACGGATTTCAAAAGGAAAGATCTTGCTTGACCAGCCTTACTGAATTTTTTGAGGAGGTAACAGAGAAAGTAGACAGTGGTAATGTAGTAGATTTAATTTATCTGGATTTTCAAAAGGCCTTCCATAAGGTGCCCCCATAATAGACTAATGAATAAGATCAGGGAATGTAGAGTCAGGGGGCAGAGTGGATTGCTAGCTAGCTTCAAGACAGAAAGCAGAGAGTGGGAATAAAGGGTAGTTATTCAGAGTGACAGATGTGAAATAGGGAGCTCAGAAGAAACTTATTTATCCAGACAGTAGGGGGAATGTGGAACTCGCTACAATGGGGAAAGGTTGAAACGAATGGAATGCATATAAGAGGAAGATAGATAAACACATGAGGGAGAAGGGAATAGAGATTATGTTAATAGAGTGAGATGAGGTAATACAGGAGGAGGTTCAGGTTAAGATAAATGCTAGCATGGATTGGTTGGGCTGAATGGTCTGTTTCTGTGTTGTACCTAAGAGCATAAGAAATAGGAGCAGGAGGAGGCCATTTGGTCCTTTGAGCCTGCTCCGCCAATGAAACTCCACTTTGCTGCCTGCTTCCATAACCATTCACCCCCTTGTAAATCAATAACCTAACTCAGCCTTGAATATATTCAATGACTCAGCCTCCACTGCTCTCTGGGGAAGAGAATTCCACAGAGTAACCACCCTCTCAGAGAAGAAATTCCTCCTCATCTCCGTCTTAAATGGGAGACCCCTTATTTTGAAACTATCCCCAAGTTTTAGATTCTTCCAAGAGGGGAAACATCCTCTCAGCATCCGCCCTTTCACACCTCCTATGTAAAGATAAGGCACCTCTGACAGTGTAGTGCTCCCTTAGTATTGCACGGGGAGTCAGTCTGTTTATGGACTGGGGTCCCTTTAGTGGAACTTGAATCTAGAATGACATTACAAGGAAGTAAAACCTCAGTGTTTGTTTAAATACTTACAATTCCATTTTTATTAACGTCCCAGAGCAACATGGTCCCATCATTTCTTGTGGGGCTGTTAAGATACAGAACCAGAGAATCAGCGCAGTTGACAGCACGACAGATATAGGAGATGTAGCTGCGGATCATCACCTTCTCTGTGGCCGGGTAGATGTCCTCAGTCTCCTCATCCACTGCAAAGAACGAAAACAATGAAACTGTCAGGAGCCTCAGCTCACTGAGTTAAACAATTAAAGTAACCAACATTTATTTCTTAATCAACATCCCTCAATTAAGTTATCTGGTCATCAACACATGGCTGTTTGTGGAGCTTGCTGCTCGCAAAACGGCTACCGCATTTCCTACATTACAACAGTGATCAGAAGTAGTTCATTGGCTGTAAAGCATTTTGGGACACCCTGAGGTCATGAAAGGTTCCATATAAAAGCATGTAATTCTTTCTGATTTATTTTCCCCAATTTCTCTCCCTCACTTTCACTTTCTCTCTTTCAAGTATTTATTCAATTCCCTTTTGCAAGTTACTACTGAATCTGCTTCCATGTGTCAGTGTAGAGCCTAATGTGCCTGCATTGACCATGAATCCGGTTATAATTGCTCATATAGAATGCAGGAGGGCTGCATTTACTGGGAATGATTCAATTTACTAATACAGAGAATGGTGTGACTCTAATTACTGGGGACCTGGTTATTTTTGCTGCTGCAGACTGTAGTGTGTCTGTATTTACCTGGGATCTGTCCATCTCCTGCAAAGAACGTTTTGATGTTCTCTGTCCGGAATCCATTCCTCCGCAGCATTCGGTAAAAGTGTAACACATTGTACACGTGCCGCTGGTATGTGAGGTGCTCCTTCCACCCTCCTGAAAATTAATAAGATAGCAGGGCTAAGGAGACAAATCTGTGGGCAACAACCAAATGCATTCCTGAAACACTCATCCCACACGGAGAGACCCGGACTCAAGATGTCAGACCTGGTTCGCGGATAACACTCTTGCCTCTGAGTCAGAAGCTTTGGGTTCAAGTCCCATGACAGAGACTTGAGCCCATAATCCAGGTTGACTCTCCAGTACAGGACCAATGGAGTGCTGCACTGTCAGATCGCTGTCTTTCAGACACAATGTTAAGCTGGTTCACCTTTCTCAGGTGCACGTTAAGGATCCCATAGCTACATTTGAAGAAGAGGTGGAAAACGTTTATTCTTCAGCAAAAGGAAAATATTTTGGTCACTATCTCATTGCTTCACTTCCGTTCCTCTTTCCCACTCACTCTTGTTGTTTGCTTCCCCCTCTCTCTCTCTCTCTCTCCTCTCTTGTCCTTCCTCTATCTCCCCCGCCCTGTTTCCCCCTCTCCCTCTCTATGTTACCCCTCCTGCTTTCTTTCGCTTTTTGTCTCCTCTTTCACCATCCCTTCATCCTCCTTAATCTCTCCCTTACTCTTCCCTCTCCCACTCCCTCCCTGTCCCATCTTCCAGTCTCTCTCTCACTCTCTCCTTCCCTATGTCTCCTCTTTTTTCTCACTCTCTTTCTCCCCACTCCATCCCCCACCACCCCCTCCACCCTCTCCTCTTCCTTCACACTCTCTCTCCCTGCCTCTCTCTCACACACTCTCTCACACACGCAAACACATCTCACCGGAGAGCAGCACTCCGTGGTCACATGTCTGGTACATGCGACAGGATTTCTGTGAAGACAATTGTTGCCGATGACACCGGCGTGTGTTTTTGTTTAACTCACAGTCGGCGGCGGCAGGATTGGGGCTGGTGATGCTCAGAGGCCGAGGACAGGCGGCAAAACCCTTCTGTTCTGGAACGAGAAAACACAGAGTCAACTTCGAGGTAATTGCTTCAAAACAAAACCGAGTCTGATGGTGGGGGAAAAGGGCAAGGTTCCTTAAAACAAACAATTGACCCGACCTCAAAGTTGTGACTGATATTTAATCCCAGGTTGTAACCTGAGAATCGAGGATCAAGTTCTACTTCTGCTGAAATATTCTGGGGACAATTTTACCCTAAATTGCCCATTGGAAAACTGTTGGGATTGGATGAAATGCTGTTTTCACACCTCCCAAATTACATAAGGAAAAGGAGTATGCCATGTAGCCCCTCGGCCTCAACACCCACGTTCCTGTACTATCCCTGCATCCCTTGATTCCCTCGGTCTTCAAAAATCTATCAATCTCAGTGTCAAATATGCTTGACTGAGCATCCACAGCTCTCTGAGGTGGAGAATTTCAAAGATTCACAACCCTCTGAGTGAAGAAAGTTCCCCTCACCTCAGTCCTAAATGGCCAACCCCTTATCCTGAAACCCTGACCTCTGGATAGAATAAAACAGAATCATAAAATGGTTACAGCACAGAGGGAGGCTATTCGGCCCATTGAGTCTGTACCGGCTCTCAGAACAGTTTAGCTGGCCTCACTCCTCTGCCCCTTCCCCAGAGCCCTACAGGTTCTTTTTCCCTGTAAGATGCTTACCTGGTTGCCTTTTGAAAGCTTTGATTGAATGTGCCTCCCCCACCCTTTCAGGTTGTGCATTCCAGATCCTAACCACTCGCTGTGTCAAAAAGCTTTTCCTCATGTTGCCTTTTGTTCTTTTGCCAATCATCTTAAATCTCTATCCCATAAAGATCTAAACTCTCTAGTCAGGGGGTACAGCCTATTCAGTATCTACCTTGTCAAACCCTCTAAGCATTTTATACATTTCAATGGAATCACCTCACATCCTTATAAATTCCAGAGAACTTGGGTCTATTCTAATCAATCTCTAGCCTTAGGCCAGCCCTCCCACCTCAGCAACCAGCCTAGTGAACCTTTGTTGCACCCCTTCTCCATTAAGGTCAATCCTAGGTATGTGTAAAACTGATATTCCATTCCATCCCTAGGGATTTATGCCTGGCAACTTGGGTTAAAATTACTCTCATTCTTTTTTGGCAAACCATGAAACATTCAATAGAATAGACCAGGTGGATTTCAATAAATACTTCAAAGTTAGCCAAGGAACCAGGGTGAAAGGAAATGGGTCAAATTGGAACATTTTACAAACACCTGAACCAGGCTCTTTATTGCTGTCGAGTGAGCTTTATTCTGTAACCCCGTGCTGTACCTGTCCTAGGAGTGTTTGATGGGGACAGTGTAGAGGGAGCTTTACTCTGTATCTAACCCCGTGCTGTACCTGTCCTGGGAGTGTTTGATGGGGACAGTGTAGAGGGAGCTTTACTCTGTATCTAACCCCGTGCTGTACCTGTCCTGGGAGTGTTTGATGGGGACAGTGTAGAGGAAGCTTTACTCTGTATCTAACCCCGTGCTGTACCTGTCCTGGGAGTGTTTGATTGGGACAGGGTAGAGGGAGCTTTACTCTGTATCTAACCCCGTGCTGTACCTGTCCTGGGAGTGTTTGATGGGGACAGTGTAGAGGCAGCTTTACTCTGTATCTAACCCCGTGCTGTACCTGCCCTGGGAGTGTTTGATGGGGACAGTGTAATGAGAGCTTTAGATTGTATCTAACCTGGTGCTGTACCTGATCTGGAGATTGTGCACTAAAGTTGATGGAGGTAAGAGTTAAGGAAGACACCAACCTACACAGCGGAGTCTCTGCTCTTTGTGCACATCCTTCTGGCCTACCACCAGGGGTATGAAATGTATCTCACACAGTCCCACAAGCCGCTCCTCTCTCCGGGACTGACTCCCGGCGTTGCGGACCTCTCTCTTCAGACTGCTCCTGGCAGCCTGGGCCTTTAGCCTGTTCTTTGCTCGATCTTTGGCATTGTGTCGCTCATTACGGCTGGTCCTCCTCTTCAACAGGTTCTCACAGCGGCTCTTCAGGGCCAGGGTCATGCACTCGTAGTTACCTGGGGTGCAGATCATCTTCATAAATCATGTTAGCACATTGTTCACCTTGCCTACAGCACCAGAAACTATTTCAGCCATTGTCGTTCCCTTCCCCCATCCCATTGTAAATCTTACCTCATCATGCATTTATTCACTTCCCTTTTAATTCAATTCCTTCTTGCTGCTCGAGCATCCACTTTCTCAATAAGAAAATGATCTTCTGGTTCCTGCCTTTGATGGGTGATCTTTAATTTATCTGTTTTGGTTCATCCATTACCCCCCCACTGTGCTCACTAATGTACGTTTACTCCCAGTCCGTCATCCTTGTTTTCAAATCCCTTCATGGTGGTCTCACCCCTCCCTCTTCAGTAACGTCCGGCCCTAAACCCACCGAGATATCTGCCCTCCTCCAATTCTGGCCTCTTGTACATCCCTGATTTTAATCCAACCGCTAGTGGTAGCCTTTAGCTGCCTGGGCCCTAAGCTCTGGAATTCCCTCCCTAAACTTCTCCACCTCTCTACCTTACTCTCCTCCTTTAAGATGCTCCTTAAAACCAACATTTTGACCAAGCTTTGGGTCACCTGTGCTAACATTTCCTTATATAGCTCAGAGACAAATTTTGTCTGACAATGCCCCTGTGAAGCACTTTTGCGAACATTTTACTACGTTAAGTTCACGACACAAATGTGAGCGTACAGACAAAGAGATAAAAACTGTTGAAGGGTCATGAGGACTCGAAACGTCAACTCTTTTCTTCTCCGCCGATGCTGCCAGACCTGCTGAGTTTTTCCAAGTAATTCTGTTTTTGTACAAACAAATCCTTACTTCTTTACTCTTGTACTCTCTGCCCTTTAAATAGTCTGTCTACCTGTGAGTGATTGTTTAGATTGGTTCCCGTGGCCATATTACGCTCACAGCGCCAAAAATAGATTACCTGACCCTTAAAAGCACCATTCACTGTCTGTGTGACCTTGCTATTTATAAGTTAATTACCTGCTGTGTTTGGCTGCAAAGCAAACTATCTTACATTTCTGTAATTTCTTCCACATCCCAAAAAGCTTCACAGCTTTAGGAGATGTAAAACGTGACAATCGATTTCTGCACGCTAAGGTTCCACAGAGACAACAAGTGATAAAAGCATAGTTCTGTCGGACTCGAAACATTAACTGTGTTCCTCTCCGCAGATGCTGCCAGACCTGCTGAGTTTTTCCAGGTATTTTTATTTTTGTTTTGAGACAACAAATGAATTGGGTGACAAGTGGACCTGTTTCCTTAGCAATATTGGCTAAGGTGCAATTATTGACCCAGGAATAGTGCCATGGGATCTTTAACATCCACCTGAAAGGGCAGCCAGGATCACGGATTAACATCTCATATGACAGTGCAGCACCTCTGACAGTGCAGCATTCCCTCACTACTGCACTACTGCACTGTCAGTGCTTGCAAGGCCCTGTGGTTGTGATACGGCGCTATTAAGATGGTAATTACGCTCTTGTGATTGGCCTCTGTATATTAGGGCTATGGAGGGAGAAATTCAACAAGGACTTCCCTCCTGACCACGCCCAGTGGGGCTGTTGGTGTGAATATGGGCGAGGAGGAATATTCCACCAATTCCTGGTGATATCTAAGTTCAAATTTTTTTTATTCATTCACAGGCTCTGGTTATCACATGCAAGGCCAGCATTTATTGCCCCTCCGTAATTGCCTTTAACTGAGTGGTTTGTTGGGTCATTTCAGAGAGCAGTTGAGAGCCAACCACATTGCTGTGGTCTGAAGTCACATGGAGGCCCAGACCAGAAAGGGTAAAAACAGCAGATTTCCTTTCCTGAAGTGCATTAGTGAATCAGATAGTTTTTTGGTCACCATCACTAGTGCTAGCTTTTTATTTCAGACTTATTGAAATTAAATTCCCCAGCTGGCTCTGATGGGAACATAGGAACAGGAGGAGGCCATTCAGCCCATCGAGCCTGCTCCACCTTTCAATTAGAACATGGCTGATCATCTAGCTCAACACCACTTTCCGCACTATCTCCATATCCCTTGATGTCATTGGTCTCCAGAAACCTATCGGTTCCTGTCCTGAACACAGTCAATGAGTGAGCCTCCACAGCCCTTGGGGTAGAGAATTCCAAAGATTGACCACCCTCTGAGTGAAGAAATTCCTCCTCATCTCAGTCTTAAATGACCTGCCCCTTATCCTGAGACTGTGTCCCCTGGTTCTAGACTCACCAGCCAGGGGAAACATCCTATCTGCATTTACCCTGTCACGCCCTGTAACAATTCTGCAAGTCTCAATGAGATCACCTCTCATTCTTCGAAACTCTAGAGAACACAGGCCCAGTTTCCTCAGTCTCTCCTCATGAAACAATCCTGTTATCCCAGGGATTAGTCAGGTGAACCTCTGTTGAATTCCCTCGATTGCAAGTATATCCTTCCTCAGATAAGGAGACCAAAACTCTACACAGTACTCCAGGTGCGGTCTTACCAAGGCTCTATACAATTTCAGCAAGACATCTTTACTCCTGTACTCAAATCCTCTTGCAATGAAGGCCAGCGTACAATTTGCCTTCCTTATTGATTGTTGCACCTGCATGCTGGCTCTTAGTGGATTTGAACTTTTTAGGGGTTTGAACTCTTGTCTCCAGATCATGAAAATCCAGGCTTCTGGATTCCGAGTTCACTAACAAAACTATTATGTTGCCATACTTTGAGGAAGGCTGGCCTATTAGAGAGCAGCTTGCTCCTGTGAGACACTCTGCCCTGGCGAGGGTCAATAACCCAGGAGGGAGTGAGGGGAAATGATGCCTGAGCGCTCGGCATCTGTTACACTCCACGTAACTTGATCAAACATTAGATCATCACAGAATACCATCACCTCCTCTCACTCAACGTTCTCTGTTTGTCACTGAGATTCTATCAATATCAGGAGTGCGACTTAAAACCAAAATTGTAACAATAACCAGCAATATGTAACCATAACCAAAAATATAGAACTACAATATAGCCAGCAATATATAGCTATAATAAACTCTATATAACATTGGCCAGAAATAACTGTCAACATGTAACGCTAACCAAGAATACATTACCACCAGCAGCAATAGCTAACAATATATAATTAAACCCAGCAATATATAACCATAACCAAAAATTAACTATAGCACAGCCATAAACAGTGATGTAAAGTCACAACTGGCACTATGTAAATACAGAAATATCCACAAACATACAAATGTAAAAACAGGCACAAAACACCCAACACTACCAAGCCCAAACTCCCAAAGCATTCCAGAAATCCAAAAGCTTTAAAAATAAACACTCTGGGCACTCTTGCAATCTCTGGGATTGCAAGAACCAAACTCCACACTCAATTCTGGCCACTGAGTCTAGGCACAGTCCCAAAAGGTCAGACATAGTCACACACAGTAGGTTGCAATCACACACAGTCACACACAGCGAACTCAGTCCTTCACAGCTGGACACAGTCACACACACACAGACGTAGTCCCACGCTGTCTGACATGGACCCACACATTTCCATACAGTCAAGCCTAATCCCATACAGTTGGATGCAGTCACAGCCCCGTGCTGTCAAAATAAGTCCCACACAGTTAAGAAAAAGTTTCACATACATTTGAACACAGTCACAACTCTCATCCAACCTCTTCTCCCCCTGTCTTTTCCGTTATCTTTATGTTTTACTTTCTCTGACCTCTGATTTTGGTCAAGAAATCAAGTTACACCAAACCGTAAACCCCTAGCATGATCATGTTATCAAAAATTAATAACAGTTCTCATTCTCATTGTCATGGCCTGTGTTCTGAGTATTTTGGCCTTCATACCTCGTTTTGAGTTTGAATCTGTTAAGACTCTTTTCTCGCCACATAAACCCTTGACTTTTTCATCCTACATTCTCAATATTATTCTGCTCTTTCCTTCCATCTTCTTTTAGTCTCTCCGTCCTTCCCTCTCCTTGTGGTTCCTACTCGCTAAGCCCCCTCTGGTCATCCCAAAACAATCTCCAGCCGTGCAGTCAGTTAATCTCTAACCTCTGTCAGTCAACAGGAACAGAACTGATCCAACATCGGACAACAACAACTGGCATTTGTATAGCCTCTTTAACGTGGTGTAAACAATCGGAAGGTGTTTCACAGGAGTGTTACCAGATAAACGTTTACTACCGAGCTGCTAAGGAGGGGGGGGGGGGGGGGTATGAGAACAGGTGACCCAAAGCTTGCTGAAAGAGGTGGGTTTTTAAATGAACGTCTTGAAGGAGGAGGGAGAGGTTTAGGGAGGGAATTCCAGAGCTTAGGGGCCCGGGAGGCTGAGAGCACGGCTGCCAAGAGCGGAGCAAAGAAAATCAAGTGATGCGGCGATGACACAAGAGATGAATTCTCTGATCCTTACCTAAATACAGTCCCTCCCGGATTCCACATCGCCGCTCGTTCACATTGAAGTCGACGTAGAAGACGGTGACCGGGTGGCCAAAGCTGAGCTCCGGGCTGGGGTCCAGGGTGATGACCGCGTCATGGGGAGATCCCAAGCTGAGGCCAGAGTCTGGTAGGATGGTCAGCAGCTTCTCCCCCGCCCGGGGCTCTGCTGCATAGACCGCCACGGCTGTCTGCGGGATCTCCGCCAGTCGCTTGCACTCAGAGTCTGACAGAAAGGAGACCCGATGACACAGGCTGGATTTGAGGTAGCCCAGGCTGGCTGTGGACCAGCGATGCAGGCGGGCAGCTTTGAACTGCGACCCCTCGGCCCCCAACAGCTCGACGAGAACCGCCACGGACAGCAGCCATTCCCAGCGCCAGTTCATGACCGGGATCGCGAGGCAACACACGGGGTCCCCAAGGAGGGGGCAAGAGCAGAAACCCCGCACTTTAAGAAATGGTCAAAGTCAATCTTTCAGGAATGCAGAGAGTCAGGCACATGCACGCAGGGTTCCAGCTGTCTCTGTCAGTGAGCCGAAGGCAGATGCACACACACACTCAGCAGCAACCTCAGGAGGGATCAGGCTGCGGAACTGACTGGTCCAAACTGTGGGGAGCCACTGGAGCAGCCTGAAGTCAGTTCTATGAATGCCGGTTCCAACTCCACCCTCCACAGCCTGACACCAGCACTGGGCGGGGCTTGGCAGCCTCTTCCCTCTCAACTCAGCATCTCCCCACAGCACAAGGCAGCAGCCAGAGTCTCCCTCACAGAGACTGAGTCCCTCACACACACACACACACACACACACACACAGTCCTTCACACACAAACAGGATCCTTCATACACACTCTCAGTCTCTCATACTCATACACAGACAGTCATGCACACACAAACAGGCTTCCTTAACCCACACACACACACACACAGTCCCTCACACACACAGTCCTTCACACACAAACAGGATCCTTCATACACACTCTCAGTCTCTCATACTCATACACAGACAGTCATGCACACACAAACAGGCTTCCTTAACCCACACACACACACACACACACAGTCCCTCACACACACACACACAGACAAACAGGGTCCTTCATACACACTCTCAGTCTCTCACACTCATACACAGACAGTCCTTCATGCACACACAAACAGGCTTCCTTACCCACACACACACACACAGTCCCTCACACACACACACACACAGACAAACAAGGTCCTTCATACACACTCTCAGTCTCTCATACTCATACACAGACAGTCCTTCATGCACACACAAACAGGCTTCCTTACCCACACACACACACACACACAGTCCCTCACACACACACACACACACAGACAAACAGGGTCCTTCATACACACTCTCAGTCTCTCACACTCATACACAGACAGTCCTTCATGCACACACAAACAGGCTTCCTTACCCACACACACACACACACACAGACAAACAGGGTCCTTCATACACACTCTCAGTCTCTCACACTCATACACAGACAGTCATGCACACACAAACAGGCTTCCTCACCCACACACACACACACACACACACACACACACACACACACACACAGTCCTTCACACACACACAGACAAACAGGGTCCTTCATACACACTCTCAGTCTCTCACACTCATACACAGACAGTCATGCACACACAAACAGGCTTCCTTACCCACCCCCCCACCACCACACACACACACACACACACACGCATGCACAGAGTCCAGTCTGAAACTATATAAACAGTCATTGCACAAAGTCCAGAATCCCAGTGATTTATCAGAATCCAGGGGAATTAAAACAACAGCAAATTGCATTTATATACCACCTTTAAAGTATTAAAGCATCCCAAGATGCTCCACAGGAACATTATGGATCAAAATTTTGCACTGAGCCACAAATGGAGATATTAAGACAGGCGACAACAAGGTTGGACAAAGAGAAGACGGTACAATGAAAATTGGGGTTGTACAGGAGGCAAGAATTAGAGAAGGGCAGATATCTCAGGAGAGCTGTGGGGCCAGATAAGATTACAGAGATAGGGAGGAGTGAGGCATTGGAGGGATTTGAAAACAAGGATGAGAATTTTAAAATTGAGGCATTGCTTAACCAGGAGCTGATGTAGATCATAAAGCACCGGGGTGAAATGTGAAAGAGACTTGGTGGGAGTTAGATTTACAGGCAGCAGAATTTGGACAACCTTAATTTCACAGAGACTAGAATGTGGAAGACCAGCCGGGAGTGCATTGGAATAGTCGAGCCAAGAGATAACAGAGCCATGGACGAGGGTTCCAGCAGCAAGTGAGCTGAGACAGGTGATGTTACAAAGGTGGGTCTTGGTTATGGTGTGGAGATGTGGTTAGAAGCTCACCCTAAAGGTCAAAGATGACATCAAGGTTGCAAACAGTCTGGTTCAGCTTCAGAGAGTTTCCTGGGAGAGGGATGGAGCTCGTGGCTAACAGCGTTAGTAACAGAGTTAGTAGAAGGGGTTAAAGACAACAGGCAGGATCGTCCCAGATTTGTACTAAGTGCGGTACCGGGCGTGAGAAAAGATGTTTTACCCTCCGGCTATAATGGTGGATTTTCTCACTGTATCGTCCACTTCCCACCTCATTAATTATGCAGCCACAGGAATCACGCCGTGTCACTGGTGGGCAGCCTCTGAATCACCCACCTCGCTGTTACCTCACCGTTCCCTCACTCCGGGTGCCATATCTAAACTGCAGCCGCACACACTGTTCTCAATGTTTGCAGCCCAGGGCTGCTCCAGTGAAGTCATGGCCCTGAAAGCCAAGGAGAGTCCAGTAACCTGTCACTGGAATTCCTTTGGGAGGCCCGCTATGATGTCCTCCACCCCGGCTCTGACCGTGGGAGGTCCAGCAATCTCACGACTCCGGCTTGGGAGGCGATGACAGTGGTGGTCAGTGCCAACGCCGCACAGAAGAGGTTGGCCATCCAGTGCAGATAGAGGTTGAATGATCTAATCCATATTGCCAGGGTAAGGCAGCCATCTCATCACTCTAAACTCACACACTCACAAGCCCATCACACACTCACTGGCATCTCACTCACTGCCAGCTCAAGAGACATCACCCCCCATTCTCACACATGCCCTCACATCTCCGTCTGGCCTCATCTCCTCTGGAGGCTGCCCCCTCAGCCCTCACCCTCTTGAGGCCACTTGCACAGATCAACAGGTGTCCCCAAGCACACCCTGGGATACCCCCCTTCCCCAGTACAGCCCTCGCCCTGAAGCCGCTTCCCTCGCCTGAGGCCACTTCTCCCCCTTCCCTAAATAAGCCCTAGCCCTGCAGCTGTTGAGAAGCCACTCCCACCTTATGGCTGGTCTGGTAGGTAGAGACCTGCCCGTGAGCCCCCTCTAACAGTGATGTGGAGCTGCCTGTGAATCCTGGCGCTGATGCCCGCCAGTGCTGCCGGAAGCAAGGTCGGCAAACAAACCTCGAAGTTCCGAGTGAAGTGCAGCTCGCCAGGCGCGCGCTGCTTATGTACAGTTGTGAAACACGTCAGCGTGATTCCCGGATGAACCAGCGTGGTGGGGGGGGGGGGGATGATTCCGGCGAGCAGGGATTATAACGAGAAGCTAAAGTATTGAAATTAGGTTCCCGACATACAGCGATGGGAAACGCGGCCCACCACTGACAGGTGGAGCGGACAGTCGCAAACTGTTTTCACATCGACATAACCCCGATTTTTGCCCTTCTCACCATAATGTCCGCTCACACACACCTGCCGCTAACAGGAGCAGGAAATTTCACCCAACGTCTTCTGTCTTATTATTTAGTTGGAGGAAATTTCGGCCGATCCGATGCTGGACGTTGGGTAAGTAGCCTGACAATTCCGAGGTAGCGGGGATTAGTGCTGGGGACTGGGGACGTCAGGGTACACGTGAAAACCAATGCTTTGTTTTTGAATGATGTCACCGAGGGGCAGCAGGTAGAAACAGGGAGTCACGGACAGATCCTTCGGAGACTCCAGAGGTAACGGTGAGGGAGTGGGATTCCTGTGGTTTATACTTTGTAGTTAAACTGCGAGTTCATGAGGAACTGGGAATTCGTCAGGATGCCCAAGATTTATCAGGCTTGCAGGAGACCGAGCGGGACTGACGGGATTTATCAGGATTCTAGGCAGTTATCAGGATCAATGGGATCTATCAGGATTGATGGGACTTACCAGGATCCTGGTGTTTATCAGGATCCCAGGGATTCCTGAGATCCTGGAATTTATCAGGTTCATGGGAATCGGTCAGCACTGTCGGGATTTATCTGAATTGGATCTGCTGACTGATGTGACAGTCCAAAATCTTCAATATCCCAAAGCAGATGGTTCAAGACAGGGGAGTATTAAAACATATTAAAACAGAGAAGGCTGGAAAAACTCAGCAGGTCTGGCAGCATCTGTTGAACTCAGTCAATTTGTGGTAAGTATTGAATAACAGCTTGACTGAGTGGCAAGTGGACCAACTGAGTGACAAGAGCATTGAGTGACAGGTGGATTGAGCGGCAGACAACCCCTAGGCCACCTGTCAGGACTCACTGGCCTTGATTTAACCCCTCCCCTGCCGCAATGGGCAGGAATGCAACAGGTGAGTAATTAATATGCCAGAAACAATAACCCCACCCCCAGCCCACCATGTTCTGGGCACTGCAGTTTCGACAGTGGTGAGTACTGGAGTAGATGAGTCTCCATTGCAAGAGAGGGGAGGCGCACTAATACCTGTAAATGTAACTAGGATCCTTCACTTCCCAAAGGGCTGTGATGACTGCTTGCTTTGGGTGTATTCTGGGAGCTGTTTTAAATGTAGTCTACTGGAGTGAGGAGGAGGCAGAGAAGAAAACATAAAATCATACGAATTAGGAGCAGGAGTGGGTCATTCGGCCCATCGAACCTGCTCTGCTGTTCAATAAGATCATGGCCGATCTGATTATGGTTTCAATTCCACTTCCTTGCAGCCTCCCAGACAGAACCCATGACTCTAATCAAAAATCTGTCCAATTCAACCTTGAATATATCCAATGATCCACCCTCCACTGCTCTCCGGGGAAGAGAATTCCAGAGACTAACAGCCCTCTGAGAGAAGAAATTCCTCCTCATCTCCGTCTTAAATGGGAGGCCCCTTATTCCGAAAATGTGCCCCCTGGTGGTAGACTCCCACATGGGCAGGAAACTTCCTCTCAGCATCTAACCTGTCAAACCTTCACAGAACCTTAAAATATTTCAATCAGATCACCTCTCACTCTTCTGAACGCGCAGGAGGATGGGTCCAACCTGCTCAGACTTTCCTCATAAGACAACCCTTTCATCCCAGGAATTAACCCAGTGAGCCTTCTCTGAACTGTCTCCAACGCAAGTAAGTAAGGAGACCAAAACTGTATTCAGCACTCCAGATGTGAACTCACCCAATGCCCTATACAGTTGTAACAAGGCATTCCTATGGTTATATTCCATCCTTCTTGCAGCAAAAACACAGATCAGCAGAGCGGACAGACAGAGATTCAACTTGCTGAAGTTGCCTGAGTAACAGTTTCAGGAGGGCTGGAGACAGATTCATACAGACACAGACACATGGATTGACTCACACACGTACATACAGCTCCCTCTAATGTTAAGTCCTAATACACTTTTGCAGAGTGCAGTTTACATAGTGAGTAAAATACATTTTCTGACATCACATCACCTGGATGTGTCCCCTGACACCAATGATTTAATTAATTCTCTGTCACTAACTCCAGACGCAGTAAATCCTTCCTTCTTCAGAGCGTGAGTGCCATCCAGTGGAGGGTTGGACTCTGCATTACAAAACCTCAGGCCCTTGGTCTGTTCATTGGCTGGCACTCTGCTGTTGTTTCTCCCTGCTTATCTTTGTTCTGCTACTCCTTCAACTTGGAGCCTTTTCTTTCCCATCTCATGCCTCTTTACCATGCTGCTCTCTCTCTCTCTCCTCTCTCAAACTGTGTTTCAATTTCTACCTCTCTTTCTCTTTACACAATTTCTTATTGGGATGTGGGAATCGCTGATCCACCCATTTATTGCCCATCCCTAATTGCCCCTTGAGAAGGTGGTGGGTGAGCTGCCTCCTTGAGCCGCTGCGGTCCATGTGGTGTAGGTACACCCACAGTGCTGTTAGGGAGGGAGTTCCAGGATTCTGACCCAGCGACAGTGAAGGAACGGCGATATATTTCGAAGCTTTGATGCAGAATGACTTGAAATCATAAAATTGTAGAATAATACAGCACAGAAGGAAGCTATTCAGCCCATCGTGCTTGTGCTGGCTCTTTGAGAGAATTATTCAATTAGTCCCGCTGCCCACGCACATTCCCCATAGCCATACAAATGTTTCCCCTTCAATTATTTATCCAATTCCTTCTTGAATGTAAGTATTAAATCTGCTTCCACCGCCCTTTCAGGCAGCGCCTTCCTGGAGGGCAGACAGGAAGGGGGAGTTGAGACCACAACCAGGTCAACCGTGATCTTACTGAATGGCGGAGTGAGCTCGAACGGCCGACTCCTGCTCCTAAGTCTTAATGTTCTTAGATCATTAAAACTCGTTGAGTTAAAAATTCTTCACACCTCTTCCTCTGGCTCTTTTGCTAATTCTCTTCAATCTGTGTCCCTCTGGTTCGCGAAACTCCATTTTCTTTATTTACTCTTATCAAAATCAGTCAAAATTTTGAACTTAAATCTCCCATTAATCGTCTTTGCTTTAGGAAGAACAATCCCACTCCAACCCTTGGAGCTGAGGGTGCACCACGGCAGCTGCTGCCCTCCTCCGAGGTATCAGAGATTTTAGAATCTCACTGGATGGAAGAAATAGGATTGGCTGAATAACCTTCTTCCTTGAAACTGTTTTGGACACAGACTGCCCCACTTTATTCCCAAAGTATCCATACAAGGTCAGAATAGGGAGAAGCAGGCTGTTTAGCTGATAGAGGCTGTGGCTCAGTGGGTGACACACTCGAGTCAGAGTCAGAGGATCAAGGACTCAAGTCCCAATCCAGAGACCTGAGCACAGCTGACAAACCAGTACACTACTGAGGGAGTGCTGCACTGTCAGAGGGTCAGTACTGAGGGAGTGCTGCACTGTCTGAGGGTCAGTACTGAGGGAGTGCTGCACTGTCTGAGGGTCAGTACTGAGGGAGTGCTGCACTGTCAGAGGGTCAGTACAGAGGCAGGGCTGCACTGTCTGAGGGTCAGTACTGAGGGAGTGCTGCACTGTCAGTGGGTCAGTACTGAGGGAATGCTGCACTGTCAGTGGGTCAGTACTAAGGGAGTGCTGCACTGTCAGAGGGTCATTACTGAGGGAGTGCTGCACTGTCAGAGGGTCAGTACTGAGGGAGTGCTGCACTGTCTGAGGGTCAGTACTGAGGGAGTGCTGCACTGTCAGAGGGTCAGTACTGAGGGAGGGCTGCACTGTCTGAGGGTCAGTACTGAGGGAGTGCTGCAGTGCCGGTGGGGTCAGTACTGAGGGAGTGCTGCACTGTCGGAGGCCCAGTACTGAGGGACTGTTGCACTGCCAGTGGGTCAGTACTAAGGGAGTGCTGCACTGTCAGAGGGTCATTACTGAGGGAGTGCTGCACTGTTGGGGCGGTGGGTCAGTACTGAGGGTGTGCTGAAATGCCGGGGTGGTCAGTACTGATAGAGTGCTGCACTGTCAGAGGGTCAGTACTGAGGAGTGCTGCACTGTCAGAGGGTCAATACTGAGGGAGTGCTGCACTGTCAGAGGGTCAGTACTGAGGGTGTGCTGCACTGTCAGAGGGTCAGTAACGAGGGAGTGCTACACTGCCGTGGGGGTCAGTACGGAGCGAGTGCTGCACTGTCGGGCAGACAGTATTGAGGGAATGCTGCACTGTCAGTGGGTCAGTACTGAGGGAATGGTGCATTCTCAGTGGGTCAGTACTGAGGGAGTGCTGCATTATCAGAGTGTCAGTACTGAGGGAGTGCTGCACTGTCAGAGGGTCACTACTGTGGAAGTGGTGCAATATCAGAGGGTCAGTAATGAAGGTGTGCCGCACTGTCAGAGGGTAAGTACTGAGGGAATTCTGCAATGTCAGAGGGTCAGTGCTGAGGGAGTGCTGCACTGTCCGTGGGTCAGTACTGAGGGTGTGCTGCACTGTCAGAGGGTCAGTACTGAGGGAGTGCTGCACTGTCAAAGGGTCAGTACTGAGGGTGTGCTGCACTGTCAGAGGGTCAGTACTGAGCGAGTGCTGCACTGTCAGAGGGTCAGTACTGAGGGAGTGCTGCAATGTCAGAGGGTCAGTACTGAGGGAGTGCTGCACTGTCAGAGGGTCAGTACTGAGGGAGTGCTGCACTGTCAGAGGGTCAGTACTGAGGGAATGCTGCACCGTCAGAGGGTCAGTACTGAGGGAGTGCAGCACTGTCAGAGAGTCAGTACTGAGGGACTGCTGCACTGTCGGCGGTACAGTATTGAGGGAATGCTGCACTGTCAGAGGGTCAGTACTGAGGGAGTGCTGCACTCTCAGAAGGTCAGTACTGAGGGAGTGCTGCACTGTCAGAGAGTCAGTACTGAGGGAGTGCTGCACTGTCAGAGGGTCAGTACTGAGGGAGTGCTGCACTGTCAGAGGGTCAGTACTGAGGGAGTGCTGCACTGTCAGAGAGTCAGTACTGAGGGAGTGCTGCACTGTCGGGGGTACCGTATTGAGGGAATGCTGCACTGTCAGCGGGTCAGTACTGAGGGAGTGCTGCACTGTCTGGGGGGCTCAGTACTCTGGGAGTGCAGCATTGTTGGAGGGTCAGTAATGAGGGAATGCTGCACTGTCAGAGGGTCAAAACTGAGGGAGTGCTGCACTGTTGGTGGGTCAGTCCTCAGGGAGGGCTGCACTCTCAGAAGGTAAGTACTGTGGAAGTGGTGCAATATCAGAGGGTCAGTACTGAGGGAATGCTGCACTGTCTGAGGGTCAGTACTGAGGGAGTGCTGCACTGTCAGAGTGTCAGTACTGAGCGAGTGCTGCACTGTCAGAGAGTCAGTACTGAGGGAGTGCTGCACTGTCAGAGGGTCAGTACTGAGAGAGTGCTGCACTGTCAGAGAGTCAGTACTGAGGGAGTGCTGCACTGTCAGAGGGTCAGTACTGAGAGAGTGCTGCACTGTCAGAGGGTCAGTACTGAGAGAGTGCTACACTGTCAGAGAGTCAGTACTGAGGGAGTGCTGCACTGTCAGTGGGGTGGTCAGTACAGAGGGAGTGCTGCAAGGTCAGGGGTACAGTATTGAGGGAATGCTGCACTGTCAGTGCCTCAGTACTGAGGGAATGCTGCACTGTCAGCGGGTCAGTACTGAGGGAGTGCTGCACTGCCGCAGGGGTCAGTACTGAGCGAGTGCTGCACTGTCGGGCGGACAGTATTGAGGGAGTGCTGCACTGTCAGAGGGTCAGTACTGAGGGAGCGCTGCACTGTCAGATGGTCAGTACTGAGGGAGTGCTGCACATTCAGAGGGTCAGTACTGAGGGAGTGCTGCACTGTCGGGTGGGTCAGTACTGAGGGAGTGCTGCTCTGTCAGTGGGGTCAGTACTGAGGGAGTGCTGCACTGTCGGGGGGTGTCAGTAGTGAGGGAGTGCTGCATTGTTGGAGAGTCTGTACTGAGGGAGCGCTGCACTGTCAGAGGGTCGGTACTGAGGGAGTGCTGCACTGTCAGAGGGTCAGTACTGAGGGAGTGCTGCACTGTCAGAGGGTCATTACTGAGGGAGTGCTGCACGGTCTGGGGGGTCAGTACTGAGGGAATGCTGCACTGTCGGGATTCAGTACTGAGGGAATGCTGCACTGTCAGAGGGTCAGTACTGAGAGAGTGATGCACTGTCAGTGAGTCAGTAGTGAGGATTGCTGCACTGTTGGTGTGGTCAGTACTGAGGGAGTGCTGCACTGTCAGAGGGTCAGTACTGAGGGAGTGCTGCACTGTCGGGGGGTAAGTACTGAAGGAATGCTGCACTGTCAGAGGGTCAGTACTGAGGGAGTGTTGCACAGTCAGAGGGTCAGTACTGAGGGAGTGCTGCACTGTCGGGGTGGTCAGTACTGAGGGAGTGCTGCATTGTTTCAGGG
This sequence comes from Carcharodon carcharias, assembly GCF_017639515.1. Classification (NCBI taxonomy): domain Eukaryota; kingdom Metazoa; phylum Chordata; class Chondrichthyes; order Lamniformes; family Lamnidae; genus Carcharodon; species Carcharodon carcharias. Next base: position 13,400,082 of record NC_054478.1, on the reverse strand, counting down.
TCAGTACTGAGGGAGTGCCGCACTGTCGGGGGGTAGGGGATCAGTGCTGAGGCAGTCCTGCACTGTCAGAGGGTCAGTACTGAGGGAGTGCCGCACTCACCGAGGGTCAGTACTGAGAGCGTGCCGCACTTTTAGAGGGTCAGTACTGAGGGAGTGCAGCATATCAGACGGTCAGTACTGAGGGAGTGCTGCAGTGTCAGAGGGTCAATACTGAGGCAGTGCTGCACTGTCAGAGGGTCAGTACTGAGGAGTGCTGCAGTGTCAGAGGGTCAATACTGAGGCAGTGCTGCACTGTCAGAGGGTCAGTACTGAGGAGTGCTGCAGTGTCAGAGGGTCAATACTGAGGGAGTGCTGCACTGTCAGAGTGTCAGTACGGAGGGAGTGCTGCACTGTCAGGGGGATCAGTACTGTGGGAGTGCTGCATTGTTGGAGGGTCAGTACCTAGGGAGTGCTGCACTGTCGGGGGGGTCACTACTGAGGGAGTGCTGCATTGTTGGAGGGTCAGTACTGAGGGAGTCCTGCACTGTCAGAGGGTCAGTACTGAGGGAGTGCCGCACATTCGGAGGGGGCAGTATTGAGGGAGTGCCGCACTGTTAGAGAGTCAGTACTGAGGGAGTGCCGCACTGTCGAGCGGGGCAGTACTGAGGGAGTGCTGAACTGCCAGAGGGTCAGTACTGAGCAAGTGCTGCATATCTGACGGTCAGTACTGAGGCAATGCTGCACTGTCAGATGGTCAGTACTGAGGGGGTGCTGCACTGTCAGAGGGTCAATACTGAGGTAGTGCTGCATTGTCAGAGGGTCAGTACTGAGGGAGTGCTGCACTGTCAGAGGGTTGGTACTGAGGGAGTGCTGCACTGTCAGAGGGTCAGTGCTGAGGGAGTGCTGCACTGCCATAGTGTCAGTACGGAGGGAGTGCTGCACAGTCAGGGGGGTCAGTACTGAGGGAGTGCTGCACTGTGAGAGGGTCAGTACTGAGGGAGTGCTGCACTGTCAGATGGTCGGTACTGAGGGAGTGCTGCACTGTCAGAGGGTCAGTACGGAGGGAGTGCTGCACTGTCAGGGGGGTCAGTACTGAGGGAGTGCTGTATTGTTGCAGGGTCAGTACTGAGGGAGAGCTGCACTGTCGGGGGGGGTCAGTAGTGAGGGAGTGCTGCACTCTCAGGGCTGTCAGTGCTGAGGGTGTGCTGCATTGTTGGAGGGTCAGTACTGAGGGAGCGCTGCACTGTCAGAGCGTCGGTAGTGAGGGAGTGCTGCACTGTCAGAGGGTCAGTACTGAGGGAGTGCTGCACTCTCGGGGGTGTCAGTGCTGAGGGAGTGCTGCACAGTCGTTGGGTCAGTACTGAGGGAGTGCTGCATTTTTGGAGGGTCAGTACTGAGGGAGTGCTGCACTGTCAGAGGGTCAGTACAGAGAGAGTGCCGCACTGTCAGAGGGTCAGTACTGAGGGAGTGTTGCACTGTTGGAGTCTTTCAGTACTAAGGGACTGCTGCATTGTCGTGGCGTTCAGTGCTGAGTGAGTTCTGCACAGTCGGTGGGTCAGTACTGAGGGAGTGCTGCATTGTTGGAGGGTCAGTACTGAGGGAGTGCTGCACTGTCGTGGGGTCAGTACTGAGGGAGTGCTGCACTGTCGGTGTTCAGTACTGAGGGAGTGCTGCACTGTCAGAGGGTCAGTACAGAGGGAGTGCTGCACTGTCTGGGGGGTCAGTACTGAGGGAATGCTGCACTGTCAGAGGGTCAGTACTGTGGGAGTGCTGCACTGTCAGAGGGTCAGTACTGAGGGAGTGCTGCACTGTCAGAGGGTCAGTACTGATTGAGTGCTGCACTGTCAGAGAGTCAGTAGTGAGGATTGCTGCACTGTCGGGGTGGTCAGTACTGAGGGCGGGCATCACTGTCATAGTGTCAGTACTGAGGAAGCGCTGCACATTCGGTGTGGTCAGTACTCAGGGAGTGCTGCACTGTCGGGGTTCAGTACTGAGGGAGTGCTGCACTGTCGGGGTTCAGTACTGAGGGAGTGCTGCACTGTCAGAGGGTCAGTACTGAGGGAATGCTGCACTGTCAGGGGGGTCACTACTGAGGGAGTGCTGCATTGTTGCAGGGTCAGTAGTGAGGGAGTGCCCCACTGTCGGGGGGGTTCAGGACTGAGGGAGTGCCGCACTGTCGGGGGGTAGGGGATCAGTACTGAGGCAGTCCTGCACTGTCAGAGGGTCAGTACTGAGGGAGTGCCGCACTCTCTGAGGGTCAGTAATGAGGGAGTGCCACACTGTTGGGGGGGGCCGTACTGAGGGAGTGCTGAACTGCCAGAGGGTCAGTACTGAGCAAGTGCTGCATATCAGACGGTCAGTACTGAGGCAATGCTGCACTGTCAGAGGGTCAGTACTGAGTGAGTGCTGCACTGTCAGAGAGTCAGTACTGAGTGAGTGCTGCACTGTCAGATGGTCAGTACTGAGGGAGTGTTGCACTGTCAGAGGGTCAATACGGAGGGAGTGCTGCACTGTCAGAGGGTCAGTACTGAGGAGTGCTGGAGTGTCAGAGGGTCAATACTGAGGGAGTGCTGCACTGTCAGGGGGATCAGTACTGATGGAGTGCTGCATTGGTGGAGGGTCAGTACTGAGGGAGTGCCGCACTGTTGAGGGGGGACAGTACTGAGGGAGAGCTGCATTGTTGGAGTGTCAGTACTGAGGGAGTGCTGCACTGTCGTGGGGTAGGGGGTCAGTACTGAGGGAGTCCTGCACTGTCAGAGGGTCAGTACTGAGGGAGTGCCGAACTGTCTGAGGGTCGGTACTGAGGGAGTGCCGCACTGTTAGAGGGTCAGTACTGAGGGAGTGCCACACTGTCGAGGGGGGCAGTACTGAGGGAGTGCTGAACTGCCAGAGGGTCAGTACTGAGCAAGTGCTGCATATCAGAGGGTCAGTACTGAGGCAATGCTGCACTGTCAGAGGGTCAGTACTGAGGGAGTGCTGCAGTGTCAGAGGGTCAATACTGAGGGAGTGCTGCATTGTCAGAGGGTCAGTACTGAGGAGTGCTGCAGTGTCAGAGGGTCAATACTGAGGGAGTGCTGCACTGTCAGAGTGTCAGTACGGAGGGAGTGCTGCACTGTCAGGGGGATCAGTACTGAGGGAGTGCTGCATTGTTGGAGGGGCAGTACATAGGGAGTGCTGCACTGTCGGGGGGGCGTCAGTACTGAGGGAGTGCTGCATTGTTGGAGGGTCAGTACTGAGGAGTGCTGCACTGTCAGAGGGTCAGTACTGAGCGAGTGCTGCATTGTCATAGTGTCAGTACAGAGGGAGTGCTGCACTGTCAGAGAGTCACTACTGAAGGAGTGCCGCACTGTTGGGCGGGTCAGTACTGAGGGAGTGCATCACTGTCATAGTGTCAGTACTGGGGAAGCGCTGCACATTCAGTGTGGTCAGTACTGAGGGAGTGCTGCACTGTCGGGGATCAGTACTGAGGGATTGCTGCACTGTCGGGGTTCAGTACTGAGGGAGTGCTGCACTGTCTGGGGGGTCAGTACTGAGGGAATGCTGCACTCTCAGAGGTCAGTACTGAGGGAGTGCTGCACTGTCAGAGGGTCAGTACTGAGGGAATGCTGCACTGTCAGAGGGTCAGTACTGATTGAGTGCTGCACTGTCAGAGAGTCAGTAGTGAGGATTGCTGCACTGTCGGGGTGGTCAGTACTGAGGGCGTGCATCACTGTCATAGTGTCAGTACTGAGGAAGCGCTGCACATTCGGTGTGGTCAGTACTGAGGGAGTGCTGCACTGTCGGTGTTCAGTACTGAGGGAGTGCTGCACTGTCGGGGTTCAGTACTGAGGGAGTGCTGCACTGTCAGAGGGTCAGTACTGAGGGAGTGCTGCACTGTTGGGGTTCAGTACTGAGGGAGTGCTGCACTGTCAGCGGGTCAGTACAGAGGGAGTGCTGCACTGTCTGGGGGGTCAGTACTGAGGGAATGCTGCACTGTCAGAGGGTCAGTACTGAGGGAGTGCTGCACTGTCAGAGAGTCAGTACTGAGGGAGTGCTGCGCTGTCAGAGGGTCAGTACTGAGGGTGTGCTGCACTGTCAGAGGGTCAGTACTGAGGGAATGCTGCACTGTCAGAGGGTCAGTACTGATTGAGTGCTGCACTGTCAGAGAGTCAGTAGTGAGGATTGCTGCACTGTCGGGGTGGTCAGTACTGAGGGAGTGCTGCACTGTCAGGGGGGTCACTACTGAGGGAGTGCTGCATTGTTGCAGGGTCAGTACTGAGGGAGTGCCCCACTGTCGGGGGGGTCACGACTGAGGGAGTGCTGCATTGTTGCAGGGTCAGTACTGAGCGAGTGCCGCACTGTCGGGAGGTAGGGGATCAGTACTGAGGCAGTCCTGCACTGTCAGAGGGTCAGTACTGAGGGAGTGCCGCACTCTCTGAGGGTCAGTAATGAGGGAGTGCCGCAATGTTGGTGGGGGCAGTACTGAGGGAGTGCTGAACTGCCAGAGGGTCAGTACTGAGCAAGTGCTGCATATCAGACGGTCAGTAGTGAGGCAATGCTGCAGTGTCAAATGGTCAGTACTGAGGGAGTGTTGCACTGTCAGAGGGTCAATACTGAGGGAGTGCTTCACTGTCAGAGGGTCAGTACTGAGGAAGTGCTGCACTGTCAGGGGGATCAGTACTGATGGAGTGCTGCATTGGTGGAGGGTCAGTACTGAGGGAGTGCCGCACTGTTGAGGGGGGACAGTACTGAGGGAGAGCTGCATTGTTGGAGTGTCAGTACTGAGGGAGTGCTGCACTGTCGGGGGGTAGGGGGTCAGTACTGAGGGAGACCTGCACTGTCTGAGGGTCGGTACTGAGGGAGTGCTGCACTGTTAGATGGTCAGTACTGAGGGAGTGCCACACTGTCGAGGGGGGCAGTACTGAGGGAGTGCTGCACTGTCAGAGGGTCAGTACTGAGGGAGTGCTGCATATCAGAGGGTCAGTACTGAGGGTGTGCTGCACTGTCAGAAGGTCAGTACTGTGGGAATGCTGCACTGTCAGAGGGTCTGTACTGATTGAGTGCTGCACTGTCAGAGAGTCAGTAGTGAGGATTGCTGCACTGTCGGGGTGGTCAGTACTGAGGGAGTGCTGCATTGTTGGAGGGTCAGTACTGAGGGAGTGCTGCACTGTCAGGGGGGTCAGTACTGAGGGAGTGCTGCACTGCCATAGTGTCAGTGCTGAGGGAGTGCTGCACTGTCAGGGGGGTCAGTACTGAGGGAGTGCTGCATTGTTGGAGGGTCAGTACTGAGGGTGTGCTGCACTGTCAGGGGGGTCAGTACTGAGGGAGTGCTGCATTGTTGGAGGGTCAGTACTGAGGGAGAGCTGCACTATCGGGGGGGGGGTCAGTAGTGAGGGAGAGCAGCATTGTTGGAGGGTCGGTACTGAGGGAGTGCTGCACTTTCAGAGGGTCAGTATTGAGGGAGTGCTGCACGGTCAGTGGGGTCAGTACTGAGGGAGTGCTGCACTCTCGGGGGTGTCAGTGCTGAGGGAGTGCTGCACAGTCGGTGGGTCAGTACTGAGGGAGTGCTGCATTTTTGGAGGGTCAGTACTGAGGGAGTGCTGCACTGTCAGAGGGTCAGTACTGAGGGAGTGCCGCACTGTCAGAGGGTCAGTACTGAGGGATTGTTGCACTGTTGGAGTCTTTCAGTACTAAGGGACTGCTGCATTGTCGGGGCGTTCAGTGCTGAGTGAGTTCTGCACAGTCGGTGGGTCAGTACTGAGGGAGTGCTGCAATGTCAGAGGGTCAGTACTGAGGGAGTGCTGCACTGTCAGAGGGTCAGTACTGAGGGAGTGCTGCAGTATCAGAGGGTCAATACTGAGTGAGTGCTGCACTGTCAGAGGGTCAGTATTGAGGGAGTGCTGCACTGTCAGGGGGGTCAGTACTTAGAGAGTGCTGCATTGTTGGAGGGTCAGTACCGCAGGAGTGCTGCACTGTCGGGGGTTCAGTAGTGAGGGAGTGCTGCATTGTTGGAGGGTCAGGACTGAGGGCGTGCTGCACTGTCAGAGGGTCAGTACTGAGGGAGTGCTGCATGGTCGGTGGGGTCAGTACTGAGGGAGTGCTGTACTGTCGGGGTGGTCAGTGCTGGGGGAGTGCTGCACAGTCGGTGGATCAGTACTGAGGGAGTGCTGCATTGTTGGAGGGTCAGTACTGAGGAAGTGCTGCACTGTCATAGTGTCAATACTAAGGAAGCACTGCACTGTCGATGGGGTCAGTACTGAGGGAGTGCTGCACTGCCATAGTGTCAGTACTGAGGGAGTGCTGCACAGTCGGGTGGGTCAGTGCTGAGGGTGTGCTGCATTGTTGGAGTGTCAGTACTGAGGGAGAGCTGCACTGTTCCGGGGGTCAGTAGTGAGGGAGTGCTGCATTGTTGGAGGGTCAGTACTGAGGGAGCGCTGCACTGTCAGAACGTCGGTACTGAAGGCGTGCTGCACTTTCAGAGGGTCAGTATTGAGGGAGTGCTGCACGGTCAGTGGGGTCAGTACTGAGGGAGTGCTGCACTCTCGGGGGTGTCAGTGCTGAGGGAGTGCTGCACAGTCGGTGGGTCAGTACTGAGGGAGTGCTGCATTTTTGGAGGGTCAGTACTGAGGGAGTGCTGCACTGTCAGAGGGTCAGTACTGAGGGAGTGCCGCACTGTCAGAGGGTCAGTACTGAGGGATTGTTGCACTGTTGGAGTCTTTCAGTACTAAGGGACTGCTGCATTGTCGGGGCGTTCAGTGCTGAGTGAGTTCTGCACAGTCGGTGGGTCAGTACTGAGGGAGTGCTGCACTGTCAGAGGGTCAGTACTGAGGGAGTGCTGCACTGTCAGAGGGTCAGTACTGAGGGAGTGCTGCAGTATCAGAGGGTCAATACTGAGGGAGTGCTGCACTGTCAGAGGGTCAGTATTGAGGGAGTGCTGCACTGTCAGAGAGTCAGTACTGAGGGAGTGCTGCACTGTCGGGGGGGTCAGTAATGAGGGAGTGCTGCACTGTCAGAGGGTCAGTACTGAGGGAGTGCTACACTGTCAGGGGGGTCAGTAGTGAGGGTGTGCTCCACTGTCAGTGAGTCAGTACTAAGGGAGTGCTGCACTGCCATAGTGTCAGTACTGAGGGAGTGCAGCACTGTCGGGTGGGTCAGTACGGAGGGAGGGCTGCATTGTTGGAGGGTCAGTACTGAGGGCGTGCTGCACTGTCAGAGGGTCAGTACTGAGGGAGTGCTGCACGGTCGGTGGGGTCAGTACTGAGGGAGTGCTGTACTGTCGGGGTGGTCAGTACTGAGGGAGTGCTGCATTGTTGGAGGGTCAGTACTGAGGAAGTGCTGCACTGTCATAGTGTCAATACTGAGGAAGCACTGCACTGTCGATGGGGTCAGTACTGAGGGAGTGCTGCACTGTCTGCGGGGTCAGTACTGAGGGAGTGCTGCACTGTCGGGGTTCAGTACTGTGGCAGTGCTGTATTGTCAGAGGTTCAGTACTGAGGGAGTGCTGCACTGTCAGAGGGTCAGTACTGAGGGATTGCTGCACTGTCAGAGCGTCGGTACTGAGGGCGTGCTGCACTGTCAGAGGGTCAGTACTGAGGGAGTGCTGCAGTGTCAGAGGGTCAATACTGAGGGAGTGCTGCACAGTCGGGTGGGTCAGTACTGAGGGAGTGCTGCATTGTTCGAGGGTCAGTACTGAGGGAGAGCTGCACTGTTCGGGGGGGTGAGTAGTGAGGGAGTGCTGCATTGTTGGAGGGTCAGTACTGAGGGAGAGCTGCACTGTCAGAGCGTCGGTACTGAGGGCTGCTGCACTGTCAGAGTGTCAGTATTGAGGGAATGCTGCACGGTTGGTGGTGTCAGTGCTGAGAGAGTGCTGCACTCTCGGGGGTATCAGTGCTGAGGGAGTGCTGCACAGTCAGTGGGTCAATACTGAGGGAGTGCTGCATTTTTGGAGGGTCAGTACTGAGGCAGTTCTGCACTGTCAGAGGGTCAGTACTGAGGGAGTGCCGCACTGTCAGAGCGCCGGTACTGAGGGAGTGTTGCACTGTTGGAGGCGGTCAGTACTAAGGGACTGCTGCATTGTCCGGGTGTTCAGTGCTGAGTGAGTTCTGCACAGTCGGTGTGTCAGTACTGAGGGAGTGCTGCATTGTTGGAGGGTCAGTACTTAGGGAACGCTGCACAGTCGGGGGGTCAGTACTGAGGGAATGCTGCACTGTCAGAGGGTCAGTACTGAGGGAGTGCTACATTGTTGGAGTGTCAGTACTGAGGGAGTGCTGCACTGTCGGGGCTGGGGGGGTTGTACTGATGGGGTGCTGAACTACCAGAGGGTCAGTACTGACCAAGTGCAGCATATCAGAGGATCAGTACTGAGGGAATGCTGCACTGTCTGAGGGTTAATACTGAGACAGTGCTGCACTGTCAGAGGGTCAATACTGAGGGAGTGCTGCACTGTCAGAGGGTCAGTACTGAGGGAGTGCTGCATTGTTGGAGGGTCAGTCCTGAGAGAGTGCCGCACTGTCGGGTGGGGTCAGTATTGAGAGCGTGCTGCATTGTTGGAGGGTCAGTACTGAGGGAGTGCTGCACTGTCGGGGCTGGGGGGGTTGTACTGACGGAGTGCTGAACTACCAGAGGGTCAGTACTGACCAAGTGCAGCGTATCAGAGGATCAGTACTGAGGGAATGATGCACTGTCTGAGGGTCAATACTGAGACAGTGCTGCACTGTCAGAGGGTCAATACTGAGGGAGTGCTGCACTGTCAGAGGGTCAGTACTGAGGGAGTGCTGCACTGTCAGAGGGTCATTACTGAGCGAGTGCTGCACTGTCATAGCGTCAGTACTGAGGGAGTGCTGCACTGTCAGGTGGGTCAGTACTGAGGGAGTGCTGCACTGTCAGGCGGGTTAGTACTGAGGGATTACTGCATTGTTGGAGGGTCAGTACTGAGGGAGTGCCACACTGTCAGAGGGTTAGTACTGAGGGAATGCTGCACCATCAGAGGGTCCGTAAGGAGGGAGTGCTGCACTGTCAGAGGGTCAGTACTGAGGGAGTGCTGCACTGTCAGAGGGTCAGTACTGAGGGAGTGCTGCACTGTCCGGTGGGTCAGTACTGAGGGAGTGCTGCACTGTCAGGGGGGTCAGTACTGAGGGAGTGCTGCACAGTCGGTGGATCAGTACTGAGGGAGTGCTTCATTGTTGGAGGGTCAGTACTGAGGGATCGCCGCACTGTCAGAGGGTCAGTACTGAGGGAGTGCTGCGCTGTCAGAGGGTCAGTACTGAGGGAGTGCTGCACTGTCAGAGGGTCAGTACTGAGGGAGTGCTGCACTGTCGTAGGGGTCAGTAATGAAGGAGTGCTGCACTGTCAGAGGGTCAGTACTGAGGGAGTGCTGCACTGTCGGGGGGGGTCCATAGTGACGGAGTGCTGCACTGCCCTAGTGTCAGTACTGAGGGAGTGCAGCACTCTCAGGGGGGTCAGTACTGAGAAAGTGCTGCATTGTCGGAGGGTCAGTACTGCAGGAGTGCTGCACTGTCGGGGGCGTCAGTAGTGCAGGAGTGCTGCATTGTTGGAGGGTCAGTACAGAGGGAGCGCTGCAGTGTCAGAGGTTCGGTACTGAGGGCGTGCTGCACTGTCAGAGCGTCAGTACTGAGGGAGTGCTGCACGGTCGGTGGGGTCAGTACTGAGGGATTGCTGCACTGTTGGGGGGGTCAGTGCTGAGGGAGTGCTGCACAGTTGGTGGATCAGTACTGAGGGAGTGCTGCATTGCTGGAGGGTCAGTACTGAGGAAGTGCTGCACTGTCATAGTGTCAGTACTGAGGAAGCACTGCACTGTCGGTGGGGTCAGTACTGAGGGAGTGCTGCACTGTCTGGGGTTTCAGTGCTGAGGGAGTGCTGCACTGTCAGGGTTCAGTACTGAGGCAGTGCTGCATTGTCAGAGGGTCAGTACTGAGGGAGTGCTGCACTGTCAGAGGGTCAGTACTGAGGGAGTGCTGCACTGTCGGGGAGATCAGTGCTGAGGGAGTGCTGCACTGTCGGGGTGGTCAGTACTGAGGGAGTGCTGCATTGTTGGAGTGTCAGTATTGAGGGAGTGCCGCACTGTTGAGGGGGGTCAGTAGTGAGGGAGTGCTGCATTGTTGGAGGGTCCGTACTGAGGAAGTGCCTCACTGTCAGGGGGTAGGGGGTCAGTACTGAGGGAGTCCTGCACTGTTAGAGGGTCAGTACTGAGGGAGTGCTGCAGTGTCAGAGGGTCAATATTGAGGGAGTGCAGCACTGTCAGAGAGTCAGTTCTGATGGAATGCTGCACTGTTGGTGGGGTCAGTAATGAAGGAGTGCTGCACTGCCAGGGGGTCAGTACTGAGGGAGTGCTGCACTGCCATAGTGTCAGTACTGAGGGAGTGCTGCACAGTCGGGTGGGTCAGTGCTGAGGGTGTGCTGCATTGTTGGAGTGTCAGTACTGAGGGAGATCTGCACTGTTCCGGGGGTCAGTAGTGAGGGAGTGCTGCATTGTTGGAGGGTCAGTACTGAGGGAGCGCTGCACTGTCAGAACGTCGGTACTGAAGGCGTGCTGCACTTTCAGAGGGTCAGTATTGAGGGAGTGCTGCACGGTTGGTGGTGTCAGTGCTGAGGGAGTGCTGAACTCTCGGGGGTGTCAGTGCTGAGGGAGTGCTGCACAGTCGGTGGGTCAGTACTGAGGGAGTGCTGCATTTTTGGAGGGTCAGTATTGAGGGAGTGCTGCACTGTCAGAGGGTCAGTACTGAGGGAGTGCCGCACTGTCAGAGCGCCGGTACTGAGGGGGTGTTGCACTGTCGGAGGCGGTCAGTACTAAGAGACTGCTGCATTGTCGGGACGTTCAGTGCTGAGTGAGTTCTGCACAGTCGGTGGGTCAGTACTGAGGGAGTGCTGCATTGTTGGAGGGTCAGTACTTAGGGAGCGCTGCACTGTCGGGGGGTCAGTACTGAGTGAATGCTGCACTGTCAAAGGGTCAGTACGGAGGGAGTGCTGCATTGTTGGAGTGTCATTACTGAGGGAGTGACGCACTGTCGGGGCTGGGGGGGTTGTATTGATGGAGTGCTGAACTACCAGAGGGTCAGTACTGACGAAGTGCAGCATATCAGAGGATCAGTACTGAGGGAATGCTGCACTGTCTGAGGGTCAATACTGAGACAGTGCTGCACTGTCAGAGGGTCAATACTGAGGGAGTGCTGCACTGTCAGAGGATCAATTCTGAGGGAGTGCTGCACAGTCAGAGGGTCAGTACTGAGGGAGTGCTGCACTGTCAGAGGGTCAGTCCTGAGAGAGTGCCGCACTGTCGGGTGTGGTCAGTATTGAGAGAGTGCTGCATTGTTGGAGGGTCAGTACTGAGGGAGTGCTGCACTGTTGGGGCTGGGGGGGTTGTACTGACGGAGTGCTGAACTACCAGAGGGTCAGTACTGACCAAGTGCAGCATATCAGAGGATCAGTACTGAGGGAATGCTGCACTGTCTGAGGGTCAATACTGAGACAGTGCTGCAATGTCAGAGGGTCAATACTGAGGGAGTGCTGCACTGTCATAGTGTCAGTACTGAGGGAGTGCTGCAGTGTCAGAGGGTCAATACTGAGGGATTGCTGCACTGTTGGGGGGGTCAGTGCTGAGAGAGTGCTGCACAGTCGGTGGATCAGTACTGAGGGAGTGCTGCATTGCTGGAGGGTCAGTACTGAGGAAGTGCTGCACTGTCATAGTGTCAGTACTGAGGAAGCACTGCACTGTTGGTGGGGTCAGTACTGAGGGAGTGCTGCACTGTCTGGGGTTTCAGTGCTGAGGGAGTGCTGCACTGTCGGGGTTCAGTACTGAGGCAGTGCTGCATTGTCAGATGGTCAGTACTGAGGGAGTGCTGCACTGTCAGAGGGTCAGCACTGAGGGAGTGCTGCACTGTCAGAGGGTTAGTACTGAGGGAGTGCTGCACTGTCGGGGAGGTCAGTGCTGAGGGAGTGCTGCACTGTCGGGGTGGTCAGTACTGAGGGAGTGCTGCATTGTTGGAGTGTCAGTATTGAGGGAGTGCCGCACTGTTGAGGGGGGTCAGTAGTGAGGGAGTGCTGCATTGTTGGAGGGTCCGTACTGAGGAAGTGCCTCACTGTCAGGGGGTAGGGGGTCAGTACTGAGGGAGTCCTGCACTGTTAGAGGGTCAGTACTGAGGGAGTGCAGCACTGTCAGAGAGTCAGTTCTGATGGAATGCTGCACTGTCGGTGGGGTCAGTAATGAAGGAGTGCTGCACTGCCATGGGGTCAGTACTGAGGGAGTGCTGCACTGCCATAGTGTCAGTACTGAGGGAGTGCTGCACAGTCGGGTGGGTCAGTGCTGAGGGTGTGCTGCATTGTTGGAGTGTCAGTACTGAGGGAGAGCTGCACTGTTCCGGGGGTCAGTATTGAGGGAGTGCTGCACGGTTGGTGGTGTCAGTGCTGAGGGAGTGCTGCACTCTCGGGGGTGTCAGTGCTGAGGGAGTGCTGCACAGTCGGTGGGTCAGTACTGAGGGAGTGCTGCATTTTTGGAGGGTCAGTATTGAGGGAGTGCTGCACTGTCAGAGGGTCAATACTGAGGGAGTGCCGCACTCTCAGAGCGCCGGAACTGAGGGGGTGTTGCACTGTTGGAGGCGGTCAGTACTAAGGGACTGCTGCATTGTCGGGGCGTTCAGTGCTGAGTGAGTTCTGCACAGTCGGTGGGTCAGTACTGAGGGAGTGCTGCATTGTTGGAGGGTCAGTACTTAGGGGGCGCTGCACTGTCGGGGGGTCAGTACTGAGTGAATGCTGCACTGTCAAAGGGTCAGTACTGAGGGAGTGCTGCATTGTTGGAGTGTCAGTACTGAGGGAGTGCCGCACTGTCGGGGCTGGGGGGGTTGTATTGATGGAGTGCTGAACTACCAGAGGGTCAGTACTGACGAAGTGCAGCATATCAGAGGATCAGTACTGAGGGAATGCTGCACTGTCTGAGGGTCAATACTGAGACAGTGCTGCACTGTCAGAGGGTCAATACTGAGGGAGCTGCACTGTCAGAGGGTCAATTCTGAGGGAGTGCTGCACTGTCAGAGGGTCAGTACTGAGGGAGTGCTGCACTGTCAGAGGGTCAGTCCTGAGAGAGTGCCGCACTGTCGGGTGTGGTCAGTATTGAGAGAGTGCTGCATTGTTGGAGGGTCAGTACTGAGGGTGTGCTGCACTGTCGGGGCTGGGGGGGTTGTACTGACGGAGTGCTGAACTAGCAGAGGGTCAGTACTGACCAAGTGCTGCAATGTCAGAGGGTCAATACTGAGGGAGTGCTGCACTGTCAGAGGGTTAGTACTGAGGGAATTCTGCACCATCAGAGGGTCAGTACTGAGGGAGTGCTGCACTGTCAGAGGGTCAGTACTGAGGGAGTGCAGCACTGTCTGGGGGGTCAGTGCTGAGGGAGTGCTGCATTGTCTGGGGGGTCAGTACTGAGGCAGTGCTTTACTGTCGGGGTTCAGTACTGAGGGAGTGCTGCATTGTCAGAGGGTCAGTACTGAGGGAGTGCTGCACTGTCAGAGGGTCAGTACTGAGGGAGTGCTGCACTGACAGAGGGTGAGTACTGAGGGGGTGCTGCACTGTCGGGGAGGTCAGTGCTGAGGGAATGCTGCACTGTCGGGGTGGTCAGTACTGAGGGAGTGCTGCATTGTTGGAGTGTCAGTACTGAGGGAGTGCCGCACTCTTGAGGGGGGTCATTAGTGAGGGAGTGCTGCATTGTTGGAGGATCCATACTGAGGGAGTGCCTCACTGTCAGCAGGTAGGGGGTCAGTACTGAGGGAGTCCTGCACTGTTAGAGGGTCAGTACTGAGGGAGTGCTGCACTGTCAGAGGTTCAATACTGAGGGAGTGCTGCACTGTCAGAGGGTCAATACTGAGGGAGTGCTGCACTGTCAGAGGGTCAGTCCTGAGAGAGTGCCGCACTGTCGGGTGTGGTCAGTATTGAGAGAGTGCTGCATTGTTGGAGGGTCAGTACTGAGGGAGTGCCTCACTGTCGGGGCTGGGGGGGTTGTACTGACGGAGTGCTGAACTACCAGAGGGTCAGTACTGACCAAGTGCAGCATATCAGAGGATCAGTACTGAGGGAATGCTGCACTGTCTGAGGGTCAATACTGAGACAGTGTTGCAATGTCAGAGGGTCAATACTGAGGGAGTGCTGCACTGTCAGAGGGTCAGTACTGAGGGAATGCTGCACCATTTGAGGGTCAGTACTGAGGGAATGCTGCACTGTCAGGTGGGTCAGTACTGAGGGCGTACTGCACTGTCAGGGGGGTCAGTACTGAGGGAGTGCTGCATTGTTGGAGTGTCAGTACTGAGGGAGTGCCGCACTGTCAGAGGGTTAGTACTGAGGGAATTCTGCACCATCAGAGGGTCAGTACTGAGGCAGTGCTGCACTGTCAGAGGGTCAGTACTGAGGGAGTGCTGCACTGTCAGAGGGTTAGTACTGAGGGAGTGCTGCACTGTCGGGGAGGTCAGTACTGAGGGAGTGCTGCATTGTTGGAGCGTCAGTACTGAGGGAGTGCCGCACTGTCGAGGGGGGTCATTAGTGAGGGAGTGCTGCATTGTTGGAGGGTCCGTACTGAGGGAGTGCCTCACTGTCAGGGGGTAGGGGATCAGTACTGAGGGATTCCTGCACTGTTAGAGGGTCAGACTGAGGGAGTGCTGCAGTGTCAGAGGGTCAATATTGAGGGAGTGCTGCACTGTCAGAGGGTCACTACTGAGGGAGTGCTGCACTGTCAGAGAGTCAGTTCTGATGGAATGCTGCACTGTCGGTGGGGTCAGTAATGAAGGAGTGCTGCACTGCCAGGAGGTCAGTACTGAGGGAGTGCTGCACTGCCATAGTGTCAGTACTGAGGGAGTGCTGCACAGTCGGGTGGGTCAGCACTGAGGAAGTGCTGCATTGTTGGAGGGTCAGTACTGAGGAAGAGCTGCACTGTTCAGGGGGTCAGTAGTGAGTGAGTGCTGCATTGTTGGAGGGTCAGTACTGAGGGAGCGCTGCACTGTCAGAACGTCGGTACTGAAGGCGTGCTGCACTGTCAGAGGGTCAGTATTGAGGGAGTGCTGCACGGTTGGTGGTGTCAGTACTGAGGGAGCGCTGCACTGTCAGAACGTCGGTACTGAATGCATGCTGCACTGTCAGGGGGTCAGTATTGAGGGAGTGCTGCACGGTTAGTGGTGTCAGTGCTGGGGGAGTGCTGCACTGTCTGGGGGGTCAGTACTGAGGGAGTGCTGCACTGTCGGGGGGTCAGTACTGAGTGAATGCTGCACTGTCAAAGGGTCAGTGCTGAGGGAGTGCTGCGTTGTTGGAGGGTAAGTACTGAGGGAGTGCCGCACTGTCGGGGCTGGGGGGGTTGTACTGATGGAGTGCTGAACTACCAGAGGGTCAGTACTGACCAATTGCAGCATATCACAGGATCAGTACTAAGGGAATGCTGCACTGCCATAGTGTCAGTACTGAGGGAGTGCTGCACTGTAAGAGGGTCAGTACTGAGGGAATGCTGCACCATTTGAGGGTCAGTACTGAGGGAATGCTGCACTGTCAGGTGGGTCAGTACTGAGGGAGTGCTGCACTGTCAGAGGGTCAGTACTGAGGGAGTGCTACACTGTCAGAGGGTCAGTACTGAGGGAGTGCTGCACTGTCTGGGGGGTCAGTACTGAGGGAGTGCTGCACTCTCGGGGTTCAGTACTGAGGGAGTGCTGCATTGTCAGAGGGTCAGTACTGAGGGAGTGCTGCACTGTCAGAGAGTCAGTACTGAGGGAGTGCTGTACTGACAGAGGGTTAGTACTGAGGGAGTGCTGCACTGTCGGGGAGGTCAGTGCTGAGGGAGTGCTGCACTGTCGGGGTGGTCAGTACTGAGGGAGTGCTGCATTGTTGGAGTGTCAGTACTGAGGGAGTGCCGCACTCTTGAGGGGGGTCATTAGTGAGGGAGTGCTGCATTGTTGGAGGGTCCGTACTGAGGGAGTGCCTCACTGTCAGGGGGTAGGGGGTCAGTACTGAGGGAGTGCTGCAGTGTCCGAGGGTCAGTACTGAGGGAGTGCTGCACTGTCAGAGGGTCACTACTGAGGGAGTGCAGCACTGTCAGAGAGTCAGTTCTGATGGAATGCTGCACTGTCGGTGGGGTCAGTAATGAAGGAGTGCTGCACTGCCAGGGGGTCAGTACTGAGGGAGTGCTGCACTGCCATAGTGTCAGTACTGAGGGAGTGCTGCACAGTCGGGTGGGTCAGTACTGAGGGAGTGCTGCATTGTTGGAGTGTCAGTACTGAGGGAGAGCTGCACTGTTCGGGGGGTGAGTATTGAGGGAGTGCTGCACGGTTGGTGGTGTCAGTGCTGAGGGAGTGCTGCACTCTCGGGGGTGTCAGTGCTTAGGGAGTGCTGCACAGTCGGTTGGTCAGTACTGAGGGAGTGCTGCATTTTTGGAGGGTCAGTATTGAGGGAGTGCTGCACTGTCAGAGGGTCAGTACTGAGGGAGTGCCGCACTGTCAGAGCGCCGGTACTGAGGGTGTGTTGTACTGTTGGAGGCGGTCAGTACTAAGGGACTGCTGCATTGTCGGGGCGTTCAGTGCTGAGTGAGTTCTGCACAGTCGGTGGGTCAGTACTGAGGGAGTGCTGCATTGTTGGAGGGTCAGTACTTAGGGGGCGCTGCACTGTCGGGGGGTCAGTACTGAGTGAATGCTGCACTGTCAAAGGGTCAGTACTGAGGGAGTGCTGCACTGTCAGAGGGTCAGTCCTGAGAGAGTGCTGCACTGTCGGGTGTGGTCAGTATTGAGAGAGTGCTGCGTTGTTGGAGGGTCAGTACTGAGGGAGTGCTGCACTGTCGGGGCTGGGGGGGTTGTACTGACGGAGTGCTGAACTACCAGAGGGTCAGTACTGACCAAGTGCAGCATATCAGAGGATCAGTACTGAGGGAGTGCTGCACTGTCAGAGGGTCAGTACTGAGGGAATGCTGCACAATTTGAGGGTCAGTACTGAGGGAATGCTGCACTGTCAGGTGGGTCAGTACTGAGGGAGTGCTGCACTGTCAGGGGGGTCAGTACTGAGGGAGTGCTGCATTGTTGGAGGGTCAGTACTGAGGGAGTGCTGCACTGTCAGAGGGTTAGTACTGAGGGAATTCTGCACCATCAGAGGGTCAGTACTGTGGGAGTGCTGCACTGTCAGAGGGTCAGTACTGAGGGAGTGCTGCACTGTCATAGTGTCAGTACTGAGGGAGTGCTGCATTGTCAGGGGGGTCAGTACTGAGGGAGTGCTGCACAGTCGGTGGATCTGTACTGA
Organism: Carcharodon carcharias; assembly: GCF_017639515.1. Classification (NCBI taxonomy): domain Eukaryota; kingdom Metazoa; phylum Chordata; class Chondrichthyes; order Lamniformes; family Lamnidae; genus Carcharodon; species Carcharodon carcharias. The sequence continues at coordinate 13,382,862 of NC_054478.1, read as the reverse complement.
GGGAGTGCTTCATTGTTGTAGGGTCAGTACTGAGGGAGCGCTGCACTGTCAGAGGGTCAGTACTGAGGGAGTGCTGCACTGTCGGGGGGGTCAGTAGTGAGGGAGTGCTGCACTGTCAGTGAGTCAGTACTGAGGGAGTGCTGCACTGCCAGAGAGTCAGTACTGAGGGAGTGATGCACTGCCATAGTGTCAGTAGTGAGGGAGTGCTGCATTGTTGGAGGGTCAGTACTGAGGGGGCGCTGCACTGTCAGAGGGTCAGTACTGAGGGAGTGCTGCACTGTCAGAGGGTCAGTACAGAGGGAGTGCTGCACTGTCTGGGGGGTCAGTACTGAGGGAGTGCTGCACTGTCGCGGTTCAGTACTGAGGCGTTGCTGCATTGTCAGAGGGTCAGTACTGAGGGAGTGCTGCACTGTCAGAGGGTCAATACTGAGAGATTGCTGCACTGTCAGAGGGTTAGTACTGAGGGACTGCTGCACTGTCGGGGAGGTCAGTGCTGAGGGAGTGCTGCACTGTCGGGGGTGTCAGTACTGAGGGAGTGCTGCATTGTTGGAGGGTCCGTACGGAGGGAGTGCCGCACTGTTAGGGGGTAGGGGGTCAGTACTGAGGGAGTCCTGCACTGTCAGAGGATCAGTCCTGAGGGTGTGCTGCACTGTCGGGGGTGTCAGTACTGAGGGAGTGCTGCACTTTCAGAGGGTCAGTACTGAGGGAGTGCTGCACTGTCAGAGGGTCAGTACTGAAGGCGTGCTGCACTGTCGGTGGGGTCAGTACTGACGGTTTGCTGCACTTTCAGATGTTCAATACTGAGGGAGTGCTGCAATGTCGGGGAGGGTCAGTACTGAACGAGTGCTGCACTGTCGGGGAGGGTCAGTACTGAGGGAGTGCTGCACTGTCGGGGCTGGGGGGGTTGCATTGATGGAGTGCTGAACTACCAGAGGGTCAGTACTGACCAAGTGCAGCATATCAGAGGATCAGTACTGAGGGAATGCTGCACTGTCTGAGGGTTAATACTGAGACAGTGCTGCACTGTCAGAGGGTCAATACTGAGACGGTGCTGCACTGTCAGAGGGTCAATACTGAGGGAGTGCTGCACCGTCAGAAGGTCAATAATGAGGGAGTGCTGCACTGTCAGAGGGTCAGTACTGAGGGAATGCTGCACTGTCAGAGGGTCAATACTGAGGGAGTGCTGCACTGTCAGAGGGTCAATACTGAGGGAGTGCTGTACTGTCAGAGGGTCAATACTGAGGGAGTGCTGCACTGTCAGAGGGTCAGTACTGAGGGAGTGCTGCACAGTCAGAGGGTCAGTACTGAGCGAGTGCTGGACTGTCATAGTGTCAGTACAGAGGGAGTGCTGGACTGTCAGAGAGTCACTACTGAAGGAGTGCCGCACTGTTGGGCGGGTCAGTACTGAGGGCGTGCATCACTCTCATAGTGTCAGTACTGAGGAAGCGCTTCACATTCCGTGGGGTCAGTACTGAGGGAGTGCTGCACTGCCATAGTGTCAGTACTGAGGGAGTGCTGCACTGTCGGGTGGGTTAGTACGGAGGGATTGCTGCACTCTCAGGGGGGTCAGTACTGAGAGAGGGCTGCATTGTTGGAGGGTCAGTACTGAGGGAGCGCTGCAGTGTCAGAGGGTCGGTACTGAGGGCGTGCCGCACTGTCAGAGGGTCAGTACTGAGGGAGTGCTGCCCTATCAGAGGGTCAGTACTGAGGCAGTGCTGCATTGTCAGAGGGTCAGTACTGAGGGAGTGCTGCCCTGTCAGAGGGTCAGTACTGAGGGAATGCTGCACTGTCAGAGGGTCAGTACTGAGGGAGCGCTGCACTGTCAGTGGGTCAGTACTGAGGGAGTGCTGCACTGTCAGAGGGTTAGTACTGAGGGAGTGCTGCACTATTGGGGAGGTCAGTGCTGAGGGAGTGCTGCACTGTCGGGGGTGTCAGTACTGAGGGAGTGCTGCATTGTTGGAGGGTCAGTACTGAGGGAGAGCCGCACTGTCAAGGGGGGTCAGTAGTGAGGGAGTGCTGCATTGTTGGAGGGTCCGTACTGAGGGAGTGCCGCACTCTCAGGGGGTAGGGGGTCATTACTGAGGGAGTCCTGCACTGTCAGAGGGTCAGTACTGAGGGAGTGCTGCACTGTCAGAGGGTCAGCACTGAAGGCGTGCTGCACTGTCGGTGGGGTCAGTACTGAGGGAATGCTGCACTCTTGGGGGTGTCAGTGCTGAGGCAGTGCTGCATTGTCGGGGGTGTCAGTACTGAGGGAGTGCTGCATTGTTGGAGGTTCAGTATTGAGGGAGTGCCACAATGTTGTGTGTGGTCAGTACTGAGCGAGTGCTGCACTGTCGGGGAGAGTCAGTACTGAGGGATTGCTGAACTACCAGAGGGTCAGTACTGACCAAGTGCAGCATATCAGAGGATCAGTACTGAGGGAATGCTGCACTGTCTGAGGGTCAATACTGAGACAGTGCTGCACTGTCAAAGGATCAATACTGAGGGAGTGCTGCACTGTCATAGTGTCAGTACTGAGGGCGTGCTGCACTCTCGGGGTTGTCAGTACTGAGGGAGTGCTGAATTGTTGGAGGGGCAGTACTGAGGGAGTGCTGCACTCTCAGGGGGGTCAGTACTGAGAGATTGCTGCATTGTTGGAGGGTCAGTACTGCAGGAGTGCTGCACTGTCGGGGGGGTCAGTAGTGAGGGATTGCTGCATTGTTGGAGGGTAAGTACTGAGGGAGCGCTGCAGTGTCAGAGGGTCGGTGCTGAGGGCGTGCTGCACTGTCAGAGGGTCAATACTGAGGGAGTGCTGTACTTTCAGGGAGTCAGTTCTGAGGGAGTGCTGCACTGTCAGAGGGTCAGTAGTGAGGGAGTGCTGCACTGTCAGAGAGTTAGTACTGAGGGAGTGTTGCACTGTCGGCGGGGGGGTGTCAGTACTGAGGAAGCGCTGCAGTTTTCTAGGGTCAGTACTGAGGGAGTGCTGCACTGTCGGTGGTGGTTGGGGGGGTTGTACTGACGGAGTGCTGAACTACCAGAGGGTCAGTACTGACCAAGTGCAGCATATCAGAGGATCAGTACTGAGGGAATGCTGCACTGTCTGAGGGTCAATACTAAGACAGTGCTGCACTGTCAGAGGGTCAATACTGAGGGAGTACTGCACTGTCAGAGGGTCAATACTGAGGGAGTGCTGCACTGTCAGAGGGTCAATACTGAGGGAGTGCTGCACTGTCATAGTTTCAGTACTGAGGGAGTGCTGCACTGTCAGAGGGTCAATACTGAGGGAGTGCTGCACTGTCATAGTGTCAGTACTGGGGGAATGCTGCACTGTCTGAGGGTCAATACTGAGACAGTGCTGCACTGTCAGAGGGTCAATATTGATGGAGAGCTACACGGTCAGAGTGTCAGTACTGAGCGAGTGCTGCACTGTCATAGTGTCAGTACAGAGGGAGTGCTGCACTGTCAGAGAGTCAATACTGAAGGAGTGCTGCACTATTGGGCGGGTCAGTACTGAGGGCGTGCATCACTGTCATAGTGTTAGTACTGAGGAAGCGCTGCACATTCGGTGGGGTCAGTACTGAGGGAGTGCTGCACTGTCTGGGGGGTCAGTACTGAGGGAATGCAGCACTGCCAGAGGTCAGTACTGAAGGAGTGCCGCACTGTTGGGCGGTTCAGTACTGAGTGCGTGGATCACTGTCATAGTGTCAGTACTGAGGGAGTGCTGCACTGTCAGTGAGTCAGTACTGAGGGCTGCTGCACTGTCGGAGGGGTCAGTAATGAGGGAGTGCTGCACTGCCAGAGGGTCAGTACTGAGGGAGTGGTGCACTGCCATAGTGTCAGTACTGAGGGAGTGCTGCACTGTCGGGTGGGTTAGTACGGAGGGTGTTCTGCACTCTCAGGGGTGTCAGTACTGAGAGATTGCTGCATTGTTGGAGGGTCAGTACTGCAGGAGTGCTGCACTTTCGGGGGGGGAAATTAGTGAGGGAGTGCTGCATTGTTGGAGGGTCAGTACTGAGGGAGCGCTGCAGTGTCAGAGGGTCGGTACTGAGGGCGTGCTGCAATGTCAGAGGGTCAACACTGAGGGAGTGCTGCACTGTCAGAGATTCAGTTCTGAGGGAATGCTGCACTGTCTGAGGGTCAATACTGAGACAGTGCTGCACTGTCAAAGGATCAATACTGAGGGAGTGCTGCACTGTCATAGTGTCAGTACTGAGGGCGTGCTGCACTCTCGGGGTTGTCAGTACTGAGGGAGTGCTGAATTGTTGGAGGGGCAGTACTGAGGGAGTGCTGCACTCTCAGGGGGGTCAGTACTGAGAGATTGCTGCATTGTTGGAGGGTCAGTACTGCAGGAGTGCTGCACTGTCGGGGGGGTCAGTAGTGAGGGATTGCTGCATTGTTGGAGGGTAAGTACTGAGGGAGCGCTGCAGTGTCAGAGGGTCGGTGCTGAGGGCGTGCTGCACTGTCAGAGGGTCAATACTGAGGGAGTGCTGCACTTTCAGAGAGTCAGTTCTGAGGGAGTGCTGCACTGTCAGAGGGTCAGTAGTGAGGGAGTGCTGCACTGTCAGAGAGTTAGTACTGAGGGAGTGTTGCACTGTCGGCGGGGGGGGTGTCAGTACTGAGGAAGCGCTGCAGTTTTCTAGGGTCAGTACTGAGGGAGTGCTGCACTGTCGGTGGTGGTTGGGGGGGTTGTACTGACGGAGTGCTGAACTACCAGAGGGTCAGTACTGACCAAGTGCAGCATATCAGAGGATCAGTACTGAGGGAATGCTGCACTGTCTGAGGGTCAATATTAAGACAGTGCTGCACTGTCAGAGGGTCAATACTGAGGGAGTACTACACTGTCAGAGGGTCAATACTGAGGGAGTGCTGCACTGTCAGAGGGTCAATACTGAGGGAGTGCTGCACTGTCATAGTTTCAGTACTGAGGGAGTGCTGCACTGTCAGAGGGTCAATACTGAGGGAGTGCTGCACTGTCAGAGATTCAGTTCTGAGGGAGTGCTGCACTGTCAGAGGGTCAGTACTGAGGGAGTGCTGCACTGTCAGAGGGTCAGTACTGAGGGAATGTTGCACAGTCGGTGGGTCAGTACTGAGGGAATGCTGCATTTTTCAAGGGTCAGTACTGAGGGAGTGCTGCACTGTCGGGGGTTGGGGGTGTTGTAGTGACGGAGTGCTGAACTACCAGAGGGTCAGTACTGACCAAGTGCAGCATATCAGAGGATCAGTACTGAGGGAATGCTGCACTGTCTGAGGGTCAATACTGAGACAGTGCTGCACCGTCATAGTGTCAGTACAGAGGGAGTGCTGCACTGTCAGAGAGTCACTACTGAAGGAGTGCCGCACTGTTGGGCGGGTCAGTACTGAGGGCGTGCTTCACTGTCATAGTGTCAGTACTGAGGAAGCGCTGCACATTCGGTGGGTTCAGTACTTAGGGAGTGCTGCACTGTCGGAGGGTCAATAGTGAGGGAGTGCTGCACTGTCAGAGGATCAGTAGTAAGGGAGTGCTGCACTGTCAGAGGGTCAATACTAAGAGAGTGCTGCACTGTCAGAGGGTCAATACTGAGGGAGTGTTGCACTGTCAGAGGGTCAGTACTAAGGGAGTGCTGCAATGTCAGAGGGTCAATACTGAGAGAGTGCTGCCCTGTCAGAGGGTCAATACTGAGGGAGTGCTGCACTGTTAGAGGTTCAGTACTGAGGGAGCGCTGCACTCTGAGAGGGTCAGTAGTGAGGGAGTGCCGTACTGTCGGAGGGGGGCAGTACTGAGGGAGTGCTGAACTGCCAGAGGGTCAATTCTGAGAGAGTGCAGCACTGTCAGAGGGTCAATACTGAGGGAGTGCTGCACTGACAGAGGGTCAATACTGAGGGAGTGCTGCACTGTCACAGGGTTAATACTGAGGGAGTGCTGCACTGTCGGGGGGGTCAGTAATGAGGGAATGCTGCACTGTCAGAGGGTCAATACTGAGGGAGTGCTGCACTGTCAGAGGGTCAGTACTGAGGGAGTGCTGCACTGTCGGGGGGTCAGTAATGAGGGAGTGCTGCACTGTCAGATGGTCAGTACTGAGGGAGTGCTGCACTGTCGGAGGGGTCAGTAGTGAGGGAGTGCTGCACTGTCAGTGAGTCAGTACTGAGGGATTGCTGCACTGTCGGGGGACGTCAGTAATGAGGGAGTGCTGCACTTTCAGAGGGTCAGTACTGAGGGAGTGCTGCTCTGTCAGTGAGTCAGTACTGAGGGAGTGCTGCACTGTCGGGGGACGTCAGTAATGAGGGAATGCTGCAATGCCAGAGGGTCAGTACTGAGGGAGTGCTGCACTGCCATAGTGTCAGTACTGAGGGAGTGCTGCACTATCAGAGGGTCAGTACTGAGGGAGTGCTGCACTGCCATAGTGTCAGTACTGAGGGAGTGCTGCACTGTCTGCGGGGTCAGTACTGAGGGAGTGCTGCACTGTCTTGGGGATCAGTACTGAGGGAATGCTGCACTGTCGGGGTTCAGTACTGAGGCAGTGCTGCATTGTCAGAGGGTCAGTATTGAGGGAGTGCTGCACTGTCAGAGGGTCAATACTGAGGGACTGCTGCACTGTCAGAGGGTCAATACTGAGGGAGTGCTGCACTGTCATAGGGTCAGTACTAAGGGAGTGCTGCACTGTCAGAGGGTCAATACTGAGAGAGTGCTGCTCTGTCAGAGGGCCAATACTGAGGGAGTGTTGCACTGTCAGAGGGTCAGTACTAAGGGAGTGCTGCAATGTCAGAGGGTCAATACTGAGAGAGTGCTGCCCTGTCAAAGCGTCAATACTGAGGGAGTGCTGCACTGTCAGAGGGTCAGTACTGAGGAGTGCTGCATTGTCGGTGGGGGTCAGTACTGAGTGAGTGCTGCACTGTTAGAGGTTCAGTACTGAGGGAGTGCTGCACTTAGAGGGTCAGTAGTGAGGGAGTGCCGTACTGTCGGAAGGGGGCAGTACTGAGGGAGTGCTGAACTGCCAGAGGGTCAGTACTGAGCAAGTGCAGCATATCAGACGGTCAGTACTGAGGCAATGCTGCACTGTCAGATGGTCAGTAATGAGGGAGTGCTGCGCTGTCAGAGGGTCAATTCTGAGAGAGTGCTGCACTGTCAGATGGTCAATACTGAGGGAGTGCTGCACTGTCACAGGGTCAATACTGAGGGAGTGCTGCACTGTCGGAGGGGTCAGTAATGAGGGAATGCTGCACTGTCAGAGGTTCAATACTGAGGGATTGCTGCACTGTCAGAGGGTCAGTACTGAGGGAGTGCTGCACTGTCGGGGGGTTCAGTAATGAGGGAGTGCTGAACTGTCAGAGGGTCAGTACTGAGGGAGTGCTGCACTGTCGGAGGGGTCAGTAGTGAGGGAGTGCTGCACTGTCAGTGAGTCAGTACTGAGGGAGTGCTGCACTGTTGGAGGGGTCAGTAATGAGGGAATGCTGCACTGCCAGAGGGTCATTACTGAGGGAGTGCTGCACTGCCATAGTGTCAGTACTGAGGGAGTGCTGCACTGTCAGAGGGTCAGTACTGAGGGAGAGCTGCACTGCCATAGTGTCAGTACTGAGGGAGTGCTGCACTGTCTGCGGGGTCAGTACTGAGGGAGTGCTGCACTGTCTTGGGGATCAGTACTGAGGGAGTGCTGCCCTGTCAGAGGGTCAGTACTGAGGGAGTGCTGCACTGTCAGAGGGTTAGTACTGAGGGAGTGCTGCACTATCGGGGAGGTCAGTGCTGAGGGAGTGCTGCACTGTCGGAGGTGTCAGTACTGAGGGAGTGCTGCATTGTTGGAGGGTCCGTACTGAGGGAGTGCCGCACTGTCAGGGGGTAGGGGCTCAGTACTGAGGGAGTCCTGCACTGTCAGAGGGTCAGTCCTTAGGGAGTGCTGCACTGTAAGAGCGTCAGTTATGAGGGAGAGCTGCACTTTCAGAGGGTCAGTCCTTAGGGATTCCTGCACTGCCTGAGGGTCAGTACTGAGGGAGTGCTGCACTGTCAGAGGGTCAGTACTGATGGAGTGCTGCACTGTCGGGGGGCTCAGTACTGAGGGAGTGCTGCAATTTCAGAGGGTCAGTACTGAGGGAGTGCTGCACTTTCAGAGGGTCAGTACTGAGGGAGTGCTGCACTTTCAGAGGTTCAATACTGAGGGAGTGCTGCAATGTCAGTGGGGTCAGTACTGAGGGAGTGCTGCAGTGTCAGAGGTTCAATACTGAGGTACTGCTGCACTGTCAGAGGGTCAATACTGCGGGAGTGCTGCACTGTCAGAGGGTCAGTACTGAGGAGTGCTGCAGTGTCAGAGGGTCAATACTGAGGGATTGCTGCACTGTCAGAGGGTCAGTACTAAGGGAGTGCTGCAATGTCAGAGGGTCAATACTGAGAGAGTGCTGCCCTGTCAGAGGGTCAATACTGAGGGAGTGCTGCACTGTTAGAGGTTCAGTACTGAGGGAGCGCTGCACTCTTAGAGGGTCAGTAGTGAGGGAGTGCCGTACTGTCGGAGGGGGGCAGTACTGAGGGAGTGCTGAACTGCCAGAGGGTCAATTCTGAGAGAGTGCAGCACTGTCAGAGGGTCAATACTGAGGGAGTGCTGCACTGACAGAGGGTCAATACTGAGGGAGTGCTGCACTGTCACAGGGTTAATACTGAGGGAGTGCTGCACTGTCGGGGGGGTCAGTAATGAGGGAATGCTGCACTGTCAGAGGGTCAATACTGAGGGAGTGCTGCACTGTCAGAGGGTCAGTACTGAGGGAGTGCTGCACTGTCGGGGGGTCAGTAATGAGGGAGTGCTGCACTGTCAGATGGTCAGTACTGAGGGAGTGCTGCACTGTCGGAGGGGTCAGTAGTGAGGGAGTGCTGCACTGTCAGTGAGTCAGTACTGAGGGATTGCTGCACTGTCGGGGGACGTCAGTAATGAGGGAGTGCTGCACTTTCAGAGGGTCAGTACAGAGGGAGTGCTGCTCTGTCAGTGAGTCAGTACTGAGGGAGTGCTGCACTGTCGGGGGACGTCAGTAATGAGGGAATGCTGCACTGCCAGAGGGTCAGTACTGAGGGAGTGCTGCACTGCCATAGTGTCAGTACTGAGGGAGTGCTGCACTATCAGAGGGTCAGTACTGAGGGAGTGCTGCACTGCCATAGTGTCAGTACTGAGGGAGTGCTGCACTGTCTGCGGGGTCAGTACTGAGGGAGTGCTGCACTGTCTTGGGGATCAGTACTGAGGGAGTGCTGCACTGTCGGGGTTCAGTACTGAGGCAGTGCTGCATTGTCAGAGGGTCAGTATTGAGGGAGTGCTGCACTGTCAGAGGGTCAATACTGAGGGACTGCTGCACTGTCAGAGGGTCAATACTGAGGGAGTGCTGCACTGTCATAGGGTCAGTACTAAGGGAGTGCTGCACTGTCAGAGGGTCAATACTGAGAGAGTGCTGCTCTGTCAGAGGGCCAATACTGAGGGAGTGTTGCACTGTCAGAGGGTCAGTACTAAGGGAGTGCTGCAATGTCAGAGGGTCAATACTGAGAGAGTGCTGCCCTGTCAAAGCGTCAATACTGAGGGAGTGCTGCACTGTCAGAGGGTCAGTACTGAGGAGTGCTGCATTGTCGGTGGGGGTCAGTACTGAGTGAGTGCTGCACTGTTAGAGGTTCAGTACTGAGGGAGTGCTGCACTTAGAGGGTCAGTAGTGAGGGAGTGCCGTACTGTCGGAAGGGGGCAGTACTGAGGGAGTGCTGAACTGCCAGAGGGTCAGTACTGAGCAAGTGCAGCATATCAGACGGTCAGTACTGAGGCAATGCTGCACTGTCAGATGGTCAGTAATGAGGGAGTGCTGCGCTGTCAGAGGGTCAATTCTGAGAGAGTGCTGCACTGTCAGATGGTCAATACTGAGGGAGTGCTGCACTGTCACAGGGTCAATACTGAGGGAGTGCTGCACTGTCGGAGGGGTCAGTAATGAGGGAATGCTGCACTGTCAGAGGTTCAATACTGAGGGATTGCTGCACTGTCAGAGGGTCAGTACTGAGGGAGTGCTGCACTGTCGGGGGGTTCAGTAATGAGGGAGTGCTGAACTGTCAGAGGGTCAGTACTGAGGGAGTGCTGCACTGTCGGAGGGGTCAGTAGTGAGGGAGTGCTGCACTGTCAGTGAGTCAGTACTGAGGGAGTGCTGCACTGTTGGAGGGGTCAGTAATGAGGGAATGCTGCACTGCCAGAGGGTCATTACTGAGGGAGTGCTGCACTGCCATAGTGTCAGTACTGAGGGAGTGCTGCACTGTCAGAGGGTCAGTACTGAGGGAGAGCTGCACTGCCATAGTGTCAGTACTGAGGGAGTGCTGCACTGTCTGCGGGGTCAGTACTGAGGGAGTGCTGCACTGTCTTGGGGATCAGTACTGAGGGAGTGCTGCCCTGTCAGAGGGTCAGTACTGAGGGAGTGCTGCACTGTCAGAGGGTTAGTACTGAGGGAGTGCTGCACTATCGGGGAGGTCAGTGCTGAGGGAGTGCTGCACTGTCGGAGGTGTCAGTACTGAGGGAGTGCTGCATTGTTGGAGGGTCCGTACTGAGGGAGTGCCGCACTGTCAGGGGGTAGGGGCTCAGTACTGAGGGAGTCCTGCACTGTCAGAGGGTCAGTCCTTAGGGAGTGCTGCACTGTAAGAGCGTCAGTTATGAGGGAGAGCTGCACTTTCAGAGGGTCAGTCCTTAGGGATTCCTGCACTGCCTGAGGGTCAGTACTGAGGGAGTGCTGCACTGTCAGAGGGTCAGTACTGATGGAGTGCTGCACTGTCGGGGGGCTCAGTACTGAGGGAGTGCTGCAATTTCAGAGGGTCAGTACTGAGGGAGTGCTGCACTTTCAGAGGGTCAGTACTGAGGGAGTGCTGCACTTTCAGAGGTTCAATACTGAGGGAGTGCTGCAATGTCAGTGGGGTCAGTACTGAGGGAGTGCTGCAGTGTCAGAGGTTCAATACTGAGGTACTGCTGCACTGTCAGAGGGTCAATACTGCGGGAGTGCTGCACTGTCAGAGGGTCAGTACTGAGGAGTGCTGCAGTGTCAGAGGGTCAATACTGAGGGATTGCTGCACTGTCAGAGGGTCAGTACTGTGGGAGTGCTGCACTGTCGGAGGGGGGTCAGTAATGAGGGAGTGCTGCACTTTCAGAGGGTCAGTACTGAGGGAGTGCTGCACTGTCGGTGGGGTCAGTAATGAGGGAGTGCTGCACTGCCAGAGGGTTAGTACTGAGGGAGTGCTGCACTGTCAGAGGGTCAGTACTGAGCGAGTGCTGCACTGTCGGGGGGTCAGTAATGAGGGAGTGCTGCACTGTCAGATGGTCAGTACTGAGGGAGTGCTGCACTGTCGGAGGGGTCAGTAGTGAGGGAGTGCTGCACTGTCAGTGAGTCAGTACTGAGGGATTGCTGCACTGTCGGGGGACGTCAGTAATGAGGGAGTGCTGCACTTTCAGAGGGTCAGTACTGAGGGAGTGCTGCTCTGTCAGTGAGTCAGTACTGAGGGAGTGCTGCACTGTCAGAGGGTCAATACTGAGGGATTGCTGCACTGTCAGAGGGTCAGTACTGTGGGAGTGCTGCACTGTCGGAGGGGGGTCAGTAATGAGGGAGTGCTGCACTTTCAGAGGGTCAGTACTGAGGGAGTGCTGCACTGTCGGTGGGGTCAGTAATGAGGGAGTGCTGCACTGCCAGAGGGTTAGTACTGAGGGAGTGCTGCACTGTCAGAGGGTCAGTACTGAGGGAGTGCTGCACTGTCGGGGGGTCAGTAATGAGGGAGTGCTGCACTGTCAGATGGTCAGTACTGAGGGAGTGCTGCACTGTCGGAGGGGTCAATACTGAGGGAGTGCTGCACTGTCGGAGGGGTCAGTAATGAGGGAATGCTGCACTGTCAGAGGGTCAATACTGAGGGATTGCTGCACTGTCAGAGGGTCAGTACTGAGGGAGTGCTGCACTGTCGGGGGGTTCAGTAATGAGGGAGTGCTGAACTGTCAGAGGGTCAGTACTGAGGGAGTGCTGCACTGTCGGAGGGGGCAGTACTGAGGGAGTGCTGAACTGCCAGAGGGTCAATTCTGAGAGAGTGCAGCACTGTCAGAGGGTCAATACTGAGGGAGTGCTGCACTGACAGAGGGTCAATACTGAGGGAGTGCTGCACTGTCACAGGGTTAATACTGAGGGAGTGCTGCACTGTCGGGGGGGTCAGTAATGAGGGAATGCTGCACTGTCAGAGGGTCAATACTGAGGGAGTGCTGCACTGTCAGAGGGTCAGTACTGAGGGAGTGCTGCACTGTCGGGGGGTCAGTAATGAGGGAGTGCTGCACTGTCAGATGGTCAGTACTGAGGGAGTGCTGCACTGTCGGAGGGGTCAGTAGTGAGGGAGTGCTGCACTGTCAGTGAGTCAATACTGAGGGATTGCTGCACTGTCGGGGGACGTCAGTAATGAGGGAGTGCTGCACTTTCAGAGGGTCAGTACTGAGGGAGTGCTGCTCTGTCAGTGAGTCAGTACTGAGGGAGTGCTGCACTGTCGGGGGACGTCAGTAATGAGGGAATGCTGCACTGCCAGAGGGTCAGTACTGAGGGAGTGCTGCACTGCCATAGTGTCAGTACTGAGGGAGTGCTGCACTATCAGAGGGTCAGTACTGAGGGAGTGCTGCACTGCCATAGTGTCAGTACTGAGGGAGTGCTGCACTGTCTGCGGGGTCAGTACTGAGGGAGTGCTGCACTGTCTTGGGGATCAGTACTGAGGGAGTGCTGCACTGTCGGGGTTCAGTACTGAGGCAGTGCTGCATTGTCAGAGGGTCAGTATTGAGGGAGTGCTGCACTGTCAGAGGGTCAATACTGAGGGACTGCTGCACTGTCAGAGGGTCAATACTGAGGGAGTGCTGCACTGTCATAGGGTCAGTACTAAGGGAGTGCTGCACTGTCAGTGGGTCAATACTGAGAGAGTGCTGCTCTGTCAGAGGGCCAATACTGAGGGAGTGTTGCACTGTCAGAGGGTCAGTACTAAGGGAGTGCTGCAATGTCAGAGGGTCAATACTGAGAGAGTGCTGCCCTGTCAAAGCGTCAATACTGAGGGAGTGCTGCACTGTCAGAGGGTCAGTACTGAGGAGTGCTGCATTGTCGGTGGGGGTCAGTACTGAGTGAGTGCTGCACTGTTAGAGGTTCAGTACTGAGGGAGTGCTGCACTTAGAGGGTCAGTAGTGAGGGAGTGCCGTACTGTCGGAAGGGGGCAGTACTGAGGGAGTGCTGAACTGCCAGAGGGTCAGTACTGAGCAAGTGCAGCATATCAGACGGTCAGTACTGAGGCAATGCTGCACTGTCAGATGGTCAGTAATGAGGGAGTGCTGCGCTGTCAGAGGGTCAATTCTGAGAGAGTGCTGCACTGTCAGATGGTCAATACTGAGGGAGTGCTGCACTGTCACAGGGTCAATACTGAGGGAGTGCTGCACTGTCGGAGGGGTCAGTAATGAGGGAATGCTGCACTGTCAGAGGTTCAATACTGAGGGATTGCTGCACTGTCAGAGGGTCAGTACTGAGGGAGTGCTGCACTGTCGGGGGGTTCAGTAATGAGGGAGTGCTGAACTGTCAGAGGGTCAGTACTGAGGGAGTGCTGCACTGTCGGAGGGGTCAGTAGTGAGGGAGTGCTGCACTGTCAGTGAGTCAGTACTGAGGGAGTGCTGCACTGTTGGAGGGGTCAGTAATGAGGGAATGCTGCACTGCCAGAGGGTCATTACTGAGGGAGTGCTGCACTGCCATAGTGTCAGTACTGAGGGAGTGCTGCACTGTCAGAGGGTCAGTACTGAGGGAGAGCTGCACTGCCATAGTGTCAGTACTGAGGGAGTGCTGCACTGTCTGCGGGGTCAGTACTGAGGGAGTGCTGCACTGTCTTGGGGATCAGTACTGAGGGAGTGCTGCCCTGTCAGAGGGTCAGTACTGAGGGAGTGCTGCACTGTCAGAGGGTTAGTACTGAGGGAGTGCTGCACTATCGGGGAGGTCAGTGCTGAGGGAGTGCTGCACTGTCGGAGGTGTCAGTACTGAGGGAGTGCTGCATTGTTGGAGGGTCCGTACTGAGGGAGTGCCGCACTGTCAGGGGGTAGGGGCTCAGTACTGAGGGAGTCCTGCACTGTCAGAGGGTCAGTCCTTAGGGAGTGCTGCACTGTAAGAGCGTCAGTTATGAGGGAGAGCTGCACTTTCAGAGGGTCAGTCCTTAGGGATTCCTGCACTGCCTGAGGGTCAGTACTGAGGGAGTGCTGCACTGTCAGAGGGTCAGTACTGATGGAGTGCTGCACTGTCGGGGGGCTCAGTACTGAGGGAGTGCTGCAATTTCAGAGGGTCAGTACTGAGGGAGTGCTGCACTTTCAGAGGGTCAGTACTGAGGGAGTGCTGCACTTTCAGAGGTTCAATACTGAGGGAGTGCTGCAATGTCAGTGGGGTCAGTACTGAGGGAGTGCTGCAGTGTCAGAGGTTCAATACTGAGGTACTGCTGCACTGTCAGAGGGTCAATACTGCGGGAGTGCTGCACTGTCAGAGGGTCAGTACTGAGGAGTGCCGCAGTGTCAGAGGGTCAATACTGAGGGATTGCTGCACTGTCAGAGGGTCAGTACTAAGGGAGTGCTGCAATGTCAGAGGGTCAATACTGAGAGAGTGCTGCCCTGTCAGAGGGTCAATACTGAGGGAGTGCTGCACTGTTAGAGGTTCAGTACTGAGGGAGCGCTGCACTCTTAGAGGGTCAGTAGTGAGGGAGTGCCGTACTGTCGGAGGGGGGCAGTACTGAGGGAGTGCTGAACTGCCAGAGGGTCAATTCTGAGAGAGTGCAGCACTGTCAGAGGGTCAATACTGAGGGAGTGCTGCACTGACAGAGGGTCAATACTGAGGGAGTGCTGCACTGTCACAGGGTTAATACTGAGGGAGTGCTGCACTGTCGGGGGGGTCAGTAATGAGGGAATGCTGCACTGTCAGAGGGTCAATACTGAGGGAGTGCTGCACTGTCAGAGGGTCAGTACTGAGGGAGTGCTGCACTGTCGGGGGGTCAGTAATGAGGGAGTGCTGCACTGTCAGATGGTCAGTACTGAGGGAGTGCTGCACTGTCGGAGGGGTCAGTAGTGAGGGAGTGCTGCACTGTCAGTGAGTCAGTACTGAGGGATTGCTGCACTGTCGGGGGTCGTCAGTAATGAGGGAGTGCTGCACTTTCAGAGGGTCAGTACTGAGGGAGTGCTGCTCTGTCAGTGAGTCAGTACTGAGGGAGTGCTGCACTGTCGGGGGACGTCAGTAATGAGAGAATGCTGCACTGCCAGAGGGTCAGTACTGAGGGAGTGCTGCACTGCCATAGTGTCAGTACTGAGGGAGTGCTGCACTATCAGAGGGTCAGTACTGAGGGAGTGCTGCACTGCCATAGTGTCAGTACTGAGGGAGTGCTGCACTGTCTGCGGGGTCAGTACTGAGGGAGTGCTGCACTGTCTTGGGGATCAGTACTGAGGGAGTGCTGCACTGTCGGGGTTCAGTACTGAGGCAGTGCTGCATTGTCAGAGGGTCAGTATTGAGGGAGTGCTGCACTGTCAGAGGGTCAATACTGAGGGACTGCTGCACTGTCAGAGGGTCAATACTGAGGGAGTGCTGCACTGTCATAGGGTCAGTACTAAGGGAGTGCTGCACTGTCAGAGGGTCAATACTGAGAGAGTGCTGCTCTGTCAGAGGGCCAATACTGAGGGAGTGTTGCACTGTCAGAGGGTCAGTACTAAGGGAGTGCTGCAATGTCAGAGGGTCAATACTGAGAGAGTGCTGCCCTGTCAAAGCGTCAATACTGAGGGAGTGCTGCACTGTCAGAGGGTCAGTACTGAGGAGTGCTGCATTGTCGGTGGGGGTCAGTACTGAGTGAGTGCTGCACTGTTAGAGGTTCAGTACTGAGGGAGTGCTGCACTTAGAGGGTCAGTAGTGAGGGAGTGCCGTACTGTCGGAAGGGGGCAGTACTGAGGGAGTGCTGAACTGCCAGAGGGTCAGTACTGAGCAAGTGCAGCATATCAGACGGTCAGTACTGAGGCAATGCTGCACTGTCAGATGGTCAGTAATGAGGGAGTGCTGCGCTGTCAGAGGGTCAATTCTGAGAGAGTGCTGCACTGTCAGATGGTCAATACTGAGGGAGTGCTGCACTGTCACAGGGTCAATACTGAGGGAGTGCTGCACTGTCGGAGGGGTCAGTAATGAGGGAATGCTGCACTGTCAGAGGTTCAATACTGAGGGATTGCTGCACTGTCAGAGGGTCAGTACTGAGGGAGTGCTGCACTGTCGGGGGGTTCAGTAATGAGGGAGTGCTGAACTGTCAGAGGGTCAGTACTGAGGGAGTGCTGCACTGTCGGAGGGGTCAGTAGTGAGGGAGTGCTGCACTGTCAGTGAGTCAGTACTGAGGGAGTGCTGCACTGTTGGAGGGGTCAGTAATGAGGGAATGCTGCACTGCCAGAGGGTCATTACTGAGGGAGTGCTGCACTGCCATAGTGTCAGTACTGAGGGAGTGCTGCACTGTCAGAGGGTCAGTACTGAGGGAGAGCTGCACTGCCATAGTGTCAGTACTGAGGGAGTGCTGCACTGTCTGCGGGGTCAGTACTGAGGGAGTGCTGCACTGTCTTGGGGATCAGTACTGAGGGAGTGCTGCCCTGTCAGAGGGTCAGTACTGAGGGAGTGCTGCACTGTCAGAGGGTTAGTACTGAGGGAGTGCTGCACTATCGGGGAGGTCAGTGCTGAGGGAGTGCTGCACTGTCGGAGGTGTCAGTACTGAGGGAGTGCTGCATTGTTGGAGGGTCCGTACTGAGGGAGTGCCGCACTGTCAGGGGGTAGGGGCTCAGTACTGAGGGAGTCCTGCACTGTCAGAGGGTCAGTCCTTAGGGAGTGCTGCACTGTAAGAGCGTCAGTTATGAGGGAGAGCTGCACTTTCAGAGGGTCAGTCCTTAGGGATTCCTGCACTGCCTGAGGGTCAGTACTGAGGGAGTGCTGCACTGTCAGAGGGTCAGTACTGATGGAGTGCTGCACTGTCGGGGGGCTCAGTACTGAGGGAGTGCTGCAATTTCAGAGGGTCAGTACTGAGGGAGTGCTGCACTTTCAGAGGGTCAGTACTGAGGGAGTGCTGCACTTTCAGAGGTTCAATACTGAGGGAGTGCTGCAATGTCAGTGGGGTCAGTACTGAGGGAGTGCTGCAGTGTCAGAGGTTCAATACTGAGGTACTGCTGCACTGTCAGAGGGTCAATACTGCGGGAGTGCTGCACTGTCAGAGGGTCAGTACTGAGGAGTGCTGCAGTGTCAGAGGGTCAATACTGAGGGATTGCTGCACTGTCAGAGGGTCAGTACTGTGGGAGTGCTGCACTGTCGGAGGGGGGTCAGTAATGAGGGAGTGCTGCACTTTCAGAGGGTCAGTACTGAGGGAGTGCTGCACTGTCGGTGGGGTCAGTAATGAGGGAGTGCTGCACTGCCAGAGGGTTAGTACTGAGGGAGTGCTGCACTGTCAGAGGGTCAGTACTGAGGGAGTGCTGCACTGTCGGGGGGTCAGTAATGAGGGAGTGCTGCACTGTCAGATGGTCAGTACTGAGGGAGTGCTGCACTGTCGGAGGGGTCAGTAGTGAGGGAGTGCTGCACTGTCAGTGAGTCAGTACTGAGGGATTGCTGCACTGTCGGGGGACGTCAGTAATGAGGGAGTGCTGCACTTTCAGAGGGTCAGTACTGAGGGAGTGCTGCTCTGTCAGTGAGTCAGTACTGAGGGAGTGCTGCACTGTCAGAGGGTCAATACTGAGGGATTGCTGCACTGTCAGAGGGTCAGTACTGTGGGAGTGCTGCACTGTCGGAGGGGGGTCAGTAATGAGGGAGTGCTGCACTTTCAGAGGGTCAGTACTGAGGGAGTGCTGCACTGTCGGTGGGGTCAGTAATGAGGGAGTGCTGCACTGCCAGAGGGTTAGTACTGAGGGAGTGCTGCACTGTCAGAGGGTCAGTACTGAGGGAGTGCTGCACTGTCGGGGGGTCAGTAATGAGGGAGTGCTGCACTGTCAGATGGTCAGTACTGAGGGAGTGCTGCACTGTCGGAGGGGTCAGTAGTGAGGGAGTGCTGCACTGTCAGTGTGTCAGTACTGAGGGATTGCTGCACTGTCGGGGGTCGTCAGTAATGAGGGAGTGCTGCACTTTCAGAGGGTCAGTACTGAGGGAGTGCTGCTCTGTCAGTGAGTCAGTACTGAGGGAGTGCTGCACTGTCGGGGGACGTCAGTAATGAGAGAATGCTGCACTGCCAGAGGGTCAGTACTGAGGGAGTGCTGCACTGCCATAGTGTCAGTACTGAGGGAGTGCTGCACTATCAGAGGGTCAGTACTGAGGGAGTGCTGCACTGCCATAGTGTCAGTACTGAGGGAGTGCTGCACTGTCTGCGGGGTCAGTACTGAGGGAGTGCTGCACTGTCTTGGGGATCAGTACTGAGGGAGTGCTGCACTGTCGGGGTTCAGTACTGAGGCAGTGCTGCATTGTCAGAGGGTCAGTATTGAGGGAGTGCTGCACTGTCAGAGGGTCAATACTGAGGGAGTGCTGCACTGTCAGAGGGTCAATACTGAGGGAGTGCTGCACTGTCATAGGGTCAGTACTAAGGGAGTGCTGCACTGTCAGAGGGTCAATACTGAGAGAGTGCTGCTCTGTCAGAGGGCCAATACTGAGGGAGTGTTGCACTGTCAGAGGGTCAGTACTAAGGGAGTGCTGCAATGTCAGAGGGTCAATACTGAGAGAGTGCTGCCCTGTCAAAGCGTCAATACTGAGGGAGTGCTGCACTGTCAGAGGGTCAGTACTGAGGAGTGCTGCAGTGTCGGTGGGGGTCAGTACTGAGTGAGTGCTGCACTGTTAGAGGTTCAGTAGTGAGGGAGTGCCGTACTGTCGGAAGGGGGCAGTACTGAGGGAGTGCTGAACTGCCAGAGGGTCAGTACTGAGCAAGTGCAGCATATCAGACGGTCAGTACTGAGGCAATGCTGCACTGTCAGATGGTCAGTACTGAGGGAGTGCTGCGCTGTCAGAGGCTCAATTCTGAGAGAGTGCTGCACTGTCAGATGGTCAATACTGAGGGAGTGCTGCACTGTCACAGGGTCAATACTGAGGGAGTGCTGCACTGTCGGAGGGGTCAGTAATGAGGGAATGCTGCACTGTCAGAGGGTCAATACTGAGGGATTGCTGCACTGTCAGAGGGTCAGTACTGAGGGAGTGCTGCACTGTCGGGGGGTTCAGTAATGAGGGAGTGCTGAACTGTCAGAGGGTCAGTACTGAGGGAGTGCTGCACTGTCGGAGGGGTCAGTAGTGAGGGAGTGCTGCACTGTCAGTGAGTCAGTACTGAGGGAGTGCTGCACTGTTGGAGGGGTCAGTAATGAAGGAATGCTGCACTGCCAGAGGGTCATTACTGAGGGAGTGCTGCACTGCCATAGTGTCAGTACTGAGGGAGTGCTGCACTGTCAGAGGGTCAGTACTGAGGGAGAGCTGCACTGCCATAGTGTCAGTACTGAGGGAGTGCTGCACTGTCTGCGGGGTCAGTACTGAGGGAGTGCTGCACTGTCTTGGGGATCAGTACTGAGGGAGTGCTGCCCTGTCAGAGGGTCAGTACTGAGGGAGTGCTGCACTGTCAGAGGGTTAGTACTGAGGGAGTGCTGCACTATCGGGGAGGTCAGTGCTGAGGGAGTGCTGCACTGTCGGAGGTGTCAGTACTGAGGGAGTGCTGCATTGTTGGAGGGTCCGTACTGAGGGAGTGCCGCACTGTCAGGGGGTAGGGGCTCAGTACTGAGGGAGTCCTGCACTGTCAGAGGGTCAGTCCTTAGGGAGTGCTGCACTGTAAGAGCGTCAGTTATGAGGGAGAGCTGCACTTTCAGAGGGTCAGTCCTTAGGGATTCCTGCACTGCCTGAGGGTCAGTACTGAGGGAGTGCTGCACTGTCAGAGGGTCAGTACTGATGGAGTGCTGCACTGTCGGGGGGCTCAGTACTGAGGGAGTGCTGCAATTTCAGAGGGTCAGTACTGCGGGAGTGCTGCACTTTCAGAGGGTCAATACTGAGGGAGTGCTGCACTTTCAGAGGTTCAATACTGAGGGAGTGCTGCAATGTCAGTGGGGTCAGTACTGAGGGAGTGCTGCAGTGTCAGAGGTTCAATACTGAGGTACTGCTGCACTGTCAGAGGGTCAATACTGCGGGAGTGCTGCACTGTCAGAGGGTCAGTACTGAGGAGTGCTGCAGTGTCAGAGGGTCAATACTGAGGGATTGCTGCACTGTCAGAGGGTCAGTACTGAGGGAGTGCTGCACTGTCAGAGGGTCAGTACTGAGGAGTGCTGCAGTGTCAGAGGGTCAATACTGAGGGACTGCTGCACTGTCAGAGGGTCAGTACTGTGGGAGTGCTGCACTGTCGGGGGGGTCAGTAATGAGGGTGTGCTGCAGTTTCAGAGGGTCAGTACTGAGGGAGTGCTGCACTGTCGGTGGGGTCAATAATGAGGGAGTGCTGCACTGCCAGAGGGTTAGTACTGAGGGAATGCTGCACTGTCAGAGGGTCAGTACTGAGGGAGTGCTGCACTGTCAGAGGGTCAGTACAGTGGGAGTGCTGCACTGTCAGAGAGTCAGTACTGAGGGAGTGCTGCACTGTCAGAGTGTCAGTATTGAGGGAGTGCTGCACTGTCAGAGTGTCAGTACTGAGGGAGTGCTGAACTGTCAGAGGGTCAGTACAGAGGGAGTGCTGCACTGTCAGGGGTCATTACTGAGGGAGGGCTGCACTGTCAGAGAGTCAGTACTGAGGGAGTGCTGCACTGTCAGGGTTCATTACTGAGGGAGGGCTGCACTGTCAGAGTGTCAGTACTGAGGGAGTGCTGCAATGTCAGAGGGTCAATACTGAGAGAGTGCTGCACTGTCAGAGGGTCAGTAGTGAGGGAGTGCTGCACTGTCAGAGGGTCAGTACAGTGGGAGTGCTGCACTGTCACAGAGTCAGTATTGAGGGAGTGCTGCACTGTCAGAGTGTCAGTACTGAGGGAGTGCTGCACTGTCAGAGGGTCAGTACAGAGGGAGTGCTGCACTGTTAGGGGGTAATTACTGAGGGAGGGCTGCACTGTCAGAGAGTCAGTACAGAGAGAGTGCTGCACTGTCAGAGGGTCAGTACTGAGGGAGTGTTGCACTGTCAGTGGGTCAGTAATAAGGGAGTGCTGCACTGTCAGAGGGTCAATACTGAGAGAGTGCTGCACTGTCAGAGGGTCAATACTGAGGGAGTGCTGCACTGTCAGAGGATCAATACTGAGGGAGTGCTGCACTGTCAGAGGGTAAATACTGAGGGAGTGTTGCACTGTCAGAGGGTCAGTACTGAGGGAGTGCTGCACTCTCAGAGGGTCAATACTGAGGGAGTGTTGCACTGTTAGAGGGTCAGTACTGAGGGACTGCCTCACTCTCGGGAAGGGGGGGCAGTACTGAGGGAGTGCTGAACTGCCAGAGGGTCAGTACTGAGCAAGTGCTGCATATCAGACCGTCAGTACTGAGGCAATGCTGCACTGTCAGACGGTCAGTACTGAGGGAGTGCTGCACTGTCAGAGGGTCAATACTGAGGGAGTGCTGCACTTTCTGAGGGTCCATACTGAGGGAGTGCTGCACTGTCGGGGGGTTCAGTAATGAGGGAGTGCTGCACTGTCAGAGGGTCAGTACTGAGGGAGTGCTGCACTGTCGGAGGGGTCAGTAGTGAGGGAGTGCTGCACTGTCAGTGAGTCTGTAATGTGGAAATGCTGCACTGCAAGAGGGTCAGTACTGAGGGAGTGCTGCACTGTCAGTGAGTCAGTACTGAGGGAGTGCTGCACTGCCATAGAGTCAGTACTGAGGGAGTGCTGCACTGTCGGGTGGGTTAGTACGGATGGAGTGCTGCACTGTCGGGGGGGGTCAGTAATGAGGGAGTGCTGCACTGTCAGAGGGTCAGTACTGAGGGAGTGCTGCACTGTCGGGGGGGTCAGTAATGAGGGAGTGCTGCACTGTCAGAGGGTCAGTACTGAGGGAGTGCTGCACTGCCATAGTGTCAGTACTGTGGGAGTGCTGCACTGCCATAGTGTCAGTGCTGAGGGAGTGCTGCACTGTCGGGGGTGTCAGTACTGAGGGAGTGCTGCATTGTTGGAGGGCCATTACTAAGTGTGAGCCGCACTGTCGAGGGTGGTCAGTATTGAGGGAGTGCTGCATTTTTGGAGGGTCCGTACTGAGGGAGTGCCGCACTGTCAGGGGGTAGGGGGTCAGTACTGAGGGAGTCCTGCACTGTCAGAGGGTCAGTACTGAGGGAGTGCTGCACTGTCAGAGGGTCAATACTGAGGGAGTGATGCACTGTCAGAGGGTCAATTCTGGGGGAGTGATGCACTGTCAGAGGGTCAATACTGAGGGAGTGCTGCACTGCCAGAGGGTCAGTACTGATGGAGTGCTGCACTGTTGGGCGGGGTCAGTACTGAGGGAGTGCTGCACTGTCGGGGTGGTAAGTAATGAGGGAGTGCTGCATTGTTGGAGGGTCTGTACTGAGGGAGCGCTGCAGTGTCAGATGTTCAGTACTGAGGGAATGCTGCACGTTCGGTTGTGTCAGTACTGAGGGAGTGCTGCACTGTCGTGGGGGTCAGTGCTGAGGGAGTGCTGCACAGTCGGTGGATCAGTACTGAGGGATTGCTGCACTGTCATAGTGTCATTATTGTGGAAGCACTGCACTGTCGGTGGGGTCAGTACTGAGGGAGTGCTGCACTGTCTGGGGGGTCAGTACTGAGGGAGCGCTGCACTGTCGGGGTTCAGTACTGAGGCAGTGCTGCATTGTCAGAGGGTCAGTACTGAGGGCGTTCTGCACTGTCGGGGTTCAGTACTGAGGGAATGCTGCACTGTCAGAGGGTCAGTACTGAGGGAGTACTGCACTGTCAGAGAGTCAGTAGTGAGGGATTGCTGCACTGTCGGGGTGGTCAGTACTGAGGGAGTGCTGCACTGTTGGTGGGGTCAGTGCTGAGGGAGTGCTGCACTGTCGGGGGTGTCAGTACTGAAGGAGTGCTGCACTGTCTGAGGGTCAGTACTGAGACAGTGCTGCACTGTCAGAGGATCAATACTGAGGGAGTGCTGCACTGTCAGAGGGTCAGTACTGAGGGAGTGCTGCACTGTCAGAGGTTGATTACTGAGGGAGTGCTGCACTGTCAGAGGGTCAGTACTGAGCGAGTGCTGCTCTGTCAGACGGTCAGTACTGAGGGCGTGCTGCACTCTCAGAGGGTCAGTACTGAGGGAGTGCTGCACGGTCGGTTGTGTCAGTACTGAGGGAGTGCTGCACAGTCTTGGGTGTCAGCGCTGAGGGAGAGCTGCACAGTCGGTGGATCAGTACTGAGGGAGTGCTGCGTTTTTGGAGGGTCAGTACTGAGGGAGTGCTGCACTGTCATAGTGTCAGTACTGAGGAAGCACTGCACTGTCGCTGGGGTCAGTACTGAGGGAGTGCTGCACTGTCAGAGGGTCAATTCTGAGGGAGTGCTGCACTGTCAGAGGGTCAATACTGAGGGAGTGCTGCACTGTCAGAGGGTCAATACAGAGGGAGTGATGCACTGTCAGAGGGTCAATACTGAGGGAGTGCTGCACTGTCAGAGGGTCAATACTGAGGGAGTGCTGCACAGTCGGGGAGGGTCAGTAATGAGGGAATGCTGCACTGTCAGAGGGTCAATACTGAGGGAGTGCTGCACTGTCAGACGGTCAGTACTGAGGGAGTGCTGCACTGTCAGACGGTCAGTACTGAGGGAGTGCTGCACTGTCGGGGTGCTCAGTAATGAGGGAGTGCTGCATTGTTG
This sequence comes from Carcharodon carcharias, assembly GCF_017639515.1. Classification (NCBI taxonomy): domain Eukaryota; kingdom Metazoa; phylum Chordata; class Chondrichthyes; order Lamniformes; family Lamnidae; genus Carcharodon; species Carcharodon carcharias. The sequence goes on along the minus strand of NC_054478.1, from coordinate 13,359,139 downwards.
GAGGGTCAGTACTGAGGGAGCGCTGCATTGTCAGATTGTCGGTACTGAGGGCGTGCTGCACTCTCAGAGGGTCAGTACTGAGGGAGTGCTGCACGGTCGGTTGTGTCAGTACTGAGGGAGTGCTGCACAGTCTTGGGTGTCAGCGCTGAGGGAGTGCTGCACAGTCGGTGGATCAGTACTGAGGGAGTGCTGCGTTTTTGGAGGGTCAGTACTGAGGGAGTGCTGCACTGTCATAGTGTCAGTACTGAGGAAGCACTGCACTGTCGCTGGGGTCAGTACTGAGGGAGTGCTGCACTGTCAGAGGGTCAATTCTGAGGGAGTGCTGCACTGTCAGAGGGTCAATACTGAGGGAGTGCTGCACTGTTGGGGGGGTTGTCAGTAATGAGGGAATGCTGCACTGCCATAGTGTCAGTACTGAGGGAGTGCTGCACTGTCAGAGGGTCAGTACTGAGGGAGTGCTGCACTGTCCGGGGGGTCAGTAATGAGGGAGTGCTGCACTGTCAGTGAGTCAGTACTGAAGGAGTGCTGCACTGTCGTGGGGGTCAGTAATGAGGGAGTGCTGCACTGTCGGGTGGGTTAGTCCGGAGGGAGTGCTGCACGCTCAGCGGTGTCAGTACTGAGAGAGTGCTGCATTGTTGGAGGGTCAGTACTGCAGGAGTGCTGCACTGTCGTGGGGGTCAGTAGTGAGGGAGTGCTGCAGTGTCAGAGGGTCAGTACTGAGGGAGTGCTGCACTGTCAGAGCGTCAGTACTGAGGGAGTGCTGCACTGTCAGAGGGTCAGTACTGAGGGAATGCTGCACTGTCAGAGAGTCAGTTCTGAGGGAGTGCTGCACTGTCAGAAGGTCAGTACTGAGGGAGTGCTGCACTGTCAGAGAGTTAGTACTGAGGGAGTGTTGCACTGTCGGCGGGGGGGGGGGGCGGGGGTCAGTACTGAGGGAGTGTTGCATTTTTCGAGGGTCAGTACTGAGGGAGTGCTGCAATGTCGGGGGTTGGGGGGGTTGTACTGACGGAGTGCTGAACTACCAGAGGGTCAGTACTGACCAAGTGCAGCATATCAGAGGATCAGTACTGAGGGAATGCTGCACTTTCTGAGGGTCAATACTGAGGGACTGCTGCACTGTCAGAGGGTCAATACTGAGGGAGTGCTGCACTGTCAGAGGGTCAATATTGAGGGAGTGCTGCACTGTCATAGTGTCAGTACTGAGGGAGTGCTGCACTCTCGGGGGGTCAGTACTGAGAGATTGCTGCATTGATGGAGGGTCAGTACTGCAGGAGTGCTGCTCTTTGAGGGGGAAAGTAGTGAAGGAGTGCTGCATTGTTGGAGGGTCAGTACTGAGGGAGCGCTGCAGTGTCAGAGGGTTAGTACTGAGGCAGTGCTGCACTGTCAGGGGGTCAATACTGAGGGAGTGCTGCACTGTCAGAGAGTCAGTTCTGTGGGAGTGCTGCACTGTCAGAGGGTCAGTACTAAGGGAGTGCTGCATTTTTCGAGTGTCAGTACTGAGGGAGTGCTGCACAGTCGGGGGTCGGGGGGGTTGTAATGACGGAGTGCTGAACTACCACAGGGTCAGTACTGAGCAAGTGCAGCATATCAGAGGATCAGTACTGAGGGAATGCTGCACTGTCTGAGGGTCAAAACTGAGACAGTGCTGCACTGTCAGAGGGTCAGTACTGAGGGAATACTGCACTGTCAAAGGGACAATACTGAGGGAGTGCTGCACTGCCAGAGGGTCAATACTGAGGGAGTGCTGCACTGTTAGAGGGTCAATACTGAGGGAGTGCTGCACTGTCAGAGGGTCAGTACTGAGGGAATGCTGCACTGTCAGAGGGTCAATACTGAGGGAGTGCTGCACTGTCAGAGGGTCAATACTGAGGGAGTGCTGCACTGTCAGAGGGTCAGTACTGAGGGAGTGCTGCACTGTCAGAGGGTCAGTCCTGAGGGAATGCTGCATTGTCTGAGGGTCAATACTGAGAGAGTGCTGCACTGTCAGAGGGTCAATATTGAATGAGTGCTGCACTGTCAGAGGGTCAGTACTGAGGGAGTGCTGCACAGTCACAGGGTCAGTACTGAGCGAGTGCTGCACTGTCATTGTGTCTGTACAGAGGGAGTTCTGCACTGTCAGAGAGTCACTACTGAAGGAGTGCCGCACTGTTGGGCGGGTCAGTATTGAGGGCGTGCATCACTCTCATAGTGTCAGTACTGAGGAAGCGCTGCACATTCGGTGGGGTCAGTACTCAAGAAGTGCTGCACTGTCTGGGGGGTCAATACTGAGGGAGTGCTGCACTGTCAGAGGGTCTGTTCTGAGGGAGTGCTGCACTGTCAGAGGGTCTGTACTGAGGGAGTGCTGCTCTGTCAGAGAGTCCGTACTGAGGGAATGTTGCAGTGTCAGAGGGTCAGTACTGAGGGAGTGCTGCACTGTCAGAGGGTCAATACTGAGGGAGTGCTGCACTGTCAGAGGGTCAATACTGAGGGAGTGCTGCACTGTCAGAGGGTCAATACTGAGCGAGTGCTGCACTGTCAGAGGGTCAATACTGAGGGAGTGCTGCACTGTCAGAGGGTCAATACTGAGGGAGTGTTGCACTGTCAGAGGGTCAATACTGAGGGAGTGCTGCACTGTCGGGTGGGTTAGTACGGAGGGAGTGCTGCACTCTCCGGGGGGGTCAGTACTGAGAGAGTGCTGCACTGTCAGAGGGTCAATACTGAGGGAGTGCTGCACTGTCAGAGGGTCAATACTGAGGGAGTGCTGCACTGTCATAGTGTCACTACTGAGGGAGTGCTGCACTCTCAGGGGGGTCAGTACTGAGAGATTGCTGCATTGTTGGAGGGTCAGTACTGCAGGTGTGCTGCACTGACGGGGGGGTCAGTAGTGAGGGAGTGCTGCATTGTTGGAGGGTCTGTACTGAGGGAGCGCTGCACTGTCAGAGGGTCAGTACTGAGGGCTTGCTGCTCTGTCAGAGAGTCCGTACTGAGGGAATGTTGCAGTGTCAGTTGGTCAGTACTGAGGGAGTGCTGCACTGTCAGAGGGTCAATACTGAGGGAGTGCTGCACTGTCAGAGGGTCAATACTGAGGGAGTGCTGCACTGTCAGAGGGTCAATACTGAGGGAGTGCTGCACTGTCAGAGGGTCAATACTGAAGGAGTGCTGCACTGTCAGAGGGTCAATACTGAGAGAGTGCTGCACTGTCAGAGGGTCAATACTGAGGGAGTGCTGCACTGTCAGAGGTTCAGTACTGAGTGAGTGCTGCACTCTTACAGGGTCAGTAGTGAGGGAGTGCCGTACTGTCGGAGGGGGGCAGTACTGAGGGAGTGCTGAACTGCCAGAGGGTCAGTACTGAGGGAGTGCTGCACTGTCAGAGGGTCAATTCTGAGAGAGTGCTGCACTGTCAGAGGGTCAATACTGAGGGAGTGCTGCACTGTCAGAGGGTCAATACTGAGGGAGTGCTGCACTGTCACAGGGTCAATACTGAGGGAGTGCTGCACTGTCGGGGGGGTCAGTAATGAGGGAATGCTACACTGTCAGAGGGTCAATACTGAGGGAGTGCTGCACTGTCAGAGGGTCAATACTGAGGGAGTGCTGCACTGTTGGGGGGGTCAGTAATGAGGGAGTGCTGCACTGTCAGAGGGTCAGTACTGAGGGAGTGCTGTACTGTCGGAGGGGTCAGTAGTGAGGGAGTGCTGCACTGGCAGTGTGTCAGTACTGAGGGAGTGCTGCACTGTCGGCGGACGTCAGAAATAAGGGAGTGCTGCACTTTCAGAGGGTCACTACTGAGGGAGTGCTGCACTGCCATAGTGTCAGTACTGAGGCAGTGCTGTACTGTCAGAGGGTCAGTACTGAGGGAGTACTGCACTGTCGGGGGGGTCAGTACTGAGGGAGTGCTGCACTGTCAGGGAGTCAGTACTGAGGGAGTGCTGCACTGTCGGGGGACGTCAGTAATGAGTGAGTGCTGCACTGTCAGAGGGTCAGTACTGAGGGAGTGCTGCACTGTCGGGGGGGTCAGTAATGAGGGAATGCTGCACTGTCAGAGGGTCAATACTGAGGGAGTGCTGCACTGTCAGAGGGTCAGTACTGAGGGAGTGCTGCACTGTCAGACGGTCAGTACTGAGGGAGTGCTGCACTGTCGGGGTGGTCAGTAATGAGGGAGTGCTGCATTGTTGGAGGGTCAGTACTGAGGGAGCGCTGCATTGTCAGATTGTCGGTACTGAGGGCGTGCTGCACTCTCAGAGGGTCAGTACTGAGGGAGAGCTGCACGGTCGGTTGTGTCAGTACTGAGGGAGTGCTGCACAGTCTTGGGTGTCAGCGCTGAGGGAGTGCTGCACAGTCGGTGGATCAGTACTGAGGGAGTGCTGCGTTTTTGGAGGGTCAGTACTGAGGGAGTGCTGCACTGTCATAGTGTCAGTACTGAGGAAGCACTGCACTGTCGCTGGGGTCAGTACTGAGGGAGTGCTGCACTGTCAGAGGGTCAATTCTGAGGGAGTGCTGCACTGTCAGAGGGTCAATACTGAGCGAGTGCTGCACTGTCAGAGGGTCAATACAGAGGGAGTGATGCACTGTCAGAGGGTCAATACTGAGGGAATGCTGCACTGTCAGAGGGTCAATACTGAGGGAGTGCTGCACTGTCAGAGGGTCAGTACTGAGGGAGTGCTGCACTGTCGTAGGGGACAGTAGTGAGGGAGTGCTGCACTGTCAGTGAGTCAGTACTGAGGGAGTGCTGCACTGTTGGGGGGGGTGTCAGTAATGAGGGAATGCTGCGCTGCCAGAGGGTCAGTACTCACGGAGTGCTGCACTGCCATAGTGTCAGTACTGAGGGAGTGCTGCACTGTCAGAGGGTCAGTACTGAGGGAGTGCTGCACTGTCCGGGGGGTCAGTAATGAGGGAGTGCTGCACTGTCAGTGAGTCAGTACTGAGGGAGTGCTGCACTGTCGTGGGGGTCAGTAATGAGGGAGTGCTGCACTGTCGGGTGGGTTAGTCCGGAGGGAGTGCTGCATGCTCAGCGGTGTCAGTACTGAGAGAGTGCTGCATTGTTGGAGGGTCAGTACTGCAGGAGTGCTGCACTGTCGTGGGGGTCAGTAGTGAGGGAGTGCTGCAGTGTCAGAGGGTCAGTACTGAGGGAGTGCTGCACTGTCAGAGCGTCAGTACTGAGGGAGTGCTGCGCTGTCAGAGGGTCAGTACTGAGGGAATGCTGCACCGTCAGAGAGTCAGTTCTGAGGGAGTGCTGCACTGTCAGAAGGTCAGTACTGAGGGAGTGCTGCACTGTCAGAGAGTTAGTACTGAGGGAGTGTTGCACTGTCGGCGGGGGGGGGGCGGGGGTCAGTACTGAGGGAGTGCTGCAATGTCGGGGGTTGGGGGGGTTGTACTGACGGAGTGCTGAACTACCAGAGGGTCAGTACTGACCAAGTGCAGCATATCAGAGGATCAGTACTGAGGGAATGCTGCACTTTCTGAGGGTCAATACTGAGGGACTGCTGCACTGTCAGAGGGTCAATACTGAGGGAGTGCTGCACTGTCAGAGGGTCAATATTGAGGGAGTGCTGCACTGTCATAGTGTCAGTACTGAGGGAGTGCTGCACTCTCGGGGGGTCAGTACTGAGAGATTGCTGCATTGATGGAGGGTCAGTACTGCAGGAGTGCTGCTCTTTCGGGGGGGAAAGTAGTGAAGGAGTGCTGCATTGTTGGAGGGTCAGTACTGAGGGAGCGCTGCAGTGTCAGAGGGTTAGTACTGAGGCAGTGCTGCACTGTCAGGGGGTCAATACTGAGGGAGTGCTGCACTGTCAGAGAGTCAGTTCTGTGGGAGTGCTGCACTGTCAGAGGGTCAGTACTAAGGGAGTGCTGCATTTTTCGAGTGTCAGTACTGAGGGAGTGCTGCACAGTCGGGGGTCGGGGGGGTTGTAATGACGGAGTGCTGAACTACCACAGGGTCAGTACTGAGCAAGTGCAGCATATCAGAGGATCAGTACTGAGGGAATGCTGCACTGTCTGAGGGTCCAAACTGAGACAGTGCTGCACTGTCAGAGGGTCAGTACTGAGGGAATACTGCACTGTCAAAGGGACAATACTGAGGGAGTGCTGCACTGCCAGAGGGTCAATACTGAGGGAGTGCTGCACTGTTAGAGGGTCAATACTGAGGGAGTGCTGCACTGTCAGAGGGTCAGTACTGAGGGAATGCTGCACTGTCAGAGGGTCAATACTGAGGGAGTGCTGCACTGTCAGAGGGTCAATACTGAGGGAGTGCTGCACTGTCAGAGGGTCAGTACTGAGGGAGTGCTGCATTGTCAGAGGGTCAGTCCTGAGGGAATGCTGCATTGTCTGAGGGTCAATACTGAGAGAGTGCTGCACTGTCAGAGGGTCAATATTGAATGAGTGCTGCACTGTCAGAGGGTCAGTACTGAGGGAGTGCTGCACAGTCACAGGGTCAGTACTGAGCGAGTGCTGCACTGTCATAGTGTCTGTACAGAGGGAGTTCTGCACTGTCAGAGAGTCACTACTGAAGGAGTGCCGCACTGTTGGGCGGGTCAGTATTGAGGGCGTGCATCACTCTCATAGTGTCAGTACTGAGGAAGCGCTGCACATTCGGTGGGGTCAGTACTCAAGAAGTGCTGCACTGTCTGGGGGGTCAATACTGAGGGAGTGCTGCACTGTCAGAGGGTCTGTACTGAGGGAGTGCTGCACTGTCAGAGGGTCTGTACTGAGGGAGTGCTGCTCTGTCAGAGAGTCCGTACTGAGGGAATGTTGCAGTGTCAGAGGGTCAGTACTGAGGGAGTGCTGCACTGTCAGAGGGTCAATACTGAGGGAGTGCTGCACTGTCAGAGGGTCAATACTGAGGGAGTGCTGCACTGTCAGAGGGTCAATACTGAGCGAGTGCTGCACTGTCAGAGGGTCAATACTGAGGGAGTGCTGCACTGTCAGAGGGTCAATACTGAGGGAGTGTTGCACTGTCAGAGGGTCAATACTGAGGGAGTGCTGCACTGTCGGGTGGGTTAATACGGAGGGAGTGCTGCACTCTCCGGGGGGGTCAGTACTGAGAGAGTGCTGCACTGTTAGAGGGTCAATACTGAGGGAGTGCTGCACTGTCAGAGGGTCAATACTGAGGGAGTGCTGCACTGTCATAGTGTCAGTACTGAGGGAGTGCTGCACTCTCAGGGGGGTCAGTACTGAGAGATTGCTGCATTGTTGGAGGGTCAGTACTGCAGGAGTGCTGCACTGACGGGGGGGTCAGTAGTGAGGGAGTGCTGCATTGTTGGAGGGTCTGTACTGAGGGAGCGCTGCACTGTCAGAGGGTCAGTACTGAGGGCTTGCTGCTCTGTCAGAGAGTCCGTACTGAGGGAATGTTGCAGTGTCAGTTGGTCAGTACTGAGGGAGTGCTGCACTGTCAGAGGGTCAATACTGAGGGAGTGCTGCACTGTCAGAGGGTCAATACTGAGGGAGTGCTGCACTGTCAGAGGGTCAATACTGAGGGAGTGCTGCACTGTCAGAGGGTCAATACTGAGGGAGTGCTGCATTGTCAGAGGGTCAATACTGAGAGAGTGCTGCACTGTCAGAGGGTCAATACTGAGGGAGTGCTGCACTGTCAGAGGTTCAGTACTGAGTGAGTGCTGCACTCTTACAGGGTCAGTAGTGAGGGAGTGCCGTACTGTCGGAGGGGGGCAGTACTGAGGGAGTGCTGAACTGCCAGAGGGTCAGTACTGAGGGAGTGCTGCACTGTCAGAGGGTCAATTCTGAGAGAGTGCTGCACTGTCAGAGGGTCAATACTGAGGGAGTGCTGCACTGTCAGAGGGTCAATACTGAGGGAGTGCTGCACTGTCACAGGGTCAATACTGAGGGAGTGCTGCACTGTCGGGGGGGGTCAGTAATGAGGGAATGCTACACTGTCAGAGGGTCAATACTGAGGGAGTGCTGCACTGTCAGAGGGTCAATACTGAGGGAGTGCTGCACTGTTGGGGGGGTCAGTAATGAGGGAGTGCTGCACTGTCAGAGGGTCAGTACTGAGGGAGTGCTGTACTGTCGGAGGGGTCAGTAGTGAGGGAGTGCTGCACTGGCAGTGAGTCTGTACTGAGGGAGTGCTGCACTGTCGGCGGACGTCAGAAATAAGGGAGTGCTGCACTTTCAGAGGGTCACTACTGAGGGAGTGCTGCACTGCCATAGTGTCAGTACTGAGGCAGTGCTGTACTGTCAGAGGGTCAGTACTGAGGGAGTACTGCACTGTCGGGGGGGTCAGTACTGAGGGAGTGCTGCACTGTCAGTGAGTCAGTACTGAGGGAGTGCTGCACTGTCGGGGGACGTCAGTAATGGGTGAGTGCTGCACTGTCAGAGGGTCAGTACTGAGGGAGTGCTGCACTGTCGGGGGGGTCAGTAATGAGGGAGTGCTGCACTGTCAGAGGGTCAGTACTGAGGGAGTGCTGTTCTGCCATAGTGTCAGTACTGTGGGAGTGCTGCACTGTCGGGTGGATTAGTACGGAGGGAGTGCTGCACTCTCCGGGGGGGTCAGTACTGAGAAAGTGCTACATTGTTGGAGGGTCAGTACTGCAGGAGTGCTGCACTGTCAGTGAGTCAGTAATGGGGGAGTGCTGCACTGTCAGTGAGTCAGTAATGAGGGAGTGCTGCACTGTCGGGGGGGTCAGTAGTGAGGGAGTGCTGCATTGTTGGAGGGTCAGTACTGAGGGAGCGCTGCAGTGTCAGAGGGTCGGTACTGAGGGAGCGCTGCACTGTCGGAGGGTCAGTACTGAGGGAGCGCTGCAGTGTCAGAGGGTCGGTACTGAGGGCGTGCTGCACTGTCGGGGGGTTCAGTACTGAGGGAGGGCTGCACAGTCGGTGGATCAGTACTGAGGGAGTGCTGCATTGTTGGAGTGTCAGTATTGAGGGAGTGCTGCACTGTCATAGTGTCAGGACTGAGGAAGCACTGCACTGTCTGGGGCGTCAGTACTGAGGGAGTGCGGTACTGTCTGCGGGGTCAGTACTGAGGGATTGCTGCACTGTCTGGGGGTTCAGTACTGAGGGAGTGCTGCCCTGTCAGAGGGTCAGTACTGAGGGAGTGTTGCATTTTTCGAGGGTCAGTACTGAGGGAGTGCTGCACTGTCGGGGGCTGGGGGGGTTGTACTGACGGAGTGCTGAACTACCAGAGGGTCAGTACTGACCAAGTGCAGCATATCAGAGGATCAGTACTGAGGGAATGCTGCACTGTCTGAGGGTCAATACTGAGACAGTGCTGCACTGTCAGAGGGTCAATACTGAGGGAGATCTGCACTGTCAGAGGGTCAATACTGAGGGAGTGCTGCACTGTCAGAGGGTCAATACTGAGGGAGTGCTGCACTGTCATAGTGTCAGTACTGAGGGAGTGCTGCACTCTCAGGGGGGTCAGTACTGAGAGATTGCTGCATTGTTGGAGGGTCAGTACTGCACGAGTGCTGCACTTTCAGGGGGGGAAAGTAGTGAGGGAGTGCTGCATTGTTGGAGGGTCAGTAATGAGGGAGCGCTGCAGTGTCAGAGGGTTGGTACTGAGGCAGTGCTGCACTGTCAGGGGCTCAATACTGAGGGAGTGCTGCACTGTCAGAGAGTCAGTTCTGTGGGAGTGCTGCACTGTCAGAGGGTCAATACTGAGGGAGTGCTGCACTGTCAGAGGGTCAGTACTGAGGGAGTGCTGCACTGTCAGAGGGTCAATACTGAGGGAGTGCTGCACTGTCAGAGGGTCAGTCCTGAGGGAATGCTGCACTGTCTGAGGGTCAATACTGAGACATTGCTGCACTGTCAGAGGGTCAATATTGAGGGAGTGCTGCACTGTCAGAGGGTCAATACTGAGGGAGTGCTGCACAAGTCAGAGGGTCAGTACTGAGCGAGTGCTGCACTGTCATAGTGTCTGTACAGAGGGAGTTCTGCAGTGTCAGAGAGTCACTACTGAAGGAGTGCCGCACTGTTGGGCGGGTCAGTATTGAGGGCGTGCATCACTCTCATAGTGTCAGTACTGAGGAAGCGCTGCACATTCGGTGGGGTCTGTACTCAAGGAGTGCTGCACTGTCTGGGGGGTCAATACTGAGGGAGTGCTGCACTATCAGAGGGTCTGTACTGAGGGAGTGCTGCACTGTCAGAGGGTCTGTACTGAGGGAGTGCTGCTCTGTCAGAGAGTCCGTACTGAGGGAATGTTGCAGTATCAGAGGGTCAGTACTGAGGGAGTGCTGCACTGTCAGAGGGTCAATACTGAGGGAGTGCTGCACTGTCAGAGGGTCAATACTGAGGGAGTGCTGCACTGTCAGAGGGTCAATACTGAGGGAGTGCTGCACTGTCAGAGGGTCAATACTGAGGGAGTGTTGCACTGTCAGAGGGTCAGTACTAAGGGAGTGCTGCACTGTCAGAGGGTCAATACTGAGAGAGTGCTGCACTGTCAGAGGGTCAATACTGAGGGAGTGTTGCACTGTCAGAGGGTCAGTACTAAGGGAGTGCTGCACTGTCAGAGGGTCAGTACTAAGGGAGTGCTGCAATGTCAGAGGGTCAATACTGAGAGAGTGCTGCCCTGTCAGAGGGTCAATAATGAGGGAGTGCTGCACTGTCAGAGGTTCAGTACTGAGTGAGTGCTGCACTCTTAGAGGGTCAGTAGTGAGGGAGTGCCGTACTGTCGGAGGGGGGCAGTACTGAGGGAGTGCTGAACTTCCAGAGGGTCAGTACTGAGGGAGTGCTGCACTGTCAGAGGGTCAATACTGAGGGAGTGCTGCACTGTCACAGGGTCAATACTGAGGGAGTGCTGCACTGTCGGGGGGGTCAGTAATGAGGGAATGCTGCACTGTCAGAGGGTCAATACTGAGGGAGTGCTGCACTGTCGGGGGGGTCAGAAATGAGGGAGTGCTGCACTGTCAGAGGGTCAGTACTGAGGGAGTGCTGCACTTTCAGTGAGTCAGTACTGAGGGAGTGCTGCACTGTCGGGGGACGTCAGTAATGAGGGAGTGCTGCACTTTCAGAGGGTCAGTACTGAGGGAGTGCTGCACTGCCATAGTGTCAGTACTGAGGGAGTGCTGCACTGTCAGTGAGTCAGTACTGAGGGAGTGCTGCACTGTCGGGGGGGTCAGTAATGAGGGAGTGCTGCACTGTCAGAGGGTCAGTACGGAGGGAGTGCTGCACTGTCAGAGGGTCATTACTGAGGGCGTGCTGCACTGTCAGAGGGTCAGTACTGGGGGAGTGCTGCACTGTCAAAGGATCAATACTGAGGGAGTGCTGCACTCTCAGACGGTCAGTACTGAGGGATTGCTGCACTGTCAGAGCATCAATACTGAGACAGTGCTGCACTGTCAGAGGGTCAGTACTGAGGGAATGCTGCACTGTCTGAGGGTCAGTGATGAGGGAATGCTGCACTGTCTGAGGGTCAGTACTGAGACAGTGCTGCACTGTCAGAGGATCAATACTGAGGGAGTGCTGCACTCTCAGAGGGTCAGTACTGAGGGAGTGCTGCCCTGTCAGAGGGTCATTACTGAGGGAGTGCTGCACTGTCAGAGGGTCAGTACTGGGGGAGTGCTGCACTGTCAAAGGATCAATACTGAGGGAGTGCTGCTCTCTCAGATGGTCAGTACTGAGGGAGTGCTGCACTGTCAGAGGGTCATTACTGTGGGAGTGCTGCACTGTCAGAGGGTCAGTACTGAGGTAGTGCTGCACTGTCAGAGGATCAATACTGAGGGAGTGCTGCACTGTCAGATGGTGAGTACTGAGGGAGTGCTGCACTGTCAGAGAATCAATACTGAGGGAGTGCTGCACTCTCAGACGGTCAGTGCTGAGGGAGTCCTGCACTGTCAGACGGTCAGTACTGAGGGAGTGCTGCACTGTCATAATGTCTGTGCAGAGGGAGTGCTGCACTGTCATAGTGTCAGTACGGAGGAAGCGCTGCACTGTCGGTGGGGTCGGTACTGAGGGAGTGCTGCACTGTCTGGGGCTCAGTACTGAGGGAGTGCTGCACTGTCTGACGGTCAGTACTTAGGGAATGCTGCACTGTCTGAGGGTCAGTACTAAGTGAGTGCTGCATTGTTCGAGTGTCAGTACTGAGGTTGTGCTGCACAGTCGGGGGTCGGGGGGGTTGTAATGACGGAGTGCTGAACTACCACAGGGTCAGTACTCAGCAAGTGCAGCATATCAGAGGATCAGTACTGAGGGAATGCTGCACTGTCTGAGGGTCAATACACTCTCATAGTGTCAGTACTGAGGAAGCGCTGCACATTCGGTGGGGTCAGTACTCAGGGAGTGCTGCACTGTCTGTGGATCAGTAATGAGGGAATGCTGCACTGTCAGAGGGTCAATACTGAGGGAGTGTTGCACTGTCAGAGGGTCAGTACTAAGGGAGTGCTGCAATGTCAGAGGGTCAATACTGAGAGAGTGCTGCCCTGTCAGAGGGTCAATACTGAGGTATTGCTGCACTGTCAGAGGGTCAATACTGAGAGAGTGCTGCACTGTCGGGGGGTTCAGTAATGAGGGAGTGCTGCACTGTCAGAGGGTCAGTACTGAGGGAGTGCTGCACTGTCGGAGGGGTCAGTAGTGAGGGAGTGCTGCACTGTCAGTGAGTCAGTACTGAGGGAGTGCTGCACTGTCGGGGGACGTCAGTAATGAGGGAGTGCTGCACTTTCAGAGGGTCAGTACTGAGGGAGTGCTGCACTGCCATAGTGTCAGTAGTGAGGGAGTGCTGCACTGTCAGAGGGTCAGTACTGAGGGAGTGCTGCACTGTCCGGTGGGTCAGTACTGAGGGAGTGCTGCACTGTTGGGGGGGTTAGTAATGAGGGAACGCGGCACTGTCAGAGGGTCAGTACTGAGGGAGTGCTGCACTGTCGGGGGACGTCAGTAATGAGGGAATGCTGCACTGCCAGTGGGTCAGTACTGAGGGAATGCTGCACTGCCATAGTGTCAGTACTGAGGTAGTGCTGCACTGTCAGAGGGTCAGTACTGAGGGAGTGCTGCACTGCCATAGTGTCAGTACTGAGGGAGTGCTGCACTGTCTGCGGGGTCAGTACTGAGGGAGTGCTGCACTGTCTTGGGGATCAGTACTGAGGGAGTGCTGCACTGTCGGGGTTCAGTACTGAGGCAGTGCTGCATTGTCAGAGCGTCAGTACTGAAGGAGTGCTGCCCTGTCAGAGGGTCAGTACTGAGGGAGTGCTGCACTGTCAGAGGGTCAGTACTGATGGAGTGCTGCACTGTCTGGGCGGTCAGTACTGAGGGAGTGCTGCACTTTCAGAGGGTCAGTACTGAGGGAGTGCTGCAATGTCAGAGGGTCAGTACTGAAGGAGTGCTGCACTGTCGGTGGGGTCAGTACAGAGGGAGTGCTGCACTTTCAGAGGTTCAATACTGAGGGAGTGCTGCAATGTCGGTGGGGTCAGTACTGAGGGAGTGCTGCACTACCGGGGAGGTCAGTACTGAGGGAGTGCTGCACTCTCGAGGTTGTCAGTACTGAGGGAGTGCTGCATTGTTGGACGGGCAGTACTGAGGGAGTGCTGCACTGTCGTGTGGGGTCAGTACTGAGCGAGTGCTGCACTGTCGGGGTGGGGGGTCAGTACTGAGGGAGTGCTGAACTACCAGAGGGTCAGTACTGACCAAGTGCAGCATATCAGAGGATCAGTACTGAGGGAATGCTGCACTGTCTGAGGGTCAATACTTAGACAGTGCTGCACTGTCAGAGGATCAATACTGAGGGAGTGCTGCACTGTCATAGTGTCAGTACTGAGGGCCTGCTGCACTCTCGGGGTTGTCAGTACTGAGGGAGTGCTGCATTGCTGGAGGGGCAGTACTGAGGGAGTGCTGCACTTTCAGAGGTTCAATACTGAGGGAGTGCTGCAATGTCAGTGGGGTCAGTACAGAGGGAGTGCTGCACTCTCAGAGGGTCAATACTGAGGGAGTGATGCACTGTCAGAGGGTCAGTACTGAGGAGTGCTGCAGTGTCAGATGGTCAATACTGAGGGACTGCTGCACTGTCAGAGGGTCAATACTGAGGGAGTGCTGCAATGTCAGAGGGTCAGTACTGAGGAGTGCTGCAGTGTCAGATGGTCAATACTGAGGGACTGCTGCATTGTCAGAGGGTCAATACTGAGGGAGTGCTGCACTGTCAGAGGGTCAATACTGAGGGAGTGCTGCACTTTCTGAGGGTCCATACTGAGGGAGTGCTGCATTGTCGGGGGGTTCAGTAATGAGGGAGTGCTGCACTGTCAGAGGGTCAGTACTGAGGGAGTGCTGCACTGTCGGAGGGGTCAGTAGTGAGGGAGTGCTGCACTGTCAGTGAGTCTGTAATGTGAAATGCTGCACTTTCAGAGGGTCAGTACTGAGGGAGTGCTGCACTGTCAGTGAGTCTAACTGAGGGAATGCTGCACTGCCATAGAGTCAGTACTGAGGGAGTGCTGCACTGTCGGGTGGGTTAGTACTGATGGAGTGCTGCACTGTCGGGGTGGGTCAGTAATGAGGGAGTGCTGCACTGTCAGAGGGTCAGTACTGAGGGAGTGCTGCACTGTCGGGAGAGTCAGTAATGAGGGAGTGCTGCACTGTCAGAGGGTCAGTACTGAGGGAGTGCTGCACTGCCATAGTGTCAGTACTGTGGGAGTGCTGCACTGCCATAGTGTCAGTGCTGAGGGAGTGCTGCACTGTCGGGGGTGCCAGTACTGAGGGAGTGCTGCATTGTTGGAGGGTCATTACTGAGGGAGTGCCGCACTGTCAGGGGGTAGGGGGTCAGTACTGAGGGAGTCCTGCACTGTCAGAGGGTCAGTACTGAGGGAGTGCTGCACTGTCAGAGGGTCAATACTGAGGGAGTGATGCACTGTCAGAGGGTCAATTCTGGGGGAGTGCTGCACTGCCAGAGGGTCAGTACTGATGGAGTGCTGCACTGTTGGGCGGGGTCAGTACTGAGGGAGTGCTGCACTGTCGGGGTGGTAAGTAATGAGGGAGTGCTGCATTGTTGGAGGGTCAGTACTGAGGGAGCGCTGCAGTTTCAGATGTTCAGTACTGAGGGAGTGCTGCACTGTCGTGGGGGTCAGTGCTGAGGGAGTGCTGCACAGTCGGTGGATCAGTACTGAGGGAGTGCTGCACTGTCATAGTGTCATTACTGTGGAAGCACTGCACTGTCGGTGGGGTCAGTACTGAGGGAGCGCTGCACTGTCGGTGTTCAGTACTGAGGCAGTGCTGCATTGTCAGAGGGTCAGTACTGAGGGCGTTCTGCACTGTCGGGGTTCAGTACTGAGGGAATGCTGCACTGTCAGAGGGTCAGTACTGAGGGAGTACTGCACTGTCAGAGAGTCAGTAGTGAGGGATTGCTGCACTGTCGGGGTGGTCAGTACTGAGGGAGTGCTGCACTGTTGGTGGGGTCAGTGCTGAGGGAGTGCTGCACTGTCGGGGGTGTCAGTACTGAAGGAGTGCTGCACTGTCTGAGGGTCGGTACTGAGACAGTGCTGCACTGTCAGAGGATCAATACTGAGGGAGTGCTGCACTGTCAGAGGGTCAGTACTGAGGGAGTGCTGCACTGTCAGAGGTTGATTACTGAGGGAGTGCTGCACTGTCAGAGGGTCAGTACTGAGCGAGTGCTGCACTGTCAGACGGTCAGTACTGAGGGAGTGCTGCACTGTCGTGGTGGTCAGTAATGAGGGAGTGCTGCATTGTTGGAGGGTCAGTACTGAGGGAGCGCTGCAGTGTCAGAGCGTCGGTACTGAGGGCGTGCTGCACTCTCAGAGGGTCAGTACTGAGGGAGGGCTGCACGGTCGGTTGTGTCAGTACTGAGGGAGTGCTGCACAGTCTTGGGTGTCAGCGCTGAGGGAGTGCTGCACAGTCGGTGGATCAGTACTGAGGGAGTGCTGCGTTTTTGGAGGGTCAGTACTGAGGGAGTGCTGCACTGTCATAGTGTCAGTACTGAGGAAGCACTGCACTGTCGCTGGGGTCAGTACTGAGGGAGTGCTGCATTGTCAGAGGGTCAATTCTGAGGGAGTGCTGCACTGTCAGAGGGTCAATACTGAGGGAGTGCTGCACTGTCAGAGGGTCAATACAGAGAGAGTGATGCACTGTCAGAGGGTCAATACTGAGGGAGTGCTGCACTGTCAGAGGGTCAATACTGAGGGAGTGCTGCACAGTCGGGGAGGGTCAGTAATGAGGGAATGCTGCACTGTCAGAGGGTCAATACTGAGGGAGTGCTGCACTGTCAGAGGGTCAGTACTGAGGGAGTGCTGCACTGTCAGACGGTCAGTACTGAGGGAGTGCTGCACTGTCGGGGTGGTCAGTAATGAGGGAGTGCTGCATTGTTGGAGGGTCAGTACTGAGGGAGCGCTGCAGTGTCAGAGCGTCGGTACTGAGGCCGTGCTGCACTCTCAGAGGGTCAGTACTGAGGGAGTGCTGCACGGTCGGTTGTGTCAGTACTGAGGGAGTGCTGCACAGTCTTGGGTGTCAGCGCTGAGGGAGTGCTGCACAGTCGGTGGATCAGTACTGAGGGAGTGCTGCGTTTTTGGAGGGTCAGTACTGAGGGAGTGCTGCACTGTCATAGTGTCAGTACTGAGGGAGTGCTGCACTTTCAGATGGGTCAGTACTGAGGGAGTGCTGCACTGTCAGAGGGTCAGTACTGAGGGAGTGCTGCACTGTCAGAGGGTCAATACTGAGGGAGTGCTGCCCTGTCAGAGGGTCAATAATGAGGGAGTGATGCACTGTCAGAGGGTCAGTACTGAGGGAGTGCTGCACTGTCAGAGGGTCAGTACTGAGGGAGTGCTGCACAGTCGGGGAGGGGTCAGTACTGAGGGAGTGCTGAACTGTCAGAGGGTCAGTACTGAGGGAGTGCTGCACTGTCAGAGGGTCAGTACTGAGAGAGTGCTGCACTGTCAGAGGGTCAGTAGTGAGGGAGTGCTGCACTGTCAGTGAGTCAGTACTGAGGGAGTGCTGCACTGTCGGGGGGGTGTCAGTAATGAGGGAATGCTGCAGCTGTCAGAGGGTCAGTACTCACGGAGTGCTGCACTGCCATAGTGGTCAGTACTGAGGGAGTGCTGCACTGTCAGAGGGTCAGTACTGAGGGAGTGCTGCACTGTCGGAGGGGTCAGTAGTGAGGGAGTGCTGCACTGTCGGAGGGGTCAGTACTGAGGGAAGGCTGCACTGTCAGTGAGTCAGTACTGAGCGAGTGCTGCACTGTCGGGGGACGTCAGTAATGAGGGAGTGCTGCACTTTCAGAGGGTCAGTACTGAGGGAGTGCTGCACTGCCATAGTGTCAGTAGTGAGGGAGTGCTGCACTGTCAGAGGGTCAGTACTGAGGGAGTGCTGCACTGTCAGTGAGTCAGTACTGAGGGAGTGCTGCACTGTCGGGGGGGTCAGTAATGAGGGAGTGCTGCACTGTCAGAGGGTCAGTACGGAGGGAGTGCTGCACTGTCAGAGGGTCATTACTGAGGGAGTGCTGCACTGTCAGAGGCTCAGTACTGAGGGACTGCTGCACTGTCAGAGGATCAATACTGAGACAGTGCTGCACTGTCAGAGGGTCAGTACTGAGGGAATGCTGCACTGTCTGAGGGTCAATTCTGAGAGAGTGCTGCACTGTCAGAGGGTCAATACTGAGGGAGTGCTGCACTGTCAGAGGGTCAATACTGAGACAGTGCTGCACTGTCAGAGGGTCAGTACTGAGGGAATGCTGCACTGTCTGAGGGTCAGTGCTGAGGGAATGCTGCACTGTCTGAGGGTCAGTACTGAGACAGTGCTGCACTGTCAGAGGATCAATACTGAGGGAGCGCTGCACTCTCAGAGGGTTAGTACTGAGGGAGTGCTGCCCTGTCAGAGGGTCATTACTGAGGGAGTGCTGCACTGTCAGAGGGTCAGTACTGGGGGAGTGCGGCACTGTCAAAGGATCAATATTGAGGGAGTGCTGCTCTCTCAGATGGTCAGTACTGAGGGAGTGCTGCACTGTCAGAGGGTCATTACTGTGGGAGTGCTGCACTGTCAGAGGGTCAGTACTGAGGTAGTGATGCACTGTCAGAGGATCAATAATGAGGGAGTGCTGCACTGTCAGATGGTGAGTACTGAGGGAGTGCTGCACTGTCAGAGAATCAATACTGAGGGAGTGCTGCACTCTCAGACGGTCAGTGCTGAGGGAGTCCTGCACTGTCAGACGGTCAGTACTGAGGGAGTGCTGCACTGTCATAATGTCAGTGCAGAGGGAGTGCTGCACTGTCATAGTGTCAGTACGGAGGAAGCGCTGCACTGTCGGTGGGGTCGGTACTGAGGGAGTGCTGCACTGTCTGGGGCTCAGTACTGAGGGAGTGCTGCACTGTCTGACGGTCAGTACTTAGGGAATGCTGCACTGTCTGAGGGTCAGTACTAAGTGAGTGCTGCATTGTTCGAGTGTCAGTACTGAGGTTGTGCTGCACAGTCGGGGGTCGGGGGGTTGTAATGACGGAGTGCTGAACTACCACAGGGTCAGTACTCAGCAAGTGCAGCATATCAGAGGATCAGTACTGAGGGAATGCTGCACTGTCTGAGGGTCAATACACTCTCATAGTGTCAGTACTGAGGAAGCGCTGCACATTCGGTGGGGTCAGTACTCAGGGAGTGCTGCACTGTCTGGGGGGTCAGTACTGAGGGAGTGCTGCACTATCAGAGGGTCTGTACTGAGGGAGTGCTGCACTGTCAGAGGGTCTGTACTGAGGGAGTGCTGCACTGTTAGAGGGTCAGTAGTGAGGGAGTGCTGTACTGTCGGAGGGGGGCAGTACTGAGGGAGTGCTGAACTGCCAGACTGTCAGTACTGAGCAAGTGCAGCATATCAGACGGTCAGTACTGAGGCAATGCTGCACTGTCAGAGGGTCAGTACTGAGGGAGTGCTGCACTGTCAGAGGTTCAATACTGAGGGAGTGCTGCACTGTCACAGGGTCAATACTGAGGGAGTGCTGCACTGTCGGTGGATCAGTAATGAGGGAATGCTGCACTGTCAGAGGGTCAATACTGAGGGAGTGCTGCACTGTCAGAGGGTCAATACTGAGGGAGTGTTGCACTGTCAGAGGGTCAGTACTAAGGGAGTGCTGCAATGTCAGAGGGTCAATACTGAGAGAGTGCTGCCCTGTCAGAGGGTCAATACTGAGGGATTGCTGCACTGTCAGAGGGTCAATACTGAGAGAGTGCTGCACTGTCGGGGGGTTCAGTAATGAGGGAGTGCTGCACTGTGAGAGGGTCAGTACTGAGGGAGTGCTGCACTGTCGGAGGGGTCAGTAGTGAGGGAGTGCTGCACTGTCAGTGAGTCAGTACTGAGGGAGTGCTGCACTGTTGGGGGACGTCAGTAATGAGGGAGTGCTGCACTGCCATAGTGTCAGTAGTGAGGGAGTGCTGCACTGTCAGAGGGTCAGTACTGAGGGAGTGCTGCACTGTCCGGTGGGTCAGTACTGAGGGAGTGCTGCACTGTTGGGGGGGTTAGTAATGAGGGAGCGCTGCACGGTCAGAGGGTCAGTACTGAGGGAGAGCTGCACTGTCGGGGGACGTCAGTAATGAGGGAATGCTGCACTGCCAGAGGGTCAGTACTGAGGGAGTGCTGCACTGCCATAGTGTCAGTACTGAGGTAGTGCTGCACTGTCAGAGGGTCAGTACTGAGGGAGTGCTGCACTGCCATAGTGTCAGTACTGAGGGAGTGCTGCACTGTCTCGGGGATCAGTACTGAGGGAGTGCTGCACTGTCGGGGTTCAGTACTGAGGCAGTGCTGCATTGTCAGAGGGTCAGTACTGAAGGAGTGCTGCCCTGTCAGAGGGTCAGTACTGAGGGAGTGCTGCACTGTCAGAGGGTCAGTACTGATGGAGTGCTGCACTGTCAGAGGGTCAATTCTGAGAGAGTGCTGCACTGTCAGAGGGTCAATACTGAGGGAGTGCTGCACTGTCAGAGGTTCAATACTGAGGGAGTGCTGCACTGTCACAGGGTCAATACTGAGGGAGTGCTGCACTGTCGGTGGATCAGTAATGAGGGAATGCTGCACTGTCAGAGGGTCAATACTGAGGGAGTGCTGCACTGTCAGAGGGTCAATACTGAGGGAGTGTTGCACTGTCAGAGGGTCAGTACTAAGGGAGTGCTGCAATGTCAGAGGGTCAATACTGAGAGAGTCCTGCCCTGTCAGAGGGTCAATACTGATGGATTGCTGCACTGTCAGAGGGTCAATACTGAGAGAGTGCTGCACTGTCGGGGGGTTCAGTAATGAGGGAGTGCTGCACTGTCAGAGGGTCAGTACTGGGGGAGTGCTGCACTGTCGGAGGGGTCAGTAGTGAGGGAGTGCTGCACTGTCAGTGAGTCAGTACTGAGGGAGTGCTGCACTGTCGGGGGACGTCAGTAATGAGGGAGTGCTGCACTGCCATAGTGTCAGTAGTGAGGGAGTGCTGCACTGTCAGAGGGTCAGTACTGAGGGAGTGCTGCACTGTCCGGTGGGTCAGTACTGAGGGAGTGCTGCACTGTTGGGGGGGTTAGTAATGAGGGAGCGCTGCACGGTCAGAGGGTCAGTACAGAGGGAGTGCTGCACTGTCGGGGGACGTCAGTAATGAGGGAATGCTGCACTGCCAGAGGGTCAGTACTGAGGGAGTGCTGCACTGCCATAGTGTCAGTACTGAGGTAGTGCTGCACTGTCAGAGGGTCAGTACTGAGGGAGTGCTGCACTGCCATAGTGTCAGTACTGAGGGAGTGCTGCACTGTCTGCGGGGTCAGTACTGAGGGAGTGCTGCACTGTCTTGGGGATCAGTACTGAGGGAGTGCTGCACTGTCGGGGTTCAGTACTGAGGCAGTGCTGCATTGTCAGAGGGTCAGTACTGAAGGAGTGCTGCCCTGTCAGAGGGTCAGTACTGAGGGAGTGCTGCACTGTCAGAGGGTCAGTACTGATGGAGTGCTGCACTGTCGGGGCGGTCAGTACTGAGGGAGTGCTGCACTTTCAGAGGGTCAGTACTGAGGGAGTGCTGCAATGTCAGAGGGTCAGTACTGAAGGAGTGCTGCACTGTCGGTGGGGTCAGTACAGAGGGAGTGCTGCACTTTCAGAGGTTCAATACTGAGGGAGTGCTGCAATGTCGGTGGGGTCAGTACTGAGGGAGTGCTGCACTATCGGGGAGGTCAGTACTGAGGGAGTGCTGCACTCTCGGGGTTGTCAGTACTGAGGGAGTGCTGAATTGTTGGACGGGCAGTACTGAGGGAGTGCTGCACTGTCGTGTGGGGTCAGTACTGAGCGAGTGCTGCACTGTCGGGGTGGGGGGTCAGTACTGAGGGAGTGCTGAACTACCAGAGGGTCAGTACTGACCAAGTGCAGCATATCAGAGGATCAGTACTGAGGGAATGCTGCACTGTCTGAGGGTCAATACTGAGGGAGTGCTGCACTGTCAGAGGGTCAATACTGAGGGAGTGTTGCACTGTCAGAGGGTCAGTACTAAGGGAGTGCTGCAATGTCAGAGGGTCAATACTGAGAGAGTCCTGCCCTGTCAGAGGGTCAATACTGATGGATTGCTGCACTGTCAGAGGGTCAATACTGAGAGAGTGCTGCACTGTCGGGGGGTTCAGTAATGAGGGAGTGCTGCACTGTCAGAGGGTCAGTACTGGGGGAGTGCTGCACTGTCGGAGGGGTCAGTAGTGAGGGAGTGCTGCACTGTCAGTGAGTCAGTACTGAGGGAGTGCTGCACTGTCGGGGGACGTCAGTAATGAGGGAGTGCTGCACTGCCATAGTGTCAGTAGTGAGGGAGTGCTGCACTGTCAGAGGGTCAGTACTGAGGGAGTGCTGCACTGTCCGGTGGGTCAGTACTGAGGGAGTGCTGCACTGTTGGGGGGGTTAGTAATGAGGGAGCGCTGCACGGTCAGAGGGTCAGTACTGAGGGAGTGCTGCACTGTCGGGGGACGTCAGTAATGAGGGAATGCTGCACTGCCAGAGGGTCAGTACTGAGGGAGTGCTGCACTGTCAGAGGGTCAATACTGAGGGAGTGCTGCACTGTCAGAGGTTCAATACTGAGGGAGTGCTGCACTGTCACAGGGTCAATACTGAGGGAGTGCTGCACTGTCGGTGGATCAGTAATGAGGGAATGCTGCACTGTCAGAGGGTCAATACTGAGGGAGTGCTGCACTGTCAGAGGGTCAATACTGAGGGAGTGTTGCACTGTCAGAGGGTCAGTACTAAGGGAGTGCTGCAATGTCAGAGGGTCAATACTGAGAGAGTGCTGCCCTGTCAGAGGGTCAATACTGAGGGATTGCTGCACTGTCAGAGGGTCAATACTGAGAGAGTGCTGCACTGTCGGGGGGTTCAGTAATGAGGGAGTGCTGCACTGTCAGAGGGTCAGTACTGAGGGAGTGCTGCACTGTCGGAGGGGTCAGTAGTGAGGGAGTGCTGCACTGTCAGTGAGTCAGTACTGAGGGAGTGCTGCACTGTCGGGGGACGTCAGTAATGAGGGAGTGCTGCACTGCCATAGTGTCAGTAGTGAGGGAGTGCTGCACTGTCAGAGGGTCAGTACTGAGGGAGTGCTGCACTGTCCGGTGGGTCAGTACTGAGGGAGTGCTGCACTGTTGGGGGGGTTAGTAATGAGGGAGCGCTGCACGGTCAGAGGGTCAGTACTGAGGGAGTGCTGCACTGTCGGGGGACGTCAGTAATGAGGGAATGCTGCACTGCCAGAGGGTCAGTACTGAGGGAGTGCTGCACTGCCATAGTGTCAGTACTGAGGTAGTGCTGCACTGTCAGAGGGTCAGTACTGAGGGAGTGCTGCACTGCCATAGTGTCAGTACTGAGGGAGTGCTGCACTGTCTCGGGGATCAGTACTGAGGGAGTGCTGCACTGTCGGGGTTCAGTACTGAGGCAGTGCTGCATTGTCAGAGGGTCAGTACTGAAGGAGTGCTGCCCTGTCAGAGGGTCAGTACTGAGGGAGTGCTGCACTGTCAGAGGGTCAGTACTGATGGAGTGCTGCACTGTCAGAGGGTCAATTCTGAGAGAGTGCTGCACTGTCAGAGGTTCAATACTGAGGGAGTGCTGCACTGTCACAGGGTCAATACTGAGGGAGTGCTGCACTGTCGGTGGATCAGTAATGAGGGAATGCTGCACTGTCAGAGGGTCAATACTGAGGGAGTGCTGCACTGTCAGAGGGTCAATACTGAGGGTGTGTTGCACTGTCAGAGGGTCAGTACTAAGGGAGTGCTGC
Organism: Carcharodon carcharias; assembly: GCF_017639515.1. Classification (NCBI taxonomy): domain Eukaryota; kingdom Metazoa; phylum Chordata; class Chondrichthyes; order Lamniformes; family Lamnidae; genus Carcharodon; species Carcharodon carcharias. The sequence goes on along the minus strand of NC_054478.1, from coordinate 13,336,070 downwards.
AATGTCAGAGGGTCAATACTGAGAGAGTCCTGCCCTGTCAGAGGGTCAATACTGATGGATTGCTGCACTGTCAGAGGGTCAATACTGAGAGAGTGCTGCACTGTCGGGGGGTTCAGTAATGAGGGAGTGCTGCACTGTCAGAGGGTCAGTACTGGGGGAGTGCTGCACTGTCGGAGGGGTCAGTAGTGAGGGAGTGCTGCACTGTCAGTGTGTCAGTACTGAGGGAGTGCTGCACTGTCGGGGGACGTCAGTAATGAGGGAGTGCTGCACTGCCATAGTGTCAGTAGTGAGGGAGTGCTGCACTGTCAGAGGGTCAGTACTGAGGGAGTGCTGCACTGTCCGGTGGGTCAGTACTGAGGGAGTGCTGCACTGTTGGGGGGGTTAGTAATGAGGGAGCGCTGCACGGTCAGAGGGTCAGTACAGAGGGAGTGCTGCACTGTCGGGGGACGTCAGTAATGAGGGAATGCTGCACTGCCAGAGGGTCAGTACTGAGGGAGTGCTGCACTGCCATAGTGTCAGTACTGAGGTAGTGCTGCACTGTCAGAGGGTCAGTACTGAGGGAGTGCTGCACTGCCATAGTGTCAGTACTGAGGGAGTGCTGCACTGTCTGCGGGGTCAGTACTGAGGGAGTGCTGCACTGTCTTGGGGATCAGTACTGAGGGAGTGCTGCACTGTCGGGGTTCAGTACTGAGGCAGTGCTGCATTGTCAGAGGGTCAGTACTGAAGGAGTGCTGCCCTGTCAGAGGTCAGTACTGAGGGAGTGCTGCACTGTCAGAGGGTCAGTACTGATGGAGTGCTGCACTGTCGGGGCGGTCAGTACTGAGGGAGTGCTGCACTTTCAGAGGGTCAGTACTGAGGGAGTGCTGCAATGTCAGAGGGTCAGTACTGAAGGAGTGCTGCACTGTCGGTGGGGTCAGTACAGAGGGAGTGCTGCACTTTCAGAGGTTCAATACTGAGGGAGTGCTGCAATGTCGGTGGGGTCAGTACTGAGGGAGTGCTGCACTATCGGGGAGGTCAGTACTGAGGGAGTGCTGCACTCTCGGGGTTGTCAGTACTGAGGGAGTGCTGAATTGTTGGACGGGCAGTACTGAGGGAGTGCTGCACTGTCGTGTGGGGTCAGTACTGAGCGAGTGCTGCACTGTCGGGGTGGGGGGTCAGTACTGAGGGAGTGCTGAACTACCAGAGGGTCAGTACTGACCAAGTGCAGCATATCAGAGGATCAGTACTGAGGGAATGCTGCACTGTCTGAGGGTCAATACTGAGACAGTGCTGCACTGTCAGAGGATCAATACTGAGGGAGTGCTGCACTGTCATAGTGTCAGTACTGAGGGCCTGCTGCATTCTCGGGGTTGTCAGTACTGAGGGAGTGCTGCATTGCTGGAGGGGCAGTACTGAGGGAGTGCTGCACTTTCAGAGGTTCAATACTGAGGGAGTGCTGCAATGTCAGTGGGGTCAGTACAGAGGGAGTGCTGCACTCTCAGAGGGTCAATACTGAGGGAGTGATGCACTGTCAGAGGGTCAGTACTGAGGCGTGCTGCAGTGTCAGATGGTCAATACTGAGGGACTGCTGCACTGTCAGAGGGTCAATACTGAGGGAGTGCTGCACTGTCAGAGGGTCAGTACTGAGGAGTGCTGCAGTGTCAGATGGTCAATACTGAGGGACTGCTGCACTGTCAGAGGGTCAATACTGAGGGAGTGCTGCACTGTCAGAGGATCAGTACTGAGGGAGTGCTGCACTGTCAGAGGGTCAATACTGAGGGAGTGCTGCACTGTCAGAGGCTCAGTCCTGAGGGAATGCTGCACTGTCTGAGGGTCAATACTGAGACATTGCTGCACTGTCAGAGGGTCAATATTGAGGGAGTGCTGCACTGTCAGAGGGTCAATACTGAGCGAGTGCTGCTCTGTCATAGGGTCTGTACAGAGGGAGTTCTGCACTGTCAGAGAGTCACTACTGAAGGAGTAACGCACTGTTGGGCGGGTCAGTATTGAGGGCGTGCATCACTCTCATAGTGTCAGTACTGAGGAAGCGCTGCACATTCGGTGGGGTCAGTACTCAAGGAGTGCTGCACTGTCTCGGGGGTCAATACTGAGGGAGTGCTGCACTGTCAGAGGGTCTGTACTGAGGGAGTGCTGCACTGTCAGAGGGTCAATACTGAGGGAGTGCTGCACTGTTAGAGGGTCAATACTGAGGGAGTGCTGCACTGTCAGAGGGTCAGTACTGAGGGAATGCTGCACTGTCAGAGGGTCAATACTGAGGGAGTGCTGCACTGTCAGAGGGTCAATACTGAGGGAGTGCTGCACTGTTAGAGGGTCAATACTGAGGGAGTGCTGCACTGTCAGAGGGTCAGTACTGAGGGAATGCTGCACTGTCAGAGGGTCAATACTGAGAGAGTGCTGCACTGTCAGAGGGTCAACACTGAGGGAGTGCTGCACTGTCAGAGGGTCAGTACTGAGGGAGTGCTGCACTGTCAGAGGGTCAATACTGAGGGAGTGCTGCACTGTCAGAGGGTCAGTCCTGAGGGAATGCTGCACTGTCTGAGGGTCAATACTGAGACATTGCTGCACTGTCAGAGGGTCAATATTGAGGGAGTGCTGCACTGTCAGAGGGTCAATACTGAGGGACTGCTTCACAGTTAGAGGGTCAGTACTGAGCGAGTGCTGCACTGTCATGGTGTCTGTACAGAGGTAGTTCTGCACTGTCAAAGAGTCACTACTGAAGGAGTGCCGCACTGTTGGGCGGGTCAGTATTGAGGGCGTGCATCACTCTCATAGTGTCAGTACTGAGGAAGCGCTGCACATTCGGTGGGGTCAGTACTCAAGGAGTTCTGCACTGTCTGGGGGGTCAATACTGAGGGAGTGCTGCACTGTCAGAGGGTCTGTACTGAGAGAGTGCTGCACTGTCAGAGGGTCTGTACTGAGGGCGTGCTGCTCTGTCAGAGAGTCCGTACTGAGGGATGTTGCAGTGTCAGAGGGTCAGTACTGAGGGAGTGCTGCACTGTCAGAGGGTCAATACTGAGGGAGTGCTGCACTGTCAGAGGGTCAATACTGAGGGAGTGCTGCACTGTCAGAGGGTCAATACTGAGGGAGTGCTGCACTGTCAGAGGGTCAATACTGAGGGAGTGTTGCACTGTCAGAGGGTCAGTACTAAGGGAGTGCTGCACTGTCAGAGGGTCAGTATTAAGGGAGTGCTGCTTTGTCAGAGGGTCAATACTGAGAGAGTGCTGCCCTGTCAGAGGGTCAATACTGAGGGAATGCTGCACTGTCAGAGGGACAGTACTGAGTGAGAGTTGCACTGTCAGAGGGTCAATACTGAGGGAGTGCTGCACTGTCAGAGGGTCAATACTGAGGGAGTGTTGCACTGTCAGAGGGTCAGTACTAAGGGAGTGCTGCACTGTCAGAGGGTCAGTACTAAGGGAGTGCTGCAATGTCAGAGGGTCAATACTGAGAGAGTGCTGCCCTGTCAGAGGGTCAATACTGAGGGAATGCTGCACTGTCAGAGGTTCAGTACTGAGTGAGTGTTGCACTGTCAGAGGGTCAGTACTAAGGGAGTGCTGCACTGTCAGAGGGTCAGTACTAAGGCAGTGCTGCACTGTCAGAGGTTCAGTAGTAAGGGAGTGCTGCACTGTCAGAGGGTCAATACTAAGAGAGTGCTGCACTGTCAGAGGGTCAATACTAAGGGAGTGTTGCACTGTCAGAGGGTCAGTACTAAGGGAGTGCTGCACTGTCAGAGGGTCAGTACTAAGGGAGTGCTGCAATGTCAGAGGGTCAATACTGAGAGAGTGCTGCCCTGTCAGAGGGTCAATACTGAGGGAATGCTGCACTGTCAGAGGTTCAGTACTGAGTGAGTGCTGCACTCTTAGAGGGTCAGTAGTGAGGGAGTGCCGTACTGTCGGAGGGGGGCAGTACTGAGGGAGTGCTGAACTTCCAGAGGGTCAGTACTGAGGGAGTGCTGCACTGTCAGAGGGTCAATTCTGAGAGAGTGCTGCACTGTCAGAGGGTCAATACTGAGGGAGTGCTGCACTGTCACAGCGTCAATACTGAGGGAGTGCTGCACTGTCGGGGGGGTCAGTAATGAGGGAATGCTACACTGTCAGAGGGTCAATACTGAGGGAGTGCTGCACTGTCGGGGGGGTCAGTAATGAGGGAGTGCTGCACTGTCAGAGGGTCAGTACTGAGGGAGTGCTGCACTGTCGGAGGGGTCAGTAGTGAGGGAGTGCTGCACTGTCGGAGGGGTCAGTACTGAGGGAATGCTGCACTGTCAGTGAGTCAGTACTGAGGGAGTGCTGCACTGTCGGGGGTTGTCAGTAATGAGGGAGTGCTGCACTTTCAGAGGGTCAGTACTGAGGGAGTGCTGCACTGCCATAGTGTCAGTAGTGAGGGAGTGCTGCACTGTCAGAGGGTCAGTACTGAGGGAGTGCTGCACTGTCGGGGGGGTCAGTACTGAGGGAGTGCTGCACTGTCAGTGAGTCAGTACTGAGGGAGTGCTGCACTGTCGGGGGGGTAAGTAATGAGGGAGTGCTGCACTGTCAGAGGGTCAGTACGGAGGGAGTGCTGCAGTGTCAGAGGGTCATTACTGAGGGAGTGCTGCCCTGTCAGAGGGTCAGTACTGGGGGAGTGCTGCACTGTTAAACGATCAATACTGAGGGAGTGCTGCACTCTCAGACTGTCAGTACTGAGGGATTGCTGCACTGTCAGAGGGTCATTACTGAGGGAGTGCTGCACTGTCAGAGGGTCATTACTGAGGGAGTGCTGCACTGTCAGAGGGTCAGTACTGGGGGAGTGCTGCACTGTCAAAGGATCAATACTGAGGGAGTGCTGCTCTCTCAGATGGTCAGTACTGAGGGAGTGCTGCACTGTCAGAGGGTCATTACTGTGGGAGTGCTGCACTGTCAGAGGGTCAGTACTGAGGTAGTGATGCACTGTCAGAGGATCAATACTGAGGGAGTGCTGCACTGTCAGATGGTGAGTACGGAGGGAGTGCTGCACTGTCAGAGAATCAATACTGAGGGAGTGCTGCACTCTCAGACGGTCAGTGCTGAGGGAGTCCTGCACTGTCAGACGGTCAGTACTGAGGGAGTGCTGCACTGTCATAGTGTCAGTACGGAGGAAGCGCTGCACTGTCGGTGGGGTCGGTACTGAGGGAGTGCTGCACTGTCTGGAGCTCAGTACTGAGGGAGTGCTGCACTGTCTGACGGTCAGTACTTAGGGAATGCTGCACTGTCTGAGGGTCAGTACTAAGTGAGTGCTGCATTGTTCGAGTGTCAGTACTGAGGTTGTGCTGCACAGTCGGGGGTCGGGGGGGTTGTAATGACGGAGTGCTGAACTACCACAGGGTCAGTACTCAGCAAGTGCAGCATATCAGAGGATCAGTACTGAGGGAATGCTGCACTGTCTGAGGGTCAATACACTCTCATAGTGTCAGTACTGAGGAAGCGCTGCACATTCGGTGGGGTCAGTACTCAGGGAGTGCTGCACTGTCTGGGGGTTCAGTACTGAGGGAGTGCTGCACTATCAGAGGGTCTGTACTGACGGAGTGCTGCACTGTCAGAGGGTCTGTACTGAGGGAGTGCTGCACTGTTAGAGGGTCAGTAGTGAGGGAGTGCTGTACTGTCGGAGGGGGGCAGTACTGAGGGAGTGCTGAACTGCCAGACTGTCAGTACTGAGCAAGTGCAGCATATCAGACGGTCAGTACTGAGGCAATGCTGCACTGTCAGAGGGTCAGTACTGAGGGAGTGCTGCACTGTCAGAGGGTCAATTCTGAGAGAGTGCTGCACTGTCAGAGGGTCAATACTGAGGGAGTGCTGCACTGTCAGAGGTTCAATACTGAGGGAGTGCTGCACTGTCACAGGGTCAATACAGAGGAAGAGCAGCACTGTCGGTGGATCAGTAATGAGGGAATGCTGCACTGTCAGAGGGTCAATACTGAGGGAGTGCTGCACTGTCAGAGGGTCAATACTGAGGGGGTGTTGCACTGTCAGAGGGTCAGTACTAAGGGAGTGCTGCAATGTCAGAGGGTCAATACTGAGAGAGTGCTGCCCTGTCAGAGGGTCAATACTGAGGGATTGCTGCACTGTCAGAGGGTCAATACTGAGAGAGTGCTGCACTGTCGGAGTGGTCAGTAGTGAGGGAGTGCTGCACTGTCAGTGAGTCAGTACTGAGGGAGTGCAGCACTGTCGGGGGACGTCAGTAATGAGGGAGTGCTGCACTGCCATAGTGTCATTAGTGAGGGAGTGCTGCACTGTCAGAGGGTCAGTACTGAGGGAGTGCTGCACTGTCCGGTGGGTCAGTACTGAGGGAGTGCTGCACTGTTGGGGGGGTTAGTAATGAGGGAGTGCTGCACGGTCAGAGGGTCAGTACTGAGGGAGTGCTGCACTGTCGGGGGACGTCAGTAATGAGGGAATGCTGCACTGCCAGAGGGTCAGTACTGAGGGAGTGCTGCACTGCCATAGTGTCAGTACTGAGGTAGTGCTGCACTGTCAGAGGGTCAGTACTGAGGGAGTGCTGCACTGCCATAGTGTCAGTACTGAGGGAGTGCTGCACTGTCTGCGGGGTCAGTACTGAGGGAGTGCTGCACTGTCTTGGGGATCAGTACTGAGGGAGTGCTGCACTGTCGGGGTTCAGTACTGAGGCAGTGCTGCATTGTCAGAGGGTCAGTACTGAAGGAGTGCTGCCCTGTCAGAGGGTCAGTACTGAGGGAGTGCTGCACTGTCAGAGGGTCGGTACTGATGGAGTGCTGCACTGTCGGGGCGGTCAGTACTGAGGGAGTGCTGCACTTTCAGAGGGTCAGTACTGAGGGAGTGCTGCAATGTCAGAGGGTCAGTACTGAAGGAGTGCTGCACTGTCGGTGGGGTCAGTACAGAGGGAGTGCTGCACTTTCAGAGGTTCAATACTGAGGGAGTGCTGCAATGTCGGTGGGGTCAGTACTGAGGGAGTGCTGCACTATCGGGGAGGTCAGTACTGAGGGAGTGCTGCACTCTCGGGGTTGTCAGTACTGAGGGAGTGCTGAATTGTTGGACGGGCAGTACTGAGGGAGTGCTGCACTGTCGTGTGGGGTCAGTACTGAGCGAGTGCTGCACTGTCGGGGTGGGGGGTCAGTACTGAGGGAGTGCTGCACTATCGGGGAGGTCAGTACTGAGGGAGTGCTGCACTCTCGGGGTTGTCAGTACTGAGGGAGTGCTGAATTGTTGGACGGGCAGTACTGAGGGAGTGCTGCACTGTCGTGTGGGGTCAGTACTGAGCGAGTGCTGCACTGTCGGGGTGGGGGGTCAGTACTGAGGGAGTGCTGAACTACCAGAGGGTCAGTACTGACCAAGTGCAGCATATCAGAGGATCAGTACTGAGGGAATGCTGCACTGTCTGAGGGTCAATACTGAGACAGTGCTGCACTGTCAGAGGATCAATACTGAGGGAGTGCTGCACTGTCATAGTGTCAGTACTGAGGGCCTGCTGCATTCTCGGGGTTGTCAGTACTGAGGGAGTGCTGCATTGCTGGAGGGGCAGTACTGAGGGAGTGCTGCACTTTCAGAGGTTCAATACTGAGGGAGTGCTGCAATGTCAGTGGGGTCAGTACAGAGGGAGTGCTGCACTCACAGAGGGTCAATACTGAGGGAGTGATGCACTGTCAGAGGGTCAGTACTGAGGAGTGCTGCAGTGTCAGATGGTCAATACTGAGGGACTGCTGCACTGTCAGAGGGTCAATACTGAGGGAGTGCTGCACTGTCAGAGGGTCAGTACTGAGGAGTGCTGCAGTGTCAGATGGTCAATACTGAGGGACTGCTGCACTGTCAGAGGGTTAATACTGAGGGAGTGCTGCACTGTCAGAGGGTCAGTACTGAGGAGTGCTGCAGTGTCAGAGGGTCAATACTGAGGGACTGCTGCACTGTCATAGGGTCACTACTGTGGGAGTGCTGCACTGTCGGGGGTGTCAGTAATGAGGGAGTGCTGCACTTTCAGAGGGTCAGTACTGAGGGAGTGCTGCACTGTCGGTGGGGTCAGTAATGAGGCAGTTCTGCACTGCCAGAGGGTCAGTACTGAGGGAGTGCTGCACTGTCAGAGGGTCTGTACTGAGGGAGTGCTGCACTGTCAGATGGTCAGTACAGTGGGAGTGCTGCACTGTCAGAGGGTCAGTACTAAGGGAGTGCTGCATTTTTCGAGAGTCAGTACTGAGGGAGTGCTGCATAGTCGGAGGTTGGGGGGGTTGTAATCACGGAGTGCTGAACTACCACAGGGTCAGTACTGAGCAATTGCAGCATATCAGAGGATCAGTACTGAGGGAATGCTGCACTGTCTGAGGGTCAATACTGAGACAGTGCTGCACTGTCAGAGGGTCAGTACTGAGGGAATACTGCACTGTCAGAGGGTCAATACTGAGGGAGTGCTGCACTGTCAGAGGGTCAATACTGAGGGAGTGCTGCACTGTCAGAGGGTCAGTACTGAGGGAGTGCTGCACTGTCAGAGGGTCAATACTGAGGGAGTGCTGCACTGTCAGAGGGTCAGTCCTGAGGGAATGCTGCACTGTCTGAGGGTCAATACTGAGACATTGCTGCACTGTCAGAGGGTCAATATTGAGGGAGTGCTGCACTGTCAGAGGGTCAATACTGAGGGAGTGCTGCACAGTCAGAGGGTCAGTACTGAGCGAGTGCTGCTCTGTCATAGTGTCTGTACAGAGGGAGTTCTGCACTGTCAGAGAGTCACTACTGAAGGAGTACCGCACTGTTGGGCGGGTCAGTATTGAGGGCGTGCATCACTCTCATAGTGTCAGTACTGAGGAAGCGCTGCACATTCGGTGGGGTCAGTACTCAAGGAGTGCTGCACTGTCTCGGGGGTCAATACTGAGGGAGTGCTGCACTGTCAGAGGGTCAATACTGAGGGAGTGCTGCACTGTTAGAGGGTCAATACTGAGGGAGTGCTGCACTGTCAGAGGGTCAGTACTGAGGGAATGCTGCACTGTCAGAGGGTCAATACTCAGGGAGTGCTGCACTGTCAGAGGGTCAATACTGAGGGAGTGCTGCACTGTTAGAGGGTCAATACTGAGGGATTGCTGCACTGTCAGAGGGTCAGTACTGAGGGAATGCTGCACTGTCAGAGGGTCAATACTGAGAGAGTGCTGCACTGTCAGAGGGTCAACACTGAGGGAGTGCTGCACTGTCAGAGGGTCAGTACTGAGGGAGTGCTGCACTGTCAGAGGGTCAATACTGAGGGAGTGCTGCACTGTCAGAGGGTCAGTCCTGAGGGAATGCTGCACTGTCTGAGGGTCAATACTGAGACATTGCTGCACTGTCAGAGGGTCAATATTGAGGGAGTGCTGCACTGTCAGAGGGTCAATACTGAGGGAGTGCTGCACAGTCAGAGGGTCAGTACTGAGTGAGTGCTGCACTGTCATGGTGTCTGTACAGAGGTAGTTCTGCACTGTCAGAGAGTCACTACTGAAGGAGTGCCGCACTGTTGGGCGGGTCAGTATTGAGGGCGTGCATCACTCTCATAGTGTCAGTACTGAGGAAGCGCTGCATATTCGGTGGGGTCAGTACTCAAGGAGTGCTGCACTGTCTGGGGGGTCAATACTGAGGGAGTGCTGCACTGTCAGAGGGTCTGTTCTGAGGGAGTGCTGCACTGTCAGAGGGTCTGTACTGAGGGAGTGCTGCTCTGTCAGAGAGTCCGTACTGAGGGATGTTGCAGTGTCAGAGGGTCAGTACTGAGGGAGTGCTGCACTGTCAGAGGGTCAATACTGAGGGAGTGCTGCACTGTCAGAGGGTCAATACTGAGGGAGTGCTGCACTGTCAGAGGGTCAATACTGAGGGAGTGCTGCACTGTCAGAGGGTCAATACTGAGGGAGTGCTGCACTGTCAGAGGGTCAATACTGAGGGAGTGTTGCACTGTCAGAGGGTCAGTACTAAGGGAGTGCTGCACTGTCAGAGGGTCAGTACTAAGGGAGTGCTGCAATGTCAGAGGGTCAATACTGAGAGAGTGCTGCCCTGTCAGAGGGTCAATACTGAGGGAATGCTGCACTGTCAGAGGTTCAGTACTGAGTGAGTGTTGCACTGTCAGAGGGTCAGTACTAAGGGAGTGCTGCACTGTCAGAGGGTCAGTACTAAGGCAGTGCTGCACTGTCAGAGGTTCAGTAGTAAGGGAGTGCTGCACTGTCAGAGGGTCAATACTAAGAGAGTGCTGCACTGTCAGAGGGTCAATACTGAGGGAGTGTTGCACTGTCAGAGGGTCAGTACTAAGGGAGTGCTGCACTGTCAGAGGGTCAGTACTAAGGGAGTGCTGCAATGTCAGAGGGTCAATACTGAGAGAGTGCTGCCCTGTCAGAGGGTCAATACTGAGGGAATGCTGCACTGTCAGAGGTTCAGTACTGAGTGAGTGCTGCACTCTTAGAGGGTCAGTAGTGAGGGAGTGCCGTACTGTCGGAGGGGGGCAGTACTGAGGGAGTGCTGAACTTCCAGAGGGTCAGTACTGAGGGAGTGCTGCACTGTCAGAGGGTCAATTCTGAGAGAGTGCTGCACTGTCAGAGGGTCAATACTGAGGGAGTGCTGCACTGTCACAGCTTCAATACTGAGGGAGTGCTGCACTGTCGGGGGGGTCAGTAATGAGGGAATGCTACACTGTCAGAGGGTCAATACTGAGGGAGTGCTGCACTGTCGGGGGGGTCAGTAATGAGGGAGTGCTGCACTGTCAGAGGGTCAGTACTGAGGGAGTGCTGCACTGTCGGAGGGGTCAGTAGTGAGGGAGTGCTGCACTGTCGGAGGGGTCAGTACTGAGGGAATGCTGCACTGTCAGTGAGTCAGTACTGAGGGAGTGCTGCACTGTCGGGGGTCGTCAGTAATGAGGGAGTGCTGCACTTTCAGAGGGTCAGTACTGAGGGAGTGCTGCACTGCCATAGTGTCAGTAGTGAGGGAGTGCTGCACTGTCAGAGGGTCAGTACTGAGGGAGTGCTGCACTGTCGGGGGGGTCAGTACTGAGGGAGTGCTGCACTGTCAGTGAGTCAGTACTGAGGGAGTGCTGCACTGTCGGGGGGGTCAGTAATGAGGGAGTGCTGCACTGTCAGAGGGTCAGTACGGAGGGAGTGCTGCAGTGTCAGAGGGTCATTACTGAGGGAGTGCTGCCCTGTCACCGGGTCAGTACTGGGGGAGTGCTGCACTGTTAAACGATCAATACTGAGGGAGTGCTGCACTCTCAGACTGTCAGTACTGAGGGATTGCTGCACTGTCAGAGGGTCATTACTGAGGGAGTGCTGCACTGTCAGAGGGTCAGTACTGAGGAGGTGCTGCACTGTCAGAGGATCAATACTGATGGAGTGCTGCACTCTCAGACGGTCAGTACTGAGGGAGTGCTGCACTGTCAGAGAATCAATACTGAGGGAGTGCTGCACTCTCAGACGGTCAGTACTGAGGGAGTCCTGCACTGTCAGACGGTCAGTACTGAGGGAGTGCTGCACTGTCATAATGTCAGTGCAGAGGGAGTGCTGCACTGTCATAATGTCAGTGCAGAGGGAGTGCTGCACTGTCATAGTGTCAGTACGGAGGAAGCGCCGCACTGTCGGTGGGGTCGGTACTGAGGGAGTGCTGCACTGTCTGGGGCTCAGTACTGTTGGAGTGCTGCACTGTCTGACGGTCAGTACTTAGGGAATGCTGCACTGTCTGAGGATCAGTACTAAGTGAGTGCTGCATTTTTCGAGTGTCAGTACTGAGGGAGTGCTGCACAGTCGGGGGTCGGGGGGGTTGTAATGACGGAGTGCTGAACTACCACAGGGTCAGTACTCAGCCAGTGCAGCATATCAGAGGATCAGTACTGAGGGAATGCTGCACTGTCTGAGGGTCAATACACTCTCATAGTGTCAGTACTGAGGAAGCGCTGCACATTCGGTGGGGTCAGTACTCAGGGAGTGCTGCACTGTCTGGGGGTCAGTACTGAGGGAGTGCTGCACTGTCAGAGGGTCTGTACTGAGGGAGTGCTGCACTGTCAGAGGGTCTGTACTGAGGGAGTGCTGCTCTGTCAGAGAGTCAGTACTGAGGGAGTGTTGCAGTGTCAGAGGGTCAGTACTGAAGGAGTGCTGCACTGTCAGAGGGTCAATACTGAGGGAGTGCTGCACTGTTAGAGGGTCAATACTGAGGGAGTGCTGCACTGCCAGAGGGTCAATACTGAGGGAGTGTTGCACTGTCAGAGGGTCAGTACTAAGGGAGTGCTGCACTGTCAGAGGGTCAGTACTAAGGGAGTGCTGCAATGTCAGAGGGTCAATACTGAGAGAGTGCTGCCCTGTCAGAGGGTCAATACTGAGGGAATGCTGCACTGTCAGAGGTTCAGTACTGAGTGAGTGTTGCACTGTCAGAGGGTCAGTACTAAGGGAGTGCTGCACTGTCAGAGGGTCAGTACTAAGGGAGTGCTGCACTGTCAGAGGTTCAGTAGTAAGGGAGTGCTGCACTGTCAGAGGGTCAATACTAAGAGAGTGCTGCACTGTCAGAGGGTCAATACTGAGGGAGTGTTGCACTGTCAGAGGGTCAGTACTAAGGGAGTGCTGCACTGTCAGAGGGTCAGTACTAAGGGAGTGCTGCAATGTCAGAGGGTCAATACTGAGAGAGTGCGGCCCTGTCAGAGGGTCAATACTGATGGAATGCTGCACTGTCAGAAGTTCAGTACTGAGTGAGTGCTGCACTCTTAGAGGGTCAGTAGTGAGGGAGTGCCGTACTGTCGGAGGGGGGCAGTACTGAGGGAGTGCTGAACTTCCAGAGGGTCAGTACTGAGGGAGTGCTGCACTGTCAGAGGGTCAATTCTGAGAGAGTGCTGCACTGTCAGAGGGTCAATACTGAGGGAGTGCTGCACTGTCACAGCTTCAATACTGAGGGAGTGCTGCACTGTCGGGGGGGTCAGTAATGAGGGAATGCTACACTGTCAGAGGGTCAATACTGAGGGAGTGCTGCACTGTCGGGGGGGGTCAGTAATGAGGGAGTGCTGCACTGTCAGAGGGTCAGTACTGAGGGAGTGCTGCACTGTCGGAGGGGTCAGTAGTGAGGGAGTGCTGCACTGTCGGAGGGGTCAGTACTGAGGGAATGCTGCACTGTCAGTGAGTCAGTACTGAGGGAGTGCTGCACTGTCGGGGGTCGTCAGTAATGAGGGAGTGCTGCACTTTCAGAGGGTCAGTACTGAGGGAGTGCTGCACTGCCATAGTGTCAGTAGTGAGGGAGTGCTGCACTGTCAGAGGGTCAGTACTGAGGGAGTGCTGCACTGTCGGGGGGGTCAGTACTGAGGGAGTGCTGCACTGTCAGTGAGTCAGTACTGAGGGAGTGCTGCACTGTCGAGGGGGTCAGTAATGAGGGAGTGCTGCACTGTCAGAGGGTCAGTACGGAGGGAGTGCTGCAGTGTCAGAGGGTCATTACTGAGGGAGTGCTGCCCTGTCAGAGGGTCCGTACTGGGGGAGTGCTGCACTGTTAAACGATCAATACTGAGGGAGTGCTGCACTCTCAGACTGTCAGTACTGAGGGATTGCTGCACTGTCAGAGGGTCATTACTGAGGGAGTGCTGCACTGTCAGAGGGTCAGTACTGAGGAGGTGCTGCACTGTCAGAGGATCAATACTGATGGAGTGCTGCACTCTCAGACGGTCAGTACTGAGGGAGTGCTGCACTGTCAGAGAATCAATACTGAGGGAGTGCTGCACTCTCAGACGGTCAGTACTGAGGGAGTCCTGCACTGTCAGACGGTCAGTACTGAGGGAGTGCTGCACTGTCATAATGTCAGTGCAGTGGGAGTGCTGCACTGTCATAATGTCAGTGCAGAGGGAGTGCTGCACTGTCATAGTGTCAGTACGGAGGAAGCGCCGCACTGTCGGTGGGGTCGGTACTGAGGGAGTACTGCACTGTCTGGGGCTCAGTACTGTTGGAGTGCTGCACTGTCTGACGGTCAGTACTTAGGGAATGCTGCACTGTCTGAGGATCAGTACTAAGTGAGTGCTGCATTTTTCGAGTGTCAGTACTGAGGGAGTGCTGCACAGTCGGGGGTCGGGGGGGTTGTAATGACGGAGTGCTGAACTACCACAGGGTCAGTACTCAGCCAGTGCAGCATATCAGAGGATCAGTACTGAGGGAATGCTGCACTGTCTGAGGGTCAATACACTCTCATAGTGTCAGTACTGAGGAAGCGCTGCACATTCGGTGGGGTCAGTACTCAGGGAGTGCTGCACTGTCTGGGGGTCAGTACTGAGGGAGTGCTGCACTGTCAGAGGGTCTGTACTGAGGGAGTGCTGCACTGTCAGAGGGTCTGTACTGAGGGAGTGCTGCTCTGTCAGAGAGTCAGTACTGAGGGAGTGTTGCAGTGTCAGAGGGTCAGTACTGAAGGAGTGCTGCACTGTCAGAGGGTCAATACTGAGGGAGTGCTGCACTGTTAGAGGGTCAATACTGAGGGAGTGCTGCACTGCCAGAGGGTCAATACTGAGGGAGTGTTGCACTGTCAGAGGGTCAGTACTAAGGGACTGCTGCACTGTCAGAGGTTCAGTACTGAGTGAGTGCTGCACTCTTAGAGGGTCAGTAGTGAGGGAGTGCCGTACTGTCGGAGGGAGGCAGTACTGAGGGAGTGATGAACTGCCAGAGGGTCAGTACTGAGGGAGTGCTGAACTGCCAGAGTGTCAGTACTGAGCAAGTGCAGCATATCAGACGGTCAGTACTGAGGCAATGCTGCACTGTCAGAGGGTCAGTACTGAGGGAGTGCTGCACTGTCAGAGGGTTAATTCTGAGAGAGTGCTGCACTGTCAGAGGGTCAATACTGAGGGATTGCTGCACTGTCAGAGGGTCAATACTGAGGGAGTGCTGCACTGTCACAGGGTCAATACTGTGGGAGTGCTGCACTGTCGGGGGATCAGTAATGAGGGAATGCTGCACTGTCAGAGGGTCAGTACTAAGGGAGTGCTACAATGTCAGAGGGTCAATACTGAGAGAGTGCTGCCCTGTCAGAGGGTCAATACTGAGGGAGTGTTGCACTGTCAGAGGGTCAATACTGAGAGAGTGCTGCACTGTCGGGTGGGTCAGTAATGAGGGAGAGCTGCACTGTCAGAGGGTCAGTACTGAGGGAGTGCTGCACTGTCGGAGGGGTCAGCAGTGAGGGAGTGCTGCACTGTCAGTGAGTCAGTACTGAGGGAGTGCTGCACTGTCGGGGGACGTCAGTAATGAGGGAGTGCTGCACTTTCAGAGGGTCAGTACTGAGGGAGTGCTGCACTGCCATAGTGTCAGTAGTGAGGGAGTGCTGCACTGTCAGAGGGTCAGTACTGAGGGAGTGCTGCACTGTCCGGTGGGTCAGTACTGAGGGAGTGCTGCACTGTCGGGGGTGTTAGTAATGAGGGAGCGCTGCACTGTCAGAGAGTCAGTACTGAGGGAGTGCTGCACTGTCGGGGGACGTCAGTAATGAGGGAATGCTGCACTGCCAGAGGGTCAGTACTGAGGGAGTGCTGCACTGCCATAGTGTCTGTACTGAGGGAGTGCTGCACTGTCAGAGGGTCAGTACTGAGGGAGTGCTGCACTGCCATAGTGTCAGTACTGAGGGAGTGCTGCACTGTCTGCGGCGTCAGTACTGAGGGAGTGCTGCACTGTCGGGGTTCAGTACTGAGGCAGTGCTGCATTGTCAGAGGGTCAGTACTGAAGGAGTGCTGCCCTGTCGGGGGGGTTAGTACTGAGGGAGTGCTGCACTTTCAGTGGGTCAGTACTGAGGGAGTGCTGCACTGTCAGAGGGTCAGTACTGAAGGAGTGCTGCACTGTCGGTGGGGTCAGTACAGAGCGAGTGCTACACTTTCAGAGGTTCAATACTGAGGGAGTGCTGCAATGTCGGTGGGGTGAGTACTGAGGGAGTGCTTCACTCTCGGGGTTGTCAGTACTGAGGGAGTGCTGCATTGTTGGAGTGGCAGTACTGAGGGAGCGCCGCACTGTCGTGTGGGGTCAGTACTGAGCGAGTGCTGTACTGTCGGGGGGGGGGGTCAGTACTGAGGGAGTGCTGAACTATCAGAGGGTCAGTACTGACCAAGTGCAGCATATCAGAGGATCAGTACTGAGGGAATGCTGCACTGTCTGAGGGTCAATACTGACACAGTGCTGCACTGTCAGAGGATCAATACTGAGGGAGTGCTGCACTGTCATAGTGTCAGTACTGAGGGCGTGCTGCACTCTCGGGGTTGTCAGTACTGAGGGAGTGCTGCATTGTTGGAGGGGCAGTACTGAGGGAGTGCCGCATGTCGTGTGGGGTCAGTACTGAGCGAGTGCTGCACTATGGGGGGGGTCAGTACTGAGGGAGTGCTGAACTACCAGAGGGTCAGTACTGACCAATTGCAGCATATCAGAGTATCAGTACTGAGGGAATGTTGCACTGTCTGAGGGTCAATACTGAGACAGTGCTGCACTGTCAGAGGATCAATACTGAGGGAGTGCTGCACTGTCATAGTGTCAGTACTGAGGGAGTGCTGCAGTGTCAGAGGGTCATTACTGAGGGACGGCTGCACTGTCAGAGGGTCAGTACTGTGGGAGTGGTGCACTGTCGGGGGGGTCAGTAATGAGGGAGTGCTGCACTGCCAGAGGGTTAGTACTGAGGGAGTGCTGCACTGTCAGAGGGTCAGTAATGAGGGAGTGCTGCACTGCCAGAGGGTTAGTACTGAGGGAGTGCTGCACTGTCAGAGGGTCAGTAATGAGTGAGTGCTGCACTGCCAGAGGGTCAGTAATGAGGGAGTGCTGCACTGCCAGAGGGTTAGTACTAAGGGAGTGCTGCACTGTCAGAGGGTCAGTACTGAGGGAGTGCTGCACTGCCAGAGGGTCAGTAATGAGGGAGTGCTGCACTGTCAGAGGGTCAGTACAGAGGGAGTAATGCACTGTCAGAGGGTTAGTACTGAGGCAGTGCTGCATTTTCAGAGGCTCAGTACTGAGGGAGTGTTGCACTGTCAGAGAGTCAGTACTGAGGGAGTGCTGCACTGCCATAGTGTCAGTACTGTGGGAGTGCTGCACTGTCGGGTGGGTTAGTACTGAGGGAGTGCCTCACTCTCGGTGGGGGGGCAGTACTGAGGGAGTGCCGCACTGTCGAGGGGGGCAGTACTGAGGGAGTGCTGAACTGCTAGAGGGTCAGTACTGAGCAAGTGCAGCATATCAGACGGTCAGTACTGAGGGAATTCTGCACTGTCAGATGGTCAGTACTGAGGGAGTCCTGCACTTTCAGAGGGTCAATACTGAGGGAGTGCTGCACTTTCTGAGGGTCATTACTGAGGGAGTGCTGCACTGTCAGAGGGTCAATACTGAGGGAGGGCTGCACTGTCAGAGAGTCAGTACTGAGGGATAGCTGCACTGCCATAGTGTCAGTACTGTGGGAGTGCTGCACTGTCGGGTGGGTTAGTACGGAGGGAGTGCTGCACTCTCCGACGGGTCAGTACTGAGAGAGTGCTACATTGTTGGAGGGTCAGTACTGAGGGAGTGCTGCACGGTCGTTGGGGTCAGTACTGAGGGTGTGCTGCACTGTCGGGGGGGTCAGTGCTGAGGGAGTGCTGCACAGTCGGTGGATCAGTACTGAGGGAGTGCTGCATTGTTGGAGGGTCAGTACTGAGGATGTGCTGCACTGTCTGGGGGGTCAGTACTGAGGAAGCACTGCACTGTCTGGGGGGTCAGTACTGAGGGAGTGCTGCACTGTCAGGGTTCAGTACTGAGGCAGTGCTGCATTGTCAGAGGGTCAGTACTGAGGGAGTGCTGCCCTGTCAGAGGGTCAGTACTGAGGGAGTGCTGCACTGTCAGAGGGTTAGTACTGAGGGAGTGCTGCACTATCGGGGAGGTCAGTGCTGAGGGAGTGCTGCACTGTCGAGGGATTCAGTAGTGAGGGAGTGCTGCATTGTTGGGAGGTCCGTACTGAGGGAGTGCCGCACTGTTAGGGGGTAGGGGGTCAGTACTGAGGGAGTCCTGCACTGTCAGAAGGTCAGTCCTTAGGGAGTGCTGCACTGTCAGAGGGTCAGTACTGAGGGAGTGCTGCACTGTCAGAGGATCAGTACTGAAGGAGTGCTGCACTGTCGGTGGGTTCAGTACTGAGGGAGTGCTGCAATTTCAGAGGGTCAGTCCTTAGGGATTCCTGCACTGTCTGAGGGTCAGTACTGAGGGAGTGCTGCACTGTCAGAGGGTCAGTCCTTAGGGATTCCTGCACTGTCTGAGGGTCAGTACTGAGGGAGTGCTGCACTGTCAGAGTGTCAGTCCTTAGGGATTC
This sequence comes from Carcharodon carcharias, assembly GCF_017639515.1. Taxonomy (NCBI): domain Eukaryota; kingdom Metazoa; phylum Chordata; class Chondrichthyes; order Lamniformes; family Lamnidae; genus Carcharodon; species Carcharodon carcharias. The sequence continues at coordinate 13,317,870 of NC_054478.1, read as the reverse complement.
CTGCACTGTCTGAGGGTCAGTACTGATGGAGTGCTGCACTGTTGGGGGGGTCAGTACTGAGGGAGTGCTGCACTGTCAGAGGGTCAGTACTGAAGGAGTGCTGCACTGTCGGTGGGGTCAGTACTGAGGGAGTGCTGCACTGCCAGAGGGTCAGTACTGACCAAGTGCAGCATATCAGAGGATCAGTACTGAGGGAATGCTGCACTGTCTGAGGGTCAATACTGAGACAGTGCTGCACTGTCAGAGGATCAATACTGAGGGAGTGCTGCACTGTCATAGTGTCAGTACTGAGGGAGAGCTGCACTGTCAGAGGGTCATTACTGAGGGAGTGCTGCACTGTCAAACGGTCAGTACTGAGGGAGTGCTGCACTGTCATACTGTCAGTAATGAGGGAGTGCTGCACTGTCAGAGGGTCAGTACAGAGGGCGTGCTGCACTGTCATAGTGTCAGTACTGAGTAAGTGCTGCACTGTAGGTGGGGTCAGTACTGAGGGCGTGCTGAACTGCCAGAGGGTCAGTACGGACCAAGTGCTGCATATCAGACAATCAGTACTGAGGCAATGCTGCACTGTCAGATGGTCAGTACTGAGGGAGTGCTGCACTGTCAGAGGGTCAATACTGAGCGAGTGCTGCACTGTCAGAGGGTCAGTACTGAGGAGTGCTGAAGTGTCAGAGGGTCAATACTGAGGGACTGATGCACTGTCAGCGGGTCAGTACTGTGGGAGTGCTGCACTGTCGGGGGGGGTCAGTAATGAGGGAGTGCTGCACTGCCAGAGGGTTAGTACTGAGGGAATGCTGCACTGTCGAGGGGGTCAGTAATGAGGGAGTGCTGCACTGTCAGAGGGTCAGTACTGAGGGAGTGCTGCACTGTCGGGGGGGGTCAGTAATGAGGGAGTGCTGCACTGCCAGAGGGTTAGTACTGAGGGAATGTTGCACTGTCGAGGGGGTCAGTAATGAGGGAGTGCTGCACTGTCAGAGGGTCAGTACTGAGGGAGTGCTGCACTGTCGGAGTGGTCAGTAGTGAGGGAGTGCTGCACTGTCATTGAGTCAGTACTGAGGGAGTGCTGCACTGTCGGGGGACGTCAGTAATGAGGGAGTGCTGCACTGTCAGAGGGTCAGTACTGAGGGAGTGCTGCACTGTCCGGGGGGTCAGTACTGAGGGAGTGCTGCACTGTCAGTGAGTCAGTACTGAGGGAGTGCTGCAATGTCGGGGGGATTAGTAATGAGGGAGCGCTGCACTGTCAGAGGGTCAGTACTGAGGGAGTGCTGCTCTGTCAGTGAGTCAGTACTGAGGGAGTGCTGCACTGTCGGGGGACGTCAGTAATGAGGGAGTGCTGCACTGCCAGAGGGTCAGTACTGAGGGAGTGCTGCACTGCCATAGTGTCAGTACTGAGGGAGTGCTGGACTGTCAGAGGGTCATTACTGAGGGAGTGCTGCACTGCCATAGTGTCGGTACTGAGGGAGTGCTGCACTGTCTGCGGGGACAGTACTGAGGGAGTGCTGCACTGTCTTGGGGATCAGTACTGAGGGAGTGCTGCACTGTCGGGGTTCAGTACTGAGGCAGTGCTGCATTGTCAGAGGGTCAGTACTGAGGGAGTGCTGCCCTGTCAGAGGGTCAGTACTGAGGGAGTGCTGCAGTGTCAGAGGGTCAGTACTGATGGAGTGCTGCACTGTTGGGGGGGTCAGTACTGAGGGAGTGCTGCACTGTCAGAGGGTCAGTACTGAAGGAGTGCTGCACTGTCGGTGGGGTCAGTACTGAGGGAGTGCTGCACTGCCAGAGGGTCAGTACTGACCAAGTGCAGCATATCAGAGGATCAGTACTGAGGGAATGCTGCACTGTCTGAGGGTCAATACTGAGAGAGTGCTGCACTGTCAGAGGATCAATACTGAGGGAGTGCTGCACTGTCATAGTGTCAGTACTGAGGGAGAGCTGCACTGTCAGAGGGTCATTACTGAGGGAGTGCTGCACTGTCAAACGGTCAGTACTGAGGGAGTGCTGCACTGTCATACTGTCAGTAATGAGGGAGTGCTGCACTGTCAGAGGGTCAGTACAGAGGGCGTGCTGCACTGTCATAGTGTCAGTACTGAGTAAGTGCTGCACTGTAGGTGGGGTCAGTACTGAGGGCGTGCTGAACTGCCAGAGGGTCAGTACGGACCAAGTGCTGCATATCAGACAATCAGTACTGAGGCAATGCTGCACTGTCAGATGGTCAGTACTGAGGGAGTGCTGCACTGTCAGAGGGTCAATACTGAGCGAGTGCTGCACTGTCAGAGGGTCAGTACTGAGGAGTGCTGAAGTGTCAGAGGGTCAATACTGAGGGACTGATGCACTGTCAGCGGGTCAGTACTGTGGGAGTGCTGCACTGTCGGGGGGGGTCAGTAATGAGGGAGTGCTGTACTGCCAGAGGGTTAGTACTGAGGGAATGCTGCACTGTCGAGGGGGTCAGTAATGAGGGAGTGCTGCACTGTCAGAGGGTCAGTACTGAGGGAGTGCTGCACTGTCGGGGGGGGTCAGTAATGAGGGAGTGCTGCACTGCCAGAGGGTTAGTACTGAGGGAATGTTGCACTGTCGAGGGGGTCAGTAATGAGGGAATGCTGCACTGTCAGAGGGTCAGTACTGAGGGAGTGATGCACTGTCAGAGGGTCAGTACTGAGGGAGTGCTGCACTGTCGGGGGACGTCAGTAATGAGGGAGTGCTGCACTGTCAGAGGGTCAGTACTGAGGGAGTGCTGCACTGTCCGGGGGGGTCAGTACTGAGGGAGTGCTGCACTGTCAGTGAGTCAGTACTGAGGGAGTGCTGCAATGTCGGGGGGATTAGTAATGAGGGAGCGCTGCACTGTCAGAGGGTCAGTACTGAGGGAGTGCTGCTCTGTCAGTGAGTCAGTACTGAGGGAGTGCTGCACTGTCGGGGGACGTCAGTAATGAGGGAGTGCTGCACTGCCAGAGGGTCAGTACTGAGGGAGTGCTGCACTGCCATAGTGTCAGTACTGAGGGAGTGCTGGACTGTCAGAGGGTCAGTACTGAGGGAGTGCTGCACTGCCATAGTGTCGGTACTGAGGGAGTGCTGCACTGTCTGCGGGGACAGTACTGAGGGAGTGCTGCACTGTCTTGGGGATCAGTACTGAGGGAGTGCTGCACTGTCGGGGTTCAGTACTGAGGCAGTGCTGCATTGTCAGAGGGTCAGTACTGAGGGAGTGCTGCCCTGTCAGAGGGTCAGTACTGAGGGAGTGCTGCAGTGTCAGAGGGTCAGTACTGAGGGAGTGCTGCACTATCGGGGAGGTCAGTACTGAGGGAGTGCTGCACTGTCGGAGGTGTCAGTACTGAGGGAGTGCTGCATTGTTGGAGGGTCAGTACTGAGAGAGAGCCGCACTGTCGAGGGGTTCAGTAGTGAGGGAGTGCTGCATTGATGGAGGGTCCGTACTGAGGGAGTGCCGCACTGTCAGGGGGTCAGTCCTTAGGGATTCCTGCACTGTCTGAGGGTCAGTACTGAGGGAGTGCTGCACTGTCAGAGGGTCAGTACTGATGGAGTTTTGCACTTTAAGAGCGTCAGTACTGAGGGAGTGCTGCACTTTCAGAGGGTCAGTCCTTAGGGATTCCTGCACTGTCTGAGGGTCAGTACTGATGGAGTGCTGCACTGTCGGGGGGGTCAGTACTGAGGGAGTGCTGCACTTTCAGAGGGTCAGTACTGAGGGAGTGCTGCGCTGTCAGAGGGTCAGTACTGAAGGAGTGCTGCACTGTCGGTGGGGTCAGTACAGAGGGAGTGCTGCACTTTCAGAGGTTCAGTACTGAGGGAGTGCTGCAATGTCGGTGGGGTCAGTACTGAGGGAGTGCTGCACTGTCGGGGGTGTCAGTACTGAGGGAGTGCTGCATTGTTGGAGGGGCAGTACTGAGGGAGTGCCGCACTGTCGTGTGGGTTCAGTACTGAGCGAGTGCCGCACTGTCGTGTGGGGTCAGTACTGAGGGAGTGCTGCACTGTCGGGGCTGGGGGGGTTGTACTGATGGAGTGCTGAACTACCAGAGGGTCAGTACTAACCAAGTGCAGCATATCAGAGGATCAGTACTGTGGGAATGCTGCACTGTCTGAGGGTCAATACTGAGACAGTGCTGCACTGTCAGAGGGTCATTACTGAGGGAGTGCTGCACTGTCAAACAGTCAGTACTGAGGGAGTGCTGCAGTGTCAGAGGGTCAATACTGAGGAACTGCTGCACTGTCAGAGGGTCAGTACTGTGGGAGTGCTGCACTGTCGGGGGGGTCAGTAATGAGGGAGTGCTGCACTGCCAGAGGGTTAGTACTGAGGGAGTGCTGCACTGTCAGGGGGTCAGTAATGAGTGAGTGCTGAACTGCCAGAGGGTCAGTAATGAGGGAGTGCTGCACTGTCAGAGGATCAATACTGAGGGAGTGCTGCACTGTCAGAGGGTCAGTACTGAGGGAGTGCTGCACTGTCAGAGGGTCATTACTGAGGGAGTGCTGCACTGTCAAACGGTCAGTACTGAGGGAGTGCTGCACTGTCATACTGTCAGTAATGAGGGAGTGCTGCAATGTCAGAGAGTCAGTACAGAGGGAGTGCTGCACTGTCATAGTGTCAGTACTGAGTAAGTGCTGCAATGTCGGTGGGGTCAGTACTGAGGGCGTGCTGAAGTGTCAGAGGGTCAATCCTGAGGGACTGATGCACTGTCAGCGGGTCAGTACTGTGGGAGTGCTGCACTGTCGGGGGGGGGGGGGTCAGTAATGAGGGAGTGCTGCACTGCCAGAGGGTTAGTACTGAGGGAATGCTGCACTGTCGAGGGGGTCAGTAATGAGGGAGTGCTGCACTGTCAGAGGGTCAGTACTGAGGGACTGCTGCAATGTCGGGGGGGGTCAGTAATGTAGGAGTGCTGCACTGCCAGAGGGTTAGTACTGAGGGAATGCTGCACTGTCGAGGGGGTCAGTAATGAGGGAGTGCTGCACTGTCAGAGGGTCAGTACTGAGGGAGTGCTGCACTGTCGGAGTGGTCAGTAGTGAGGGAGTGCTGCACTGTCAGTGAGTCAGTACTGAGGGAGTGCTGCACTGTCGGGGGATGTCAGTAATGAGGGAGTGCTGCACTTTCAGAGGGTCAGTACTGAGGGAGTGCTGCAATGCCATAATGTCAGTACTGAGGGAGTGCTGCACTGTCAGAGGGTCAGTACTGATGGAGTGCTGCACTGTCAGTGAGTCAGTACTGAGGGAGTGCTGCACTGTCGGGGGGGTTAGTAATGAGGGAGCGCTGCACTGTCAGAGGGTCAGTACTGAGGGAGTGCTGCTCTGTCAGAGGGTCAGTACTGAGGGAGTCCTGCACTTTCAGAGGGTCAATACTGAGGGAGTGCTGCACTTTCTGAGGGTCATTACTGAGGGAGTGCTGCACTGTCAGAGGGTCAATACTGAGGGAGGGCTGCACTGTCAGAGAGTCAGTACTGAGGGATAGCTGCACTGCCATAGTGTCAGTACTGTGGGAGTGCTGCACTGTCGGGTGAGTTAGTTCGGATGGAGTGCTGCACTCTCCGACGGGTCAGTACTGAGAGAGCGCTACATTGTTGGAGGGTCAGTACTGAGGGAGTGCTGCACGGTCGTTGGGGTCAGTACTGAGGGTGTGCTGCACTGTCGGGGGGGTCAGTGCTGAGGGAGTGCTGCACCGTCGGTGGATCAGTACTGAGGGAGTGCTGCATTGTTGGAGGGTCAGTACTGAGGGTGTGCTGCACTGTCTGGGGATCAGTACTGAGGAAGCACTGCACTGTCTGGGGGGTCAGTACTGAGGGAGTGCTGCACTGTCAGGGTTCAGTACTGAGGCAGTGCTGCATTGTCAGAGGGTCAGTACTGAGGGAGTGCTGCCCTGTCAGAGGGTCAGTACTGAGGGAGTGCTGCACTGTCAGAGGGTTAGTACTGAGGGAGTGCTGCACTGTCAGAGGGTTAGTACTGAGGGAGTGCTGCACTATCGGGGAGGTCAGTGCTGAGGGAGTGCTGCACTGTCGAGGGGTTCAGTAGTGAGGGAGTGCTGCATTGTTGGGAGGTCCGTACTGAGGGAGTGCCGCACTGTCAGGGGGTAGGGGTTCAGTACTGAGGGAGTCCTGCACTGTCAGAGGGTCAGTCCTTAGGGAGAGCTGCACTGTCAGAGGGTCAGTACTGAAGGAGTGCTGCACTGTCGGTGGGTTCAGTACTGAGGGAGTGCTGCACTGTCAGAGGGTCAGTACTGAGAGAGTCCTGCACTTTCAGAGGGTCAGTCCTTAGGGATTCCTGCGCTGTCTGAGGGTCAGTACTGAGGGAGTGCTGCACTGTCAGAGTGTCAGTCCTTAGGGATTCCTGCACTGTCTGAGGGTCAGTACTGATGGAGTGCTGCACTGACGGGGGGGTCAGTACTGAGGGAGTGCTGCACTGTCAGAGGGTATGTACTGAGGGAGTGCTGCACTGTCATAGGGTCAGTACTGAAGGAGTGCTGCACTGTGGGTGGGGTCAGTACTGAGGGAGTGCTGCACTTTCAGAGGTTCAATACTGAGGGAGTGCTGCAATGTCGGTGGGGTCAGTACTGACGGAGTGCTGCACTGCCAGAGGGTCAGTATTGGCCAAGTGCAGCATATCAGAGGATCAGTACTGAGGGAATGCTGCACTGTCTGAGGGTCAATACTGAGACAGTGCTGCACTGTCAGAGGATCAATACTGAGGGAGTGCTGCACTGTCATAGTGTCAGTACTGAGGGAGTGCTGCACTGTCAGAGGGTCATTACTGAGGGAGTGCTGCACTGTCAAACGGTCAGTACTGAGGGAGTGCTGCACTGTCATACTGTCAGTACAGAGGGAGTGCTGCACTGTCATAGTGTCAGTACTGAGTAAGTGCTGCACTGTCGGTGGGGTCAGTACTGAGGGCGTGCTGAACTGCCAGAGGGTCAGTACGGACCAAGTGCTGCATATCAGACAATCAGTACTGAGGCAATGCTGCACTGTCAGATGGTCAGTACTGAGGGAGTGCTGCACTGTCAGAGGGTCAGTAATGAGTGAGTGCTGCACTGCCAGAGGGTCAGTAATGAGGGAGTGCTGCACTGTCAGAGGATCAATACTGAGGGAGTGCTGCACTGTCAGGGGGTCAGTACTGAGGGAGTGCTGCACTGTCAGAGGGTCATTACTGAGGGAGTGCTGCACTGTCAAATGGTCAGTACTGAGGGAGTGCTGCACTGTCATACTGTCAGTAATGAGGGAGTGCTGCACTGTCAGAGAGTCAGTACAGAGGGAGTGCTGCACTGTCATAGTGTCAGTACTGAGTAAGTGCTGCACTGTCGGTGGGGTCAGTACTGAGGGCGTGCTGAACTGCCAGAGGGTCAGTACGGACCAAGTGCTGCATATCAGACAATCAGTACTGAGGCAATGCTGCACTGTCAGATGGTCAGTACTGAGGGAGTGCTGCACTGTCAGAGGGTCAATACTGAGCAAGTGCTGCACTGTCAGAGGGTCAGTACTAAGGAGTGCTGAAGTGTCAGAGGGTCAATACTGAGGGACTGATGCACTGTCAGCGGGTCAGTACTGTGGGAGTGCTGCACTGTCGGGGGGGGGGGGTCAGTAATGAGGGAGTGCTGCACTGCCAGAGGGTTAGTACTGAGGGAATGCTGCACTGTCGAGGGGGTCAGTAATGAGGGAGTGCTGCACTGTCAGAGGGTCAGTACTGAGGGAGTGCTGCACTGTCGGGGGGGGGTCAGTAATGAGGGAGTGCTGCACTGCCAGAGGGTTAGTACTGAGGGAATGCTGCACTGTCGAGGGGGTCAGTAATGAGGGAGTGCTGCACTGTCAGAGGGTCAGTACTGAGGGAGTGCTGCACTGTCGGAGTGGTCAGTAGTGAGGGAGTGCTGCACTGTCAGTGAGTCAGTACTGTGGGAGTGCTGCACTGTCGGGTGAGTTAGTACGGAGGGAGTGCTGCACTCTCCGACGGGTCAGTACTGAGAGAGTGCTACATTGTTGGAGGGTCAGTACTGAGGGAGTGCTGCACTGTCGGGAGGGTCAGTGCTGAGAGAGTGCTGCACAGTCGGTGGATCAGTACTGAGGGAGAGCTGCATTGTTGGAGGGTCAGTACTGAGGGTGTGCTGCACTGTCTGGGGATCAGTACTGAGGAATCACTGCACTGTCTGGGGGGTCAGTACTGAGGGAGTGCTGCACTGTCGGGGTTCAGTACTGAGGCAGTGCTGCATTGTCAGAGGGTCAGTACTGAGGGAGTGCTGCCCTGTCAGAGGGTCAGTAATGAGGGAGTGCTGCACTGTCAGAGGGTTAGTACTGAGGGAGTGCTGCACTGTCAGAGGGTTAGTACTGAGGGAGTGCTGCACTATCGGGGAGGTCAGTGCTGAGGGAGTGCTGCACTGTCGAGGGGTTCAGTAGTGAGGGAGTGCTGCATTGTTGGGAGGTCCGTACTGAGGGAGTGCCGCACTGTCAGGGGGTAGGGGTTCAGTACTGAGGGAGTCCTGCACTGTCAGAGGGTCAGTCCTTAGGGAGAGCTGCACTGTCAGAGGGTCAGTACTGAAGGAGTGCTGCACTGTCGGTGGGTTCAGTACTGAGGGAGTGCTGCACTTTCAGAGGGTCAGTCCTTAGGGATTCCTGCACTGTCTGAGGGTCAGTACTGAGGGAGTGCTGCACTGTCAGAGGGTCAGTACTGAGAGAGTCCTGCACTTTCAGAGGGTCAGTCCTTAGGGATTCCTGCACTGTCTGAGGGTCAGTACTGAGGGAGTGCTGCACTGTCAGAGTGTCAGTCCTTAGGGATTCCTGCACTGTCTGAGGGTCAGTACTGATGGAGTGCTGCACTGTCGGGGGGTTCAGTACTGATGGAGTGCTGCACTGTCAGAGGGTATGTACTGAGGGAGTGCTACACTGTCATAGGGTCAGTACTGAAGGAATGCTGCACTGTCGGTGGGGTCAGTACTGAGGGAGTGCTGCACTTTCAGAGGTTCAATACTGAGGGAGTGCTGCAATGTCGGTGGGGTCAGTACTGAGGGAGTGCTGCAGTGCCAGAGGGTCAGTATTGACCAAGTGCAGCATATCAGAGGATCAGTACTGAGGGAATGCTGCACTGTCTGAGGGTCAATACTGAGACAGTGCTGCACTGTCAGAGGATCAATACTGAGGGAGTGCTGCACTGTCATAGTGTCAGTACTGAGGGAGTGCTGCACTGTCAGAGGGTCATTACTGAGGGAGTGCTGCACTGTCAAACGGTCAGTACTGAGGGAGTGCTGCACTGTCATACTGTCAGTACAGAGGGAGTGCTGCACTGTCATAGTGTCAGTACTGAGTAAGTACTGCACTGTCAGTGGGGTCAGTACTGAGGGTGTCAGAGGGTCGGTACTGAGGGCGTGCTGCACAGTCAGATGTTCAGTACTGAGGGAGTGCTGCACGGTCGGTTGTGTCAGTACTGAGGGAGTGCTGCACTGTCATGGGGGTCAGTGCTGAGGGAGTGCTGCACAGTCGGTGGATCAGTACTGAGGGAGTGCTGCGTTGTTGGAGTGTCAGTACTGAGGGAGTGCTGCGTTGTTGGAGGGTCAGTACTGAGGGAGTGCTGCACTGTCATAGTGTCATTACTGTGGAAGCACTGCATTGTCGGTGCGGTCAGTACTGAGGGAGTGCTGCACTGTCTGGGGGGTCAGTACTGAGGGAGTGCTGCGCTGTCGGGGTTCAGTACTGAGACAGTGCTGCACTGTCAGAGGATCAATACTGAGGGCGTTCTGCACTGTCGGGATTCAGTACTGAGGGAATGCTGCACTGTCAGAGGGTCAGTACTGAGGGAGTGCTGCACTGTCAGAGAGTCAGTAGTGAGGGATTGCTGCACTGTCGGGGTGGTCAGTACTGAGGGAGTGCTGCACTGTTGGTGGGGTCAGTGCTGAGGGAGTGCTGCTCTGTCGGGGGTGTCAGTACTGAGGGAGTGCTGAACTGTCTGAGGGTCAGTACTTAGGGAATGCTGCACTGTCTGAGGGTCAGTACTGAGACAGTGCTGCACTGTCAGAGGATCAATACTGAGGGAGTGCTGCACTGTCAGAGGGTCAGTACTGAGGGAGTGCTGCACTGTCAGAGGGTCAGTACTGAGGGAGTGCTGCACTGTCAGAGGGACATTACTGAGAGAGTGCTGCACTGTCAGAGGGTCAGTACTGAGGGAGTGCTGCACTGTCCGGGGCGTCAGTAATGAGGGAGTGCTGCACTGTAAGTGAGTCAGTAATGAGGGAGTGTTGCACTGTCCAGGGGGTCAGTACTGAGGGAGTGCTGCATTGTTGGAGGGTCAGTACTGAGGGAGCGCTGCAGTGTCAGAGGGTCGGTACTGAGGGCGTGCTGCACTGTCGGGGGGGTCAGTGCTGAGGGAGTGCTGCACAGTCGGTGGATCAGTACTGAGGGAGTGCTGCACTGTTGGAGTGTCAGTATTGAGGGAGTGCTACACTGTCATGGTGTCAGTACTGAGGAAGCACTGCACTGTCTGGGGCGTCAGTACTGAAGGAATGCTGCACTGTCTGGGGGGTCAGTACTGAGGGAGTGCTGCACTGTCAGAGGGTTAGTACTGAGGGAGTGCTGCACTATCGGTGAGGTCACTGCTGAGGGAGTGCTGCACTGTCGGGGGTGTCAGTACTGAGGGAGTGCTGCATTGTTGGAGGGTCAGTACTGAGGGTGAGCCGCACTGTCGAGGGTGGTCAGTATTGAGGGAGTGCTGCATTTTTGGAGGGTCCGTACTGAGGGAGTGCCGCACTGTCAGGGGGTAGGGGGTCAGTACTGAGGGAGTCCTGCACTGTCAGAGGGTCAATACTGAGGGAGTGATGCACTGTCAGAGGGTCAATACTGAGGGAGTGCTGCACTGCCAGAGGGTCAGTACTGATGGAGTGCTGCACTGTCGGGCGGGGTCAGTACTGAGGGAGTGCTGCACAGTCGGTGGATCAGTACTGAGGGAGTGCTGCGTTGTTGGAGTGTCAGTACTGAGGGAGTTCTGCATTGTTGGAGGGTCAGTACTGAGGGAGTGCTGCACTGTCATAGTGTCATTACTGTGGAAGCACTGCACTGTCGGTGCGGTCAGTACTGAGGGAGTGCTGCACTGTCAGGGGGGTCAGTACTGAGGGAGTGCTGCACTGTCGGGGTTCAGTACTGAGGCAGTGCTGCATTGTCAGAGGGTCAGTACTGAGGGCATTCTGCACTGTCGGGATTCAGTACTGAGGGAATGCTGCACTGTCAGAGGGTCAGTACTGAGGGAGTGCTGCACTGTCAGAGAGTCAGTAGTGAGGGATTGCTGCACTGTCGGGGTGGTCAGTACTGAGGGAGTGCTGCACTGTTGGTGGGGTCAGTGCTGAGGGAGTGCTGCACTGTCGGGGGTGTCAGTACTGAGGGAGTGCTGAACTGTCTGAGGGTCAGTACTTAGGGAATGCTGCACTGTCTGAGAGTCAGTACTGAGACAGTGCTGCACTGTCAGAGGATCAATACTGAGGGAGTGCTGCACTGTCAGAGGGTCAGTATTGAGGGAGTGCTGCACTGTCAGAGGGTCAGTACTGAGGGAGTGCTGCACTGTCAGAGGGTCAGTACTGAGGGAGTGCTGCACTGTTGGGCGGGGTCAGTAATGTGGGAGTGCTGCACTGTCAGTGAGTCAGTACTGAGGGAGTGCTGCACTGTCGGGGTGGTCAGTAATGAGGGAGTGCTGCATTGTTGGAGGGTCAGTACTGAGGGAGCGCTGCAGTGTCAGAGGGTCGGTACTGAGGGCGTGCTGCACTCTCAGAGGGTCAGTACTGAGGGAGTGCTGCAAGGTCGGTTGTGTCAGTACTGAGGGATTGCTGCACAGTCTTGGGTGTCAGCGCTGAGGGAGTGCTGCACAGTCGGTGGATCAGTACTGAGGGAGTGCTGCGTTTTTGGAGGGTCAGTACTGAGGGAGTGCTGCACTGTCATAGTGTCAGTACTGAGGAAGCACTGCACTGTCGGTGGGGTCAGTACTGAGGGAGTGCTGCACTGTTGGTGGGGTCAGTGCTGAGGGAGTGCTGCACTGTCGGGGGGGTCAGTACTGAGGGAATGCTGCACTGTCTGAGGGTCAGTACTGAGGGAGTGCTGCACTGTCAGAGGGTCAGTACTAAGACAGTGCTGCACTGTCAGAGGATCAATACTGAGGGAGTGCTGCACTGTCAGAGGGTCATTACTGAGGGAGTGCTGCACTGTCAGAGGGTCAGTACTGAGGGAGTGCTGCACTGTCAGAGGATCAATACTGAGGGAGTGCTGCACTCTCAGAGGGTCAGTACTGAGGGCGTGCTGCACTGTCAGACATCAGTACTGAGGGAGTGCTGCACTGTCACAATGTCAGTGCAGAGGGAGTGCTGCACTGTCATAGTGTCAGTACTGAGGAAGCGCTGCACTGTCGGTGGGGTCGGTACTGATGGAGTGCTGCACTTTCTGGGGCTCAGTACTGAGGGAGTGCTGCACTGTCAGAGGGTCAGTACTGAGGGAGTGCTGCACTGTCAGAGGGTCAATACTGAGGGAGTGATGCACCGTCAGAGGGTCAATACTGAGGGAGTGATGCACTGTCAGAGGGTCAATACTGAGGGAGTGCTGCACTGCCAGGGGGTCAGTACTGATGGAGTGCTGCACTGTCGGGCGGGGTCAGTACTGAGGGAGTGCTGCACTGTCGGCGTGGTAAGTAATGAGGGAGTGCTGCATTGTTGGAGGGTCAGTACTGAGGGAGCACTGCAGTGTCAGAGGGTCGGTACTGAGGGCGTGCTGCACAGTCAGATGTTCAGTACTGAGGGAGCGCTGCACGGTCGGTTGTGTCAGTACTGAGGGAGTGCTGCACTGTCAGAGAGTCAGTAGTGAGGGATTGCTGCACTGTCGGGGTGGTCAGTACTGAGGGAGTGCTGCACTGTCAGAGGGTCAGTATTGAGGGAGTGCTGCACTGTCAGAGGGTTAGTACTGAGGGAGTGCTGCACTATCGGTGAGGTCAGTGCTGAGGGAGTGCTGCACTGTCGGGGGTGTCAGTACTGAGGGAGTGCTGCATTGTTGGAGGGTCAGTACTGAGGGTGAGCCGCACTGTCGAGGGTGGTCAGTATTGAGGGAGTGCTGCATTGTTGGAGGGTCCGTACTGAGGGAGTGCCGCACTGTTAGAGGGTCAATACTGAGGGAGTGATGCACCGTCAGAGGGTCAATATTGAGGGAGTGCTGCACTGCCAGAGGGTCAGTACTGATGGAGTGCTGCACTGACGGGCGGGGTCAGTACTGAGGGAGTGCTGCACAGTCGGTGGATCAGTACTGAGGGAGTGCTGCACTGTCATAGTGTCATTACTGTGGAAGCACTGCACTGTCGGTGCGGTCAGTACTGAGGGAGTGCTGCACTGTCAGGGGGGGTCAGTACTGAGGAAGTGCTGCACTGTCGGGGTTCAGTACTGAGGCAAAGCTGCATTGTCAGAGGGTCAGTACTAAGGGCGTTCTGCACTGTCGGGATTCAGTACTGAGGGAATGCTGCACTGTCAGAGGGTCAGTGCTGAGGGAGTGCTGCACTGTCAGAGAGTCAGTAGTGATGGATTGCTGCACTGTCGGAGTGGTCAGTACTGAGGGAGTGCTGCACTGTTGGTGGGGTCAGTGCTGAGGGAGTGCTGCACTGTCGGGGGTTTCAGTACTGAGGGAGTGCTGCACTGTCAGAGGGTCAGTACTGAGGGAGTGCTGCACTGTCAGAGGGTCATTACTGAGGGAGTGCTGCACTGTCAGAGGGTCAGTACTGAGGGAGTGCTGCACTGTTGGGCGGGTTCAGTAATGAGGGAGTGCTGCACTATCAGTGAGTCAGTACTGAGGGAGTACTGCACTGTCGGGGTGGTCAGTAATGAGGGAGTGCTGCATTGTTGGAGGGTCAGTACTGAGGGAGCGCTGCAGTGTCAGAGGGTCGGTACTGAGGGCGTGCTGCACTGTCATAGTGTCAGTGCTGAGGAAGCGCTGCACTGTCGGTGGGGTCGGTACTGATGGAGTGCTGGACTTTCTGGGGCTCAGTACTGAGGGAGTGCTGCACTGTCTGAGGGTCAGTACTTAGGGAATGCTGCACTGTCTGAGGGTCAGTACTGAGGGAGTGCTGCACTGTCATAGTGTCAGTACTGAGGAAGCACTGCACTGTCGGTGGGGTCAGTACTGAGGGAGTGCTGCACTGTTGGTGGGGTCAGTGCTGAGGGAGTGCTGCACCGTCGGGGGGGTCAGTACTGAGGGAATGCTGCACTGTCTGAGGGTCAGTACTGAGGGAGTGCTGCACTGTCAGAGGGTCAGTACTAAGAGAGTGCTGCACTGTCAGAGGATCAATACTGAGGGAGTGCTGCACTGTCAGAGGGTCATTACTGAGGGAGTGCTGCACTGTCAGAGGGTCAGTACTGAGGGAGTGCTGCACTGTCAGAGGATCAAGACTGAGGGAGTGCTGCACTGTCAGAGGGTCAGTACTGATAGAGTGCTGCACTGTCAGAGGGTCAGTACTGAGGGATTGCTGCACTGTCAGAGGATCAATACTGAGGGAGTGCTGCACTTTCAGAGGGTCAGTACTGAGGGCGTGCTGCACTGTCAGACATCTGTACTGAGGGAGTGCTGCACTGTCATAGTGTCAGTGCAGAGGGAGTGCTGCACTGTCATAGTGTCAGTACTGAGGAAGCGCTGCACTGTCGGTGGGGTCGGTACTGATGGAGTGCTGCACTTTCTGGGGCTCAGTACTGAGGGAGTGCTGCACTGTCTGAGGGTCAGTACTTAGGGAATGCTGCACTGTCTGAGGGTCAGTACTAAGGGAGTGCTGCACTGTCATAGTGTCAGTACTGAGGAAGCACTGCACTGTCGGTGGGGTCAGTACTGAGGGAGTGCTGCACTGTTGGTGCGGTCAGTGCTGAGGGAGTGCTGCACTGTCGGGGGGGGGGGTCAGTACTGAGGGAATGCTGCACTGTCTGAGGGTCAGTACTGAGGGAGTGCTGCACTGTCAAAGGGTCAGTAATAAGACAGTGCTGCACTGTCAGAGGATCAATACTGAGGGAGTGCTGCACTGTCAGAGGGTCATTACTGAGGGAGTGCTGCACTGTCAGAGGGTCAGTACTGAGGGAGTGCTGCACAGTCAGAATATCAATACTGAGGGAGTGCTGCACTGTCAGAGGGTCATTACTGAGGGAGTGCTGCACTGTCAGAGGGTCAGTACTGAGGGAGTGCTGCACTGTCAGAGGATCAATACTGAGGGAGTGCTGCACTCTCAGATGGTCAGTACTGAGGGCGTGCTGCACTGTCAGACATCAGTACTGAGGGAGTGCTGCACTGTCATAATGTCAGTGCAGAGGGAGTGCTGCACTGTCATAGTGTCAGTACTGAGGAAGCGCTGCACTGTCGGTGGGGTCGGTACTGATGGAGTGCTGCACCTTCTGGGGCTCAGTACTGAGGTAGTGCTGCACTGTCTGAGGGTCAGTACTTAGGGAATGCTGCACTGTCTGATGGTCAGTACTGAGGGAGTGCTGCACTGTCAGAGGGTCAGTACTGAGTGTGTGCTGCACTGTCAGAGGATCAATACTGAGGGAGTGCTGCACTGTCAGAGGGTCAGTACTGAGGGAGTGCTGCACTGTCATAGTGTCAGTACTGAGGGAGTGCTGCACTGTCATAGTGTCAGTGCTGAGGAAGCGCTGCACTGTCGGTGGGGTCAGTACTGAGGGAGTGCTGCACTGTCTCGGGGGTCAGTACTGAGGGCGTGCCGCACTGTCAGAGGGTCAGTAGTGAGGGATTGCTGCACTGTCTGGGGGCTGAGTACTGAGGGAGTGCTGCATTGTTGGAGGGTAATTACTGAGGGAGTGCTGAACTGCCTGCGGTTCAGTACTGACCAAGTGCTGCATATCAGAGGGTCAGTACTGAGGGAATGTTGCACTGTCTGAGGGTCAATACTGAGGGAGTGCTGCACTGTCTGGGGGGGTCAGTACTGAGGGAGTGCTGCACTGTCGGGGTTCAGTACTGAGGGAGTGCTGCACTGTCAGAGGGTCAGTACTGATTGAGTGCTGCACTGTCAGAGAGTCAGTAGTGAGGATTGCTGCACTGTCGGGGTGGTCAGTACTGAGGGAGTGCTGCACCGTCGGAGGCGTTCAGTACTGAGGGACTGCTGCACTGCTGGTGCGGTCAGCACGGAGTGATTTCTGCACTGTCGGGGGGTCAGTACAGAGTGAATTGTGCACTGTCAGAGGGTCAGTACTTAGGGAATGCTGCACTGTCTGAGGGTCAGTACTGAGGGAATGCTGCACTGTCTGAGGGTCAGTACTGAGGGAGTGCTGCACTGTCAGAGGGTCAGTACTAAGACAGTTCTGCACTGTCAGAGGATCAATACTGAGGGAGTGCTGCACTGTCAGAGGGTCAGTACTAAGACAGTTCTGCACTGTCAGAGGATCAATACTGAGGGATTGCTGCACTGTCAGAGGGTCATTACTGAGGGAGTGCTGCACTGTCAGAGGGTCAGTACTGAGGGAGTGCTGCACTGTCAGCGGATCAATACTGAGGGAGTGCTGCACTGTCAGAGGGTCATTACTGAGGGAGTGCTGCACTGTCAGAGGGTCAGTACTGAGGGAGTGCTGCACTGTCAGAGGATCAATACTGAGGGAGTGCTGCACTCTCAGAGGGTCAGTACTGAGGGCGTGCTGCACTGTCAGACATCAGTACTGAGGGAGTGCTGCACTGTCATAATGTCAGTGCAGAGGGAGTGCTGCACTGTCATAGTGTCAGTACTGAGGAAGCGCTGCACTGTCGGTGGGGTCGGTACTGATGGAGTGCTGCACTTTCTGGGGCTCAGTACTGAGGGAGTGCTGCACTGTCTGAGGGTCAGTACTTAGGGAATGCTGCACTGTCTGAGGGTCAGTACTGAGGGAGTGCTGCACTGTCAGAGGGTCAGTACTGAGTGTGTGCTGCACTGTCAGAGGATCAATACTGAGGGAGTGCTGCACTGTCAGAGGGTCAGTACTGAGGGAGTGCTGCACTGTCAGAGGGTCAGTACAGAGGGAGTGCTGCACTGTCATAGTGTCAGTGCTGAGGAAGCGCTGCACTGTCGGTGGGGTCAGTACTGAGGGAGTGCGGCACTGTCTCGGGGGTCAGTACTGAGGGCGCGCCACACTGTCAGAGGGTCAGTAGTGAGGGATTGCTGCACTGTCTGGGGTCTGAGTACTGAGGGAGTGCTGCATTGTTGAAGGGTAATTACTGAGGGAGTGCTGAACTGCCTGCGGTTCAGTACTGACCAAGTGCTGCATATCAGAGGGTCAGTACTGAGGGAATGCTGCACTGTGTGAGGGTCAATACTGAGGGAGTGCTGCACCGTCTGGGGGGGTCAGTGCTGAGGGAGTGCTGCACTGTCGGGGGTGTCAGTACTGAGGGAGCGTTGCATTGTTGGAGGGTCAGTACTGAGGGTGAGCCGCACTGTCGAGGGTGGTCAGTATTGAGGGAGTGCTGCATTGTTGGAGGGTCCGTACTGAGGGAGTGCCGCACTGTCAGGGGGTAGGGGGTCAGTACTGAGGGAGTCCTGCACTGTCAGAGGGTCAATACTGAGGGAGTGATGCACCATCAGAGGGTCAATACTGAGGGAGTGCTGCACTGTCAGAGGGTCAATACTGAGGGAGTGCTGCACTGCCAGAGGGTCAGTACTGAGGGAGTGCTGCATTGTTGGAGGGTCAGTACTGAGGGAGCGCTGCAGTGTTAGAGGGTCGGTACTGAGGGCGTGCTGCACAGTCAGATGTTCAGTACTGAGGGAGTGCTGCACGGTCGGTTGTGTCAGTACTGAGGAGGTGCTGCACTGTCGTGGGGGTCAGTGCTGAGGGAGTGCTGCACAGTCGGTGGATCAGTACTGAGGGAGTGCTGCGTTGTTGGAGGGTCAGTACTGAGGGAGCGCTGCAGTGTCAGAGGGTCAGTACTGAGGGCGTGCTGCACTGTCAGGTGGGTCAGTGCTGAGGGAGTGCTGCACAGTCGGTGGATCAGTACTGAGGGAGTGCTGCATTAATGGAGTGTCAATATTGAGGGATGCTGCACTGTCATAGTGTCAGTACTGAGGAAGCACTGCACCGTCTGGGGCGTCAGTACTGAGGGAGTGTGGTACTGTCTGCGGGGTCAGTAGTGAGGGAGTGCTGCACTGTCTGGGGGGTCAGTACTGAGGGAGTGCTGCCCTATCAGAATGTCAGTACTGAGGGAGTGCTGCACTGTCAGAGGGTTAGTACTGAGGGAGTGCTGCACTGTCGGGGGTGTCAGTACTGAGGAAGTGCCGCACTGTCGGGGGTGGTCAGTATTGAGGGAGTGCTGCATTGTTGGAGGGTCCGTACTGAGGGAGTGCCGCACTGTCAGGGGGTAGGGGGTCAGTATTGAGGGAGTCCTGCACTGTCAGAGGGTCAGTACTGAGGGAGTGCTGCACTGTCAGAGGGTCAATACTGAGGGAGTGATGCACCATCAGAGGGTCAATACTGAGGGAGTGATGCACTGTCAGAGGGTCAATACTGAGGGAGTGCTGCACTGCCAGAGGGTCAGTACTGATGGAGTGCTGCACTGTCGGGTGGGGTCAGTACTGAGGGAGTGCTGCACTGTCGGGGTGGTAAGTAATGAGGGAGTGCTGCATTGTTGGAGGGTCAGTACTGGGGGAGCGCTGCAGTGTCAGAGGGTCGGTACTGAGGGCGTGCTGCACAGTCAGATGTTCAGTACTGAGGGAGTGCTGCACGGTCGGTTGTGTCAGTACTGAGGGAGTGCTGCACTGTCATGGGGGTCAGTGCTGAGGGAGTACTGCACAGTCGGTGGATCAGTACTGAGGGAGTGCTGCGTTGTTGGAGTGTCAGTACTGAGGGAGTGCTGCGTTGTTGGAGGGTCAGTACTGAGGGAGTGCTGCACTGTCATAGTGTCATTACTGTGGAAGCACTGCACTGTCGGTGCGGTCAGTACTGAGGGAGTGCTGCACTGTCTGGGGGGTCAGTACTGAGGGAGTGCTGCGCTGTCGGGGTTCAGTACTGAGGCAGTGCTGCATTGTCAGAGGGTCAGTACTGAGGGCGTTCTGCACTGTCGGGATTCAGTACTGAGGGAATGCTGCACTGTCAGAGGGTCAGTACTGAGGGAGTGCTGCACTGTCAGAGAGTCAGTAGTGAGGGATTGCTGCACTGTCGGGGTGGTCAGTACTGAGGGAGTGCTGCACTGTTGGTGGGGTCAGTGCTGAGGGAGTGCTGCTCTGTCGGGGGTGTCAGTACTGAGGGAGTGCTGAACTGTCTGAGGGTCAGTACTTAGGGAATGCTGCACTGTCTGAGGGTCAGTACTGAGACAGTGCTGCACTGTCAGAGGATCAATACTGAGGGAGTGCTGCACTGTCAGAGGGTCAGTACTGAGGGAGTGCTGCACTGTCAGAGGGTCAGTACTGAGGGAGTGCTGCACTGTCAGAGGGACATTACTGAGGGAGTGCTGCACTGTCAGAGGGTCAGTACTGAGGGAGTGCTGCACTGTCAGAGGGTCATTACTGAGGGAGTGCTGCACTGTCAGAGGGTCAGTACTGAGGGAGTGCTGCACTGTTGGGCGGGGTCAGTAATGTGGGAGTGCTGCACTGTCAGTGAGTCAGTACTGAGGGAGTGCTGCACTGTCGGGGTGGTCAGTAATGAGGGAGTGCTGCATTGTTGGAGGGTCAGTACTGAGGGAGCGCTGCAGTGTCAGAGGGTCGGTACTGAGGGCGTGCTGCACTCTCAGAGGGTCAGTACTGAGGGAGTGCTGCAAGGTCGGTTGTGTCAGTACTGAGGGATTGCTGCACAGTCTTGGGTGTCAGCGCTGAGGGAGTGCTGCACAGTCGGTGGATCAGTACTGAGGGAGTGCTGCGTTTTTGGAGGGTCAGTACTGAGGGAGTGCTGCACTGTCATAGTGTCAGTACTGAGGAAGCACTGCACTGTCGGTGGGGTCAGTACTGAGGGAGTGCTGCACTGTTGGTGGGGTCAGTGCTGAGGGAGTGCTGCACTGTCGGGGGGGTCAGTACTGAGGGAATGCTGCACTGTCTGAGGGTCAGTACTGAGGGAGTGCTGCACTGTCAGAGGGTCAGTACTAAGACAGTGCTGCACTGTCAGAGGATCAATACTGAGGGAGTGCTGCACTGTCAGAGGGTCATTACTGAGGGAGTGCTGCACTGTCAGAGGGTCAGTACTGAGGGAGTGCTGCACTGTCAGAGGATCAATACTGAGGGAGTGCTGCACTCTCAGAGGGTCAGTACTGAGGGCGTGCTGCACTGTCAGACATCAGTACTGAGGGAGTGCTGCACTGTCATAATGTCAGTGCAGAGGGAGTGCTGCACTGTCATAGTGTCAGTACTGAGGAAGCGCTGCACTGTCGGTGGGGTCGGTACTGATGGAGTGCTGCACTTTCTGGGGCTCAGTACTGAGGGAGTGCTGCACTGTCAGAGGGTCAGTACTGAGGGAGTGCTGCACTGTCAGAGGGTCAATACTGAGGGAGTGATGCACCGTCAGAGGGTCAATACTGAGGGAGTGATGCACTGTCAGAGGGTCAATACTGAGGGAGTGCTGCACTGCCAGGGGGTCAGTACTGATGGAGTGCTGCACTGTCGGGCGGGGTCAGTACTGAGGGAGTGCTGCACTGTCGGCGTGGTAAGTAATGAGGGAGTGCTGCATTGTTGGAGGGTCAGTACTGAGGGAGCACTGCAGTGTCAGAGGGTCGGTACTGAGGGCGTGCTGCACAGTCAGATGTTCAGTACTGAGGGAGCGCTGC
This sequence comes from Carcharodon carcharias, assembly GCF_017639515.1. Classification (NCBI taxonomy): domain Eukaryota; kingdom Metazoa; phylum Chordata; class Chondrichthyes; order Lamniformes; family Lamnidae; genus Carcharodon; species Carcharodon carcharias. The sequence goes on along the minus strand of NC_054478.1, from coordinate 13,297,195 downwards.
ACGGTCGGTTGTGTCAGTACTGAGGGAGTGCTGCACTGTCAGAGAGTCAGTAGTGAGGGATTGCTGCACTGTCGGGGTGGTCAGTACTGAGGGAGTGCTGCACTGTCAGAGGGTCAGTATTGAGGGAGTGCTGCACTGTCAGAGGGTTAGTACTGAGGGAGTGCTGCACTATCGGTGAGGTCAGTGCTGAGGGAGTGCTGCACTGTCGGGGGTGTCAGTACTGAGGGAGTGCTGCATTGTTGGAGGGTCAGTACTGAGGGTGAGCCGCACTGTCGAGGGTGGTCAGTATTGAGGGAGTGCTGCATTGTTGGAGGGTCCGTACTGAGGGAGTGCCGCACTGTTAGAGGGTCAATACTGAGGGAGTGATGCACCGTCAGAGGGTCAATATTGAGGGAGTGCTGCACTGCCAGAGGGTCAGTACTGATGGAGTGCTGCACTGACGGGCGGGGTCAGTACTGAGGGAGTGCTGCACAGTCGGTGGATCAGTACTGAGGGAGTGCTGCACTGTCATAGTGTCATTACTGTGGAAGCACTGCACTGTCGGTGCGGTCAGTACTGAGGGAGTGCTGCACTGTCAGGGGGGTCAGTACTGAGGAAGTGCTGCACTGTCGGGGTTCAGTACTGAGGCAAAGCTGCATTGTCAGAGGGTCAGTACTAAGGGCGTTCTGCACTGTCGGGATTCAGTACTGAGGGAATGCTGCACTGTCAGAGGGTCAGTGCTGAGGGAGTGCTGCACTGTCAGAGAGTCAGTAGTGATGGATTGCTGCACTGTCGGAGTGGTCAGTACTGAGGGAGTGCTGCACTGTTGGTGGGGTCAGTGCTGAGGGAGTGCTGCACTGTCGGGGGTTTCAGTACTGAGGGAGTGCTGCACTGTCAGAGGGTCAGTACTGAGGGAGTGCTGCACTGTCAGAGGGTCATTACTGAGGGAGTGCTGCACTGTCAGAGGGTCAGTACTGAGGGAGTGCTGCACTGTTGGGCGGGTTCAGTAATGAGGGAGTGCTGCACTATCAGTGAGTCAGTACTGAGGGAGTACTGCACTGTCGGGGTGGTCAGTAATGAGGGAGTGCTGCATTGTTGGAGGGTCAGTACTGAGGGAGCGCTGCAGTGTCAGAGGGTCGGTACTGAGGGCGTGCTGCACTGTCATAGTGTCAGTGCTGAGGAAGCGCTGCACTGTCGGTGGGGTCGGTACTGATGGAGTGCTGGACTTTCTGGGGCTCAGTACTGAGGGAGTGCTGCACTGTCTGAGGGTCAGTACTTAGGGAATGCTGCACTGTCTGAGGGTCAGTACTGAGGGAGTGCTGCACTGTCATAGTGTCAGTACTGAGGAAGCACTGCACTGTCGGTGGGGTCAGTACTGAGGGAGTGCTGCACTGTTGGTGGGGTCAGTGCTGAGGGAGTGCTGCACCGTCGGGGGGGTCAGTACTGAGGGAATGCTGCACTGTCTGAGGGTCAGTACTGAGGGAGTGCTGCACTGTCAGAGGGTCAGTACTAAGAGAGTGCTGCACTGTCAGAGGATCAATACTGAGGGAGTGCTGCACTGTCAGAGGGTCATTACTGAGGGAGTGCTGCACTGTCAGAGGGTCAGTACTGAGGGAGTGCTGCACTGTCAGAGGATCAAGACTGAGGGAGTGCTGCACTGTCAGAGGGTCAGTACTGATAGAGTGCTGCACTGTCAGAGGGTCAGTACTGAGGGATTGCTGCACTGTCAGAGGATCAATACTGAGGGAGTGCTGCACTTTCAGAGGGTCAGTACTGAGGGCGTGCTGCACTGTCAGACATCTGTACTGAGGGAGTGCTGCACTGTCATAGTGTCAGTGCAGAGGGAGTGCTGCACTGTCATAGTGTCAGTACTGAGGAAGCGCTGCACTGTCGGTGGGGTCGGTACTGATGGAGTGCTGCACTTTCTGGGGCTCAGTACTGAGGGAGTGCTGCACTGTCTGAGGGTCAGTACTTAGGGAATGCTGCACTGTCTGAGGGTCAGTACTAAGGGAGTGCTGCACTGTCATAGTGTCAGTACTGAGGAAGCACTGCACTGTCGGTGGGGTCAGTACTGAGGGAGTGCTGCACTGTTGGTGCGGTCAGTGCTGAGGGAGTGCTGCACTGTCGGGGGGGGGTCAGTACTGAGGGAATGCTGCACTGTCTGAGGGTCAGTACTGAGGGAGTGCTGCACTGTCAAAGGGTCAGTAATAAGACAGTGCTGCACTGTCAGAGGATCAATACTGAGGGAGTGCTGCACTGTCAGAGGGTCATTACTGAGGGAGTGCTGCACTGTCAGAGGGTCAGTACTGAGGGAGTGCTGCACAGTCAGAATATCAATACTGAGGGAGTGCTGCACTGTCAGAGGGTCATTACTGAGGGAGTGCTGCACTGTCAGAGGGTCAGTACTGAGGGAGTGCTGCACTGTCAGAGGATCAATACTGAGGGAGTGCTGCACTCTCAGATGGTCAGTACTGAGGGCGTGCTGCACTGTCAGACATCAGTACTGAGGGAGTGCTGCACTGTCATAATGTCAGTGCAGAGGGAGTGCTGCACTGTCATAGTGTCAGTACTGAGGAAGCGCTGCACTGTCGGTGGGGTCGGTACTGATGGAGTGCTGCACCTTCTGGGGCTCAGTACTGAGGTAGTGCTGCACTGTCTGAGGGTCAGTACTTAGGGAATGCTGCACTGTCTGATGGTCAGTACTGAGGGAGTGCTGCACTGTCAGAGGGTCAGTACTGAGTGTGTGCTGCACTGTCAGAGGATCAATACTGAGGGAGTGCTGCACTGTCAGAGGGTCAGTACTGAGGGAGTGCTGCACTGTCATAGTGTCAGTACTGAGGGAGTGCTGCACTGTCATAGTGTCAGTGCTGAGGAAGCGCTGCACTGTCGGTGGGGTCAGTACTGAGGGAGTGCTGCACTGTCTCGGGGGTCAGTACTGAGGGCGTGCCGCACTGTCAGAGGGTCAGTAGTGAGGGATTGCTGCACTGTCTGGGGGCTGAGTACTGAGGGAGTGCTGCATTGTTGGAGGGTAATTACTGAGGGAGTGCTGAACTGCCTGCGGTTCAGTACTGACCAAGTGCTGCATATCAGAGGGTCAGTACTGAGGGAATGTTGCACTGTCTGAGGGTCAATACTGAGGGAGTGCTGCACTGTCTGGGGGGGTCAGTACTGAGGGAGTGCTGCACTGTCGGGGTTCAGTACTGAGGGAATGCTGCACTGTCAGAGGGTCAGTACTGATTGAGTGCTGCACTGTCAGAGAGTCAGTAGTGAGGATTGCTGCACTGTCGGGGTGGTCAGTACTGAGGGAGTGCTGCACCGTCGGAGGCGTTCAGTACTGAGGGACTGCTGCACTGCTGGTGCGGTCAGCACGGAGTGATTTCTGCACTGTCGGGGGGTCAGTACAGAGTGAATTGTGCACTGTCAGAGGGTCAGTACTTAGGGAATGCTGCACTGTCTGAGGGTCAGTACTGAGGGAATGCTGCACTGTCTGAGGGTCAGTACTGAGGGAGTGCTGCACTGTCAGAGGGTCAGTACTAAGACAGTTCTGCACTGTCAGAGGATCAATACTGAGGGATTGCTGCACTGTCAGAGGGTCATTACTGAGGGAGTGCTGCACTGTCAGAGGGTCAGTACTGAGGGAGTGCTGCACTGTCAGCGGATCAATACTGAGGGAGTGCTGCACTGTCAGAGGGTCATTACTGAGGGAGTGCTGCACTGTCAGAGGGTCAGTACTGAGGGAGTGCTGCACTGTCAGAGGATCAATACTGAGGGAGTGCTGCACTCTCAGAGGGTCAGTACTGAGGGCGTGCTGCACTGTCAGACATCAGTACTGAGGGAGTGCTGCACTGTCATAATGTCAGTGCAGAGGGAGTGCTGCACTGTCATAGTGTCAGTACTGAGGAAGCGCTGCACTGTCGGTGGGGTCGGTACTGATGGAGTGCTGCACTTTCTGGGGCTCAGTACTGAGGGAGTGCTGCACTGTCTGAGGGTCAGTACTTAGGGAATGCTGCACTGTCTGAGGGTCAGTACTGAGGGAGTGCTGCACTGTCAGAGGGTCAGTACTGAGTGTGTGCTGCACTGTCAGAGGATCAATACTGAGGGAGTGCTGCACTGTCAGAGGGTCAGTACTGAGGGAGTGCTGCACTGTCAGAGGGTCAGTACAGAGGGAGTGCTGCACTGTCATAGTGTCAGTGCTGAGGAAGCGCTGCACTGTCGGTGGGGTCAGTACTGAGGGAGTGCGGCACTGTCTCGGGGGTCAGTACTGAGGGCGCGCCACACTGTCAGAGGGTCAGTAGTGAGGGATTGCTGCACTGTCTGGGGTCTGAGTACTGAGGGAGTGCTGCATTGTTGAAGGGTAATTACTGAGGGAGTGCTGAACTGCCTGCGGTTCAGTACTGACCAAGTGCTGCATATCAGAGGGTCAGTACTGAGGGAATGCTGCACTGTCTGAGGGTCAATACTGAGGGAGTGCTGCACCGTCTGGGGGGGTCAGTGCTGAGGGAGTGCTGCACTGTCGGGGGTGTCAGTACTGAGGGAGCGTTGCATTGTTGGAGGGTCAGTACTGAGGGTGAGCCGCACTGTCGAGGGTGGTCAGTATTGAGGGAGTGCTGCATTGTTGGAGGGTCCGTACTGAGGGAGTGCCGCACTGTCAGGGGGTAGGGGGTCAGTACTGAGGGAGTCCTGCACTGTCAGAGGGTCAATACTGAGGGAGTGATGCACCATCAGAGGGTCAATACTGAGGGAGTGCTGCACTGTCAGAGGGTCAATACTGAGGGAGTGCTGCACTGCCAGAGGGTCAGTACTGAGGGAATGCTGCATTGTTGGACGGTCAGTACTGAGGGAGCGCTGCAGTGTTAGAGGGTCGGTACTGAGGGCGTGCTGCACAGTCAGATGTTCAGTACTGAGGGAGTGCTGCACGGTCGGTTGTGTCAGTACTGAGGAGGTGCTGCACTGTCGTGGGGGTCAGTGCTGAGGGAGTGCTGCACAGTCGGTGGATCAGTACTGAGGGAGTGCTGCGTTGTTGGAGGGTCAGTACTGAGGGAGCGCTGCAGTGTCAGAGGGTCAGTACTGAGGGCGTGCTGCACTGTCAGGTGGGTCAGTGCTGAGGGAGTGCTGCACAGTCGGTGGATCAGTACTGAGGGAGTGCTGCATTAATGGAGTGTCAATATTGAGGGATGCTGCACTGTCATAGTGTCAGTACTGAGGAAGCACTGCACCGTCTGGGGCGTCAGTACTGAGGGAGTGTGGTACTGTCTGCGGGGTCAGTAGTGAGGGAGTGCTGCACTGTCTGGGGGGTCAGTACTGAGGGAGTGCTGCCCTATCAGAATGTCAGTACTGAGGGAGTGCTGCACTGTCAGAGGGTTAGTACTGAGGGAGTGCTGCACTGTCGGGGGTGTCAGTACTGAGGAAGTGCCGCACTGTCGGGGGTGGTCAGTATTGAGGGAGTGCTGCATTGTTGGAGGGTCCGTACTGAGGGAGTGCCGCACTGTCAGGGGGTAGGGGGTCAGTATTGAGGGAGTCCTGCACTGTCAGAGGGTCAGTACTGAGGGAGTGCTGCACTGTCAGAGGGTCAATACTGAGGGAGTGATGCACCATCAGAGGGTCAATACTGAGGGAGTGATGCACTGTCAGAGGGTCAATACTGAGGGAGTGCTGCACTGCCAGAGGGTCAGTACTGATGGAGTGCTGCACTGTCGGGTGGGGTCAGTACTGAGGGAGTGCTGCACTGTCGGGGTGGTAAGTAATGAGGGAGTGCTGCATTGTTGGAGGGTCAGTACTGGGGGAGCGCTGCAGTGTCAGAGGGTCGGTACTGAGGGCGTGCTGCACAGTCAGATGTTCAGTACTGAGGGAGTGCTGCACGGTCGGTTGTGTCAGTACTGAGGGAGTGCTGCACTGTCATGGGGGTCAGTGCTGAGGGAGTACTGCACAGTCGGTGGATCAGTACTGAGGGAGTGCTGCGTTGTTGGAGTGTCAGTACTGAGGGAGTGCTGCGTTGTTGGAGGGTCAGTACTGAGGGAGTGCTGCACTGTCATAGTGTCATTACTGTGGAAGCACTGCACTGTCGGTGCGGTCAGTACTGAGGGAGTGCTGCACTGTCTGGGGGGTCAGTACTGAGGGAGTGCTGCGCTGTCGGGGTTCAGTACTGAGGCAGTGCTGCATTGTCAGAGGGTCAGTACTGAGGGCGTTCTGCACTGTCGGGATTCAGTACTGAGGGAATGCTGCACTGTCAGAGGGTCAGTACTGAGGGAGTGCTGCACTGTCAGAGAGTCAGTAGTGAGGGATTGCTGCACTGTCGGGGTGGTCAGTACTGAGGGAGTGCTGCACTGTTGGTGGGGTCAGTGCTGAGGGAGTGCTGCTCTGTCGGGGGTGTCAGTACTGAGGGAGTGCTGAACTGTCTGAGGGTCAGTACTTAGGGAATGCTGCACTGTCTGAGGGTCAGTACTGAGACAGTGCTGCACTGTCAGAGGATCAATACTGAGGGAGTGCTGCACTGTCAGAGGGTCAGTACTGAGGGAGTGCTGCACTGTCCGGGGCGTCAGTAATGAGGGAGTGCTGCACTGTAAGTGAGTCAGTAATGAGGGAGTGCTGCACTGTCCAGGGGGTCAGTACTGAGGGAGTGCTGCATTGTTGGAGGGTCAGTACTGAGGGAGCGCTGCAGTGTCAGAGGGTCGGTACTGAGGGCGTGCTGCACTGTCGGGGGGGTCAGTGCTGAGGGAGTGCTGCACAGTCGGTGGATCAGTACTGAGGGAGTGCTGCACTGTTGGAGTGTCAGTATTGAGGGAGTGCTGCACTGTCATGGTGTCAGTACTGAGGAAGCACTGCACTGTCTGGGGCGTCAGTACTGAAGGAATGCTGCACTGTCTGGGGGGTCAGTACTGAGGGAGTGCTGCACTGTCAGAGGGTTAGTACTGAGGGAGTGCTGCACTATCGGTGAGGTCACTGCTGAGGGAGTGCTGCACTGTCGGGGGTGTCAGTACTGAGGGAGTGCTGCATTGTTGGAGGGTCAGTACTGAGGGTGAGCCGCACTGTCGAGGGTGGTCAGTATTGAGGGAGTGCTGCATTGTTGGAGGGTCCGTACTGAGGGAGTGCCGCACTGTCAGGGGGTAGGGGGTCAGTACTGAGGGAGTCCTGCACTGTCAGAGGGTCAATACTGAGGGAGTGATGCACCATCAGAGGGTCAATACTGAGGGAGTGCTGCACTGTCAGAGGGTCAATACTGAGGGAGTGATGCACTGTCAGAGGGTCAATACTGAGGGAGTGCTGCACTGCCAGAGGGTCAGTACTGATGGAGTGCTGCACTGTCGGGCGGGGTCAGTACTGAGGGAGTGCTGCACAGTCGGTGGATCAGTACTGAGGGAGTGCTGCGTTGTTGGAGTGTCAGTACTGAGGGAGTGCTGCATTGTTGGAGGGTCAGTACTGAGGGAGTGCTGCACTGTCATAGTGTCATTACTGTGGAAGCACTGCACTGTCGGTGCGGTCAGTACTGAGGGAGTGCTGCACTGTCAGGGGGGTCAGTACTGAGGGAGTGCTGCACTGTCGGGGTTCAGTACTGAGGCAGTGCTGCATTGTCAGAGGGTCAGTACTGAGGGCATTCTGCACTGTCGGGATTCAGTACTGAGGGAATGCTGCACTGTCAGAGGGTCAGTACTGAGGGAGTGCTGCACTGTCAGAGAGTCAGTAGTGAGGGATTGCTGCACTGTCGGGGTGGTCAGTACTGAGGGAGTGCTGCACTGTTGGTGGGGTCAGTGCTGAGGGAGTGCTGCACTGTCGGGGGTGTCAGTACTGAGGGAGTGCTGAACTGTCTGAGGGTCAGTACTTAGGGAATGCTGCACTGTCTGAGAGTCAGTACTGAGACAGTGCTGCACTGTCAGAGGATCAATACTGAGGGAGTGCTGCACTGTCAGAGGGTCAGTACTGAGGGAGTGCTGCACTGTCAGAGGGTCAGTACTGAGGGAGTGCTGCACTGTCAGAGGGTCATTACTGAGGGAGTGCTGCACTGTCAGAGGGTCAGTACTGAGGGAGTGCTGCACTGTTGGGCGGGGTCAGTAATGTGGGAGTGCTGCACTGTCAGTGAGTCAGTACTGAGGGAGTGCTGCACTGTCGGGGTGGTCAGTAATGAGGGAGTGCTGCATTGTTGGAGGGTCAGTACTGAGGGAGCGCTGCAGTGTCAGAGGGTCGGTACTGAGGGCGTGCTGCACTCTCAGAGGGTCAGTACTGAGGGAGTGCTGCAAGGTCGGTTGTGTCAGTACTGAGGGATTGCTGCACAGTCTTGGGTGTCAGCGCTGAGGGAGTGCTGCACAGTCGGTGGATCAGTACTGAGGGAGTGCTGCGTTTTTGGAGGGTCAGTACTGAGGGAGTGCTGCACTGTCATAGTGTCAGTACTGAGGAAGCACTGCACAGTCGGTGGGGTCAGTACTGAGGGAGTGCTGCACTGTTGGTGGGGTCAGTGCTGAGGGAGTGCTGCACTGTCGGGGGGGTCAGTACTGAGGGAATGCTGCACTGTCTGAGGGTCAGTACTGAGGGAGTGCTGCACTGTCAGAGGGTCAGTACTAAGACAGTGCTGCACTGTCAGAGGATCAATACTGAGGGAGTGCTGCACTCTCAGAGGGTCAGTACTGAGGGCGTGCTGCACTGTCAGACATCAGTACTGAGGGAGTGCTGCACTGTCATAATGTCAGTGCAGAGGGAGTGCTGCACTGTCATAGTGTCAGTACTGAGGAAGCGCTGCACTGTCGGTGGGGTCGGTACTGATGGAGTGCTGCACTTTCTGGGGCTCAGTACTGAGGGAGTGCTGCACTGTCAGAGGGTCAGTACTGAGGGAGTGCTGCACTGTCAGAGGGTCAATACTGAGGGAGTGATGCACCGTCAGAGGGTCAATACTGAGGGAGTGATGCACTGTCAGAGGGTCAATACTGAGGGAGTGCTGCACTGCCAGAGGGTCAGTACTGATGGAGTGCTGCACTGTCGGGCGGGGTCAGTACTGAGGGAGTGCTGCACTGTCGGCGTGGTAAGTAATGAGGGAGTGCTGCATTGTTGGAGGGTCAGTACTGAGGGAGCGCTGCAGTGTCAGAGGGTCGGTACTGAGGGCGTGCTGCACAGTCAGATGTTCAGTACTGAGGGATCGCTGCACGGTCGGTTGTGTCAGTACTGAGGGAGTGCTGCACTGTCAGAGAATCAGTAGTGAGGGATTGCTGCACTGTCGGGGTGGTCAGTACTGAGGGAGTGCTGCACTGTCAGAGGGTCAGTTTTGAGGGAGTGCTGCACTGTCAGAGGGTTAGTACTGAGGGAGTGCTGCACTATCGGTGAGGTCAGTGCTGAGGGAGTGCTGCACTGTCGGGGGTGTCAGTACTGAGGGAGTGCTGCATTGTTGGAGGGTCAGTACTGAGGGTGAGCCGCACTGTCGAGGGTGGTCAGTATTGAGGGAGTGCTGCATTGTTGGAGGGTCCGTACTGAGGGAGTGCCGCACTGTTAGAGGGTCAATACTGAGGGAGTGATGCACCGTCAGAGGGTCAATATTGAGGGAGTGCTGCACTGCCAGAGGGTCAGTACTGATGGAGTGCTGCACTGACGGGCGGGGTCAGTACTGAGGGAGTGCTGCACAGTCGGTGGATCAGTACTGAGGGAGTGCTTCGTTGCTGGAGTGTCAGTAATGAGGGAGTGCTGCGCTTTTGGAGGGTCAGTACTGAGGGAGTGCTGCACTGTCATAGTGTCATTACTGTGGAAGCACTGCACTGTCGGTGCGGTCAGTACTGAGGGAGTGCTGCACTGTCAGGGGTGTCAGTACTGAGGGAGTGCTGCACTGTCGGGGTTCAGTACTGAGGCAATGCTGCATTGTCAGAGGGTCAGTACTGAGGGCGTTCTGCACTGTCGGGATTCAGTACTGAGGGAATGCTGCACTGTCAGAGGGTCAGTACTGAGGGAGTGCTGCACTGTCAGAGAGTCAGTAGTGAGGGATTGCTGCACTGTCGGGGTGGTCAGTACTGAGGGAGTGCTGCACTGTTGGTGGGGTCAGTGCTGAGGGAGTGCTGCACTGTCGGGGGTTTCAGTACTGAGGGAGTGCTGCACTGTCAGAGGGTCAGTACTGAGGGAGTGCTGCACTGTCAGAGGGTCATTACTGAGGGAGTGCTGCACTGTCAGAGGGTCAGTACTGAGGGAGTGCTGCACTGTTGGGCGGGTTCAGTAATGAGGGAGTGCTGCACTATCAGTGAGTCAGTACTGAGGGAGTGCTGCACTGTCGGGGTGGTCAGTAATGAGGGAGTGCTGCATTGTTGGAGGGTCAGTACTGAGGGAGCGCTGCAGTGTCAGAGGGTCGGTACTGAGGGCGTGCTGCACTGTCATAGTGTCAGTGCTGAGGAAGCGCTGCACTGTCGGTGGGGTCGGTACTGATGGAGTGCTGCACTTTCTGGGGCTCAGTACTGAGGGAGTGCTGCACTGTCTGAGGGTCAGTACTTAGGGAATGCTGCACTGTCTGAGGGTCAGTACTGAGGGAGTGCTGCACTGTCATAGTGTCAGTACTGAGGAAGCACTGCACTGTCGGTGGGGTCAGTACTGAGGGAGTGCTGCACTGTTGGTGGGGTCAGTGCTGAGGGAGTGCTGCACCGTCGGGGGGGTCAGTACTGAGGGAATGCTGCACTGTCTGAGGGTCAGTACTGAGGGAGTGCTGCACTGTCAGAGGGTCAGTACTAAGAGAGTGCTGCACTGTCAGAGGATCAATACTGAGGGAGTGCTGCACTGTCAGAGGGTCATTACTGAGGGAGTGCTGCACTGTCAGAGGGTCAGTACTGAGGGAGTGCTGCACTGTCAGAGGATCAAGACTGAGGGAGTGCTGCACTGTCAGAGGGTCAGTACTGATAGAGTGCTGCACTGTCAGAGGGTCAGTACTGAGGGATTGCTGCACTGTCAGAGGATCAATACTGAGGGAGTGCTGCACTTTCAGAGGGTCAGTACTGAGGGCGTGCTGCACTGTCAGACATCTGTACTGAGGGAGTGCTGCACTGTCATAGTGTCAGTGCAGAGGGAGTGCTGCACTGTCATAGTGTCAGTACTGAGGAAGCGCTGCACTGTCGGTGGGGTCGGTACTGATGGAGTGCTGCACTTTCTGGGGCTCAGTACTGAGGGAGTGCTGCACTGTCTGAGGGTCAGTACTTAGGGAATGCTGCACTGTCTGAGGGTCAGTACTAAGGGAGTGCTGCACTGTCATAGTGTCAGTACTGAGGAAGCACTGCACTGTCGGTGGGGTCAGTACTGAGGGAGTGCTGCACTGTTGGTGCGGTCAGTGCTGAGGGAGTGCTGCACTGTCGGGGGGGGGGGTCAGTACTGAGGGAATGCTGCACTGTCTGAGGGTCAGTACTGAGGGAGTGCTGCACTGTCAAAGGGTCAGTAATAAGACAGTGCTGCACTGTCAGAGGATCAATACTGAGGGAGTGCTGCACTGTCAGAGGGTCATTACTGAGGGAGTGCTGCACTGTCAGAGGGTCAGTACTGAGGGAGTGCTGCACAGTCAGAATATCAATACTGAGGGAGTGCTGCACTGTCAGAGGGTCATTACTGAGGGAGTGCTGCACTGTCAGAGGGTCAGTACTGAGGGAGTGCTGCACTGTCAGAGGATCAATACTGAGGGAGTGCTGCACTCTCAGATGGTCAGTACTGAGGGCGTGCTGCACTGTCAGACATCAGTACTGAGGGAGTGCTGCACTGTCATAATGTCAGTGCAGAGGGAGTGCTGCACTGTCATAGTGTCAGTACTGAGGAAGCGCTGCACTGTCGGTGGGGTCGGTACTGATGGAGTGCTGCACCTTCTGGGGCTCAGTACTGAGGTAGTGCTGCACTGTCTGAGGGTCAGTACTTAGGGAATGCTGCACTGTCTGATGGTCAGTACTGAGGGAGTGCTGCACTGTCAGAGGGTCAGTACTGAGTGTGTGCTGCACTGTCAGAGGATCAATACTGAGGGAGTGCTGCACTGTCAGAGGGTCAGTACTGAGGGAGTGCTGCACTGTCATAGTGTCAGTACTGAGGGAGTGCTGCACTGTCATAGTGTCAGTGCTGAGGAAGCGCTGCACTGTCGGTGGGGTCAGTACTGAGGGAGTGCTGCACTGTCTCGGGGGTCAGTACTGAGGGCGTGCCGCACTGTCAGAGGGTCAGTAGTGAGGGATTGCTGCACTGTCTGGGGGCTGAGTACTGAGGGAGTGCTGCATTGTTGGAGGGTAATTACTGAGGGAGTGCTGAACTGCCTGCGGTTCAGTACTGACCAAGTGCTGCATATCAGAGGGTCAGTACTGAGGGAATGTTGCACTGTCTGAGGGTCAATACTGAGGGAGTGCTGCACTGTCTGGGGGGGTCAGTACTGAGGGAGTGCTGCACTGTCAGGGTTCAGTACTGAGGGAATGCTGCACTGTCAGAGGGTCAGTACTGATTGAGTGCTGCACTGTCAGAGAGTCAGTAGTGAGGATTGCTGCACTGTCGGGGTGGTCAGTACTGAGGGAGTGCTGCACCGTCGGAGGCGTTCAGTACTGAGGGACTGCTGCACTGCTGGTGCGGTCAGCACGGAGTGATTTCTGCACTGTCGGGGGGTCAGTACAGAGTGAATTGTGCACTGTCAGAGGGTCAGTACTTAGGGAATGCTGCACTGTCTGAGGGTCAGTACTGAGGGAATGCTGCACTGTCTGAGGGTCAGTACTGAGGGAGTGCTGCACTGTCAGAGGGTCAGTACTAAGACAGTTCTGCACTGTCAGAGGATCAATACTGAGGGATTGCTGCACTGTCAGAGGGTCATTACTGAGGGAGTGCTGCACTGTCAGAGGGTCAGTACTGAGGGAGTGCTGCACTGTCAGCGGATCAATACTGAGGGAGTGCTGCACTGTCAGAGGGTCATTACTGAGGGAGTGCTGCACTGTCAGAGGGTCAGTACTGAGGGAGTGCTGCACTGTCAGAGGATCAATACTGAGGGAGTGCTGCACTCTCAGAGGGTCAGTACTGAGGGCGTGCTGCACTGTCAGACATCAGTACTGAGGGAGTGCTGCACTGTCATAATGTCAGTGCAGAGGGAGTGCTGCACTGTCATAGTGTCAGTACTGAGGAAGCGCTGCACTGTCGGTGGGGTCGGTACTGATGGAGTGCTGCACTTTCTGGGGCTCAGTACTGAGGGAGTGCTGCACTGTCTGAGGGTCAGTACTTAGGGAATGCTGCACTGTCTGAGGGTCAGTACTGAGGGAGTGCTGCACTGTCAGAGGGTCAGTACTGAGTGTGTGCTGCACTGTCAGAGGATCAATACTGAGGGAGTGCTGCACTGTCAGAGGGTCAGTACTGAGGGAGTGCTGCACTGTCAGAGGGTCAGTACAGAGGGAGTGCTGCACTGTCATAGTGTCAGTGCTGAGGAAGCGCTGCACTGTCGGTGGGGTCAGTACTGAGGGAGTGCGGCACTGTCTCGGGGGTCAGTACTGAGGGCGCGCCACACTGTCAGAGGGTCAGTAGTGAGGGATTGCTGCACTGTCTGGGGTCTGAGTACTGAGGGAGTGCTGCATTGTTGAAGGGTAATTACTGAGGGAGTGCTGAACTGCCTGCGGTTCAGTACTGACCAAGTGCTGCATATCAGAGGGTCAGTACTGAGGGAATGCTGCACTGTCTGAGGGTCAATACTGAGGGAGTGCTGCACCGTCTGGGGGGGTCAGTGCTGAGGGAGTGCTGCACTGTCGGGGGTGTCAGTACTGAGGGAGCGTTGCATTGTTGGAGGGTCAGTACTGAGGGTGAGCCGCACTGTCGAGGGTGGTCAGTATTGAGGGAGTGCTGCATTGTTGGAGGGTCCGTACTGAGGGAGTGCCGCACTGTCAGGGGGTAGGGGGTCAGTACTGAGGGAGTCCTGCACTGTCAGAGGGTCAATACTGAGGGAGTGATGCACCATCAGAGGGTCAATACTGAGGGAGTGCTGCACTGTCAGAGGGTCAATACTGAGGGAGTGCTGCACTGCCAGAGGGTCAGTACTGAGGGAATGCTGCATTGTTGGACGGTCAGTACTGAGGGAGCGCTGCAGTGTTAGAGGGTCGGTACTGAGGGCGTGCTGCACAGTCAGATGTTCAGTACTGAGGGAGTGCTGCACGGTCGGTTGTGTCAGTACTGAGGAGGTGCTGCACTGTCGTGGGGGTCAGTGCTGAGGGAGTGCTGCACAGTCGGTGGATCAGTACTGAGGGAGTGCTGCGTTGTTGGAGGGTCAGTACTGAGGGAGCGCTGCAGTGTCAGAGGGTCAGTACTGAGGGCGTGCTGCACTGTCAGGTGGGTCAGTGCTGAGGGAGTGCTGCACAGTCGGTGGATCAGTACTGAGGGAGTGCTGCATTAATGGAGTGTCAATATTGAGGGATGCTGCACTGTCATAGTGTCAGTACTGAGGAAGCACTGCACCGTCTGGGGCGTCAGTACTGAGGGAGTGTGGTACTGTCTGCGGGGTCAGTAGTGAGGGAGTGCTGCACTGTCTGGGGGGTCAGTACTGAGGGAGTGCTGCCCTATCAGAATGTCAGTACTGAGGGAGTGCTGCACTGTCAGAGGGTTAGTACTGAGGGAGTGCTGCACTGTCGGGGGTGTCAGTACTGAGGAAGTGCCGCACTGTCGGGGGTGGTCAGTATTGAGGGAGTGCTGCATTGTTGGAGGGTCCGTACTGAGGGAGTGCCGCACTGTCAGGGGGTAGGGGGTCAGTATTGAGGGAGTCCTGCACTGTCAGAGGGTCAGTACTGAGGGAGTGCTGCACTGTCAGAGGGTCAATACTGAGGGAGTGATGCACCATCAGAGGGTCAATACTGAGGGAGTGATGCACTGTCAGAGGGTCAATACTGAGGGAGTGCTGCACTGCCAGAGGGTCAGTACTGATGGAGTGCTGCACTGTCGGGTGGGGTCAGTACTGAGGGAGTGCTGCACTGTCGGGGTGGTAAGTAATGAGGGAGTGCTGCATTGTTGGAGGGTCAGTACTGGGGGAGCGCTGCAGTGTCAGAGGGTCGGTACTGAGGGCGTGCTGCACAGTCAGATGTTCAGTACTGAGGGAGTGCTGCACGGTCGGTTGTGTCAGTACTGAGGGAGTGCTGCACTGTCATGGGGGTCAGTGCTGAGGGAGTACTGCACAGTCGGTGGATCAGTACTGAGGGAGTGCTGCGTTGTTGGAGTGTCAGTACTGAGGGAGTGCTGCGTTGTTGGAGGGTCAGTACTGAGGGAGTGCTGCACTGTCATAGTGTCATTACTGTGGAAGCACTGCACTGTCGGTGCGGTCAGTACTGAGGGAGTGCTGCACTGTCTGGGGGGTCAGTACTGAGGGAGTGCTGCGCTGTCGGGGTTCAGTACTGAGGCAGTGCTGCATTGTCAGAGGGTCAGTACTGAGGGCGTTCTGCACTGTCGGGATTCAGTACTGAGGGAATGCTGCACTGTCAGAGGGTCAGTACTGAGGGAGTGCTGCACTGTCAGAGAGTCAGTAGTGAGGGATTGCTGCACTGTCGGGGTGGTCAGTACTGAGGGAGTGCTGCACTGTTGGTGGGGTCAGTGCTGAGGGAGTGCTGCTCTGTCGGGGGTGTCAGTACTGAGGGAGTGCTGAACTGTCTGAGGGTCAGTACTTAGGGAATGCTGCACTGTCTGAGGGTCAGTACTGAGACAGTGCTGCACTGTCAGAGGATCAATACTGAGGGAGTGCTGCACTGTCAGAGGGTCAGTACTGAGGGAGTGCTGCACTGTCAGAGGGTCAGTACTGAGGGAGTGCTGCACTGTCAGAGGGACATTACTGAGGGAGTGCTGCACTGTCAGAGGGTCAGTACTGAGGGAGTGCTGCACTGTCCGGGGCGTCAGTAATGAGGGAGTGCTGCACTGTAAGTGAGTCAGTAATGAGGGAGTGCTGCACTGTCCAGGGGGTCAGTACTGAGGGAGTGCTGCATTGTTGGAGGGTCAGTACTGAGGGAGCGCTGCAGTGTCAGAGGGTCGGTACTGAGGGCGTGCTGCACTGTCGGGGGGGTCAGTGCTGAGGGAGTGCTGCACAGTCGGTGGATCAGTACTGAGGGAGTGCTGCACTGTTGGAGTGTCAGTATTGAGGGAGTGCTGCACTGTCATGGTGTCAGTACTGAGGAAGCACTGCACTGTCTGGGGCGTCAGTACTGAAGGAATGCTGCACTGTCTGGGGGGTCAGTACTGAGGGAGTGCTGCACTGTCAGAGGGTTAGTACTGAGGGAGTGCTGCACTATCGGTGAGGTCACTGCTGAGGGAGTGCTGCACTGTCGGGGGTGTCAGTACTGAGGGAGTGCTGCATTGTTGGAGGGTCAGTACTGAGGGTGAGCCGCACTGTCGAGGGTGGTCAGTATTGAGGGAGTGCTGCATTGTTGGAGGGTCCGTACTGAGGGAGTGCCGCACTGTCAGGGGGTAGGGGGTCAGTACTGAGGGAGTCCTGCACTGTCAGAGGGTCAATACTGAGGGAGTGATGCACCATCAGAGGGTCAATACTGAGGGAGTGCTGCACTGTCAGAGGGTCAATACTGAGGGAGTGATGCACTGTCAGAGGGTCAATACTGAGGGAGTGCTGCACTGCCAGAGGGTCAGTACTGATGGAGTGCTGCACTGTCGGGCGGGGTCAGTACTGAGGGAGTGCTGCACAGTCGGTGGATCAGTACTGAGGGAGTGCTGCGTTGTTGGAGTGTCAGTACTGAGGGAGTGCTGCATTGTTGGAGGGTCAGTACTGAGGGAGTGCTGCACTGTCATAGTGTCATTACTGTGGAAGCACTGCACTGTCGGTGCGGTCAGTACTGAGGGAGTGCTGCACTGTCAGGGGGGTCAGTACTGAGGGAGTGCTGCACTGTCGGGGTTCAGTACTGAGGCAGTGCTGCATTGTCAGAGGGTCAGTACTGAGGGCATTCTGCACTGTCGGGATTCAGTACTGAGGGAATGCTGCACTGTCAGAGGGTCAGTACTGAGGGAGTGCTGCACTGTCAGAGAGTCAGTAGTGAGGGATTGCTGCACTGTCGGGGTGGTCAGTACTGAGGGAGTGCTGCACTGTTGGTGGGGTCAGTGCTGAGGGAGTGCTGCACTGTCGGGGGTGTCAGTACTGAGGGAGTGCTGAACTGTCTGAGGGTCAGTACTTAGGGAATGCTGCACTGTCTGAGAGTCAGTACTGAGACAGTGCTGCACTGTCAGAGGATCAATACTGAGGGAGTGCTGCACTGTCAGAGGGTCAGTACTGAGGGAGTGCTGCACTGTCAGAGGGTCAGTACTGAGGGAGTGCTGCACTGTCAGAGGGTCATTACTGAGGGAGTGCTGCACTGTCAGAGGGTCAGTACTGAGGGAGTGCTGCACTGTTGGGCGGGGTCAGTAATGTGGGAGTGCTGCACTGTCAGTGAGTCAGTACTGAGGGAGTGCTGCACTGTCGGGGTGGTCAGTAATGAGGGAGTGCTGCATTGTTGGAGGGTCAGTACTGAGGGAGCGCTGCAGTGTCAGAGGGTCGGTACTGAGGGCGTGCTGCACTCTCAGAGGGTCAGTACTGAGGGAGTGCTGCAAGGTCGGTTGTGTCAGTACTGAGGGATTGCTGCACAGTCTTGGGTGTCAGCGCTGAGGGAGTGCTGCACAGTCGGTGGATCAGTACTGAGGGAGTGCTGCGTTTTTGGAGGGTCAGTACTGAGGGAGTGCTGCACTGTCATAGTGTCAGTACTGAGGAAGCACTGCACAGTCGGTGGGGTCAGTACTGAGGGAGTGCTGCACTGTTGGTGGGGTCAGTGCTGAGGGAGTGCTGCACTGTCGGGGGGGTCAGTACTGAGGGAATGCTGCACTGTCTGAGGGTCAGTACTGAGGGAGTGCTGCACTGTCAGAGGGTCAGTACTAAGACAGTGCTGCACTGTCAGAGGATCAATACTGAGGGAGTGCTGCACTGTCAGAGGGTCATTACTGAGGGAGTGCTGCACTGTCAGAGGGTCAGTACTGAGGGAGTGCTGCACTGTCAGAGGATCAATACTGAGGGAGTGCAGCACTCTCAGAGGGTCAGTACTGAGGGCGTGCTGCACTGTCAGACATCAGTACTGAGGGAGTGCTGCACTGTCATAATGTCAGTGCAGAGGGAGTGCTGCACTGTCATAGTGTCAGTACTGAGGAAGCGCTGCACTGTCGGTGGGGTCGGTACTGATGGAGTGCCGCACTTTCTGGGGCTCAGTACTGAGGGAGTGCTGCACTGTCAGAGGGTCAGTACTGAGGGAGTGCTGCACTGTCAGAGGGTCAATACTGAGGGAGTGATGCACCGTCAGAGGGTCAATACTGAGGGAGTGATGCACTGTCAGAGGGTCAATACTGAGGGAGTGCTGCACTGCCAGAGGGTCAGTACTGATGGAGTGCTGCACTGTCGGGCGGGGTCAGTACTGAGGGAGTGCTGCACTGTCGGCGTGGTAAGTAATGAGGGAGTGCTGCATTGTTGGAGGGTCAGTACTGAGGGAGCGCTGCAGTGTCAGAGGGTCGGTACTGAGGGCGTGCTGCACAGTCAGATGTTCAGTACTGAGGGATCGCTGCACGGTCGGTTGTGTCAGTACTGAGGGAGTGCTGCACTGTCAGAGAATCAGTAGTGAGGGATTGCTGCACTGTCGGGGTGGTCAGTACTGAGGGAGTGCTGCACTGTCAGAGGGTCAGTTTTGAGGGAGTGCTGCACTGTCAGAGGGTTAGTACTGAGGGAGTGCTGCACTATCGGTGAGGTCAGTGCTGAGGGAGTGCTGCACTGTCGGGGGTGTCAGTACTGAGGGAGTGCTGCATTGTTGGAGGGTCAGTACTGAGGGTGAGCCGCACTGTCGAGGGTGGTCAGTATTGAGGGAGTGCTGCATTGTTGGAGGGTCCGTACTGAGGGAGTGCCGCACTGTTAGAGGGTCAATACTGAGGGAGTGATGCACCGTCAGAGGGTCAATATTGAGGGAGTGCTGCACTGCCAGAGGGTCAGTACTGATGGAGTGCTGCACTGACGGGCGGGGTCAGTACTGAGGGAGTGCTGCACAGTCGGTGGATCAGTACTGAGGGAGTGCTTCGTTGCTGGAGTGTCAGTAATGAGGGAGTGCTGCGCTTTTGGAGGGTCAGTACTGAGGGAGTGCTGCACTGTCATAGTGTCATTACTGTGGAAGCACTGCACTGTCGGTGCGGTCAGTACTGAGGGAGTGCTGCACTGTCAGGGGTGTCAGTACTGAGGGAGTGCTGCACTGTCGGGGTTCAGTACTGAGGCAATGCTGCATTGTCAGAGGGTCAGTACTGAGGGCGTTCTGCACTGTCGGGATTCAGTACTGAGGGAATGCTGCACTGTCAGAGGGTCAGTACTGAGGGAGTGCTGCACTGTCAGAGAGTCAGTAGTGAGGGATTGCTGCACTGTCGGGGTGGTCAGTACTGAGGGAGTGCTGCACTGTTGGTGGGGTCAGTGCTGAGGGAGTGCTGCACTGTCGGGGGTTTCAGTACTGAGGGAGTGCTGCACTGTCAGAGGGTCAGTACTGAGGGAGTGCTGCACTGTCAGAGGGTCATTACTGAGGGAGTGCTGCACTGTCAGAGGGTCAGTACTGAGGGAGTGCTGCACTGTTGGGCGGGTTCAGTAATGAGGGAGTGCTGCACTATCAGTGAGTCAGTACTGAGGGAGTGCTGCACTGTCGGGGTGGTCAGTAATGAGGGAGTGCTGCATTGTTGGAGGGTCAGTACTGAGGGAGCGCTGCAGTGTCAGAGGGTCGGTACTGAGGGCGTGCTGCACTGTCATAGTGTCAGTGCTGAGGAAGCGCTGCACTGTCGGTGGGGTCGGTACTGATGGAGTGCTGCACTTTCTGGGGCTCAGTACTGAGGGAGTGCTGCACTGTCTGAGGGTCAGTACTTAGGGAATGCTGCACTGTCTGAGGGTCAGTACTGAGGGAGTGCTGCACTGTCATAGTGTCAGTACTGAGGAAGCACTGCACTGTCGGTGGGGTCAGTACTGAGGGAGTGCTGCACTGTTGGTGGGGTCAGTGCTGAGGGAGTGCTGCACTGTCGGGGGGGTCAGTACTGAGGGAATGCTGCACTGTCTGAGGGTCAGTACTGAGGGAGTGCTGCACTGTCAGAGGGTCAGTACTAAGACAGTGCTGCACTGTCAGAGGATCAATACTGAGGGAGTGCTGCACTGTCAGAGGGTCATTACTGAGGGAGTGCTGCACTGTCAGAGGGTCAGTACTGAGGGAGTGCTGCACTGTCAGAGGATCAATACTGAGGGAGTGCTGCACTGTCAGAGGGTCAGTACTGATAGAGTGCTGCACTGTCAGAGGGTCAGTACTGAGGGAGTGCTGCACTGTCAGAGGATCAATACTGAGGGAGGGCTGCACTTTCAGAGGGTCAGTACTGAGGGCGTGCTGCACTGTCAGACATCTGTACTGAGGGAGTGCTGCACTGTCATAGTGTCAGTGCAGAGGGAGTGCTGCACTGTCATAGTGTCAGTACTGAGGAAGCGCAGCACTGTCGGTGGGGTCGGTACTGATGGAGTGCTGCACTTTCTGGGGCTCAGTACTGAGGGAGTGCTGCACTGTCTGAGGGTCAGTACTTAGGGAATGCTGCACTGTCTGATGGTCAGTACTGAGGGAGTGCTGCACTGTCATAGTGTCAGTACTGAGGAAGCACTGCACTGTCGGTGGGGTCAGTACTGAGGGAGTGCTGCACTGTTGGTGGGGTCAGTGCTGAGGGAGTGCTGCACTGTCGGGGGGGGTCAGTACTGAGGGAATGCTGCACTGTCTGAGGGTCAGTACTGAGGGAGTGCTGCACTGTCAGAGGGTCAGTAATAAGACAGTGCTGCACTGTCAGAGGATCATACTGAGGGAGTGCTGCACTGTCAGAGGGTCATTACTGAGGGAGTGCTGCACTGTCAGAGGGTCAGTACTGAGGGAGTGCTGCACAGTCAGAGTATCAATACTGAGGGAGTGCTGCACTGTCAGAGGGTCATTACTGAGGGAGTGCTGCACTGTCAGAGGGTCAGTACTGAGGGAGTGCTGCACTGTCAGAGGATCAATACTGAGGGAGTGCTGCACTCTCAGATGGTCAGTACTGAGGGCGTGCTGCACTGTCAGACATCAGTACTGAGGGAGTGCTGCACTGTCATAATGTCAGTGCAGAGGGAGTGCTGCACTGTCATAGTGTCAGTACTGAGGAAACGCTGCACTGTCGGTGGGGTCGGTACTGATGGAGTGCTGCACCTTCTGGGGCTCAGTACTGAGGTAGTGCTGCACTGTCTGAGGGTCAGTACTTAGGGAATGCTGCACTGTCTGATGGTCAGTACTGAGGGAGTGCTGCACTGTCAGAGGGTCAGTACTGAGTGTGTGCTGCACTGTCAGAGGATCAATACTGAGGGAGTGCTGCACTGTCAGAGGGTCAGTACTGAGGGAGTGCTGCACTGTCATAGTGTCAGTACTGAGGGAGTGCTGCACTGTCATAGTGTCAGTGCTGAGGAAGCGCTGCACTGTCGGTGGGGTCAGTACTGAGGGAGTGCTGCACTGTCTCGGGGGTCAGTACTGAGGGCATGCCGCACTGTCAGAGGGTCAGTAGTGAGGGATTGCTGCACTGTCTGGGGGCTGAGTACTGAGGGAGTGCTGCATTGTTGGAGGGTAATTACTGAGGGAGTGCTGAACTGCCTGCGGTTCAGTACTGACCAAGTGCTGCATATCAGAGGGTCAGTACTGAGGGAATGTTGCACTGTCTGAGGGTCAATACTGAGGGAGTGCTGCACTGTCTGGGGGGTCAGTACTGAGGGAGTGCTGCACTGTCGGGGTTCAGTACTGAGGGAATGCTGCACTGTCAGAGGGTCAGTACTGATTGAGTGCTGCACTGTCAGAGAGTCAGTAGTGAGGATTGCTGCACTGTCGGGGTGGTCAGTACTGAGGGAGTGCTGCACCGTCGGAGGCGTTCGGTACTGAGGGACTGCTGCACTGCTGGTGCGGTCAGTACGGAGTGATTTCTGCACTGTCGGGGGGTCAGTACAGAGTGAATTGTGCACTGTCAGAGGGTCAGTACTGAGGGAATGCTGCACTGTCTGAGGGTCAGTACTGAGGGAATGCTGCACTGTCTGAGGGTCAGTACTGAGGGAGTGCTGCACTGTCAGAGGGTCAGTACTAAGACAGTTCTGCACTGTCAGAGGATCAATACTGAGGGGTTGCTGCACTGTCAGAGGGTCATTACTGAGGGTGTGCTGCACTGTCAGAGGGTCAGTACTGAGGGAGTGCTGCACTGTCAGCGGATCAATACTGAGGGAGTGCTGCACTGTCAGAGGGTCATTACTGAGGGAGTGCTGCACTGTCAGAGGGTCAGTACTGATGGAGTGCTGCACTGTCAGAGGATCAATACTGAGGGAGTGCTGCACTCTCAGAGGGTCAGTACTGAGGGCGTGCTGCACTGTCAGACATCAGTACTGAGGGAGTGCTGCACTGTCATAATGTCAGTGCAGAGGGAGTGCTGCACTGTCATAGTGTCAGTACTGAGGAAGCGCTGCACTGTCGGTGGGGTCGGTACTGATGGAGTGCTGCACTTTCTGGGGCTCAGTACTGAGGGAGTGCTGCACTGTCAGAGGATCAGTACTGTGTGTGTGCTGCACTGTCAGAGGATCAATACTGAGGGAGTGCTGCACTGCCAGAGGGTCAGTACTGAGGGAGTGCTGCACTGTCATAGTGTCAGTACAGAGGGAGTGCTGCACTGTCATAGTGTCAGTGCTGAGGAAGCGCTGCACTGTCGGTGGGGTCAGTACTGAGGGAGTGCGGCACTGTCTCGGGGGTCAGTACTGAGGGCGTGCCACACTGTCAGAGGGTCAGTAGTGAGGGATTGCTGCACTGTCTGGGGTCTGAGTACTGAGGGAGTGCTGCATTGTTGAAGGGTAATTACTGAGGGAGTGCTGAACTGCCTGCGGTTCAGTACTGACCAAGTGCTGCATATCAGAGGGTCAGTACTGAGGGAATGCTGCACTGTCTGAGGGTCAATACTGAGGGAGTGCTGCACCGTCTGGGGGGGTCAGTGCTGAGGGAGTGCTGCACTGTCGGGTGTGTCAGTACTGAGGGAGTGTTGCATTGTTGGAGGGTCAGTACTGAGGGAGCGCTGCAGTGTCAGAGGGTCGGTACTGAGGGCGTGCTGCACTGTCATAGTGTCAGTGCTGAGGAAGGGCTGCACTGTCGGTGGGGTCGGTACTGATGGAGTGCTGCACTTTCTGGGGCTCAGTACTGAGGGAGTGCTGCACTGTCTGAGGGTCAGTACTTAGGGAATGCTGCACTGTCTGAGGGTCAGTACTGAGGGAGTGCTGCACTGTCATAGTGTCAGTACAGAGGAAGCACTGCACTGTCGGTGGGGTCAGTACTGAGGGAGTGCAGCACTGTTGGTGGGGTCAGTGCTGAGGGAGTGCTGCACTGTCGGGGGGGTCAGTACTGAGGGAATGCTGCACTGTCTGAGGGTCAGTACTGAGGGAGTGCTGCACTGTCAGAGGGTCAGTACTAAGACAGTGCTGCACTGTCAGAGGATCAATACTGAGGGAGTGCTGCACTGTCAGAGGGTCATTACTGAGGGAGTGCTGCACTGTCAGAGGGTCAGTACTGAGGGAGTGCTGCACTGTCAGAGGATCAATACTGAGGGAGTGCTGCACTGTCAGAGGGTCAGTACTGATAGAGTGCTGCACTGTCAGAGGGTCAGTACTGAGGGAGTGCTGCACTGTCAGAGGATCAATACTGAGGGAGGGCTGCACTTTCAGAGGGTCAGTACTGAGGGCGTGCTGCACTGTAAGACATCTGTACTGAGGGAGTGCTGCACTGTCATAGTGTCAGTGCAGAGGGAGTGCTGCACTGTCATAGTGTCAGTACTGAGGAAGCGCTGCACTGTCGGTGGGGTCGGTACTGATGGAGTGCTGCACTTTCTGGGGCTCAGTACTGAGGGAGTGCTGCACTGTCTGAGGGTCAGTACTTAGGGAATGCTGCACTGTCTGAGGGTCAGTACTGAGGGAGTGCTGCACTGTCATAGTGTCAGTACTGAGGAAGCACTGCACTGTCGGTGGGGTCAGTACTGAGGGAGTGCTGCACTGTTGGTGGGGTCAGTGCTGAGGGAGTGCTGCACTGTCGGGGGGGTCAGTACTGAGGGATTGCTGCACTGTCTGAGGGTCAGTACTGAGGGAGTGCTGCACTGTCAGAGGGTCAGTAATAAGACAGTGCTGCACTGTCAGAGGATCAATACTGAGGGAGTGCTGCACTGTCAGAGGGTCATTACTGAGGGAGTGCTGCACTGTCAGAGGGTCAGTACTGAGGGAGTGCTGCACATTCAGAGTATCAATACTGAGGGAGTGCTGCACTGTCAGAGGGTCATTACTGAGGGAGTGCTGCACTGTCAGAGGGTCAGTACTGAGGGAGTGCTGCACTGTCAGAGGATCAATACTGAGGGAGTGCTGCACTCTCAGATGGTCAGTACTGAGGGCGTGCTGCACTGTCAGACATCAGTACTGAGGGAGTGCTGCACTGTCATAATGTCAGTGCAGAGGGAGTGCTGCACTGTCATAGTGTCAGTACTGAGGAAGCGCTGCACTGTCGGTGGGGTTGGTACTGATGGAGTGCTGCACCTTCTGGGGCTCAGTACTGAGGTAGTGCTGCACTGTCTGAGGGTCAGTACTTAGGGAATGCTGCACTGTCTGAGGATCAATACTGAGGGAGTGCTGCACTGTCAGAGGGTCAGTACTGAGGGAGTGCTGCACTGTCATAGTGTCAGTACTGAGGGAGTGCTGCACTGTCATAGTGTCAGTGCTGAGGAAGCGCTGCACTGTCGGTGGGGTCAGTACTGAGGGAGTGCTGCACTGTCTCGGGGGTCAGTACTGAGGGCGTGCCGCACTGTCAGAGGGTCAGTAGTGAGGGATTGCTGCACTGTCTGGGGGCTGAGTACTGAGGGAGTGCTGCATTGTTGGAGGGTAATTACTGAGGGAGTGCTGAACTGCCTGCGGTTCAGTACTGACCAAGTGCTGCATATCAGAGGATCAGTACTGAGGGAATGTTGCACTGTCTGAGGGTCAATACTGAGGGAGTGCTGCACTGTCTGGGGGGTCAGTACTGAGGGAGTGCTGCACTGTCGGGGTTCAGTACTGAGGGAATGCTGCACTGTCAGAGGGTCAGTACTGATTGAGTGCTGCACTGTCAGAGAGTCAGTAGTGAGGATTGCTGCACTGTCGGGGTGGTCAGTACTGAGGGAGTGCTGCACCGTCGGAGGCGTTCGGTACTGAGGGACTGCTGCACTGCTGGTGCGGTCAGTACGGAGTGATTTCTGCACTGTCGGGGGGTCAGTACAGAGTGAATTGTGCACTGTCAGAGGGTCAGTACTGAGGGAATGCTGCACTGTCTGAGGGTCAGTACTGAGGGAATGCTGCACTGTCTGAGGGTCAGTACTGAGGGAGTGCTGCACTGTCAGAGGGTCAGTACTAAGACAGTTCTGCACTGTCAGAGGATCAATACTGAGGGATTGCTGAACTGTCAGAGGGTCATTACTGAGGGTGTGCTGCACTGTCAGAGGGTCAGTACTGAGGGAGTGCTGCACTGTCAGCGGATCAATACTGAGGGAGCGCTGCACTGTCAGAGGGTCATTACTGAGGGAGTGCTGCACTGTCAGAGGGTCAGTACTGAGGGAGTGCTGCACTGTCAGAGGATCAATACTGAGGGAGTGCTGCACTCTCAGAGGGTCAGTACTGAGGGCGTGCTGCACTGTCAGACATCAGTACTGAGGGAGTGCTGCACTGTCATAATGTCAGTGCAGAGGGAGTGCTGCACTGTCATAGTGTCAGTACTGAGGAAGCGCTGCACTGTCGGTGGGGTCGGTACTGATGGAGTGCTGCACTTTCTGGGGCTCAGTACTGAGGGAGTGCTGCACTGTCAGAGGGTCAGTACTGAGTGTGTGCTGCACTGTCAGAGGATCAATACTGAGGGAGTGCTGCACTGCCAGAGGGTCAGTACTGAGGGAGTGCTGCACTGTCATAGTGTCAGTACAGAGGGAGTGCTGCACTGTCATAGTGTCAGTGCTGAGGAAACGCTGCACTGTCGGTGGGGTCAGTACTGAGGGAGTGCGGCACTGTCTCGGGGGTCAGTACTGAGGGCGTGCCACACTGTCAGAGGGTCAGTAGTGAGGGATTGCTGCACTGTCTGGGGTCTGAGTACTGAGGGAGTGCTGCATTGTTGAAGGGTAATTACTGAGGGAGTGCTGAACTGCCTGCGG
Organism: Carcharodon carcharias; assembly: GCF_017639515.1. Lineage (NCBI taxonomy): Eukaryota > Metazoa > Chordata > Chondrichthyes > Lamniformes > Lamnidae > Carcharodon > Carcharodon carcharias. Next base: position 13,271,035 of record NC_054478.1, on the reverse strand, counting down.
TTCAGTACTGACCAAGTGCTGCATATCAGAGGGTCAGTACTGAGGGAATGCTGCACTGTCTGAGGGTCAATACTGAGGGAGTGCTGCACCGTCTGGGGGGGTCAGTGCTGAGGGAGTGCTGCACTGTCGGGGGTGTCAGTACTGAGGGAGTGTTGCATTGTTGGAGGGTCAGTACTGAGGGAGCGCTGCAGTGTCAGAGGGTCGGTACTGAGGGCGTGCTGCACTGTCATAGTGTCAGTGCTGAGGAAGCGCTGCACTGTCGGTGGGGTCGGTACTGATGGAGTGCTGCACTTTCTGGGGCTCAGTACTGAGGGAGTGCTGCACTGTCTGAGGGTCAGTACTTAGGGAATGCTGCACTGTCTGAGGGTCAGTACTGAGGGAGTGCTGCACTGTCATAGTGTCAGTACTGAGGAAGCACTGCACTGTTGGTGGGGTCAGTACTGAGGGAGTGCTGCACTATTGGTGGGGTCAGTGCTGAGGGAGTGCTGCACTGTCGGGGGGGTCAGTACTGAGGGAATGCTGCACTGTCTGAGGGTCAGTACTGAGGGAGTGCTGCACTGTCAGAGGGTCAGTACTAAGACAGTGCTGCACTGTCAGAGGATCAATACTGAGGGAGTGCTGCACTGTCAGAGGGTCATTACTGAGGGAGTGCTGCACTGTCAGAGGGTCAGTACTGAGGGAGTGCTGCACTGTCAGAGGATCAATAATGAGGGAGTGCTGCACTGTCAGAGGGTCAGTACTGAGGGAGTGCTGCACTGTCAGAGGATCAATACTGAGGGAGGGCTGCACTTTCAGAGGGTCAGTACTGAGGGCGTGCTGCACTGTCAGACATCTGTACTGAGGGAGTGCTGCACTGTCATAGTGTCAGTGCAGAGGGAGTGCTGCACTGTCATAGTGTCAGTACTGAGGAAGCGCTGCACTGTCGGTGGGGTCGGTACTGATGGAGTGCTGCACTTTCTGGGGCTCAGTACTGAGGGAGTGCTGCACTGTCTGAGGGTCAGTACTTAGGGAATGCTGCACTGTCTGAGGGTCAGTACTGAGGGAGTGCTGCACTGTCATAGTGTCAGTACTGAGGAAGCACTGCACTGTCGGTGGGGTTAGTACTGAGGGAGTGCTGCACTGTTGGTGGGGTCAGTGCTGAGGGAGTGCTGCACTGTCGGGGGGGTCAGTACTGAGGGAATGCTGCACTGTCTGAGGGTCAGTACTGAGGGAGTGCTGCACTGTCAGAGGGTCAGTAATAAGACAGTGCTGCACTGTCAGAGGATCAATACTGAGGGAGTGCTGCACTGTCAGAGGGTCATTACTGAGGGAGTGCTGCACTGTCAGAGGGTCAGTACTGAGGGAGTGCTGCACATTCAGAGTATCAATACTGAGGGAGTGCTGCACTGTCAGAGGGTCATTACTGAGGGAGTGCTGCACTGTCAGAGGGTCAGTACTGAGGGAGTGCTGCACTGTCAGAGGATCAATACTGAGGGAGTGCTGCACTCTCAGATGATCAGTACTGAGGGCGTGCTGCACTGTCAGACATCAGTACTGAGGGAGTGCTGCACTGTCATAATGTCAGTGCAGAGGGAGTGCTGCACTGTCATAGTGTCAGTACTGAGGAAGCGCTGCACTGTCGGTGGGGTCGGTACTGATGGAGTGCTGCACTTTCTGGGGCTCAGTACTGAGGGAGTGCTGCACTGTCAGAGGGTCAGTACTGAGTGTGTGCTGCACTGTCAGAGGATCAATACTGAGGGAGTGCTGCACTGCCAGAGGGTCAGTACTGAGGGAGTGCTGCACTGTCATAGTGTCAGTACAGAGGGAGTGCTGCACTGTCATAGTGTCAGTGCTGAGGAAACGCTGCACTGTCGGTGGGGTCAGTACTGAGGGAGTGCGGCACTGTCTCGGGGGTCAGTACTGAGGGCGTGCCACACTGTCAGAGGGTCAGTAGTGAGGGATTGCTGCACTGTCTGGGGTCTGAGTACTGAGGGAGTGCTGCATTGTTGAAGGGTAATTACTGAGGGAGTGCTGAACTGCCTGCGGTTCAGTACTGACCAAGTGCTGCATATCAGAGGGTCAGTACTGAGGGAATGCTGCACTGTCTGAGGGTCAATACTGAGGGAGTGCTGCACCGTCTGGGGGGGTCAGTGCTGAGGGAGTGCTGCACTGTCGGGGGTGTCAGTACTGAGGGAGTGTTGCATTGTTGGAGGGTCAGTACTGAGGGAGCGCTGCAGTGTCAGAGGGTCGGTACTGAGGGCGTGCTGCACTGTCATAGTGTCAGTGCTGAGGAAGCGCTGCACTGTCGGTGGGGTCGGTACTGATGGAGTGCTGCACTTTCTGGGGCTCAGTACTGAGGGAGTGCTGCACTGTCTGAGGGTCAGTACTTAGGGAATGCTGCACTGTCTGAGGGTCAGTACTGAGGGAGTGCTGCACTGTCATAGTGTCAGTACTGAGGAAGCACTGCACTGTTGGTGGGGTCAGTACTGAGGGAGTGCTGCACTATTGGTGGGGTCAGTGCTGAGGGAGTGCTGCACTGTCGGGGGGGTCAGTGCTGAGGGAATGCTGCACTGTCTGAGGGTCAGTACTGAGGGAGTGCTGCACTGTCAGAGGGTCAGTACTAAGACAGTGCTGCACTGTCAGAGGATCAATACTGAGGGAGTGCTGCACTGTCAGAGGGTCATTACTGAGGGAGTGCTGCACTGTCAGAGGGTCAGTACTGAGGGAGTGCTGCACTGTCAGAGGATCAATACTGAGGGAGTGCTGCACTGTCAGAGGGTCAGTACTGAGGGAGTGCTGCACTGTCAGAGGATCAATACTGAGGGAGGGCTGCACTTTCAGAGGGTCAGTACTGAGGGCGTGCTGCACTGTCAGACATCTGTACTGAGGGAGTGCTGCACTGTCATAGTGTCAGTGCAGAGGGAGTGCTGCACTGTCATAGTGTCAGTACTGAGGAAGCGCTGCACTGTCGGTGGGGTCGGTACTGATGGAGTGCTGCACTTTCTGGGGCTCAGTACTGAGGGAGTGCTGCACTGTCTGAGGGTCAGTACTTAGGGAATGCTGCACTGTCTGAGGGTCAGTACTGAGGGAGTGCTGCACTGTCATAGTGTCAGTACTGAGGAAGCACTGCACTGTCGGTGGGGTTAGTACTGAGGGAGTGCTGCACTGTTGGTGGGGTCAGTGCTGAGGGAGTGCTGCACTGTCGGGGGGGTCAGTACTGAGGGAATGCTGCACTGTCTGAGAGTCAGTACTGAGGGAGTGCTGCACTGTCAGAGGGTCAGTAATAAGACAGTGCTGCACTGTCAGAGGATCAATACTGAGGGAGTGCTGCACTGTCAGAGGGTCATTACTGAGGGAGTGCTGCACTGTCAGAGGGTCAGTACTGAGGGAGTGCTGCACATTCAGAGTATCAATACTGAGGGAGTGCTGCACTGTCAGAGGGTCATTACTGAGGGAGTGCTGCACTGTCAGAGGGTCAGTACTGAGGGAGTGCTGCACTGTCAGAGGATCAATACTGAGGGAGTGCTGCACTCTCAGATGGTCAGTACTGAGGGCGTGCTGCACTGTCAGACATCAGTACTGAGGGAGTGCTGCACTGTCATAATGTCAGTGCAGAGGGAGTGCTGCACTGTCATAGTGTCAGTACTGAGGAAGCGCTGCACTGTCGGTGGGGTCGGTACTGATGGAGTGCTGCACCTTCTGGGGCTCAGTACTGAGGTAGTGCTGCACTGTCTGAGGGTCAGTACTTAGGGATTGCTGCACTGTCTGATGGTCAGTACTGAGGGAGTGCTGCACTGTCAGAGGGTCAGTACTGAGTGTGTGCTGCACTGTCAGAGGATCATTACTGAGGGAGTGCTGCACTTTCAGAGGGTCAGTACTGAGGGAGTGCTGCACTGTCATAGTGTCAGTACTGAGGGAGTGCTGCACTGTCATAGTGTCAGTGCTGAGGAAGCGCTGCACTGTCGGTGGGGTCAGTACTGAGGGAGTGCTGCACTGTCTCGGGGGTCAGTACTGAGGGCGTGCCGCACTGTCAGAGGGTCAGTAGTGAGGGATTGCTGCACTGTCTGGGGGCTGAGTACTGAGGGAGTGCTGCATTGTTGGAGGGTAATTACTGAGGGAGTGCTGAACTGCCTGCGGTTCAGTACTGACCAAGTGCTGCATATCAGAGGGTCAGTACTGAGGGAATGTTGCACTGTCTGAGGGTCAATACTGAGGGAGTGCTGCACTGTCTGGGGGGTCAGTACTGAGGGAGTGCTGCACTGTCGGGGTTCAGTACTGAGGGAATGCTGCACTGTCAGAGGGTCAGTACTGATTGAGTGCTGCACTGTCAGAGAGTCAGTAGTGAGGATTGCTGCACTGTCGGGGTGGTCAGTACTGAGGGAGTGCTGCACCGTCGGAGGCGTTCGGTACTGAGGGACTGCTGCACTGCTGGTGCGGTCAGTACGGAGTGATTTCTGCACTGTCGGGGGGTCAGTACAGAGTGAATTGTGCACTGTCAGAGGGTCAGTACTTAGGGAATGCTGCACTGTCTGAGGGTCAGTAATAAGACAGTGCTGCACTGTCAGAGGATCAATACTGAGGGAGTGCTGCACTGTCAGAGGGTCATTACTGAGGGAGTGCTGCACTGTCAGAGGGTCAGTACTGAGGGATTGCTGCACATTCAGAGTATCAATACTGAGGGAGTGCTGCACTGTCAGAGGGTCATTACTGAGGGAGTGCTGCACTGTCAGAGGGTCAGTACTGAGGGAGTGCTGCACTGTCAGAGGATCAATACTGAGGGAGTGCTGCACTCTCAGATGGTCAGTACTGAGGGCGTGCTGCACTGTCAGACATCAGTACTGAGGGAGTGCTGCACTGTCATAATGTCAGTGCAGAGGGAGTGCTGCACTGTCATAGTGTCAGTACTGAGGAAGCGCTGCACTGTCGGTGGGGTCGGTACTGATGGAGTGCTGCACCTTCTGGGGCTCAGTACTGAGGGAGTGCTGCACTGTCAGAGGGTCAGTAATAAGACAGTGCTGCACTGTCAGAGGATCAATACTGAGGGAGTGCTGCACTGTCAGAGGGTCATTACTGAGGGAGTGCTGCACTGTCAGAGGGTCAGTACTGAGGGAGTGCTGCACATTCAGAGTATCAATACTGAGGGAGTGCTGCACTGTCAGAGGGTCATTACTGAGGGAGTGCTGCACTGTCAGAGGGTCAGTACTGAGGGAGTGCTGCACTGTCAGAGGATCAATACTGAGGGAGTGCTGCACTCTCAGATGGTCAGTACTGAGGGCGTGCTGCACTGTCAGACATCAGTACTGAGGGAGTGCTGCACTGTCATAATGTCAGTGCAGAGGGAGTGCTGCACTGTCATAGTGTCAGTACTGAGGAAGCGCTGCACTGTCGGTGGGGTCGGTACTGATGGAGTGCTGCACCTTCTGGGGCTCAGTACTGAGGTAGTGCTGCACTGTCTGAGGGTCAGTACTTAGGGAATGCTGCACTGTCTGATGGTCAGTACTGAGGGAGTGCTGCACTGTCAGAGGGTCAGTACTGAGTGTGTGCTGCACTGTCAGAGGATCATTACTGAGGGAGTGCTGCACTTTCAGAGGGTCAGTACTGAGGGAGTGCTGCACTGTCATAGTGTCAGTACTGAGGGAGTGCTGCACTGTCATAGTGTCAGTGCTGAGGAAGCGCTGCACTGTCGGTGGGGTCAGTACTGAGGGAGTGCTGCACTGTCTCGGGGGTCAGTACTGAGGGCGTGCCGCACTGTCAGAGGGTCAGTAGTGAGGGATTGCTGCACTGTCTGGGGGCTGAGTACTGAGGGAGTGCTGCATTGTTGGAGGGTAATTACTGAGGGAGTGCTGAACTGCCTGCGGTTCAGTACTGACCAAGTGCTGCATATCAGAGGGTCAGTACTGAGGGAATGTTGCACTGTCTGAGGGTCAATACTGAGGGAGTGCTGCACTGTCTGGGGGGTCAGTACTGAGGGAGTGCTGCACTGTCGGGGTTCAGTACTGAGGGAATGCTGCACTGTCAGAGGGTCAGTACTGATTGAGTGCTGCACTGTCAGAGAGTCAGTAGTGAGGATTGCTGCACTGTCGGGGTGGTCAGTACTGAGGGAGTGCTGCACCGTCGGAGGCGTTCGGTACTGAGGGACTGCTGCACTGCTGGTGCGGTCAGTACGGAGTGATTTCTGCACTGTCGGGGGGTCAGTACAGAGTGAATTGTGCACTGTCAGAGGGTCAGTACGTAGGGAATGCTGCACTGTCTGAGGGTCAGTAATTAGACAGTGCTGCACTGTCAGAGGATCAATACTGAGGGAGTGCTGCACTGTCAGAGGGTCATTACTGAGGGAGTGCTGCACTGTCAGAGGGTCAGTACTGAGGGATTGCTGCACATTCAGAGTATCAATACTGAGGGAGTGCTGCACTGTCAGAGGGTCATTACTGAGGGAGTGCTGCACTGTCAGAGGGTCAGTACTGAGGGAGTGCTGCACTGTCAGAGGATCAATACTGAGGGAGTGCTGCACTCTCAGATGGTCAGTACTGAGGGAGTGCTGCACTGTCAGACATCAGTACTGAGGGAGTGCTGCACTGTCATAATGTCAGTGCAGAGGGAGTGCTGCACTGTCATAGTGTCAGTACTGAGGAAGCGCTGCACTGTCGGTGGGGTCGGTACTGATGGAGTGCTGCACCTTCTGGGGCTCAGTACTGAGGTAGTGCTGCACTGTCTGAGGGTCAGTACTTAGGGAATGCTGCACTGTCTGATGGTCAGTACTGAGGGAGTGCTGCACTGTCAGAGGGTCAGTACTGAGTGTGTGCTGCACTGTCAGAGGATCAATACTGAGGGAGTGCTGCACTTTCAGAGGGTCAGTACTGAGGGAGTGCTGCACTGTCATAGTGTCAGTACTGAGGGAGTGCTGCACTGTCATAGTGTCAGTGCTGAGGAAGCGCTGCACTGTCGGTGGGGTCAGTACTGAGGGAGTGCTGCACTGTCTCGGGGGTCAGTACTGAGGGCGTGCCGCACTGTCAGAGGGTCAGTAGTGAGGGATTGCTGCACTGTCTGGGGGCTGAGTACTGAGGGAGTGCTGCATTGTTGGAGGGTAATTACTGAGGGAGTGCTGAACTGCCTGCGGTTCAGTACTGACCAAGTGCTGCATATCAGAGGGTCAGTACTGAGGGAATGTTGCACTGTCTGAGGGTCAATACTGAGGGAGTGCTGCACTGTCTGGGGGGTCAGTACTGAGGGAGTGCTGCACTGTCGGGGTTCAGTACTGAGGGAATGCTGCACTGTCAGAGGGTCAGTACTGATTGAGTGCTGCACTGTCAGAGAGTCAGTAGTGAGGATTGCTGCACTGTCGGGGTGGTCAGTACTGAGGGAGTGCTGCACCGTCGGAGGCGTTCGGTACTGAGGGACTGCTGCACTGCTGGTGCGGTCAGTACGGAGTGATTTCTGCACTGTCGGGGGGTCAGTACAGAGTGAATTGTGCACTGTCAGAGGGTCAGTACTTAGGGAATGCTGCACTGTCTGAGGGTCAGTACTGAGGGAATGCTACACTGTCTGAGGGTCAGTACTGAGGGAGTGCTGCACTGTCAGAGGGTCAGTACTAAGACAGTTCTGCACTGTCAGAGGATCAATACTGAGGGATTGCTGCACTGTCAGAGGGTCATTACTGAGGGTGTGCTGCACTGTCAGAGGGTCAGTACTGAGGGAGTGCTGCACTGTCAGCGGATCAATACTGAGGGAGTGCTGCACTGTCAGAGGGTCATTACTGAGGGAGTGCTGCACTGTCAGAGGGTCAGTACTGAGGGAGTGCTGCACTGTCAGAGGATCAATACTGAGGGAGTGCTGCACTCTCAGAGGGTCAGTACTGAGGGCGTGCTGCACTGTCAGACATCAGTACTGAGGGAGTGCTGCACTGTCATAATGTCAGTGCAGAGGGAGTGCTGCACTGTCATAGTGTCAGTACTGAGGAAGCGCTGCACTGTCGGTGGGGTCGGTACTGATGGAGTGCTGCACTTTCTGGGGCTCAGTACTGAGGGAGTGCTGCACTGTCAGAGGGTCAGTACTGAGTGTGTGCTGCACTGTCAGAGGATCAATACTGAGGGAGTGCTGCACTGCCAGAGGGTCAGTACTGAGGGAGTGCTGCACTGTCATAGTGTCAGTACAGAGGGAGTGCTGCACTGTCATAGTGTCAGTGCTGAGGAAGCGCTGCACTGTCGGTGGGGTCAGTACTGAGGGAGTGCGGCACTGTCTCGGGGGTCAGTACTGAGGGCGTGCCACACTGTCAGAGGGTCAGTAGTGAGGGATTGCTGCACTGTCTGGGGTCTGAGTACTGAGGGAGTGCTGCATTGTTGAAGGGTAATTACTGAGGGAGTGCTGAACTGCCTGCGGTTCAGTACTGACCAAGTGCTGCATATCAGAGGGTCAGTACTGAGGGAATGCTGCACTGTCTGAGGGTCAATACTGAGGGAGTGCTGCACCGTCTGGGGGGGTCAGTGCTGAGGGAGTGCTGCACTGTCGGGGGTGTCAGTACTGAGGGAGTGTTGCATTGTTGAAGGGTCAGTACTGAGGGTGAGCCGCACTGTCGAGGGTGGTCAGTATTGAGGGAGTGCTGCATTGTTGGAGGGTCCGTACTGAGGGAGTGCCGCACTGTCACGGGGTAGGGGGTCAGTACTGAGGGAGTCCTGCACTGTCAGAGGGTCAATACTGAGGGAGTGATGCACCATCAGAGGGTCAATACTGAGGGAGTGCTGCACTGTCAGAGGGTCAATACTGAGGGAGTGCTGCACTGCCAGAGGGTCAGTACTGAGGGAATGCTGCATTGTTGGAGGGTCAGTACTGAGGGAGCGCTGCAGTGTCAGAGGGTCGGTACTGAGGGCGTGCTGCACAGTCAGATGTTCAGTACTGAGGGAGTGCTGCACGGTCGGTTGTGTCAGTACTGAGGAGGTGCTGCACTGTCGTGGGGGTCAGTGCTGAGGGAGTGCTGCACAGTCGGTGGATCAGTACTGAGGGAGTGCTGCGTTGTTGGAGGGTCAGTACTGAGGGAGTGCTGCACTGTCATAGTGTCATTACTGTGGAAGCACTGCACTGTCGGTGCGGTCAGTACTGAGGGAGTGCTGCACTGTCTGGTGGGTCAGTACTGAGGGAGTGCTGCACTGTCGGGGTTCAGTACTGAGGCAGTGCTGCATTGTCAGAGGTTCAGTACTGAGGGCGTTCTGCACTGTCGGGATTCAGTACTGAGGGAATGCTGCACTGTCAGAGGGTCAGTACGGAGGGAGTGCTGCACTGTCAGAGAGTCAGTAGTGAGGGATTACTGCACTGTTGGTGGGGTCAGTGCTGAGGGTGTGCTGCACTGTCGGGGGTGACAGTACTGAGGGAGTGCTGAACTGTCTGAGGGTCAGTACTTAGGGAATGCTGCACTGTCTGAGGGTCAGTACTGAGACAGTGCTGCACTGTCAGAGGATCAATACTGAGGGAGTGCTGCACTGTCAGAGGGTCAGTACTGAGGGAGTGCTGCACTGTCTGAGGGTCAGTACTGAGGGAGTGCTGCACTGTCAGAGGGTCATTACTGAGGGAGTGCTGCACTGTCAGAGGGTCAGTACTGAGGGAGTGCTGCATTGTCAGAGGGTCAGTACTGAGGGAGTGCTGCACTGTTGGGCGGGGTCAGTAATGAGGGAGTGCTGCACTGTCAGTGAGTCAGTACTGAGGGAGTGCTGCACTGTCGGGGTGGTCAGTAATGAGGGAGTGCTGCATTGTTGGAGGGTCAGTACTGAGGGAGCGCTGCAGTGTCAGATCGTCGGTACTGAGGGCGTGCTGCACTCTCAGAGGGTCAGTACTGAGGGAGTGCTGCACGGTCGGTTGTGTCATACTGAGGGAGTGCTGCACAGCCTTGGGTGTCGGCGCTGAGAGAGTGCTGCATTTTTGGAGGGTCAGCACTGAGGGAGTGCTGCACTGTCATAGTGTCAGTACTGAGGAAGCACTGCACTGTCGGTTCGGTCAGTACTGAGGGAGTGCTGCACTGTTGGTTGGGTCAGTGCTGAGGGAGTGCTGCACTGTCGGGGGGGTCAGTACTAAGCCAGTGCTGCACTGTCAGAGGATCAATACTGAGGGAGTGCTGCACTGTCAGAGGGTCAGTACTGAGGGAGTGCTGCACTGTCATAGTGTCAGTACTGAGGAATCGCTGCACTGTCTGGGGCTCAGTACTGAGGGAGTGCTGCACTGTCTGAGGGTCAGTACTTAGGGAATGCTGCACTATCTGAGGGTCAGTACTGCGACAGTGCTGCAGTGTCAGAGGATCAATACTGAGGGAGTGCTGCACTGTCAGAGGGTCAGTACTGAGTGAGTGCTGCACTGTCAGAGGATCAATACTGAGGGAGTGCTGCACTGTCAGAGGGTCAGTACTGAGTGACTGCTGCACTGTCAGAGGGTCAGTACTGAGGGAGCGCTGCACTGTCAGAGGGTCAGTACTGAGAGAGTGCCGCACTGTCGGGGGGGTTCAGTACTGAAGGAGTGCCGCACTGTCTGGGGGGTCAGTACTGAGGGAGTGCTGAACTGCCAGAGGGTCTGTACTGAGCAAATGCTGCATATCAGACGGTCAGTACTGAGGGAGTGCTGCACTGTCAGAGGGTCAGTACTGAGGGAGTGCTGCACTGTCAGAGGGTCAGTACTGAGGGAATGCTGCATTGTCAGAGGTTCAGTACTGAGGGCGTGCTGCTCAGTCGGTGGGGTCAGTACTGAGGGAGTGCTGCACTGTCGGGGGTGGTCTGTGCTGAGGGAGTGCAGCACTGTCAGAGAGTCAGTACTGAGGGAGTGCTGCACTGTCAGAGTTTCAGTACTGAGGGCGTGCTGCATGGTCGGTGGGGTCAGTACTGAGGGTGTGCTGCACTGTCGGGGGGGTTAGTGCTGAGGGAGTGCTGCACTGTTCGGGGGTTCAGTACTGAGGGAGTGCTGCACTGTTAGAGGGTCAGTACTGAGGGAGTGCAGCACTATCGGGGGGGGGTGGTTCAGTACTGAGTGAGTGCCGCACTGTCGGTGGGGTCAGTACTGTGGGCGTGCGGCACTGTCGGGGGGCTGTTCAGTACTGGGGGACTGCGGCACTGTTAGGGGGCTCAGTACTGAGGGAGTGCTGCATAGTTGGAGGGTCAGTACTGAGGGAGTGCTGCGCTGTCGGGGGGTAAATACTGAGGGAGTGCTGCACTGTCAGAGTGTCCGTACTGAGGGAGTGTTGCACTGTCAGAGGGTCAGTACTGAGGGAGTGCATCACTGTCGGGGGTTCAGTGCTGAGGGAGTGCTGAACTGCCAGCGGGTCAGTACTGACCAAGTGCTGCATATCAGAGGGTCTGAAATGAGGGAATGCTGGACTGTCTGGGTGTCAATACTGAGGCAATGCTGCACTGTCAGAGGGTCAGTACTGAGCAGTGCCGCACTGTCGGGGGGGTTCAGTACTGAAAGAGTGCCGCACTGAGGGGGGGGGGGTCAGTACTGAGGGAGTGCTGAACTGCCAGAGGGTCTGTACTGAGCAAGTGCTGCATATCAGACGGTCAGTACTGAGGGAATGCTGCACTGTCTGAGGGTCAGTACTGAGGGAGTGCTGCACTGTCTGAGGGTCAGTACGGAGGGAGTGCTGCACTGTCAGAGAGTCAGTACTGAAGGAGTGCCTGTCGGGGGGGTCAGTACAGCGAGTGCTACACTGTCTAAGGGTCAGTACTGAGGAAGCGCTGCACTGTCGGGGGGGTCAGTACTGAGGGATTACTGCACTGTCAGAGGGTCAATACTGTGGGAGTGCTGCACATTCAGTGGGTCAGTGCTGAGGGAGTGCTGCACTGTCAGGGTTCAGTACTGAGGGAGTGCTGCACTGTCGGGGGGTAAGTACTGATGGAATGCTGCACTGTCAGAGGGTCAGTACTGAGGGAGTGCTGCACTGTCAGAGGGTCGATACTGAGGGATTGCTGCACTGTCGGGGGGGTCAGTACTGAGGGAGTGCTGCACTCTCTGGGGGGGGTCAGTACTGAGGGAGTGCTGCACTGTCCGGGGGGTCAGTACTGAGTGAGTGCTGCACTGTTGGGGTTCAGTACTCAGGGAATGCTGCACTGTCTGAGGCTCAGTACTGAGGGAGTGCTGCACTGTCAGAGGGTCAGTGCTGAGGGAGTGCTGCACTGTCAGAGGGTCAATACTGTGGGAGTGCTGCACTTTCAGTGGGTCAGTGCTGAGGGAGTGCTGCACTGTCGGGGGGGTCAGTACTGATGGAGTGCTGCACTGTCAGAGGGTCAGTACTGAGGGAGTGCATCACTGTCGGGGGTTCAGTGCTGAGGGAGTGCTGAACTGCCAGCGGGTCAGTACTGACCAAGTGCTGCATATCAGAGGGTCTGAAATGAGGGAATGCTGCGCTGTCTGGGGGTCAATACTGAGGCAATGCTGCACTGTCAGAGGGTCAGTACTGAGCAGTGCCGCACTGTCGGGGGGGTTCAGTACTGAAAGAGTGCCGCACTGAGGGGGGGGGGTCAGTACTGAGGGAGTGCTGAACTGCCAGAGGGTCTGTACTGAGCAAGTGCTGCATATCAGACGGTCAGTACTGAGGGAATGCTGCACTGTCTGAGGGTCAGTACTGAGGGAGTGCTGCACTGTCTGAGGGTCAGTACGGAGGGAGTGCTGCACTGTCAGAGAGTCAGTACTGAAGGAGTGCCTGTCGGGGGGGTCAGTACAGCGAGTGCTACACTGTCTAAGGGTCAGTACTGAGGAAGCGCTGCACTGTCGGGGGGGTCAGTACTGAGGGATTACTGCACTGTCAGAGGGTCAATACTGTGGGAGTGCTGCACATTCAGTGGGTCAGTGCTGAGGGAGTGCTGCACTGTCAGGGTTCAGTACTGAGGGAGTGCTGCACTGTCGGGGGGTAAGTACTGATGGAATGCTGCACTGTCAGAGGGTCAGTACTGAGGGAGTGCTGCACTGTCAGAGGGTCGATACTGAGGGATTGCTGCACTGTCGGGGGGGTCAGTACTGAGGGAGTGCTGCACTCTCTGGGGGGGGGTCAGTACTGAGGGAGTGCTGCACTGTCCGGGGGGTCAGTACTGAGTGAGTGCTGCACTGTTGGGGTTCAGTACTCAGGGAATGCTGCACTGTCTGAGGCTCAGTACTGAGGGAGTGCTGCACTGTCAGAGGGTCAGTGCTGAGGGAGTGCTGCACTGTCGGGGGGGTCAGTACTGAGGGAGTGCTGCACTGTCAGAGGGTCAGTACTGAGGGAGTGCATCACTGTCGGGGGTTCAGTGCTGAGGGAGTGCTGAACTGCCAGCGGGTCAGTACTGACCAAGTGCTGCATATCAGAGGGTCTGAAATGAGGGAATGCTGCGCTGTCTGGGGGTCAATACTGAGGCAATGCTGCACTGTCAGAGGGTCAGTACTGAGCAGTGCCGCACTGTCGGGGGGGTTCAGTACTGAAAGAGTGCCGCACTGAGGGGGGAGGTCAGTACTGAGGGAGTGCTAAACTGCCAGAGGGTCTGTACTGAGCAAGTGCTGCATATCAGACGGTCAGTACTGAGGGAATGCTGCACTGTCTGAGGGTCAGTACTGAGGGAGTGCTGCACTGTCTGAGGGTCAGTACGGAGGGAGTGCTGCACTGTCAGAGAGTCAGTACTGAAGGAGTGCCTGTTGGGGGGGTCAGTACAGCGAGTGCTACACTGTCTAAGGGTCAGTACTGAGGAAGCGCTGCACTGTCGGGGGGGTCAGTACTGAGGGATTACTGCACTGTCAGAGGGTCAATACTGTGGGAGTGCTGCACATTCAGTGGGTCAGTGCTGAGGGAGTGCTGCACTGTCAGGGTTCAGTACTGAGGGACTGCTGCACTGTCGGGGGGTAAGTACTGATGGAATGCTGCACTGTCAGAGGGTCAGTACTGAGGGAGTGCTGCACTGTCAGAGGGTCGATACTGAGGGATTGCTGCACTGTCGGGGGGGTCAGTACTGAGGGAGTGCTGCACTCTCTGGGGGGGGTCAGTACTGAGGGAGTGCTGCACTGTCCGGGGGGTCAGTACTGAGTGAGTGCTGCACTGTTGGGGTTCAGTACTCAGGGAATGCTGCACTGTCTGAGGCTCAGTACTGAGGGAGTGCTGCACTGTCAGAGGGTCAGTGCTGAGGGAGTGCTGCACTGTCAGAGGGTCAATACTGTGGGAGTGCTGCACTTTCAGTGGGTCAGTGCTGAGGGAGTGCTGCACTGTCGGGGGGGTCAGTACTGAGGGAGTGCTGCACTGTCAGAGGGTCAGTACTGAGGGAGTGCTGCACTGTCAGAGGGTCGATACTGAGGGATTGCTGCACTGTCGGGGGGGTCAGTACTGAGGGAGTGCTGCACTGTCCGGGGGGTCAGTACTGAGTGAGTGCTGCACTGTTGGGGTTCAGTACTCAGGGAATGCTGCACTGTCTGAGGCTCAGTACTGAGGGAGTGCTGCACTGTCAGAGGGTCAGTACTGAGGGAGTGCTGCACTGTCAGAGGGTCAGTACTGAGGGACTGCTGCACTGTCAGCGGTTCAGTACTGAGGGCGTGCTGCACTGTTGGTGACGTCAGTACTGAGGGAGTGCTGCACTGTCGGGGGTGGTTAGTGCTGAGGGAGTGCTGCATTGTTGGAGGGTCAGTACTGAAGGAGTGCTGCACTGTCAGGGTGTCAGTACTGCGGGAGTGTGGCACTGTCGGGGGGGGGGGGGGTCAGTACTGAGGGAGTGCTGAACTGCCAGAGGGTCATTACTGAACAAGTGCTGCATATCAGAGAGTCAGTATGTGGGAATTCTGCACTATCAGAGGGTCAGTACTGAGGGAGTGCTGCACTGTCAGAGCATCAGTACTGAGGGAGTGCTGCACTGTTGGTTAGGGGTCAGTTCTGAGGGAGTGCTGCACTGCCAGAGGGTCACTGCTGAGGGTGTGCTGCTCTGTCAGAGGGTCTTTACTGAGGGAATGCTGCTCTATTAGAGGGTCAATATTGAGGGGGTACTGCACTGTCAGAGGATCAGTACTGAGGGAATGCTGCACTGTCAGTGGGTCAGTACTGAGGAAATGTTACACTATCAGAGAATCAATACTGTGGGAGTGCTGCACTTTCAGTGGGTCAGTGCTGAGGGAGTGCTGCACTGTCGGGGGGGTCAGTACTGAGGGAGTGCTGCACTGTCAGAGGGTCAGTACTGAGGAAGCGCTGCACTGTCGGGGGGGTCAGTACTGAGGGATTACTGCACTGTCAGAGGGTCAATACTGTGGGAGTGCTGCACATTCAGTGGGTCAGTGCTGAGGGAGTGCTGCACTGTCAGGGTTCAGTACTGAGGGACTGCTGCACTGTCGGGGGGTAAGTACTGATGGAATGCTGCACTGTCAGAGGGTCAGTACTGAGGGAGTGCTGCACTGTCAGAGGGTCGATACTGAGGGATTGCTGCACTGTCGGGGGGGTCAGTACTGAGGGAGTGCTGCACTCTCTGGGGGGGGTCAGTACTGAGGGAGTGCTGCACTGTCCGGGGGGTCAGTACTGAGTGAGTGCTGCACTGTTGGGGTTCAGTACTCAGGGAATGCTGCACTGTCTGAGGCTCAGTACTGAGGGAGTGCTGCACTGTCAGAGGGTCAGTGCTGAGGGAGTGCTGCACTGTCAGAGGGTCAATACTGTGGGAGTGCTGCACTTTCAGTGGGTCAGTGCTGAGGGAGTGCTGCACTGTCGGGGGGGTCAGTACTGAGGGAGTGCTGCACTGTCAGAGGGTCAGTACTGAGGGAGTGCTGCACTGTCAGAGGGTCGATACTGAGGGATTGCTGCACTGTCGGGGGGGTCAGTACTGAGGGAGTGCTGCACTGTCCGGGGGGTCAGTACTGAGTGAGTGCTGCACTGTTGGGGTTCAGTACTCAGGGAATGCTGCACTGTCTGAGGCTCAGTACTGAGGGAGTGCTGCACTGTCAGAGGGTCAGTACTGAGGGAGTGCTGCACTGTCAGAGGGTCAGTACTGAGGGACTGCTGCACTGTCAGCGGTTCAGTACTGAGGGCGTGCTGCACTGTTGGTGACGTCAGTACTGAGGGAGTGCTGCACTGTCGGGGGTGGTTAGTGCTGAGGGAGTGCTGCATTGTTGGAGGGTCAGTACTGAAGGAGTGCTGCACTGTCAGGGTGTCAGTACTGCGGGAGTGTGGCACTGTCGGGGGGGGGGGGGTCAGTACTGAGGGAGTGCTGAACTGCCAGAGGGTCATTACTGAACAAGTGCTGCATATCAGAGAGTCAGTATGTGGGAATTCTGCACTATCAGAGGGTCAGTACTGAGGGAGTGCTGCACTGTCAGAGCATCAGTACTGAGGGAGTGCTGCACTGTTGGTTAGGGGTCAGTTCTGAGGGAGTGCTGCACTGCCAGAGGGTCACTGCTGAGGGTGTGCTGCTCTGTCAGAGGGTCTTTACTGAGGGAATGCTGCTCTATTAGAGGGTCAATATTGAGGGGGTACTGCACTGTCAGAGGATCAGTACTGAGGGAATGCTGCACTGTCAGTGGGTCAGTACTGAGGAAATGTTACACTATCAGAGAATCAATACTGTGGGAGTGCTGCACTTTCAGTGGGTCAGTGCTGAGGGAGTGCTGCACTGTCGGGGGGGTCAGTACTGAGGGAGTGCTGCACTGTCAGAGGGTCAGTACTGAGGGAGTGCATCACTGTCGGGGGTTCAGTGCTGAGGGAGTGCTGAACTGCCAGCGGGTCAGTACTGACCAAGTGCTGCATATCAGAGGGTCTGAAATGAGGGAATGCTGGACTGTCTGGGTGTCAATACTGAGGCAATGCTGCACTGTCAGAGGGTCAGTACTGAGCAGTGCCGCACTGTCGGGGGGGTTCAGTACTGAAAGAGTGCCGCACTGAGGGGGGGGGGTCAGTACTGAGGGAGTGCTGAACTGCCAGAGGGTCTGTACTGAGCAAGTGCTGCATATCAGACGGTCAGTACTGAGGGAATGCTGCACTGTCTGAGGGTCAGTACTGAGGGAGTGCTGCACTGTCTGAGGGTCAGTACGGAGGGAGTGCTGCACTGTCAGAGAGTCAGTACTGAAGGAGTGCCTGTCGGGGGGGTCAGTACAGCGAGTGCTACACTGTCTAAGGGTCAGTACTGAGGAAGCGCTGCACTGTCGGGGGGGTCAGTACTGAGGGATTACTGCACTGTCAGAGGGTCAATACTGTGGGAGTGCTGCACATTCAGTGGGTCAGTGCTGAGGGAGTGCTGCACTGTCAGGGTTCAGTACTGAGGGAGTGCTGCACTGTCGGGGGGTAAGTACTGATGGAATGCTGCACTGTCAGAGGGTCAGTACTGAGGGAGTGCTGCACTGTCAGAGGGTCGATACTGAGGGATTGCTGCACTGTCGGGGGGGTCAGTACTGAGGGAGTGCTGCACTCTCTGGGGGGGGTCAGTACTGAGGGAGTGCTGCACTGTCCGGGGGGTCAGTACTGAGTGAGTGCTGCACTGTTGGGGTTCAGTACTCAGGGAATGCTGCACTGTCTGAGGCTCAGTACTGAGGGAGTGCTGCACTGTCAGAGGGTCAGTGCTGAGGGAGTGCTGCACTGTTAGAGGGTCAATACTGTGGGAGTGCTGCACTTTCAGTGGGTCAGTGCTGAGGGAGTGCTGCACTGTCGGGGGGGTCAGTACTGATGGAGTGCTGCACTGTCAGAGGGTCAGTACTGAGGGAGTGCATCACTGTCGGGGGTTCAGTGCTGAGGGAGTGCTGAACTGCCAGCGGGTCAGTACTGACCAAGTGCTGCATATCAGAGGGTCTGAAATGAGGGAATGCTGCGCTGTCTGGGGGTCAATACTGAGGCAATGCTGCACTGTCAGAGGGTCAGTACTGAGCAGTGCCGCACTGTCGGGGGGGTTCAGTACTGAAAGAGTGCCGCACTGAGGGGGGGGGTCAGTACTGAGGGAGTGCTGAACTGCCAGAGGGTCTGTACTGAGCAAGTGCTGCATATCAGACGGTCAGTACTGAGGGAATGCTGCACTGTCTGAGGGTCAGTACTGAGGGAGTGCTGCACTGTCTGAGGGTCAGTACGGAGGGAGTGCTGCACTGTCAGAGAGTCAGTACTGAAGGAGTGCCTGTCGGGGGGGTCAGTACAGCGAGTGCTACACTGTCTAAGGGTCAGTACTGAGGAAGCGCTGCACTGTCGGGGGGGTCAGTACTGAGGGATTACTGCACTGTCAGAGGGTCAATACTGTGGGAGTGCTGCACATTCAGTGGGTCAGTGCTGAGGGAGTGCTGCACTGTCAGGGTTCAGTACTGAGGGAGTGCTGCACTGTCGGGGGGTAAGTACTGATGGAATGCTGCACTGTCAGAGGGTCAGTACTGAGGGAGTGCTGCACTGTCAGAGGGTCGATACTGAGGGATTGCTGCACTGTCGGGGGGGTCAGTACTGAGGGAGTGCTGCACTCTCTGGGGGGGGGTCAGTACTGAGGGAGTGCTGCACTGTCCGGGGGGTCAGTACTGAGTGAGTGCTGCACTGTTGGGGTTCAGTACTCAGGGAATGCTGCACTGTCTGAGGCTCAGTACTGAGGGAGTGCTGCACTGTCAGAGGGTCAGTGCTGAGGGAGTGCTGCACTGTCAGAGGGTCAATACTGTGGGAGTGCTGCACTTTCAGTGGGTCAGTGCTGAGGGAGTGCTGCACTGTCGGGGGGGTCAGTACTGAGGGAGTGCTGCACTGTCAGAGGGTCAGTACTGAGGGAGTGCATCACTGTCGGGGGTTCAGTGCTGAGGGAGTGCTGAACTGCCAGCGGGTCAGTACTGACCAAGTGCTGCATATCAGAGGGTCTGAAATGAGGGAATGCTGCGCTGTCTGGGGGTCAATACTGAGGCAATGCTGCACTGTCAGAGGGTCAGTACTGAGCAGTGCCGCACTGTCGGGGGGGTTCAGTACTGAAAGAGTGCCGCACTGAGGGGGGAGGTCAGTACTGAGGGAGTGCTAAACTGCCAGAGGGTCTGTACTGAGCAAGTGCTGCATATCAGACGGTCAGTACTGAGGGAATGCTGCACTGTCTGAGGGTCAGTACTGAGGGAGTGCTGCACTGTCTGAGGGTCAGTACGGAGGGAGTGCTGCACTGTCAGAGAGTCAGTACTGAAGGAGTGCCTGTTGGGGGGGTCAGTACAGCGAGTGCTACACTGTCTAAGGGTCAGTACTGAGGAAGCGCTGCACTGTCGGGGGGGTCAGTACTGAGGGATTACTGCACTGTCAGAGGGTCAATACTGTGGGAGTGCTGCACATTCAGTGGGTCAGTGCTGAGGGAGTGCTGCACTGTCAGGGTTCAGTACTGAGGGACTGCTGCACTGTCGGGGGGTAAGTACTGATGGAATGCTGCACTGTCAGAGGGTCAGTACTGAGGGAGTGCTGCACTGTCAGAGGGTCGATACTGAGGGATTGCTGCACTGTCGGGGGGGGTCAGTACTGAGGGAGTGCTGCACTCTCTGGGGGGGGTCAGTACTGAGGGAGTGCTGCACTGTCCGGGGGGTCAGTACTGAGTGAGTGCTGCACTGTTGGGGTTCAGTACTCAGGGAATGCTGCACTGTCTGAGGCTCAGTACTGAGGGAGTGCTGCACTGTCAGAGGGTCAGTGCTGAGGGAGTGCTGCACTGTCAGAGGGTCAATACTGTGGGAGTGCTGCACTTTCAGTGGGTCAGTGCTGAGGGAGTGCTGCACTGTCGGGGGGGTCAGTACTGAGGGAGTGCTGCACTGTCAGAGGGTCAGTACTGAGGGAGTGCTGCACTGTCAGAGGGTCGATACTGAGGGATTGCTGCACTGTCGGGGGGGTCAGTACTGAGGGAGTGCTGCACTGTCCGGGGGGTCAGTACTGAGTGAGTGCTGCACTGTTGGGGTTCAGTACTCAGGGAATGCTGCACTGTCTGAGGCTCAGTACTGAGGGAGTGCTGCACTGTCAGAGGGTCAGTACTGAGGGAGTGCTGCACTGTCAGAGGGTCAGTACTGAGGGACTGCTGCACTGTCAGCGGTTCAGTACTGAGGGCGTGCTGCACTGTTGGTGACGTCAGTACTGAGGGAGTGCTGCACTGTCGGGGGTGGTTAGTGCTGAGGGAGTGCTGCATTGTTGGAGGGTCAGTACTGAAGGAGTGCTGCACTGTCAGGGTGTCAGTACTGCGGGAGTGTGGCACTGTCGGGGGGGGGGGGGTCAGTACTGAGGGAGTGCTGAACTGCCAGAGGGTCATTACTGAACAAGTGCTGCATATCAGAGAGTCAGTATGTGGGAATTCTGCACTATCAGAGGGTCAGTACTGAGGGAGTGCTGCACTGTCAGAGCATCAGTACTGAGGGAGTGCTGCACTGTTGGTTAGGGGTCAGTTCTGAGGGAGTGCTGCACTGCCAGAGGGTCACTGCTGAGGGTGTGCTGCTCTGTCAGAGGGTCTTTACTGAGGGAATGCTGCTCTATTAGAGGGTCAATATTGAGGGGGTACTGCACTGTCAGAGGATCAGTACTGAGGGAATGCTGCACTGTCAGTGGGTCAGTACTGAGGAAATGTTACACTATCAGAGAATCAATACTGTGGGAGTGCTGCACTTTCAGTGGGTCAGTGCTGAGGGAGTGCTGCACTGTCGGGGGGGTCAGTACTGAGGGAGTGCTGCACTGTCAGAGGGTCAGTACTGAGGAAGCGCTGCACTGTCGGGGGGGTCAGTACTGAGGGATTACTGCACTGTCAGAGGGTCAATACTGTGGGAGTGCTGCACATTCAGTGGGTCAGTGCTGAGGGAGTGCTGCACTGTCAGGGTTCAGTACTGAGGGACTGCTGCACTGTCGGGGGGTAAGTACTGATGGAATGCTGCACTGTCAGAGGGTCAGTACTGAGGGAGTGCTGCACTGTCAGAGGGTCGATACTGAGGGATTGCTGCACTGTCGGGGGGGTCAGTACTGAGGGAGTGCTGCACTCTCTGGGGGGGGTCAGTACTGAGGGAGTGCTGCACTGTCCGGGGGGTCAGTACTGAGTGAGTGCTGCACTGTTGGGGTTCAGTACTCAGGGAATGCTGCACTGTCTGAGGCTCAGTACTGAGGGAGTGCTGCACTGTCAGAGGGTCAGTGCTGAGGGAGTGCTGCACTGTCAGAGGGTCAATACTGTGGGAGTGCTGCACTTTCAGTGGGTCAGTGCTGAGGGAGTGCTGCACTGTCGGGGGGGTCAGTACTGAGGGAGTGCTGCACTGTCAGAGGGTCAGTACTGAGGGAGTGCTGCACTGTCAGAGGGTCGATACTGAGGGATTGCTGCACTGTCGGGGGGGTCAGTACTGAGGGAGTGCTGCACTGTCCGGGGGGTCAGTACTGAGTGAGTGCTGCACTGTTGGGGTTCAGTACTCAGGGAATGCTGCACTGTCTGAGGCTCAGTACTGAGGGAGTGCTGCACTGTCAGAGGGTCAGTACTGAGGGAGTGCTGCACTGTCAGAGGGTCAGTACTGAGGGACTGCTGCACTGTCAGCGGTTCAGTACTGAGGGCGTGCTGCACTGTTGGTGACGTCAGTACTGAGGGAGTGCTGCACTGTCGGGGGTGGTTAGTGCTGAGGGAGTGCTGCATTGTTGGAGGGTCAGTACTGAAGGAGTGCTGCACTGTCAGGGTGTCAGTACTGCGGGAGTGTGGCACTGTCGGGGGGGGGGGGTCAGTACTGAGGGAGTGCTGAACTGCCAGAGGGTCATTACTGAACAAGTGCTGCATATCAGAGAGTCAGTATGTGGGAATTCTGCACTATCAGAGGGTCAGTACTGAGGGAGTGCTGCACTGTCAGAGCATCAGTACTGAGGGAGTGCTGCACTGTTGGTTAGGGGTCAGTTCTGAGGGAGTGCTGCACTGCCAGAGGGTCACTGCTGAGGGTGTGCTGCTCTGTCAGAGGGTCTTTACTGAGGGAATGCTGCTCTATTAGAGGGTCAATATTGAGGGGGTACTGCACTGTCAGAGGATCAGTACTGAGGGAATGCTGCACTGTCAGTGGGTCAGTACTGAGGAAATGTTACACTATCAGAGAATCAATACTGTGGGAGTGCTGCACTTTCAGTGGGTCAGTGCTGAGGGAGTGCTGCACTGTCGGGGGGGTCAGTACTGAGGGAGTGCTGCACTGTCAGAGGGTCAGTACTGAGGGAGTGCATCACTGTCGGGGGTTCAGTGCTGAGGGAGTGCTGAACTGCCAGCGGGTCAGTACTGACCAAGTGCTGCATATCAGAGGGTCTGAAATGAGTGAATGCTGCGCTGTCTGGGGGTCAATACTGAGGCAATGCTGCACTGTCAGAGGGTCAGTACTGAGCAGTGCCGCACTGTCGGAGGGGTTCAGTACTGAAAGAGTGCCGCACTGAGGGGGGAGGTCAGTACTGAGGGAGTGCTAAACTGCCAGAGGGTCTGTACTGAGCAAGTGCTGCATATCAGACGGTCAGTACTGAGGGAATGCTGCACTGTCTGAGGGTCAGTACTGAGGGAGTGCTGCACTGTCTGAGGGTCAGTACGGAGGGAGTGCTGCACTGTCAGAGAGTCAGTACTGAAGGAGTGCCTGTCGGGGGGGTCAGTACAGCGAGTGCTACACTGTCTAAGGGTCAGGACTGAGGAAGCGCTGCACTGTCGGGGGGGTCAGTACTGAGGGATTACTGCACTGTCAGAGGGTCAATACTGTGGGAGTGCTGCACATTCAGTGGGTCAGTGCTGAGGGAGTGCTGCACTGTCAGGGTTCAGTACTGAGGGACTGCTGCACTGTCGGGGGGTAAGTACTGATGGAATGCTGCACTGTCAGAGGGTCAGTACTGAGGGAGTGCTGCACTGTCAGAGGGTCGATACTGAGGGATTGCTGCACTGTCGGGGGGGTCAGTACTGAGGGAGTGCTGCACTCTCTGGGGAGGGTCAGTACTGAGGGAGTGCTGCACTGTCCGGGGGGTCAGTACTGAGTGAGTGCTGCACTGTTGGGGTTCAGTACTCAGGGAATGCTGCACTGTCTGAGGTTCAGTACTGAGGGAGTGCTGCACTGTCAGAGGGTCAGTGCTGAGGGAGTGCTGCACTGTCAGAGGGTCAATACTGTGGGAGTGCTGCACTTTCAGTGGGTCAGTGCTGAGGGAGTGCTGCACTGTCGGTGGGGTCAGTACTGAGGGAGTGCTGCACTGTCAGAGGGTCGTAACTGAGGGAGTGCTGCACTGTCAGAGGGTCGATACTGAGGGATTGCTGCACTGTCGGGGGGGTCAGTACTGAGGGAGTGCTGCACTGTCCGGGGGGTCAGTACTGAGTGAGTGCTGCACTGTTGGGGTTCAGTACTCAGGGAATGCTGCACTGTCTGAGGCTCAGTACTGAGGGAGTGCTGCACTGTCAGAGGGTCAGTACTGAGGGAGTGCTGCACTGTCAGAGGGTCAGTACTGAGGGACTGCTGCACTGTCAGCGGTTCAGTACTGAGGGCGTGCTGCACTGTTGGTGACGTCAGTACTGAGGGAGTGCTGCACTGTCGGGGGTGGTTAGTGCTGAGGGAGTGCTGCATTGTTGGAGGGTCAGTACTGAAGGAGTGCTGCACTGTCAGGGTGTCAGTACTGCGGGAGTGTGGCACTGTCGGGGGGGGGGGGGTCAGTACTGAGGGAGTGCTGAACTGCCAGAGGGTCATTACTGAACAAGTGCTGCATATCAGAGAGTCAGTATGTGGGAATTCTGCACTATCAGAGGGTCAGTACTGAGGGAGTGCTGCACTGTCAGAGCATCAGTACTGAGGGAGTGCTGCACTGTTGGTTAGGGGTCAGTTCTGAGGGAGTGCTGCACTGCCAGAGGGTCACTGCTGAGGGTGTGCTGCTCTGTCAGAGGGTCTTTACTGAGGGAATGCTGCTCTATTAGAGGGTCAATATTGAGGGGGTACTGCACTGTCAGAGGATCAGTACTGAGGGAATGCTGCACTGTCAGTGGGTCAGTACTGAGGAAATGTTACACTATCAGAGAATCAATACTGTGGGAGTGCTGCATTTTCAGTGGGTCAGTGCTGAGGGAGTGCTGCACTGTCGGGGGGGTCAGTACTGAGGGAGTGCTGCACTGTCAGAGGGTCAGTACTGAGGGAGTGCATCACTGTCGGGGGTTCAGTGCTGAGGGAGTGCTGAACTGCCAGCGGGTCAGTACTGACCAAGTGCTGCATATCAGAGGGTCTGAAATGAGTGAATGCTGCGCTGTCTCGGGGTCAATACTGAGGCAATGCTGCACTGTCAGAGGGTCAGTACTGAGCAGTGCCGCACTGTCGGAGGGGTTCAGTACTGAAAGAGTGCCGCACTGAGGGGGGAGGTCAGTACTGAGGGAGTGCTAAACTGCCAGAGGGTCTGTACTGAGCAAGTGCTGCATATCAGACGGTCAGTACTGAGGGAATGCTGCACTGTCTGAGGGTCAGTACTGAGGGAGTGCTGCACTGTCTGAGGGTCAGTACGGAGGGAGTGCTGCACTGTCAGAGAGTCAGTACTGAAGGAGTGCCTGTCGGGGGGGTCAGTACAGCGAGTGCTACACTGTCTAAGGGTCAGGACTGAGGAAGCGCTGCACTGTCGGGGGGGTCAGTACTGAGGGATTACTGCACTGTCAGAGGGTCAATACTGTGGGAGTGCTGCACATTCAGTGGGTCAGTGCTGAGGGAGTGCTGCACTGTCAGGGTTCAGTACTGAGGGACTGCTGCACTGTCGGGGGGTAAGTACTGATGGAATGCTGCACTGTCAGAGGGTCAGTACTGAGGGAGTGCTGCACTGTCAGAGGGTCGATACTGAGGGATTGCTGCACTGTCGGGGGGGTCAGTACTGAGGGAGTGCTGCACTCTCTGGGGGGGGTCAGTACTGAGGGAGTGCTGCACTGTCCGGGGGGTCAGTACTGAGTGAGTGCTGCACTGTTGGGGTTCAGTACTCAGGGAATGCTGCACTGTCTGAGGTTCAGTACTGAGGGAGTGCTGCACTGTCAGAGGGTCAGTGCTGAGGGAGTGCTGCACTGTCAGAGGGTCAATACTGTGGGAGTGCTGCACTTTCAGTGGGTCAGTGCTGAGGGAGTGCTGCACTGTCGGTGGGGTCAGTACTGAGGGAGTGCTGCACTGTCAGAGGGTCGTAACTGAGGGAGTGCTGCACTGTCAGAGGGTCGATACTGAGGGATTGCTGCACTGTCGGGGGGGTCAGTACTGAGGGAGTGCTGCACTCTCTGGGGGGGTCAGTACTGAGGGAGTGCTGCATTGTTGGAGGGTCAGTACTGAAGGAGTGCTGCACTGTCAGGGTGTCAGTACTGCGGGAGTGTGGCACTGTCGGGGGGGGGTCAGTACTGAGGGAGTGCTGAACTGCCAGAGGGTCATTACTGAACAAGTGCTGCATATCAGAGAGTCAGTATGTGGGAATTCTGCACCATCAGAGGGTCAGTACTGAGGGAGTGCTGCACTGTCAGAGCATCAGTACTGAGGGAGTGCTGCACTGTTGGTTAGGGGTCAGTTCTGAGGGAGTGCTGCACTGCCAGAGGGTCACTGCTGAGGGTGTGCTGCTCTGTCAGAGGGTCTTTACTGAGGGAATGCTGCTCTATTAGAGGGTCAATATTGAGGGGGTACTGCACTGTCAGAGGATCAGTACTGAGGAAATGTTACACTATCAGAGAATCAATACTGAGGGAGTGCTGCACTGTCGGGGGGGTCAGTACTGAGGGAGTGCTGCACTGTCAGGGGGTCAGTACTGAGGGAGTGCTGCACTGTCGGTGGGGTCAGTACTGAGGGAGTGCTGCACTGTCAGGGGGTCAGTACTGAGGGAGTGCTGCACTGTCGGGGGGGTCAGTACTGAGGGAGTGCTGCACTGTCAGGGGGTCAGTACTGAGGGAGTGCTGCACTGTCAGACGGTCAGTACTGAGGGAGTGCTGCACTGTTGGGGGGGTCAGTGCAGAGAGAGTGCTGGACTGTCGGGGGGGTCAGTAGTGAGGGAGTGCTGCATTGTTGGAGGGTCATTACTGAGGGAATGCCGCACTGTCGGGTGGGGTCAGTACTGAGGGAGTGCTGCATTGTTGGTGGGTCAGTACTGAGGGAGTGCTGCATTGTTGGTGGGTCAGTACTGAGGGAGTGCCGCACTGTCGGGGGGGGGTCAGTACTGAGGGAGTGCTGCATTGTTGGTGGGTCAGTACTGAGGGAGTGCTGCATTGTTGGAGGGTCAGTACTGAGGGAGTGCCTCACTGTCGGGGGTGGTCAGTACTGAGGGAGTGCGGCACTGTCGGGGGAGGTCAATGCTGAGGGAGTGCTGCCCTGTCACAAGGTCGGTACTGAGGGAGTGCTGCACTGTCAGGGGGTCAGTACTGAGGGAGTGCTGCACTGTCGGGGGGGTCAGTACTGAGGGAGTGCTGCACTGTCAGGGGGTCAGTACTGAGGGAGTGCTGCACTGTCAGACGGTCAGTACTGAGGGAGTGCTGCACTGTTGGGGGGGTCAGTGCAGAGAGAGTGCTGGACTGTCGGGGGGGTCAGTAGTGAGGGAGTGCTGCATTGTTGGAGGGTCATTACTGAGGGAATGCCGCACTGTCGGGTGGGGTCAGTACTGAGGGAGTGCTGCATTGTTGGTGGGTCAGTACTGAGGGAGTGCTGCATTGTTGGTGGGTCAGTACTGAGGGAGTGCCGCACTGTCGGGGGGGGGTCAGTACTGAGGGAGTGCTGCATTGTTGGTGGGTCAGTACTGAGGGAGTGCTGCATTGTTGGAGGGTCAGTACTGAGGGAGTGCCTCACTGTCGGGGGTGGTCAGTACTGAGGGAGTGCGCCACTGTCGGGGGAGGTCAATGCTGAGGGAGTGCTGCCCTGTCACAAGGTCGGTACTGAGGGAGTGCTGCACTGTCAAAGATGCCATCTTTTGAATGAGCTGTGAAACTGGGGGCCTGTCTGCCATCTCAGATGGATATTGAAGGCTGCATGGCCAGAATTGAAGGAAGAGCATGGAGTTCACTCCACTGACTTGTCAAAAATATCAACCCTCACCTAACATTACTGAAGCAGACTAGTTGATCATTATCCCATTTCTGCTGTGGGAGCTTGCTATGTGAAAATGGCTGCCATTTTTCCTACACTACCACTGAGAGTACACTGCACAAGTAATTAATTAAATGTAAAGCTCTTTTCTGTGTCCTGAGGTTGCCAAAGTCCTTACATAAATGTAAGTTTTTGAGGTTTATTTTATTCACATGCCTGGCACTAAGAGATGTCTGCTCCATTTACCAAGCAGAGAAAGTCTTTGGTAGCAAATGTCCCCACAGTGTCAACGTCAGACAGAAAGGGACGAACTAAGCTACTGCCAGACTAAGGAGCGTCTGGGAATGGGTGAATGGGTGGGGGCTTCCCTGAGCTCTGTATCAAGGATGCTGCTCACCCGGGGGTGTAAACAGAAGTCATACCAGTGCTGCCCATGGAACCATAGCAGCAGAATGGGCAAGGCTTCGAAATGATTCGCGGCCAGTTTCTGTCACATGATTCTCGGATTGAAAGGTCTTGGAAATGAACCGCAGCACCGAGTTAATCCTTTTTCTTTGCTGCTAGTATTTTGTCCTGTAAGCAGGTCCGACTTGGTAGAATTTAAGATCTTAAGCTCTGCTTTTCTCCACCCTCTTATTATGTTTTATTTATTCATTCACAGGATGTGGGCGTCACTGGCTGTGCCAGCATTTATTGCCCATCCCTAATTGCTCCTTGAGAAGGTGGTGGGTGAGCTGCCTTCTTGAGCCGCTGCAGCCCATGTGGTGTAGGTCCACCCACAGTGCAGTTAGGGAGGGAGTTCCAGGATTTTGACCCAGCGACAGTGAAGGAACGGCCGATATATTTCCAAGTCAGGATGGTGTGTGGCTTGGGAGCAGTGGTGTTCTCATGCATCTGCTGCCCTTGTCCTTCTAGGCGGTAGAGGTTGCGGGTTTGGGAGGTGCTGGCAACCTTGGCAGGTTGCTGCAATGCACCTGATATAGCCACTGTGTACCACTGGTGGAGGAAGTAAAAAGTTAAGGTGGTGGAAGGGCTGCCAATCAAGCAGTGTTGAGATTCTTGAGTAGAGCAGAGAGACAGATAGATGGGAAGAAGATTCCCAAGCAAGCACCAAGTGTCATTCTCAAAAAGGTACAGAAGTTACAATCATATAAGCTTGAGGCATTAGAAGGAGGTCAGGCATTCCATTCTGTCTGTGCTGACCTTCTGCAAGAGTTATCCAGTTACTCCCACTCCCTTGTTATCCCCTCACTGCCCTGCAAATGTTTCCTTTCCAAGTATTTATCCAATTCCCTTTTGAAAGTTCCTATTGAATCTCCTTCCAGCGCCCTTTCAGACAGCACCATCACAACTACTCACTGTAAAAAGCAATTTCTCCTCCTATCCCCTCACCTTAAATCTTTGTCCTCTGATTAACAACCTTCCTGCCGGTGGAAGTAGCTGCTCCTTTGCTATCCTTTTGAACCCTTCATGATTTTGAACATCTCTATTAAATTCCTCCTTAACCTTTCCTGCTGTAAGGAGAACAATCGCTGCTTCTCTAGTCTCTCCACAGCCCTCAGATCGACAGAATAGTGAAACATTTCCATAAAAAGCAGAAATGATACTTGAATTTTTTTTATTCATTCATGGGACATGGACATCACTGGCTAGGCCAGCATTTATTGCCCATCCCTAATTGCCCTTGTTCTGAGGGCGTTTTAGAGTCAACCACAGTTGGGTCTGGAGTTATGTGTAGGCCAGACCAGTTAAGGACAGCAGATTTCCTTCCCTAAAGGACATTAGTGAACCAGATGGGTTTTTATGAGAATCAACTTTTAATTCCTATTTTTGTTGAATTCAAATTCCAGTATCTACCATGGTGGGGTGTGAACCCACGTCCCCAGAGGACTACCATGGGTCTCTGGATTACTAGTCCAGTGACTACGCCACCATCTCCCCAGTTGTTATGTTACTGCAATTGGTTAGCAACCTTGCTGGAAACAAAAAGCTGTGGGGGCAGGGCAATCTCAGCAGTAGCATACGTTCTAAATTTTCAGCCCTATGAATGATCAAAACCACAACAGAGCATTTAATTAGTGCCTTTAATGTAGTAAAACATCTCAAGATGCTTGGGAGCATAATCAGATAATTTGATACCAAGCAACATAAGGAGATATTTGGGCATATGTTCAAAAGCTTGGTCAGAAATGTAGGTTTTGGGGAGTGTCTTAAAGGAGGAAGAGGCTGAGATGTTTAGTGAGGGAATTCCAGAGTTTAGGATCCAGGCACCTGAAGGCATGGCCACCAGTGGTGGAGAGATTAAAATTGGGGATGTGAATTTCAGGATTGTGCAGCTGGAGATTGGAGAGACAGAGGGGCCATGGCAGAGCAAGGACAAGACTTAATGTCGAGGAATTGCCGGGCAGGGAGCCAGTGCAAGTGAGCAAAGGCAGGGGTGGTGGATGAATGGGAATGGGATGAATGAGAGTTATGACGGGGACAGCAGAGTTTACGGAAGGTAGAAAGCCGATCCGGAGAATTGGAATAGTCAAGACTGGATTGACAGAGGGCTGGATGAGGATTTGAACAGCCGATGAGCTGAGGCAGGGTGCAGTCAGATGACGTTAGGGAGGTAGAAGTAGGCAGCCTCGGGTGATGGAGCAGATTTGTGGTCGGAAGATCAACTGATCCACTCGGATTACCAGGGAGTGATATGACTGCCAGCAAGATGCTTTCACTGTGAGGTGTTGGCTTTAGTTAATTAAGTGCATGTTGTAAGGCACAAAAAGTCAGACCCAATCAAAGAGAAAATGCCTCTGAGGTTTGGAAGCAGATTAAATGGTCCCAACATTAAAAACACAAAAGCCACTCCAGTTACACATGTGGAGGCCTTTTATCCAAAGGCTAAACAAATAAAGGGATTGAATGCAGAGTTCACCGACTCAGATCAGGACTTCCTGTGATTCCAAACGCATAAACATCTGTGGACAGGAACAGATCGGCACATTCATCCACAAGCTGCTGTTTAGTTCTTGACATCAAACATCGAAGCAGTTTACTCAGTTTACAAACCCACTAAGTAAACAAGAAAACCTCCAGCCCTCTTTTCGCAAAGACCCCAATTATCAAATTAACCCTTTGACCGCCGCCTTCCATCCCACCTCACAAACACAGTGACACATGTTCAAAGGAGCATCAAATGCAACCATATGGATCGGGCTAAGGAGCAAAAAAGGGGCAGTCTCACTTCTAGGAATGTACTATAGAACCCCAAACAGTCAAGGAGATAGAGGAGCAAATATGTTGGCAACTCTCTGAGAAGTGCAAAGACCATAGGGCTGCAATAGTCGGGCATTTTAACTACCCCGCTCTTAACTGGAATAGTTTTAGTGTGAAAGGAAGGGGAGGGAACAGAATTCTTAAGGTGCATTCAGGAGAGCTTTTATGGTCAGTATGTAGCAAGCGCAACAAGAGGGGGCAAAGTTCTGGACTTAGTTTTAGGAAATGAAGCTGGGCAGGTGGAAGGAGTGACAGTGGGACAGCATTTTGGTGGTAGTGCTCATAATTTGGTTAGTGTTAACATAATTATGGAAAAGGACAAAGATTGAAAAAGGAGCTAAAGTTCTAAATTGGGGTAGGACCACTTTTACTAAGCTGAGGATTGATATAGCAATTGTGGTCTGGAAACAGCTACTTGAAGGTAAATCGGTGTCAGATCAGTGGGGGGTTGTACTGCGCCATCGCTCCAGGTCAGAAGGTGGTGGTGCTGAGGTCTCACAATCTGACCAGCTTGGACTCACCCTTGTGAGTGTGGAAATATCCCTCCCATCGTCCAGCAGGAGCCTAATGTTCAGGTTTCTCTCCCTCCAAGAATATCTCAATGCTCCCCCTGTTTTCCTTGATCCCATTGTGATTGTGGTGGATATACCCTTTGTTACCCCAAGAACATGGTGAGGTAGATGTGCCTATGTCCCATGTAGACCTCACCCCTCCCCATCTTGAGGACACTTGTCTGGCATACACCCCAACCCCCACTTCCAACAACCTCAAATGCCCCCACAATACCTTTAGCCCATATAAAGGCTGCAGTTGCCGCCCCCAACTGAGTGTTCCATCTGTGGCTCAGTATGATGCCAGGAACCACCCCACCCCCCCCCCCACCCCCCCCACCCCACCACCCTCAACCCCCACCCTCAACCCCCACTGTCCTGTGCACAACATCCTGGGCATGACTGAGATTGGACTGACATGCCCTCCCCCTGCCTGGACCAGGGCAAGGACAGTCTTTGCAAACTCAACATTCAAACACTTGTTCACTCCGCAATCCTCTCGTTCTGGCCCAAAGTCGCTTATGGGGGAGGTGGTGGCCTAGTGTATTGTCACTGGACTAGTATTCCAGGGGCCCAGGGTCATCCTCTGGGGACCTGGTTTGAATTCCACATCAGATGGTGAAATATGAATCCAACAAAAAACCTGGAGTGAAAAGTCTGATGGTGACCATTAAACCATTGTCGATTGTTGTAAAAATTCATCCGGTTCATTAATGTCCTTTAGGTCAGGAAATCTGCTGTCCTTACCCAGTCTGGCCTACATATGATTCCAGACCCACAGCAATGTGATTGGCTCTTAAATGCCCTCTGAACAAGGGCAATTAGGGATGGGCAATAAATGCTGGCCTAGCCAGAGATGTCCACATCCCACAAACAATTAAAAAAAAATGTCATTGTGTAACCGACTATCTCCCCTTTCAGACATTGAGGACACTTCCCCACTGACCCCCACCAGCAGCCCCTGTTCCCCCATCACCCCCTCAAGTCTCATATGTCTGAGTACAACCTTCCCCACTCTTACCCCAAAGTGCAGTCCTTACCCTGCAGTCCATTCCCATGCCTCAAGCCAGTTTCCCCCTTTCCCCAGTGGAGCCATGCCCTGCTGGACATTAAAAGCTGGTCATCGAGGTAGAGACTTGCCTCTGGCACCCACCCCGCTGAAAGCGATGTGATGTGGTGCTGCCTGTGAAGTCTGAGCTGCTGCAGGTGCTGTGTGACGCAAGGTAGGCAAGTGGACCTCGAAGTCACAAGTACAGTGCTTGTCACTTCTATACCGTTGTGAGACACATATGTCTATTTTGACAGCAACATGCCCTCTTGATCCAGCCTGGGGGAATGATTTTGTCAAGCAGCCCTTACAGTGAGGATGCAAATGTGTCAAAATGACATTCCCAACGTGCTGCAGTGGGAATTGGGGCCCGCTATGGATGGCTGGAGCAGATGATCCCGGACGACTCTTACAACAGCAAACTGATTGTTCCGATCTCGCGAAATTTTTCGCTTCCACCTTCAAGAGTGGGACTGGAAACTTTTCTTTTATATTCATTCCTGGGATGTGGGGCTTCGCTGGCTGGTCCAGCATTTAGTGCCCATCCCTAGTTGTCCTTGAGAAGGTGGTGGTGAGCTGCCTTCTTGAACCGTTGCAGTCCGTATGGTGTAGGTACACCCACAGTGCTGTTAGGGAGAGAGTTCCAGGATTTTGACCCAGCGACAGTGAAGGAACAGCGATATATTTCCAAGTCAGGATGGTGAGAGACTTGGAGGGGAACTTCCAGGTGGTGATGTTCCCATCTATCTGCTGCCCTTGTCCTTCTAGATGGTAGTGCTCATGGGTTTGGAAGGTACTGTCCAAAGAGGCTTGTTGAGTTCCTGCAGTGCATCTTCTAGATGGCATACACGGCTGCTACTGTATGTTGGTGGTGGAGGGAGTGAATGTTGAAGGTGATGTGTGGGGTGCCAATCAAGCGGGCTGCTTTGTCCTGGATGGTGTTGAGCTTCTTGAGTGTTGTGGGAGCTGCACTCATCCAGGCAAGTGGGGAATATTCCATCACACTCCTGACTTGTGCCTTGCAGATGGTGGACAGGCTTTGGGGAGTCAGGAGGTGAGTTACTTGCCACAGGATTCCCAGATTCTGACCTGCACTTGCGACCACAGTATTTATATGGCTTGTCCAGTTCAGTTTCTAGCCAATGGTAACCCCCAGGATGTTGCTAGTGGAGGATTCAATGATGGTAATGCTATTGAATGTCAAAGTGATGGACATTGAAGTCCCCCACCCAGAGTTCATTCTGTGCCCTTGCCACCCCCAGTACTTCCTCCAAGTGAGGCACTGATCCATCAGCTGAGGGAGGGCGGTACATGGTAATCAGCAGGAGGTTTCCTTGCCCACGTTTGAACTGATGCCATGAGACTTCCCAGGGCAACTCCCTCCTGACTGTATACCACTGTGTCACCACCTCTGCTGGGTCTGTCCTGCCGGTGGGACAGGACATACCCAGGGATGGAGATGGTGGTGTCTGGGGCATTATCTGTAATATACAATTCTGTCAGTATGTTGCTTGACTAGTGAATGTGGATTTAGTGAATGTGGAAATCAAAACACAAGAAGATCATCCATGAACTTATTGAATGGCAGAGCAGGCTCGAGGGGCCGAATGGTCTACTCCTGTTCCTATTTCTTATTACTCTGTGGGACAGCTCTTCCAATTTTGGCACATGCCCCAGCTGTTAGCGAAGAGGATTTTGCAGGGTAAACAGGGCTGAGTTTGCCATTGTAATTTCCGGTGCCTTGGTCGATGCTGGGTGGTCCGTCTGGTTTCATTCCTTATAGGCTTTTACCAGTTTGATACAACTAAGTGTCTTGCTCGGCCATTTCAGAATCAATCACATGACTCCGGATCTGGAGTCACCAATCCAGGTAAGGTTGGTAGATTTCCTTCCCAAAAGGGCATTCATGAACCAGAAGGGTTTTTATGACAATGGTTTCAAATTCCAGATTTTTATTGAATTCAAATTCAAATTCCATCACCTGCTGTGGCAAGATTCAAACCCAGGTTCCTGGAGCATTACCCTGGGTATCTAGATTTTTAGTCCAGTGACAATAACACTACACCAACACCTCCCCTAGTCCCTTTACTGCCCATTGTAGTTAAGGAGGAGGAGTGTGAAATATTGGATGTGATAAATATAGGGAGTGAGGAAGTATTACAGGGATTAGCATCCTTGAAATAGGATAAATCACCAGGGCCGAGTGAAATGTACCTCAGGCTGTTAAAAGAAGCCAGGGAAGATATAGCAGA
Organism: Carcharodon carcharias; assembly: GCF_017639515.1. Classification (NCBI taxonomy): domain Eukaryota; kingdom Metazoa; phylum Chordata; class Chondrichthyes; order Lamniformes; family Lamnidae; genus Carcharodon; species Carcharodon carcharias. The sequence continues at coordinate 13,237,061 of NC_054478.1, read as the reverse complement.
TGTTCTGACCATCATTTTCCAATCCTCACTGGATACAGGTGAGGTGCCGGAGGATTGGAGGTCTGCTAACATTGTACCTTTGTTTAAAAATGGAGCAAAGGAGAGACCAAATAATTACAGACCAGCTAGTCAAACCTTAGTGGGCAAATTATTGCAATCAATTCTAAGAGACAGGATAAGACAGGGTAACCAGGGACTGTCAGTATGGATTTGTTAAGGGAAGGCTGTGTCTGGCTAACTTGATTGAATTTTTTGAGGAGGTAATGAGGAGGATTGATGAGGGTAATGCAGCTGATGTGGTCTACGTGGATTTTAAGGAGGATAAAGTCCCGGATGGCAGATTGGTTAAAAAGGTACAAACCCATGGGATCCTGGGGAATGTAGTGAGCTGGATGCAAAATTGACTCAGCGGCAGGAAACAAAGAGTAAATGGTTGGAGAACAAAAACAAAAATACCTGGAAAAACTCAGCAGGTCTGACAGCATCGGCGGAGAGGAATACAGTTAACGTTTCGAATCCGTATGACTCTTTAACAGAACTAAGGAAAAATAGAAAAGGGGTGAAATATAAGCTGGTTTAAGGTGGGGGGTGGGACAGGTGGAGCTAGATAGAGGGCCAGTGATAGGTGGAGATAACCAAAAGATGTCACAGACAAAAGATCAAAGAGGTGTTGATGGTGAGTAATGATTGACAGATGATTTTGCGACTGGAAGGCTGTTTCCAGTGGGGTACTAGGTCCCCTGCTTTTTGTGTTATATATTCATGATTTGGACTTCAGTGTTGGAGGCATGATCAAGAAGTTTGCAGACGACACAAAAATTGGGCGTGTGGTTGATAGTGAGGAGGGAAGCTGTAGACTGCAGGAAGATATTAATGGATGGTCAGGTGGGCAGAAAAGGTTGGAAATGGAATTCAACCCAGAGAAGCATGAGGTGATGTATTTGGGGAAGTCAAACAAAGCAAAGGATTACACAATAAATGGGAGAATACTGAGAAGTGTGGAGGAAATGAGGGACCTCGGAATTCAAGTGGATTAGATGAGGCATAGACTATAAAAGCAGGGAGGTTATGCTAGAACTATATGAAACACTAGTTAAGCCACAACTTGAGTACTGTGTGCAGTTCTGGCCACCTCAGGACAGAAAGGATGTAATTGCACTCGACAGGGTACAGAGGAGATTTATGGGGATGTTACCAGGACTGGAAAATGCAGCTATGAGGAAAGATTGGATAGGCTGGAATTGTTTTCCTTGGAACAGAGGAGGTTGAAGGGAGATGTGATTGGAATGTACAAGGTTGTAAGGGGCCTGGATAGACTGGGTGGGAAGGACCTATTTCCCTTAGCAGAGAGGCCAGTGACTAGGGGGCGTTAATTTAAAGTGATTGGTAGGAGGATTAGAGGGGAAATGAGGAAATATCTTTTCACCCAGAGGGTTGTGGGGGTCTGGAACTCACTCCTTGAAAGGGTAGTAGAGGCAGAAACCCTCAAATCATTTAAAAGCTGTCTGGATATGCACCTGAAGTCCCATAACCTCCAGGGTGATGGGCCAATTGCTGCAAAATGGGATTATGATGTGAAGCTTGTTTTTTGGCTGGCACAGACATGATGGACAATATGGTCTCCTGTGCTGTAAATCTTTCTAAGCATTTTATTCTAAATATTTTCTAAATATCTGAAAAAGACGAATTTGCAGGGGTGTGGGTAGAGCATGGGTAGTGGCAGTACATCCCCTTCTGAGGAGAGCCAGCACGGACATGATGGGCCAAATGGCCACCTTCTGTGTTGTAACGATTCTATGACACACATGTACTCAAACACACATAGAGACAGACAGACAGAGAGAGGGACATGCATGCAAATAGACAGGCACAAAGACACACAGAAACACACACACACACACACACACAGAGGTAGAGACATGGAGAGACACAGACATACATACACAGAGAAACACATTTCTTTGCCTACTACTTTAGTTATATACTTAAAAAAATAAAATTCAACTAGGTTCATTAGACAAGACCTATCCTTTACAAATCCTTGTTGGATCTCTCATCAGCTCAGATTTCTCTAAGTGACACATGCACGCACACACACAGATACAATACTGGGATCAATCCCACTATGGTCGACAATGGACAAATTCACACTTATGTGCATTGAAATCCATCTGTCACAGTGTTACTTAATCTGTTAATGTCTCCTTGTAATTTTATGCTCTCGTCCAATTACTACATCACCAATTTTTGTGTTTCCTTTTATTATTTCATGGGATGTGGGTGTCACTGGCAAGGCCAGCCTTTGTTGCCCATCCCTAATTGCCCTCGAACTGAGTGGCTTGCTAGGGCAGTTAAAAGTCAACTGCATTGCTGTGGGTCTGGAGTCACATGTAGGCCAGACCAGGTAAGGACAGCAGATTTAAAGGGGAGGGAATGGTGTAGTGGTATTGTCACTAGGCTGGTTAATCTGGTGGCCTGGGGCAATTCTCTGGGGACCGGGGTTCAAACCCCACCACAGCAGATGGTGGAATTTGAGTTTAATAAAAAATCTGGAGTTGAAAGTCTAATGATGACCATGTCACATTGTCAATGGTTGTAAAAGGAAATCTGCTGGTCTGGCCTCCACATGACTCCATGACCACACCAATGTGGTTGACTCTCAATCCTCTGATTGGCAATAAATGCTGGCCCAGCCAGTGATGCCTGCATTCTGAGAGTGAATAAATTAAAAAAAAAAAATTCCCTTCCCTAAAGGATGTTAATTTTACAACAATGATTTCATGGTCACCATTACTGAGACTAGCTTTCAATTCCAGATTTACTAATTGAATTTAACTTCCGTCAGTTCCATGGTGGATTGGAACCCAGCACATTCACCTGGGCCCTACTGGATTGTTAGTTAAGTGACATTTACCACAATACCACCATCTCCCATGAGTGCAAATATAAGATACACTGTCTACTGCATTATCTAATTCATTAATAAATACCAACAGAGAACTGTAGGTTTTTGTAACTTAATGGTTAAAATTGGTTAGTAAAATTGTGCAGCTTTATGGATTAAATTAGAAAGGGTTTGAAAGACATTTCTGTAATATAATAACCTTTGTAAATAACAGTTAAGGCAAGGAATGTTGGCCATGTCTCCTGCTCGATAAACAAAGACATCACACATGAAGATAATAATAACAAAAAACTAATCAAGCCCATAACGAAATAATAGCAAACTGATCAACTGAACATGGAGCTTACAGTAACCTAATCAGAATAACTAAACTGATCGATCACCTTATATGATATAAAGCCAGGCCCAGAAAAGGATATAAAAGGCATCCAGCATCTGCAGTATTTTGCTTTTATCTAAGCATTAAAGATAGAATCTAGAGACCCTCAGCGCGCAGAACACTTTAAGAAACAGCATCACAGCAACTAAGCTTCTGCAGTTCAGGGTCCAATAACTCAACCAGCTGTATCTTACTGCTGTTGTTAAGTATAACCAACTTCTTTGTGTCTATCTGTTTATTACCTAATAAACTTACCAGATAATTAAGACAAGCCACTCATACCTGTAACAAAAACAGAATTACCTGGAAAAACTCAGCAGGTCTGGCAGCATCGGTGGAGAAGAAAAGAGTTGACGTTTCGAGTCCTCATGACCCATCAACAGAACTGATTTTTCTTTACTATGAGAGGGGTGAAATATAAGCTGGTTTAAGGTCGGGGGTGGTGGGAGAGAAGTGGAGTAGAGGGGGAGGTTGTTGTAGGGACAAGCAAGCAGTGATAGGAGCAGATCATCAAAAGATATCACAGACAAAGGAACAAAAGAACACAGAGGTGTTGAAGTTGGTGATATTATCTAAACGAATGTGCTAATTAAGAATGGATGGTAGGGCACTCAAGGTATAGCTCTAGTGGGGGTGGGGGGGGGCATAAAAGATTTAAAAATAATGGAAAAAGGTGGGAAAAGAAAAACCTATATAAATTATTAGAAAAAAACAAAAGGAAAGGGGAAGAAACAGAAAGGGGGTGGGGATGGAGGAGGGAGTTCAAGATCTAAAGTTGTTGAATTCAATACAAAAACAGAATTGATTTCCAGCATCCGTAGTTTTTTGTTTTTATCTTGTTGAATTCAATATTCAACCGGAAGGCTGTAAAGTGCATAGTCGGAAGATGAGGTGCTGTTCCTCCAGTTTGCGTTGGGCTTCACTGGAACAATGCAGCAAGCCAAGGACAGACATGTGGGCAAGAGAGCAGGGCGGAGTGTTAAAATGGCAAGCGACAGGGAGGTTTGGGTCATTCTTGCGGACAGACCGAAGGTGTTCTGCAAAGCGGTTGCCCAGTTTACGTTTGGATCTCCAATGAAGAGGAAACCGCATTGGGAGCAACAAATGCAGTAGACTAAGTTGGGGGAAATGCAAGTGAAATGCTGCTTCACTTGAAAGGAGTGTTTGGGCCCTTGGACGGTGAGGAGAGAGGAAGTGAAGGGGCAGGTGTTGCATCTTTTGCGTGGGCATGGGGAGGGGCCATAGGTGGGGGTTGAGGAATAGGGGGTGATGGACCCTGGTCCACTCCTCCATCACCCCCTACTCCTCAACCCCCTCCTATGGCACCACCCCATGCCCATGCAAAAGATGTAACATCTGCCCCTTCACTTCTTCTCTCCTCACTGTCCAAGGGCCCAAACACTCCTTTCAAGTGAAGCAGCATTTCACTTGCATTTCCCCCAACTTAGTCTACTGCATTCGTTGCTCCCAATGTGGTCTCCTCTACATTGGAGAGACCAAAAATAAACTGGGTGACTGCTTTGCAGAACACCTGTGGTCTGTCTGCAAGAAAGACCCAAACCTCCCTGTCGCTTGCTATTTTAACACTCCACCCTGCTCTCTTGCCCACATGTCTGTCCTTGGCTTGCTGCATCGTTCCAGTGAAGCTCAACTCAAACTGGAGGAACAGCACCTCATCTTCCGACTAGGCACTTTACAGCCTTCCGGACTGAATATTGAATTCAACCACTTTAGATCTTGAACTCCCTCCTCCATCCCCACTCCCTTTCTGTTTCTTCCCCCTTCCTTTTGTTTTTTCCAATAATTTATATAGATTTTTCTTTTCCCACCTTTTTCCATTATTTTTAAATCTTTTATGCCCCCCCACCCCCACTAGAGCTATAACTTGAGTGCCCTACCATCCATTCTTAATTAGCACATTCGTTTAGATAATATCACCAACTTCAACACCTCTGTGTTCTTTTGTTCCATTGTCTGTGACATGTTTTGATGATCTGCTCCTATCACTGCTTGCTTGTCCCTACAACAACACCCCCCTCCACTTCTCTCACCACCGCCCCACGCCGCCACCGCCCCCCCCCCCCACCTTAAACCAGCTTATATTTCACCCCTCTCATAGTAAAGAAAAATCAGTTCTGTTGATGGGTCATGAGGACTCGAAACGTCATCTCTTTTCTTCTCCGCCGATGCTGCCAGACCTGCTGAGTTTTTCCAGGTAATTCTGTTTTCGTTTTGGATTTCCAGCATCTGCAGTATTTTGTTTTTAACCACTCGTACCTGTGTTGGATCTGTGTACAGTCGAGAATTGGGATCTATAAAGTGAGGAATTAATTGCAACAACCTTACAATTGACGACCACAACAGGACTCTAGGTTGTCACTAAACTGGGTGTTAACGTCTGGTTATCTTGTAGGCACATACAGTATCATCTGGCAAATGGTAACTGTGTGTGGGGACAACTTTACAAGAAGGGTGGAAGTTAAACCATAATCCAATAGGGTTTCTTGATGAAGACACATGGATAATTTTTGAGGCAAAGATGAGTACGAGCATACGGATTAGGAGCAGGAGTAGGCCACTCAGCCCCTCGAGCCTGCTCCGCCATTCAATAAGATCATGGCTGGTCAGAATGTAACCTCAACCCCACATTCCTGCCGACCCCCAATAACCTTTCATCTGCTTACCTTCACCTTACTTATGAAGAATCTATCTAGATCGCCTTAAAAATCTTCAAAACCTCTGCTTTTGAGGAAGAGGGTTCCAAAGACTCGTGACTCTCTGAGAAAAAAAATTTCTCCTCATCTCTGTCTTAAAAGGGAGACCCTTTATTTTTAAACAGTGACCACTAGTCTGATTTTCCCACAAGAGGAAACATCCTCTCCACATCCACCCTGTCAAGACTCCTCAGGATCTTATATGTTTCAATCAAGTCGCCTCTTACTCTTCTAAACTCCATGGATACAAACCTAGTCTGTCCAACCTATAAGACAACCCACCCATTCCAGGTATTAGTCTGGTAAACCTCTGAACTGTTTCTAACACTTTTATATCCTTCCTTAAATAAGGTGACCAATACTATACACAGTGTTCCAGATGTGGCCTCCCTAGTGCTCTGTGTAACTGAAGCATAACCTCCCTACTTTAGTAATCATTTCTTCTCGCACTAAATGATAACATTCAGTTAGATTTCCTAATTACTTGCTGTACCTGCATACTAACCTTTTGCAATTCATGCACTAGGGCACCCTGATCCCTCTGCATTTCAGAGCTCTCCAATCTCTCACCATTTAGATAATATGATTCTCTTTTATTCTTCCTGCCAAAATAGACAATTTCACATCTGTCCACATTATACTCCAGTTGCCAGAGCTTTGCACATTCACTTAACCTATCAATATCCCTTTGTCATCTCCTTATGTCCTCTTCACATCTTACTTTCCTACCTATCTTTTTGTCATCAGCAAATTTAGCAACCATACCTTCAGTCTCTTCATCATTCAAGTCATTTATATAAATTGTATAACATTAAGGCCTCAGCACTGATCCCTGTGACGCACCACTCATTACATCCTGCCAACCAGAAAATGAACCATTTATGCCTACTCTCCAGTTCCTGTTACCAGCCAATCTCCTATCCATGCCAATGTGTTACCCCCTACACCAGGAGCATTTATTTTTCCCAATAACCTTTGATGTGGCACCTTATCAAATGCCTTCTGGAAATCTAATTACAGCACATCCACTGGTTCCCCTTTATCCACAGCACATGTGACTCCCTCAAAGAACTCCAATAAATTGGCTAGTGCAATCTTTTGATTTGGAGGATCAACTAACACCTCACTTACAGCAGTTCTTCGCCAGGGGCACGGTGATAGCTATGGCTGATAGCCTTCACCTGCCAGTTATTGCAAGGTGCCGAGTCCACCTACTCAGTCTGTGAGAGACACCTTTTAGCAACCTTCTGGGGCATCAATGATTTCGCCTACATTACAGGTCTACAGAAGGTTACCCTCCACTCTCCGCATGTGCCCCTGTACCTGTCGATGTGACCAAATGAAACCCAGTGTCATCCCAGAGTATTCATAAATGGACTCTGTAGTTATTACAGCATGAGTTGGAAGTCACTCCACATCAAACTTGCCCCTCATGATGCATGTGAAAGAGTTCCACATCAGAACCCTCTCCCGATATGTTGAGAAAGCTGATGCATGTCCTTTCCCCCATCACCATTGACCCCCAGCATCACCTTCGACCTCCCCACCGTCACCCCCCAGCCTGAACCCTTCTCCTTCCAGGATGTCCATGAGAACGTGTATGTTCCCTTCCTTCCAAAGCATCCCACCCCTGTTCACATTGGACTCCCTAACCTCCACCTTCCCCCCCACCGCCCCCCCCCCCCACAATTCCACGTGTGCCTCTGTGTCTGAACTAACAACCCACACTGCCCCTTCACCCGACACTGCTGAACCCTCACCGTCCCACCCTACCAGCTCCCTCTGCCCCCATTACCTTAACCATCTCCTTCCTATCATACCCACCCTGAGTCCGTACCCCAGGAGTCAGAATTTGACTCCACCGACCCCTCCCTATGAGCTCGTTCACCTGGACGTCCGCCTCCCCCCCCCCCCCCACTTCAGGCCTAGACATTCCCCCACCACCCCCACCCCACCCCCCCCGGCCTCCTTTGCTGCCTATCAGTACCTCTTGCTGCCTTCCACCCTGCACCTTGAGGCTCCCATCTCCCATTCTGAAGTCCCTGGAAGAAAGTCCGAATCCTCAACAATGCCGGAGCTGCAGCGTAGAGAACACCCAACTCCCGAAAGCCGCTTTGCGGAGGAGCCTTGTGGATGAGGGCTGCACCCACCGTGTGACGCAGGTGTTCCTCTGGACTCCGGTGTCCGCAGGCTTCCATCATCTTCCTCTCATCAGATATCCACGAGCTGAGGAAGACCCGAAAGGTAAGTCCCAACTTGTGCGCGCCGCTCATTTTCAAAGGGGTTTGAGGCCGAGGTAATTTCCTGCTGGCGCGAGGAGAGTCCAGGGAGCAGGTGTTTTAATGAGCGTTCATGAGATGTTAGTGAATGCTAAAGGCGTTCACCCCACTGGTCGATGGGGGAACCGACTCGCCAATGGGAGAATTGCAAACTGTTTTTACGCTGGCGGGTTGCTAACTTTTTGGCTCCCACTGGATTCTCTGCTCCCGCCCACTTCAAATCCTGCTGCATGAGGGATGGGAAACTTCCATCCAATCTCTCCAAACATCTGTAAAGTAATGGAAGGGATCATCAACAGTGCTATCAAGCGGCACTTGCTTAGCAATAACCTGCTCACTGATACCCAGTTTGGGTCCTGCCAGGGCTACTCAGCTCCTGACCTTATTACAGCCTTGGTTCAAACATGGACAAAGGGTCTGAACTCCAGTGGTGAGGTGAGAGTGAGTACCCTTGACATCAAGGCAGCATTTGACTGAGTGTGGCTTCAAGGAGCCCTTGCAAAACTGGAGTCAATGGGAATCAGGGGGAAAACTCTCCGCTGGTTGGAGTCATACCTAGCACAAAGGAAGATGGTTGTGGTTGTTGGAGGTCAGTGAGCTCAGCTCCAGGACATCACTGCAGGAGTTCCTCAGGGTAGTGTCCTCGGCCCAACCATCTTCAGCTGCTTCATCAATGGCCTTCCTTCCATCATAAGGCCAGAAGTGGGGATGTTCGCTGATGATTGCACAATGTTCAGCACCTTTCATGACTCCTCAGATACTGAAACAACATATCCAAATGCAGCAAGACCTGGACAATATCCAGGCTTGGGCTGACAAGTGGCAAGTAACATTCACACCTCACAAGTGCCAGGCAATGACCATCTCCGACAAGAGAGAATCTAACCATCGCCCCATAACATTCAAAGGCATTACCATCACTAAATCCCCCACAAGCAACATCCTGGGGGTTACCATTGACCAGAAACTGAACTGGACTAGCCATATAAATACTGTGGTTATAAAAGCAGGTCAGGCGGTTGGAATCCAGCGGCGAGTAACTCACCTCCTGACTCCCCAAAGCCTGTCCACCATCTACAAGGCACAAGTCAGGAGTGTGATGGAATATTCCCCACTTGCCTGGATGAGTGCAGCTCCCACAACACTCAAGGAGCTTGACACCATCCAGGACAAAGCAGTCCGTTTGTTTGGCACCACATCCACAAACATTCACTCCTTCCACCACCGACGCACATTAGCAGCAGTGTGTGTACCATCTACAAGATGCACTGCAGGAACTCACCAAGGCTCCTTCGACAGCACCTTCCAAACCCATGACCACTACCATCTAGGAGGACAAGGACAGCAGATTCATGGGAACACCATCACCTAGAAGTTCCCCTCCAAGTCACTCATCATCCTGACTTGGAAATATATCACCATTCCCTCACTGTCGCTGGGTCAAAATCCTGGAACTCCCACCCTAACAGCACTGTGGGTGTACCTACACCACATGGACTGCAGCGGCTCAAGAAGGCAGCTCACCCACCACCTTCTCAAGGGCAACTAGGGATGGGCAGTAAATGCTGATCCAGCCAGTGACACCCACACCCCATAAATGAATTAAAAAGAACCTTACTCCTACCTCTGTCTTCCACTGACTAATTAATCTCCTAACCAGGTTAATAATTTTCCTTCGATTCTATGAACTTTAATTTTAGATAATAATCTCTTATGTGGAACCTTAGTGAATGTTGCCTGAAAGCCCATAAAACTACATTTGTGGATATTCCCCTACTCACTGTTGTAGTTACTTCCTCGAAAAATTCAATTAGTTTTGTTAGACGTGTTCATTAAGCATGTTTACAAATTCAGGTTGGCTCTCTTTAATCAGCTCAAGTTTCTCAATGTGCTCAGTTACTCTGCCCTTAATTATAGATTCCAATAACTTCCCCACAACAAGTGTTGGACAAACAAGTCTATAATTTTCTTGGTTTCCTCTCACATCTTTCTGAAATAATGGTGCAGCTTTTCAGTGGCTGGTGGCTGTTTCAGTTACACAGGAGCCAATTGCGTGACTGTAATAATAACCAAGTGTTTTGGTCTGAAACTTGAGTTTGTTTGGGCTTCTAAACATCGGAACACAAGCCTGAGAAATAGCATCTCATCTGCTAATTGGGTATTTTACAGGCTTCCAAACTCAGCACTGAGTTCAACAGCTTTAGATCTGAAACATCACTCCCATTTTCTCAGTCAGCAGCTACTGGTATTGGAAGATAGCTCCACCAGGGGTACTGGGAATGGGGGGTGCTGGGGGGGTGGGGTATGGCCTGTGCGAGGGATGGGATCCCTATCGGTAGTACATGGCTGTTGGGGTGGTCGCAAAATATCCATTCAATTCATCTGCCTTTTCCTTATTTTCCATTATTAAGTGGTGAAGAGGGCGTAAGGAGTCTGCAAAGGGACATGGACAGGTTAAGCAAATGGGGAAAAAGTTGGCTGATGGAGTATCATGTGAGAAAATGTGAACATGTCCACATTGGCAGGAAGAATAGAAAAGCAGCAGATTATTTAAATGGAGAGAGATCGCTCTGGGATCTAGGTGTCCTGGTACACGAATCACAAAAAGTTAGTGTGCAGGTACAGCAAGTGATTCGGAAGGTAAATGGAATGTTGGCATTTATTGCAAAGGGAATGAAATATAAGAGAAAGGGTGACAGCGTCTGTGGAGAGAAAGACAGAGTTAATGTTTCGAATCCATATGACTCTTTTTCAGAGCTAAAGGGAAGTAGAGATGAGGTGAGATATATACAGTTTAAGGGGGGGGGGGTAGGACATGTGAAGCTGGATAGAAGACCAGCGATAGGTAAAGGAGAGATTGTGAAAGATGTCACAAACAGAAGGTCGAAGGGGTGTTGATGGTGGTGATACTGGCTAAAGGTGACATTAAGAGTAGAAAGCAGAATGTGATAATGGCAGGACCAGGTAAGCTCTCTGGGAAGTGACAGATGGCCCTAGTGGGGTGGGGTGGGGGGGGTAGGTTGGAGAGGGCAGTCAATCTTTTTTCCCACTGCCGTCCCCTCACCCCACCCCACCCCCACTAGGGCCATCTGTCATTTTCCAGAGTGCTTCCCCTGGTCCTGCCATTATCACATTCCGCTTCCCACTCCTAATGTCACCATTAGCACCTCCTGCAGGTTCCCACCAAGCCACACATCATCCTGACTTGCAACTGTAGTATAAAGGTGTTCAGGATAGAAAGGGTTAATGTAGGACTGGGGAAACAGTGCCAGGCACATTATCATGTAGAGAGTCACTGAGTGTGGAGAGAGCCCAGTAGAAGTCAGCGTGAAGTTAACCCCTGGTCTGGGCTATACTTGGATATTAGTGTTACCAATAAACACTTAATGTTCAACCACACAAGCCTCTGAACCCCATTGTGAGACCTACGAACAACACTTCCAGCATGGTCGCAGCTGCTGAAGGGCCCCAATATCCCAAGGCATGAAAAAATTAAGAAACTACCACCTGACCTGACTGAAGTGCACCTCGTTTGAAGACACAGCTGGAGATTGCTAAATAAAAAAAGCTCCACTGCAGATGTGGAGGTTGAAGGGAGGAAGGAAAGGTCTCCACCAGGGCAACTGGAGGTCCAGCGGGAAACCCAGTCAACTGCAGAGTCAAAGGCCCTATCAAGATCCCTATCAAGGGGTGAGCAAAATTCGGTAAAAAATAATCAGGGCACTAATCAGGTAGAGCAAACTGAATTTTGAGCCAATGCGGCTGGAGGAATGCTGCAGCCTTGGTCCAGAGTCAATGCCAAAACACGTGGCAGCCAAGCTCCATTTAAAGAAAGAATTTTAAAATGGCAGCCAGAACTGAAAGTCACCTTCCGATCGAGTTTCAGCGCTCAGTAAAACCCACCAGCCGGGCCCACACTGCTGGATTTTATAATTTCCTGCAGAGTCGATCAGTTTAAAATCGGCTCTGCAATCGCAACGGGAGCCCACCAAAACCCGGCAATCGTGGGAAAAAGAGGAACAAATGGTTACTGCACTGCCATTCCTGGAAAGAGAAACAAGATTTAAAGCTGTGCTCTCCCTGTGCTGAGAAACAGCCATGGATAGGGAATCAACCCTGCCTGGTCAATTTGGGCTCATACAAGGGGCTAGACCAATTGCAAAACTGGGTCTAGCACATCAGGATTAAGTAAGAAATCAGTGGATGTTTAAGTTAATGCATTCTTATACTTATTTGGTGAAACTGCTGATTAAGTAACCCGAATGCAAGGCATTGATGAGTCCTCAACCAGTTTTGATGAGGTATTAAAAGCCTTTGACAAATATTTTAATCTTCAAGTTGTAGAGCATGCAGAACTCACAAAGAGGGGTAGAACAACCCCAGTAAAGCAACAAAAGGGCAAAAGCAAACCACACAATGGTAGCAGACTATCAGTGCAACAAAGTGCACAAGCTGAGAAAAGTAGTGCAGAGGGAAGAGGAGGCTGAGACGCAGTAAGAAGGCTTAAAAATGGAACTTTTTGAAAATGCCGACACAGTATCCAAACTGCAGTAGAAAGTGTCATTGCTGAGCAGGCATCTGGCTCTGTATGGAGGGAGAGTCATAGATTGTTCCAAGCTGCGAGTGGCTAATGAAGCCATGAGCAGCACGATTACAGAACTGAAACAAGTCAAGACTTCATTGGAGACAGACCTGGCCAACAGTGAAACCAAAACGTAGGACAAGGACAAAGCTCTGTTGCAGGTGGAGAAAGAAAAGGCAGAAGTAAGATTGGGAAATGTAAATTTGAAGTTGAACATCAAGGAACTAAAAGAAAAAGCACTGGATGCCTCAAACCTACTGAGAACTATTGAGTTGTTGAAAAATGAAATGGCTGAAATGAAAATCAAGAACTTCGAATGTCAAGGAGAAGCTGAACAGTCACACGAGAAAGTTAAAGGAATGCGAGAAGTCTCAGAATCAATTAGCAAAAGTGAATTTACAGAATGTGAGCTTGAGAGGTGTTAATGCTGGACAAGTCAGATCCCAGAGTGAAAACTGGTTTGATAAACCCTAACTTTTTTTTGGAACCATAGAGGAAAGCTAATGAATGAATTCACAGAATGTTGATTCTGTGAATGAACTTGTCTGTTGATGAACTTTTAACGTAAAGAACAAAATAATTATTAAAATAAGTAGAGTGAGCTATATTATACCAGACAAAAAGGTTGGAAAGATCTCAACACTAACACAGGAAGATGCTTCAAATTCCCACTATTCCTTTACCCCAGCAATATCTTTACCGGCATGTAAACCAGTGAAGAGTTATCACTAGATCGACACAAAGACTTCTCGCTTGGGACTGGTGCAGTTGCAAATGGTTTTCTTCCAATGAATTCTTGAGCATTCACTCGATGCTTTTCACCCAACTTGTATCTCTCCCTGAGATACCCAAAAAACACACTCTAAGCTCATTGTTTCTTCACCTGTAGAGCAAATGGATGAGTTGCCTAAGCTCAGTCAACCAGTAGCACCTCGGCTAAACTGATCACTTTAGTGAGTTCTATAACTGATTATTCAGTTAACTACCGTCCCCAGTAGCCTTGTAGGCTTTCTTATCAGAGAGCTTAAAATTCCTGTCCTCTCTCTATGATGCATACTGAACTCTCCCACTCAACTCGTCTATTTTTTGTGTCTGAGTCCCTGGACCACTGTCATTAGGCAACAGTAAAGTTTTTTTTCTGCTCTGTGTGTTTTTTTTTCCAGAAACTCGAAACTTTTAACACATCTCTTTAACTTCAGGGGTTGTAAAGCCTCATTGAAAATGTATATATACAAACAAGCCCAAAAGACCTGACTTTTAGTCAGGAGTTTATCCAGACTCCCAGGCACCAAAGCTCACAAACAACCTAAATGAAACTGAAACCATTTTAGCTTTCTTAGCACAAATATATTTAACTTAAAATATATACATTGTTCATAACAGATAACATTGCAGGAATTAGACTCTGCTAAGGGAAAACTGATCAGTTCAGAGAATCAAGTTTCACATAAGAAAGATGAGAACACTGGAGTATTACTCACAAGAAGTAGAACACTCGAAAGAGGGCTTGAAATACTTAAATGATAAACTTGTCGAAGCAAACTCAACAAAGACAGATCTTCAATTAAAACTTGATGAACTTCAGGTATCAGAAATCTTTATTAAGTATCGTAAAAAATGCTTGGAACAAGAGAAAGAATTGCTGATGAATCGGAACAGTTGGTTGAACACAGAATTAACAACCAGAACCAATGAACTTCTTGAACTGCGATCCAATCTGAAGGAAATGAAGGATGAAGTGCACAGTATGGAAGGGCAAATCCAGGCTTCGAAAGCAGAAAAGGAAAATCCTAAGAAACAGATTGAGAGTCTAAGCAGTAAATTGCAGGAGATTAAGGAGCAGCCAGCAACCATGGAAGCAAGTTCTCAGGAACTGAAGGAACACAATGCCCAGGTAAAAGATGCTAATCTTGTATAAGAGTTCCGCAGATCACTCTAAAGCAAAGACAACCGAACTCACCGGAGTAGTTGGTGAGCTGAAGGAAAAGATTAATAAATGAACTGGAAAATAAGAGAGTAAACAAATGTTTGGGTGAAATTGTGAAATCAATGGAAGTGAAGGATCCACTTCTGAAATTTTTGAGTCCAAAAGGAATCTGGTGGACCCCACAGGTAAGGCAAACCTGAGTCCACTCTGGAAACTGATTCCCTCTGGAAGGAACGGGAAAAAGCCCTGGAGTCCAAACAATGCAGGCAAGTTGTCGATAAAGAGAAACTCAACTCTAAGGAGTGCAAAAAGCAAATCAGGTGGAGGCACCCCATTACGATGATTTCAACTGCACACCAACAGGGTCTGTCCAAAGCAACTGAGATTGCCATGTTTCCGAACATGACCTAGAGGAACTGTCAAAACCCCAGAATGTCTGAATTTATAAAGTCAAAAAGATTTGGGGGTTGGGTGGTAGGGAGAGGGGGTAAGTGTTGTATTGTAAATATATTTGCATAAAGACTTAGGGCAGGCATGGTATGAAGGTCTTTGTGATAGTAAGAGTTAATCTGGGGCTGGGAAAATAGTACCACCCATATTATGATGTAGAGAGTCGCAGGACAGTGGACTGAGTATGGAGAGAGTCCGGTTGGCATGTAGACAGCTCTTAATCTGAGCTATACTGGGCTGTACATATATATAAAGTTATTGTACCAGGAAACACTTAGGCCTGAATTTTACCTTTGGCAGGCGCGCGCAATTGGCTGGCCCCGGAACGGTTGGGGAACAGGCGATGGGCACCAGACCGCGATTTCACACTGCCTGGCCAATTAACGGGCAGCCTGCGTGAAACACTCAGCGCTCTGCCAGGGCGGGCCATGTCGTTTCTGCGGGGTGTGGGTGAGCACCGAGAGAAAGTTGCCTAAAAGCCGACAGCTGCCTCAGGGAACTGCGGACCTGAAAAGGCTTAAATTCAAGGTTTAAAAAGCTGCAGAAAGAATCCATGTGTCACAATCAATCACCTGAAAATGTAGCTGATAAAAACGCTGTCCAGAGATGTTCATTTTGATTTTATTTCATAACATCAATCTCATCCCGCCCTTGGATGAGGTTTGGTGAAAAATGCAAAGGCCGTCTGGCCGATTGGCCTGTCCACCAACTGTAGGTTTGGTCCAGCCACAAAAATCAGAGGCAATTGCACTATTAATTACCCTCTTAACTGTTGACAGGCGTGTGTCTGACTTTTGCAAGCGCCCGCCGAGTGAAATACTGACCGAGCGCAGGATAATGTCTGGACACTTGCCCGACATCATCTCGCGTGATTTTATGCTGATTGGGTTGGGCACATGCCTGCCCGCGGGACATAAAATTCAGCCCTTAACCTTACAAACCTCTGAAACTCTTCGTGAAACCTACTAACAACCCTTACAATAGGAAATATATCACCGTTCCTTCACTGTCGCTGGGTCAAAATCCTGGAACTCCCTCCCTAACAGCACTGTGGGTGTACCTACACCACATGGACAGCAGCGGTTCAAGAAGACAGCCCGCCCCCACCTTCTCAAGGGCAACTAGGGATGGGCAATAAATGCTGGTCCAGCCAGCGAAGCCCCACATCCCGTGAAGGAATAGAAAGTATGAAATATTTCGATATGTATTCGGAGACAGAAAGGATTGAGGTGAATAGTGAGGAAGTATGTGGTGAATTAGTCTCTGAGGAACCCGGCAGACTGAACAGAGTTTGTTCTGTTACAGAGAAAAAAATGTTTCCTAAGTATTCACTTCAATCTATCTTCCCATTTGCTCTCTCTTTTTCTCTTTCACATGCCTCTTTCTTAATTACGTCTGCTTTTGCCTGGTTTTCTCTCCCTGCTTTGTTCAGTTACATTTAATATCTCTCTCTCTCTCTCTCTCTCTCTCTCCCTGCTTTGCTTTTCCTCTTTCTGTGGTGTGTTATTGTATTGGATATCGAACAGAGAGACAAGGTTAAGGGTTCTAGACATAAAAGTTGCTTCTAAATTTATTAGAGGGATCAATACCCATGAACGACATAGATGATGATGATGTGAAGGCTTTGGTGATTTGATTGATTGTGACCTGCACTGATTTTGAATTTGGTGATCTGTTTTCAGTGACGCTGGTGGAGGGTTAGGAGATTTCTGAAACCTTTGATCAAATCAAATCAAATCAAATCAAACCTGTTACCCTTCTAAATTCTGGGAAATATGACCTTAGTCTGGTCACCTCAGCCAATACCATGAAAGCAGCTTATCATCTATCATCCTATCAATGAGTGCGCTCACAGTATCAGCACTAGAGCTATGCAGAAACACTCACTGCTCACTTGAACAATTTTTCCCGCAAATGGTGAGCCTCTCTCAGCACCAGCCAGTTCCTTTGAACTTAATTCCACTCTCTGAAGTCTCTGCTGCCTTTTCACTGCAGATGCAGATTGAGAAACAAAAGCAGAAACACGTCCCATGTCAGTCTCCAAACCTCAGCCATCTCACTTTGGCAATCGTTAACACATACAGACAAAAGGAGCCTTGTCTCAGCCAGTAAACCAGCTTGGCATTGCCTTTGTTAAAGGAGTCCTGCCCTTAATCTTAACTGGTGAGAAAGCTGACCCCCCCACTGCCCACCGAACAGGTCGATGAGTGTTCAAAAGATGGCATTTAACTCTGTCTCTTTAATGTGGCGCCAACACATTTCTCGTTAGGAGGAGCTCACAGGCTCTTTTTATATCCTTCGAAACTGGTTCAGGGAACAAGGGGAAAGAGGGCAAGCAGCAAGGATTATGTTTAGAAGGCATATCTGCCTATTTTAAAAGGGAGAAAAAGCACAGAGGAGGTTGAGCTTCCTCAGAATCTCTCAGAGTCAATGTGACTGTTGCTCCAAGGGGATGAGAAATCCCACAACCAAAGCTCCCGATG
Source organism: Carcharodon carcharias (assembly GCF_017639515.1). Lineage (NCBI taxonomy): Eukaryota > Metazoa > Chordata > Chondrichthyes > Lamniformes > Lamnidae > Carcharodon > Carcharodon carcharias. Next base: position 13,219,342 of record NC_054478.1, on the reverse strand, counting down.
ACAGAGAAGGAGAATATTCCCACAGCACACAGAAGAGGAGGGAGGTGCTCGCAGGGAACTTCCCCACTTCCCCACCTCCTCCATTCTTTGGATAAACTATTGTCACATGTAAGGTCAGCCCGGAGAGAACATTCCCAGCGAGTGGAAAATCCGAGTGAGGCAACAACCCTTAAAATCAAGACCGAACGTGCATTTATAGAGCAGAATTTTCCGCTCACTGGGTGGGCGTGCGCCTGATGTCATCGTGCACTTGCGCAATATTTCGCTTGGCGGGCGTGTGCAGGAGTCAGAGTCGTGCCCGCCATTAGCTAACAGGCCAGTTAAGGCCCTTGACAACCCAAATAACGGGAATTTAATGTTGCCTGTGCGATTTTTCACTCGTCGCGCAGCCAGGCATGCAATTTGCAAAACCTCAACCACGGGGCCGAGTCTCTTCACTGCTCCAGCCCGGCTGGATGGGTGGCTGCTGGGTGACAAGGGCTATCCCTTGAAAAGATGGCTCATGAGGCCTCTCCACCATCCAAGAACAGAGACGGAGCAGCGGCACAACAGGAGCCACAGCGCCACAAGGGCGATGGTGGAGAGAATGGTAGGTCTTTTCAAGATGCGCTTCCAATGCCTGGACCATTCAGGGGGCGTACTGCAATACCCCCCAGAGCGGGTGTCACTGAGAGTGGCTGCATGCTGCGCTCTCCACAATCTGACACTGGCAAAGGGGGACCCACTGGAGGAAGAGGATGTTGATGGAGCTGCAGAGGATAAATCCAGTGGTGAGTCAGAAGAGGAGAACAGTGAGGAGAACACTGAGGGCATGGAACCAGATCTTGGTAACCTTCAGGGAGGCAGGGACACCAGGGATGCCTTGATCCCCTGGCTTGATGGAAATGGTAGACTGGGGGTAATGCAGGGCCATGAGGTTACAGATTGTGTTCGAGTACAATTCTGCTGCTGCTGATGGCCCACAGCACCTCATGGATGCCCAGTCTTGAGTTGCTAGATCTGTTCGAAATCTATCCCATTTAGCACAGTGTTAGCGCCACACAACACAATGGAGGGTATCCTCAATGTGAAGGTGGGACTTTGTCTCCACAGTGACTGTGCAGTGGTCACTCCTACCAATACTGTCATGGACAGATGCATCTGCAGCAGGCAGGTTGGTGAGGATGAGGTCAAGTATGTTCTTCCCTCTTTTTGGTTCCCTCACCACCTGTCACAGACCCAGTCTAGTAGTTCCATCCTTTAGGACTTGGCCAGCTCTGTCAGTAGTGGTGCTACCAAGCCACTCGATGATGGACATTGAAATCCCCCCCCCAGAGTACATTCTGTGCCTTTGCCACCTTCAGTGCTTCCTCCAAGTGGTGTTCAACATGGAGGAGCATTGATTCATCAGCTGAGGGAGGGCAGTACGTGGTGATCTGGAGGTTTCCTTGCCCATGTTTGACCTGATGCTATGAGACTTCATGGGGTCCAGAGTCAATGTTGAGGACTCCCAGGGTAACTCCATCCTGACTGTATACCACTGTGTCACCACTTCTGTTGGGACTGTCCTGCCGGTGGGACAGGACATACCCAGAGATGGTGATGGTGGTGTCTGGGACATTGTCTGTAAGGTGTGATTGATTCTGTGAGGATGACTATGTCAGGCTGTTACTCCTTTAGTCTGTGAGACAGCTCTCCCAATTTTGGCACTAGCCCCCAGATGTTAGGCTCGACAGGGCTGAGGCTGCTGTTATCATTTCCAGTGCCGGGGTCGATGCCGGGTAGTCCGTCTGGTTTCATTCCGTGTGCTTGTGGAGGAGACAGGAGAGCGAGCACATCCTGAGTGGGGCACGGCCAGAGTTGGTATTCAGAATTGGGTGCAAAGCGGGAATTCGGTGCATAGGGGATGAGGTGCTCTTTGCATTTTTTCCTTGTTATACAACTTCGTAAACCTTCAGAGCGTGCTGCAGCAGGAGAGGCTACAAGGGAAAGGAATCACTGCTAAGTAGTGGGTAAGGTATTTACTACTTTAATCGCTTATAGTTTAAGGTCTTTTTGTGGTTTATAGTTTGTTTACTCTGTAGTAATGAAGATCAGGAAAGAAGGGCCCAAGAGGAATTGATTTAAAAGGTTTAATTTAAAGGGATAAGTCATGGCAGGAGAGCTCAAAGCCATGGTGTGCTCCTCGTGCTCCATGTGGGAAGCCAGGGACATTTCCAGTGCCCGGGACCAGCATGTGTGCAGGAAGTGTATCCAGCTGCAGCTCCTGGAAGCTCGGGTTTCAGAGCTGGAACGCCAGCTGGGGACACTGTGGAGCATCTGTGAGTCTGAGAGCATCATGGATAGCACGTTTAGACAGGTGGTCACACCGCAGCTGAAGGGATTTGAGGAAGGAAGGGAATGGGTGACCACCAGGCAGTCCAAGAGAAACAGGCAGGTAGTTCAGGAGTTCCCTGGGGTTCCACTCGCAAATCGGTATTCTGTTTCGGAGGCTGATGAGGGCGCTGGTTCCTCCAGGGAGTGCGGACAGAGCGAAGCTTCTGGCACCACAAGCAACCTGTCTGTACAGGAGGGGAGGAAGGGAGGAAGAGCAATAGTAATAGGGGATTCTATAGTCAGGGGAACAGATAGGTGCTACTGTGGCCATCAACGTGACTCCAGGATGGTGTGTTGCCTCCCTGGTGCCAGGGTCTGGGATGTCACTGAACGGCTGCAGGGCATCCTGAAGGGGGAGGGTGATAAGGCAGAGATCATGATACATGTTGGTACCAATCACATAGGTAGAAAGAGGGATGAGGTCTTGCATCAAGAATTCAGGGAGTTAGGCAGTCGACTAAAAAGCAAGGCCTCTCGTGTTTTTTAATCTCTGGATTACTCCCAGGGCCACATGCTAGCGAGCTCAGGAATAGGAGAATAGTGCAGGTGAATACGTGGCTTAAGAGTTGGTGTGGGAGGGAGGGTTTTAGATTCCTGGATCACTGGGACCATTTCTGGGGAAGGTGGGACCTATACAAGCAGAACAGTCTACATCTGAACCTGAGCGGGACTAACATCCTTGCAGGTGGGTTTGCTAGTGCTGTTGGGAGGAGTTTAAACTAATTCGGCAGGGGGAGGGGACACAGAATGTTAGCAGAATAAGGACACATCATAATACAGTAAAACAATCAAGTCAGAGGGAGTACAGATGCATTAAGGTTCAAGGGAGTAAGGCAAGGCTGGATGGCCTCTACTTTAATCCCAGGAGTATTACAGGTAAAACGGATGAGTTAAGGGTGAGGATTGACATGTGGATAGTAGCCATCACTGAGATGTGGTTGAGGGAGGGGCAGGATTGGCAGCTCAACATTCCGGGATATAGAAGCTTCAGGCAAGACAGGGGAGGGGGTAAAAGAGGAGGAGCCGTTGCATTATTAGTTAAGGAGTCAGTTACTGCAGTAAGGAGAGATGATATCTTGGAGGGGGCATCGAATGAAGCTTTGTGGGTAGAGCTTAGGAATAAAAAAGGGGCAGCCACATTGTTAGGTGTTTATTATAGACCCCCAGATAGTCAGCGGGAAATTGAGGAGCAAATATGTGCACAATGGGGTAATTATATTAGGTGATTTCAACTTTCCCAACATTGATTGGGATAGACATAGTGTTAAGGGCTTGGATGGAATGGATTTCTTGAAATGTGTTCAGGAGAACTTTTTGGGTCAATATTTAGAGGGTCCGACAAGGGCCAGTGCAGTGCTGGACCTAATTCTGGGGAATGAAGCTGGACAGGTGGCTGAGGTGGTGGTGGGGGAGCATTTTAGTGATAGTGACCACAACATGATACAGTTTAAGTTTGTTATGGACAAAGAAATCGACAAGTTGCAAAAAACTGTTTTGGATTGGGGGAGAGTGGATTTTAGTAAAATAAGGCAGGATCTGGCCAAGGTAGACTGGGAACAGCTACTTGTGGGGAAATCTACAGAGGAACAGTTGGGGGGTGTTCAAAAAGGAAATGAGGAGGGTACAGGGTCAATATGTTCCCTCTAGGGTGATAGGAAGGAGTAACAAGCCCAGAGAACCATGGATGACCAGAGATATTCAGGTTATGATGAGAAGGAAAAGAGAGGCTTTTAGCAGGTTCAAGGGAAGCAAATCAGCAGAGGCATTAGTGGAGTACAGACAGTGCAGGGCGGAGCTTAAGAAAGCAATTAGGAGAGCAAAGAGGGGATATGAGAAAGTTCTGACTGGTAAAAGTAGGGAAAATCCCAAGATATTCTATAAGTATATCAATGGGAAGAGGGTAACCAGGGAAAGAGTAGGGCCCACAAGGGACCAAGGGGGCAATCTATGGGTGGAGCCAGAGGACATCGCTAGAGTGTTGAATGAATACTTCACATCCGTCTTCACCCAAGAGAATGAGGATGAAGGTATGGAACTCGGGGAGAGAGACTACGAGGTTCTTAAGCAAATTGATATAGGGAGTGACAAGGTATTGGAGATGGTGGCAGGTTTAAAAGTGGACAAAGCTCCAGGTCTGGATGATTTGTGTCCCAGACTGCTGAGGGAGGCAAGGGAGGAGATCACAGGGGCTCTGACCCAAATTTTTAATTCCTCTCTAGCCACAGGGAAGGTACCAGAGGACTGGAGAACAGCTAATGTGGTTCCGCTATTGAAGAAAGATTGTAGAGATAAGCCAGGGAACTACAGGCCAGTGAGTCTCACGTCAGTGGTAGGGAAACTATTGGAGAAAATTCTGAAGGAGAGAATCTATCTCCACTTGGAGAGGCAAGGTTTGATCAGGGATAGTCAGCATGACTTTGTCAGAGGGAGGTCATGCCTAACAAATTTGATTGAATTTTTTCAGGAGATGACCAGGTGTGTAGATGAGGTTAGTGTAGTTGATGTAGTTTATATAGATTTCAGCAAAGCCTTTGTCAAGGTCCCACATGGGAGACTTATAAAGAAGGCAAATGCACATGGGATACAGGGCAATTTGATAAGGTGGATTCAAAATTGGCTTAGTTGTGGGAGACAGAGGGTGATGACAGAAGGATGCTTTAGTGACTGGAAGCCAGTGTCCAGTGGCATACCACAGGGATCTGTGCTGGGTCCCCTATTATTTGTCATTTATATAAACGACATAGATGACTATGTGAGGGGTAGGATTAGTAATTTTGCGGATGACACAAAGTTTGGCCGAGTGGTTAACAGTGAGGTTGAGTGTCTTGGGCTACAGGAAGATATAGACGGGATGGTCAAATGGGCAGATACGTGGCTGATGGAACTTAACCCTGAAAAGTGTGAGGTGATACACTTTGGAAGGAGTAATTTGACAAGGAAGTATTCAATGAACAACATGACACTAGGAAGTTCTGAGGAACAAAGGGACCTTGGTGTGTGTGTCCATAGATCTCTGAAGGCAGAGGGGCATGTCTGTGGGGTGGTGAAAAAGGCATATGGGACACTTGCCTTTATGAATTGAGGCATAGATTACAAAAGTAGGGAGGTCATGTTGGAGATGTATAGAACCTTGGTGAGGCCACAGCTGGAGTATTGTGTATAGTTCTGGTCGCCACATTATAGGAAGGATGTGATTGCACTGGAGGGGGTGCAGAGGAGATTCACCAGGATGTTGCCTGGGATGAAACATTTAAGTTATGAAGAAAGGTTGGATAGACTTGGGTTGTTTTCGTTGGAGCAGAGAAGACTGAGGGGCGACCTGATCGAGGTGTACAAGATTATGAGGGGCATGGACAGGGTGGATAGGGAGCAGCTGTTCCCCTTAGTTGAAGGGTCAGGGGGCATAAGTTCAAGTTGAGGGGTAGGAGGTTTAGGGGGGGATGTGAGGAAAAACTTTTTTACCCAGAGGGTGGTGACGGTCTGGAATGCGCTGCCTGGGAGGGTGGTGGAGGTGGGTTGCCTCACATCCTTTAAAAAGTACCTGGATGAGCACTTGGCACATCAGAACATTCAAGGCTATGGGCCAAGTGCTGGTAAATGGGATTAGCTAGGTAGGTCAGGTGTTTCTCACGTGTCGATGGGCCAAAGGGCCTTTTCTGCCCTGTGATTCTTTTTTTGGGACTTTGCAGCGGTTTGATAGAACTGAGTGGCTTGCCAGGCCATTGAGGTGTCAACCACATTGCTGTGGGTCTGGAGTCACATTAGGCCAGGCCAGAACCGCAGATTTCCTTTCCTGCAGGACATTAGTGAACCAGGTGGGTTTTTAACAACAATCGACAATGGTTGGTTATCATTAGACTTTTAATTCCAGATTTTTATTGAATTCAAATTTCGTGGGAATTCGAACCCAGGTCCCCAGAGCATTTCACTGGGTCTCTGGATTACTAGCCCAGTGACAATATCACTACGCCATCGCCTCCCAAGTGTATCGAACCACTCCCAAAAAGTGACTTCAACAGTTCAGGAGGATGACTTACCAGCAGCTCCTCAAGACCAATTATGGGCAACAAATGCTGACCTGGTTAGTGACACCCACATCCTGTGAAGCAATAAAAATAGTTCCTTCGAAGCGGAGTCTTTGTTGTATTATAAAAACAGGCTGAGAGATAAACATTGGCAAAACTCCCCTTCTTTCCTTTGAAATGGTGTGGGATCTTTTACATCCACTTCAGAGGGCAGACAGCTTCCCAATCCGGCATCTCTCACCTGAAAGATGGCACCTCCAGCAGTGCAGCAATCCCTCCACTGCACTCGGAGCGCCATCCTGGATTTTGCGCTCGAGTCTCTGGAATGGGGTTTAAGTCCATGACCTTCCGACTCAGAAGGGTCAGCTACCCGTTAGCCAAGACTCTGGTGGTCAGTGCTGCTGGTTGGCCATCATTGTTGGGACAGTGACAGGGAAAAAGTGGTCTGATTAAAAATAGCGGGAAAACGGTGGGTACCGCTCGCTTCTGAAGCTAGACAGATCTTTCAGGCTAGTTTAAGTGCCGGTAATTCTGAAGTAAACAAGGACAGCAAACAAGCTGAACAGGTGAAACCACAATTTGTTGGTATAAGTCTACCAAAAATCTCATTCCATTGCTCAGGCCCAAGGCCATCTCACCATGGTGACGCGATTTAATTATAGGCTCTCAAAGAACAATCTCAGGAGATCACAAACCAATGAAGTACTTTTCAAATGTAGTCACTGTTGTAACGTAGGAAATACAGTCGTTAACTGGTGCACAGCAAGATCCCACGAAAAAGCAACGCGACAATGACAAGATAATTTGTTATCAGTGATAAATATTGACCAGGACACGAGGTGGAACTCCCCTGATCTTCTTTGGAATAGTGGCCATGAAATCTTTTACATCCGCCTGAGAGGGCAGACTTGTTTAAACGTTCCACCCTAACGACCGTCGCTACAACAGTGCAGCACTCCCACACTACTGGGTTTTGGGCTCAGATTTCTGGAGTTGGAGACAAGAGTGCTACCCACTGAGTCACAGCTGACACTTAAAACAATTGTTGCAGACATGGGAGGGAAGATAGGATGGTTCGCCCCTTTTCCGCCTCTCAACTGACTGCAACTAGATGTGTTTGTTTTTTTTATAAAGGAAAGAGATTCTTAACCCCCTGAGTGCTGTGGCTCTTAACAACAGGGCAAAAAGACAAGTTTCCATGCAAGGTTAAAAAAAGGAAAAATAAATATTTATGTCTCAACATCCGAATGTATTCACAACAGCAGCCATACGCATAAGAGAAGTAGCATGCACTTAGATTTTAATAAAAGTCCAAAACTTCATGGTTACACTTGAGTCTTTCAAGATGGAAACTTGAAACATGGCAGGTCTGATTGGTTCACTGAAGAAAATGGAGGTTAGAGGGTGGTGATGAGCTCACAGTGGTTTACTCCTTGCAGCAGTGGGTTTTAGGCTTTGCTCCAGTTGCAGTTGTAGTCAAGCCCCAGTAGCAAAGCTCTGGCTTGGTTCTACAAATCAGTGGATTGAAGGCTAGCCCTACTTCTCTGCCTCTTAGTGGATTCTAGGCTGGGCCCTTTCTTTGCTGGGTAGGATCTTTTCTCTCTTAGTGTCTTTGTTTCCCAGATTGACTGACAATGAGGTTTCTCATGATGTTTCTAATCACAAGCCAGTTCCTGTTGGGTGACCATAGTGTCTGCTTTCCCAATGTCTACACAAATGGTCCCTATTGACACATAATAGGATTTGAGTTTTGGCCATTTGCATTTCTTTGTGATAGGGTTGTGTGGCATTCCATTTTGTAGCCATTAAACCCTTGGGGTTATTGTGCACTAGTTTCTGTGGGTATTTGGATATAAGCATCTGTTACCTCCACAAGAACGATCTGTTGCATTTTAATATCTTCTCAATGGGATGTCCCAAAAAGCCACTTACACTTTTAATGACCTGACCCGGCAAGCAAGTGAACTTTGAGCTTTGGGCAGTTTCCTGTATATTAGCTGACAAGGAGGGAGGTCACCTGAGCCCTTGACTCCATCTTGTTACAATGCAGATTGTCCACTCTCCATGTTGTTTTTTTTAAAAGAAATGTGTTCAATTTTCATTCATCTGCGGGTGCAACTGCATGGACATGACACAATTATCTAAATTATACAAGGCCTAGAATTCTATTTGTCTAATACTTCTCCTCTAACACACACTGGATTCTAGGGGCCAAATAAAGTTGGGAAACAGATCAGCCAAGATCTTGTGGAATGGCCCGAGGGGCTGAATGGCTGAATGTTCCTAAGTAACAAGCTCAGGGTTGAATGGCTCCCTCCTGTTCCTGTGTAAAATGGCCTACTGATGTGGGGCAGTATAGCAAGTTCTTTGTTTTATATGCAGTTGAATTATTTGGTCCATAATAGTTCCACTTGTTGAGAAATAATGCACCCTATCAAATCATCTAGGACTGTCTCAACAAATCATATTTCAGCTTAACCTCATAGACATTGGAGAGACGTATGTGGTTTTCTAAAAATACAATGTCCACATAACGTCTTGAATGCATTCATTGGTTAAAATCCAAGGTTACGCTTGTGCCTAAGCAGATGATGGATTGTATGAGTTATTGTACTTATGGGAGCGATTTACACCCCTAAACCCAGCTAAGAGAGGTGCAAATCTTTATAGGCTGCTTCCAGTGTCACACAACTGTTCCTAAACAGAGTGGAGGCAATTGGATAATTTCTCCGTTAATTGTGTTTGGAGATTTCACTTCAGTAAGCGAACGGGCATTGATTTTCAGCACATTATGTGTGCTCTGTAACTATCCTCCACTCGCTGCATAATGCTGGTGAAATTATCCTGCTCTTGAGGGAGATTTTGCTGTGTTTTGTTCATGAGTTCTGTTTTCTGTTCATAGAGATGCTTTTTAAGTAGACACTGTAGATTGTTTGCTGTAGTGAACTATTGAAAGAGTCTCAATTTGCTGTTATATAATTGTATGATGTTGGCCATGCTGTAAGTCCCAGCCCTTCTCCAAGTTATTGGCTGGCACAGTGGAGTCAATGGACACCTTTTTTAACTGCTACATAAACCAAACAGTCTCAGATTCTATCCTCCTGAACTGTGCTGAGTTGAGCTGTTCGTTTTCAGCCAGATCAATACCCCTGGACTTACGGAGTGAACACTATCAGTCAGGATCCTTGCTTCTGATTGCTATATGTGGGTATGTAACAAGATTGGGATTGATCAGTCAAATATTGTGCCAGCATTCACTGTCTCACCCACACAGGAAGTGGGTGGTGGTACCCATGAAACTGTAACACAGAGACAATCTGCCTTGTAGCTGTAGAGCACTTTTCACAAACTCAGGATGATCTAAAGTAGTTTGCAGATAATCAAATAGTTTTTGAAGTGTAATCACTGCTGTAATGTAGGAAATGCAGCAAACTTAAACATTCATCCCCTCCACCACAGTGGCAGCATTCCCTCCAACAGTGCAGCACTCCCTCACTACTGACCCTCTGACAGTGCAGCACTCTCAGTAACAGCCTCCAACAGTGCAGCACTCCTTCAGTGCTGACCCTCTGACAGTGCAGCGCTCCCTCACTATAGACCCTCTGATAGTGCAGCACTCCCTCACTATTGACCCTCTGACAGTGCAACACTCCCTCAGTACAGACCCTCTGACAGCGCAACACTCCTTCAGTGCAGACCCTCTGACAGTGCAGCACTCCCTCAGTACTGACCCTCTGACAGTGCAGCACTCCCACAGTACTGACCCTCTGACAGTGCAGCATTGCCTCAGTACAGATCCTCCGACAGTGCAACACTCCCTCAGTGCAGACCCTCTGACAGTGCAACACTCCCTCAGTACTGACCCTCTGACAGTGCAGCACTCCCTCAGTACTGACTCTCTGACAGTGCAGCACTCCATCAGTACTAAACCTCTGACAGTGCAGCACTCCCTCAGTACTGACCCTTTGATGGTGCAGCACTCACTCAGTACTGACCCTCTGACAGTGCAGCACTCCCTCAGTACTGACCCTCTGACAGTGCAGCACTCACTCAGTATTGACCATGACAATGCAGCTTTCCCTCAGTACTGACCCTCTGACAGTGCAGCACTCCCTCAGTACCGACCCTCTGACAGTGCAGCTTTCCCTCAGTACTGACCCTCTGACACTGCAGCATTCCCTCAGTACTGACCCTCTGACAGTGCAGCAATCCCTCAGTACTGACCCTCTGACAGTGCAGTTTTCCCTCAGTACAGACGCTCTGACAGTGCAGCACTCCCTCAGTACTGTCCCTCTGACAGTGCAACACTCCCTCAGTACAGACCCTCCGACAGTGCAACACTCCCTCAGTGCAGACCCTCTGACAGTGCAGCACTCCCTCAGTGCAGACCCTCTGACAGTGCAGCACTCCCTCAGTACTGACCCTCTGACAGTGCAGCTTTCCCTCAGTACTGACCCTCTGACAGTGCAACACTCCCTCAGTACTGACCCTCTGACAGTGCAGCACTCCCTCAGTACTGATCCTCTGACAGTGCAGCACTCCCTCAGTACTGTCCCTCTGACAGTGCAACACTCCCTCAGTACAGACCCTCCGACAGTGCAACACTCCCTCAGTGCAGACCCTCTGACAGTGCAGCACTCCCACAGTACTGACCCTCTGACAGTGCAACACTCCCTCAGTACAGACCCTCCAACAGTGCAGCACTCCCTCAGTACTGACCCTCCGACAGTACAACACTCCCTCAGTGCAGACCCTCTGACAGTGCAGCACTCCCTCAGTACTGACCCTCTGACAGTGCAGCTTTCCCTCAGTACTGACCCTCTGACAGTGCAGCTTTCCCTCAGTACTGACCCTCTGACAGTGCAACACTCCCTCAGTACTGACCCTCTGACAGTGCAGCACTCCCTCAGTACTGATCCTCTGACAGTGCAGCACTCCCTCAGTACTGTCCCTCTGACAGTGCAACACTCCCTCAGTGCAGACCCTCTGACAGTGCAGCACTCCCACAGTACTGACCCTCTGACAGTGCAACACTCCCTCAGTACAGACCCTCCAACAGTGCAGCACTCCCTCAGTACTGACCCTCCGACAGTACAACACTCCCTCAGTGCAGACCCTCTGACAGTGCAGCACTTCCTCAGTGCAGACCCTCTGACAGTGCAGCACTCCCTCAGTACTGACCCTCTGACAGTGCAGCACTCCCTCAGTACTGACCCTCTGACAGTGCAGCTTTCCCTCAGTACTGACCCTCTGACAGTGCAACACTCCCTCAGTACTGACCCTCTGACAGTGCAGCACTCCCTCAGTACAGACGCTCTGACAGTGCAGCGCTCCCTCAGTACTGTCCCTCTGACAGTGCAACACTCCCTCAGTACAGACCCTCCGACAGTGCAACACTCCCTCAGTGCAGACCCTCTGACAGTGCAGCACTCCCACAGTACTGACCCTCTGACAGTGCAACCCTCCCTCAGTACAGACCCTCCAACAGTGCAGCACTCCCTCAGTACTGACCCTCCGACAGTGCAACACTCCCTCAGTGCAGACCCTCTGACAGTGCAGCACTCCCACAGTACTGACCCTCTGACAGTGCAACACTCCCTCAGTACAGACCCTCCAACAGTGCAGCACTCCCTCAAGTACAGACCCTCTGACAGTGAAGCGCTCCCTCAGTACTGACCTTCTGACAGTGCAGTTTTCCCTCAGTACTGACCCTCTGACAGTGCAGCACTCCCTCAGTACTGACCCTCTGACAGTGCAGCACTCACTCAGTATTGACCATGACAATGCAGCTTTCCCTCAGTACTGACCCTCTGACAGTGCAGCACTCCCTCAGTACTGACCCTCTGACAGTGCAGCACTCCCTCAGTACTGATCCTCTGACAGTGCAGCACTCCCTCAGTACTGTCCCTCTGACAGTGCAACACTCCCTCAGTACAGACCCTCTGACAGTGCAACACTCCCTCAGTGCACACCCTCTGACAGTGCAGCACTCCCACAGTACTGACCCTCTGACAGTGCAACACTCCCTCAGTACAGACCCTCCAACAGTGCAGCACTCCCTCAGTACTGACCCTCCGACAGTACAACACTCCCTCAGTGCAGACCCTCTGACAGTGCAGCACTTCCTCAGTGCAGACCCTCTGACAGTGCAGCACTCCCTCAGTACTGACCCTCTGACAGTGCAGCACTCCCTCAGTACTGACCCTCTGACAGTGCAGCTTTCCCTTAGTACTGACCCTCTGACAGTGCAACACTCCCTCAGTACTGACCCTCTGACAGTGCAGCACTCCCTCAGTACTGTCCCTCTGACAGTGCAACACTCCCTCAGTACAGACCCTCTGACAGTGCAACACTCCCTCAGTGCACACCCTCTGACAGTGCAGCACTCCCACAGTACTGACCCTCTGACAGTGCAACACTCCCTCAGTACAGACCCTCCAACAGTGCAGCACTCCCTCAGTACTGACCCTCCGACAGTACAACACTCCCTCAGTGCAGACCCTCTGACAGTGCAGCACTTCCTCAGTGCAGACCCTCTGACAGTGCAGCACTCCCTCAGTACTGACCTCTGACAGTGCAGCACTCCCTCAGTACTGACCCTCTGACAGTGCAGCTTTCCCTTAGTACTGACCCTCTGACAGTGCAAACACTGACGCTCAGTACAGACGCTCTGACAGTGCAGCGCTCCCTCAGTACTGTCCCTCTGACAGTGCAACACTCCCTCAGTACAGACCCTCCGACAGTGCAACACTCCCTCAGTGCAGACCCTCTGACAGTGCAGCACTCCCACAGTACTGACCCTCTGACAGTGCAACCCTCCCTCAGTACAGACCCTCCAACAGTGCAGCACTCCCTCAGTACTGACCCTCCGACAGTGCAACACTCCCTCAGTGCAGACCCTCTGACAGTGCAGCACTCCCACAGTACTGACCTTTGACAGTGCAACACTCCCTCAGTACAGACCCTCCAACAGTGCAGCACTCCCTCAAGTACAGACCCTCTGACAGTGAAGCGCTCCCTCAGTACTGACCTTCTGACAGTGCAGTTTTCCCTCAGTACTGACCCTCTGACAGTGCAGCACTCCCTCAGTACTGACCCTCTGACAGTGCAACACTCCCTCAGTACTGACCCTCTGACACTGCAGCACACCCTCAGTACTGACCCTCCGACAGTGCAGCACTCCCTCAGTACTGACCCTCTGACAGTGCAGCACTCCCTCAGTACTGACCCTCCGACTGTGCAGCACTCCCTCAGTATTGACCCTCTGACAATGCTGCACTCCCTCAGTACTGACCCTCCAACAGTGCAACACTCCCTCAGTGCAGACCCTCTGACAGTGCAACACTCCCTCAGTACTGACCCTCTGACAGTGCAGCTTTCCCTCAGTACTGACCCTCTGACAGTGCAGCATTCCCTCAGTACTGACCCTCTGGCAGTGCAACACTCCCTCAGTACTGACCCTCTGACAGTGCAACACTCCCTCAGTACTGACCCTCCAACAGTGAAGCACTCCCTCAGTATTGACCCTATGACAGTGTAGTACTCCCTCAGTGCGCACCCACTGACAGTGCAGCACTCTCTCAGTACTGACCCTCTGACAGTGCAGCACTCCCTCAGCGCAGCACTCTCTCAGTGCAGTGCTCCTTCAGTAAAGTATCAACCTGGACAATGGGCTCAACCACTACAGTTGCGCTTGAACCCACAATCTTCTCATTCAGGGGTTGAGAGAGCGACATAGTGAGCTACAGCTGACGCACTGAAGAAAGAGAGGACAATAATCAGGTGGGTGGTTAGGGGAGGGAGGGAGCTCATATAAAAAAGATCAGTGTAGGGTTACTAATCTTTAACCACCTTATCCTAAATAATTGTACTAAACTTTGGTCTCTAGGATCCTGGGGCAGACACTGGGTGTCGATCAGTTTATATCTGTGCCACGTGAAAGCAGTTCAGCATTTTATTACTTTTCCTCGGAGCTGAAAAATGTTTTCCATGATGAGGTCTCTGGTTATGAGGGGGTTCCCTATGAAGAAGCATTATGCAGGTGGAACGCTGTGTCATTCTGCAATCTTTCGTCGCTCCGACAGCAGATACTGTTCAAACATACCTGCACCTGCAGACAATTCAGCTGTCACATACAAAGCTTTACAGGCAATGCCAGGGCGCAGTGCTTGGAACACAATCTACTGGCTCTTCATAAAGGGATATTTCCACAGAATTCATCTGTTCCAGGTAAACGGGAAAGGAATATCCACCTGGGGCAGACTAAGGGGGAAATTGGAGGCTCACCTGGTGCGAATGAAGGGATCAGGGACTCACCTGGGGCAGGTAAAGAGGTATCGGGAACTGAACTGGGGCTGGTGGGAGGGATCAGGAACACACCTGGGGCAGGTGGGAGGGATCAGGAACACACCTGGGGCAGGTGAAGGGATCAGGAACACACCTGGGGCAGATGAAGGGGTCAGGAACACACCTGGGGCAGGTGGGAGGGATCAGGAACACACCTGGGGCAGGTGAAGGGGTCAGGAACACACCTGGGGCAGGTGGGAGGGATCAGGAACACACCTGGGGCAGGTGAAGGGATCAGGAACACACCTGGGGCAGGTGGGAGGGATCAGGAACACACCTGGGGCAGGTGAAGGGATCAGGGGCTCACCTCGGGCAGGTGAGGGGGATCGGGGGTTCAACGTAAGGATATTGGGTACTCAAGTTTACCTTTGTAACTTAAGAATGTAACATGACGTAGAAAAATTGTGAAGGGCCAAGTTTCTCCTTGAGAAGTTAACCATCAATATTTGTTTTGTTAGATAATGGAACATGATAAATTTGGGCCATTGTGGAGAACGGGACTGATGGTGAATGTGGCAGACAGCAACTTAATAGAACAGGTTTTACGCCAGGAAGGAAAGTATCCGATGAGGGCAGCTGAGAGCATTTGGAAAGAACATCGCATAATACGCGGACTGGCAAACGGACTCATTACTGCGTAAGTCAACCCTCAATCTCACAGTATTGGCTATCAGCAGGAGCCAGTTGGGCACAGCTGAGAAGGTGGGCTTGCCTACAGAATTTATATTGTTACACCCAGGGCGCTTTGCCAGTTTGGTTTGTGTGTAAAACTGGGTGTATAATCCTGGGCGTAGGAATTTATAATGGAAACAAAAATAGGACATTAAGGTTGGGACTGAATTAATTCTGCACATCCAGGTCTAATAAACCTCCCATCACATAAAGAGTGCAGCTAAGAAACTGCTCCCATTGGCAGAAGGATCAAGAGCCAGACGACTTTGATCTTAGGTGATTAGCAGAAGAACCAAAGGTGACATTAGATAAAAGTTTCTTACTGAGCAAATAGTTAGGATCTGGAATGCACAGCCTGAAAGGGCAGTGGAAGCAGGATCAATCATGACTTTCAAAAGAGAATTGGAAAGACATCTTAAATGGAAAATATCCAAGTTTAGGAGAAAAAGGCGGGAGAGCAGGACAAGCTGAGTTGTTCTTGCAGAGAGACGGTATAGGCTTGATGGGCCAAATGGCCTCCTTCTGTGCTGTAACCATTCTATGATTCTAGAAAATAATGAGACCTAAGATAGACAAACCTCCAGGACCAGTTAACTTCCATCCCAGAATGCTAAAATAGCTGAAGAAACTGTAGGTGATTTAGTCCTAATTTTCAAAAATTCTCTACATTTAGTCATTGTTTTCTTGGATACCATCAGCACAGGCCAGCTAGTCTGAATGGCCTTTTCTGTGCTATGGACCCTATGTTACTCAATATAAATTTAATTCTTCCAATAGGCACTGTTGTGTTTAACTTTGCTCTTTTCCTCATTAAAAATCTGGTTTCTCTGTAGACGAATTGACTCGCCAAGGTTTCAATTTTTAGCTGCCAATGTGCAATATTTATATAGAAAGACTTACTTTAAAATGGGTGCCTGGAAGAGTACTTTACTTGGACCTAGCTTCCCTGTGGTAGTGAGTTCCACGTTCTCATCACACTCTGGGTAAGTCCGTTTCTCCTGAATTCCCCCCTGTGTTTATCAGTGATGATCTGATATTGATGGCTCCTGTTTCATGGTTCCCCCACAAGTGGAAACACCCTCTCTCCCTTTACCCAATCGAACTCCCTCAGATTGTTAATGACCTCTATCAGGTTACCCTCAATCTTCTCTTTCCCTGGAGAAGAGCGATCCATCCTCTTCAATATTTCCTGATAGTTCCCACCTCTCAATTCTTCTTCATTGTACCTTCTCCGGTCTCTGTAATCATTTTAAAAAAAAAATATGAAGACTGGAACTGTGCAGAGCAACTCCGAGTGTGATCTAACCAAAATTCTATACAAATTTAACACAACTTCCCTGCTGTTCAGTTCTATTGCTCTAGAAATGAACCCCAGTCCTTGGTTTGCCTATTTTTTATTAGCCTCTGTCGCTACTTTTAGCAGTTTGTGAATCTGTAGCCCAGATCATCTTTGCTCCAGCACCAGCCTTTTCTAACAATAAAATCCCTTTATAGTACCAATTTTATTAGTAATATAAACATATTGCTTGGTCTCTGCTAGTTTGGCGTGAGATTTCACTCGCCTTCTGGAATGTTCTATTCAAAATATGTAAATGCACTCTACCTCTCCTACATCTCAAAACTGGTACACATCAAAGCAGCCAGACTAGCTGGCTTTAATCCAATTAAGACACACCCACAGACTAAACCTCTATTTCAAAAGAAAAATATTTTCCTGTAATATTATATACATTAATCGATTCATGACACAGAAAAGGACACAAATGAGTTCAGGAACCGATTGGCCCTGAATCTGAGGGATTGTAGACTTTTCCCTGAAATTAACGAAGAGTAATATTGAGACGGGGGGGGGGGGGGGGGGGGGTGTGATTCTCATCGTTCATGACACTCTTCACTCTCATCAACTTTCTTCCAGAGCTGGTAGTGTCAAGAGAGATCTACTCATCAAATACCCTTCCTGTCTGGTTCATTCGTGGCTGTACCCTTAAAGAGTCTGCACAGAGTAATGTTATATCTAGACGCATGTTGAACTGTACATGTTAAGATAGAGCCTCGAACCAACCAACCCTCTCCGTAACCACCCATGGTGTTTCCTTCACTCAGGGAGGGAGACGAATGGTACAGACTGCGAACCTTGTTAAACAAAAGAATGCTGAAGCCGCAAGATGCTGCACTGTACCAGGGTGTCATCAACCAGGTGGCCTCAGATCTCATAGACCGAATCCGGTGCCTCCGCTCAGCGAGTGGATCTGGGATCATGGTGCACGACATCACCACAGAACTGCAGAAGTACACCTTCGAAAGTGAGGGCGATTCAAAGTTACCGAACCACAGCATTGATTGGGGGGTGGGGCGGAGGGGGTGAGGGGGACATAGGGGTGGGGCTAGTTTCCTGGGGGAGGGACTATTTGAACTATTTTTAGTGTAGGGGAGTGCTATTTTACCCTCACCTGGTTCCACTCTTAGAAATGACATCCTATTTGACGGTGACAAAGGTAAACTTTCCCTCCTCGTCCTGTCTACAGCCTCTGACACGGTTTGACCACACCATCCTCCTCCCAACACCTCTCCACTGTCGTCCAGCTGGGTGAGGCTGCTCTCACCTGCTTCCGTTCTTATGTTTTTAATCATAGCCAGAGAATCACTTGCAACGGCTTCTCTTCCTGCTCCCGCACCATTACCTCTGGTGGGTTTCCCAAGGATCTATCCTTGGCCCCCTCCTGTTTCTCATCTACAGGCCGTCCCTCAGCGACATCATCTGAAAAAAACAGCATGAGATTCCTCAGGTAAGCTGATAACACCCAGCTCTACCTCACCACAACCTCTCTTGGCCCCTCCACTGACTCCAATTTGTCACACATCTGACTTCTAGATCCAGATGAACAAAAATTTCCTTCAATTAAACATTGGGAAGACCAAAGCCATTGTCTTTAGCCCTCAGCACAAACTCTGTTCCCGCTCCATCCCCTGCCCTAGCCATTGTCTGACGGCTGGACTAGACTGTTTGCAACTTGGGGAACCTATTTGACCCCGAGTTTGGCTTGTGACATCATATCCACTGCATCACCAAGACTGGTTACTTCCACCTCTGTAATCAGCTCCCTTCACCCCACCTCAGTTCAGCTGCTGAAACCTTCGCCCAGGCCTCTAGACTTGACTATTGCAAAGTTCCCCTGGCTGACTTCCCAGCTTCCATCCTCCATAAACTTAGCTCATCCAAAACTGCATCCAAAATCCTGACTTGCACCAAGTCCCATTCCCCATCCACTCTGTAACTCGCTGCCCTACACTGGCTGCAGGTCTGACAATGTTTCAATTTTAAAATGTTCATCCTTGTGATTAAATCCCTTCAAGGTCTCAGCCCTCACTATCTTCGTAATCTTCTCCATCACAACAACCCTCCAAGATCCGTGTTCATCCAATTAAAAACTAGTAGTCAGGTACAAAAAGTAATGAAGGAAGCTAATGGAATATTGCCCTGATCTCAGTTGGATTTGGAATACAAAGGCAAGGAAGTGAGGTTACAGGTGTATAGAGTTCTGGACAGACCCCATCTGGACTAACCGCACATCAGGAAGGATCTGCTTGGCCTAGGAGGGGGTGCAGTGTAGATTCTTCTTTTTATTTATTCACAGGATGTGGGTGTCGCTGGCTGGGCCCAGCATTTATTGCCCATCCCTAATTGCCCCTTGAGAAGGTGGTGGGTGAGCTGCCTTCTTGAACCGCTGCAGCCCACATGGTGTAGGTACACCCACAGTGCAGTTAGGGAGGGAGTTCCAGGATTTTGACCCAAATCAGCAGAATTATAGTAGGGCTAAAAGGATTAAATCAAGAGGTTATTTTGCACAGGTTAGGCATGTATTCCTATGAGATTAGTAGATTAAGGTGATCTAACTGAGATGTTTAAAATGATTAAAGAATTTGCAAGGATAGATAGAGAGAAAGTATTTTCTCTAGTAGGGGGAGTCCAGAACCAAGGGGGCAGAACCTTAAAATTCGAGCCAGGCCATTCAGGGGTGATGTCAGGATGCACTTTTTCACACACAGGGACGTGGGAGTCAGGAGTATGTAATTCAGCCCTTCGAGCCTTCTCTGCCATTCAATATGGCTGATCCTCTATCTCAACACCGTACTCCCACTGCCTGCCCACACCCCTTGACACCTTTAGAGTATAGAAATCCATGTTTCCTTCTTAAATATATTCAGTGACTTGGCCTCCAGAGCCTTCTGTGGTCGAGAATTCCACAGGTTCACCACCCTCTGAGTGAAGAAGTTTCTCCTCATCTCAGTCCTAAGCTGTCTACCTCGTATCTTGAGACTGTGACCCTTTGTTCTAGACCCTCCATCCAGAGGAAATATCTTCCCTGCATCCAGTCTGTCCATCCCTGTCAGAATTTTATACGTTTCAATGAGATTCCCTCTCATTCCTCTAAACTCCAGTGAATACAGGCCCAGTCAGCCCAATATCTTCTCATATGACAATCGAGCCATCCCAGGAATCAGTCTGGTGAACCTTCACTGCACTCCCTCTATGGCAAGTATATCCTTTCTTAGGTAAGGAGACCAAAACTGCACACAATACTCCAGGTGTGGTCTCTCCAAGACCCTGTACAGCTGCAGTAAGATATCCTGCTCCTGTAGTCAAGTCCTCTCACAATGAAGGCCAACATACCATTTACCTTCTTAGCTGCTTGCTGCACCTGCAAGCTTGCTTTCAGTGACTGGTGTACAAGGACACCCAGGTCCCTTTGTACATCCACATTTCCCAATCGATCACCATTTAACTAATGCTCTGCCTTCTTGTTTTTCCCGCTGGAGTGGATAATTTCACACTTGCCCATGTTATACTGCATCTGGCATGTATTTTCCCACTCACTCAACCTGTCTAAACCACCTTGAAGCCTCTTAACACCCTCCTGATCAAATTCCCAACATGTTTCGTGTCTCAGCAAGCTTGGAAATATTACATTTGGTTCCCTCATCCAAATCATTGATATATATTGTGAATAACTGGGGCCCAAACACTGATCCCTGTGGTACCCCACTAGTCACTGCCTGCCACTCTGAAAAAGACCCATTTATTCCTGCTCCCTGTCTCCTGTCCCCCAGCAGAAATGGAGTTGGGATGCTGGGATCTGAGCAAGAGGCTGAATGACCTAAAACCATTTTTTATGTTCACTTTAGAATCTTAAAAAAAAAACAAATCAGAGGAGGAAAATAAGTCATAACAGGTTTGGGAGGGAGTTACGGTGGGGGGGGCAGTGTGTTGTAGATTATCTGTAGTGTGTTCCCTCTCTCTCCCTCATCCCTCCTCAGCACAGGCAGTGAGTCAACCTGATCATTCACTTTGTGAGGGATTTGCCCATTATTCATGAAGCTAATGATGATGCCCTTCTTGTTGTACAGCAATCGCTGCCATCTTGTTCGAGGTCCGACTGGGCTGTCTACAGCAGAAGATTCCAGAAGAAACGCAGAAATTCATTGAGTCTGTCACCACCATGTTCCGTATGCTAGTCTACTGTGGCCTGTTACCGAGTTGGACACGGAGCTGGCTGCCATTCTGGAGGAAGTTCATGCTGGCTTGGGACAACATGTTCGACTTTGGTAGAGGAATCTCTTTCAGTCTTAGCACCCGTTGAGGGGAATCGCCAGAATCGTGTCAATTTCAAAATTCATATCCTTGATTCATATCCTCCATGGCCTCACCTCTCCCTAACCTCCAGCCCTACAACCCAATGAGATATCTGCACTCCTCCAACTCTGGCCTCTTGCACATTCCTGATTTTAAATCTTCACAATTGGCAGCCATTCCTTCAGCTGCCTGGGTCCTGAGCTCTGGAATTCCCTCCCTGAACCTCTCCACCTCTCTCTCCTGTTTTAAGACACTCCTTCAAACCTACCTCTTTGACTAAACTTTGGGTCACCTGTCCTAATATCTCAATATGTTGTCTTGGGAATGTTTATGTTTTGTTAAAGGTGCTATAAAAGTGCAAGATTTCGTTACTGCCGTTGAACCTGAAGGCAGGTCTCAACTAGGATAAGTTTTATTGGTTATTTTGGATTGATGGTAGGCTGGGCCTTGGCCTCTCCTATTGTCCAATTAGAGAGCAGGAATGGTAGCCCCTATACCCTCAACACTCCGGTACTGACCCACCATGTTCCCCCCCTTCCACCATCCTCCAACAAGCAGGGGTATGTGGGAGAAACCTGCAGCAACTGAAAGTCTCACTGGCACCTCACCCGAGTGGCCACCCTTATTGTTCGAACCCTAACAGTGAGTACCAGCTGTCCGACTGCAAGGGGCATCACAAACAAAGCCAACCCTGTCCTTCCTTGACATCCTTTCAGTCCGTCCTGATGGGGGATGAAGGTGTAGAGAGATTGGACACCCATGACAAGGAGGAGATAGTAAGGCTCCAGCAACTGGAAACTGTTGAAGTGATGCAAGACGTCAGAAGGATCACGGGTCTCGGAGGAAGAGACTGGACAAGGTGAGAAAAAATAGACAGAGCTGGGAATAAATCAGTTCAGTGGGGTAGGAATAGGCCAAAACAAAATCCTTTTCCAATTATACGTTCACTCTGCAACTTTAGACATGGGGAGAATTTTCTCCACGTGGGGCAGGCTGAATGGGACCGAACAGGCGTGGACCTGATCACCGCTCGCAATCATGTCCGCGCCGCCATTTTACACAGACAGGCCAATTAAGGGCCGCCCAGCGTACTTCACGGCTCCCGTGCATAACGGGAGAGGGCTGGAGGCAGCGGGTGCGCTCAGAGCCCCGGGTCCAAGGGCGACCCAGCGGCCTGGATAAAGGAAGACCTGGCAGCCTCGGAAAGGCTGCTCACAATGGCTGGGAGAAGGGCTCTGCAGAGGGGCAACGGAGGTGACGCAAGTCCGGAGGGTAGGCCAGAGGGGCAGCTCAGGCCGGAGGGTAGGCCAGTGGGGCAGGCCTGGCTGGAGGGTAGGCCAGCAGGGCAGCTTAGTCCGGAGGGTAGGCCAGTGGGGCAGCTCAGTCCGGAGGGTAGGCCAGTGGGGCAGGCCTGGCTGGAGGGTAGGCCTGCGGGGCAGTGTGCCTCTCGTTTCTCTGACGAGAGCCTAGCTGCCCTCCTGGAGGAGGTGGCAGCGCGGTGGGAGGTTCTTCTTCTAAGGGACGGGAGGCAGAGGCCCCCCCACCTGACCAAACATGCGTGGAAGGAGGTGGCCGAGAGTGTTAGCTCCCATGATGTGGTGCAGCGCACATGGCTCCAGTGCTGCAAAAGGTTCAATGATCTCCTGCGCTCGGGAAGGGTGAGTACCATGTTGCCTCAGGTCACTTAATGCAGTTGTCGCCCTTTCCCCCAAACCCCACCAATTCTGAGTACAGTAACGTCATTGAATCCCTCACGGCATGGATCCCTCGCTGGGTGTGACAGCAGAGATTGCCCATGCCTAGTTCACCCTGAGAGGGTTGAGCTAGGATGTGTTCTGCATCTGCAGCATGTGTGACACTGACACACAGAGTATAGGATGGGTTTGAAAATCAAGGGTCTGCACCTAGGCAGAGTGCTGGAACTGGGAAGTATGTTGAAGTCAGGATGCTAACATGCTGGGAGGGCAGCTTCCAGTTGACAGGGCACTAATCCATCTACACGTGCTTGTGCCTCCTTAGTTAGCAATGTGGCACCTTGAGGTTCCACATATGAAGGAGGCAGCATTCGGGCAATTTGGGGAGGGGGGCATCAGCCCAGGCTTGTTTGGGTGAGTGTGCGGCTCTGCGGGGTGACAAAGAACTGGAATCCTGCAATGTCCCACTCTGGCTGTGATGGGAATTCAGGTGCAGGCTGGACTAATCAATGCTCCTCCCTCCTTTTCAGGAAATGACTGCACACAGTGCATCAGAATGAATGCGCACTGGCGGAGGGCAGGCCCAGTTGGCCATCCTTACAGCTTTTGAGCAGCAGGCCATAGACCTTGTGAGGCACCATGCCCCCAGGTCCACCAGTGGCAGTGAGGCTGGGGTGACACGGGGAGGTGTGTTTGGTGAGCAGTCAGGTCACCATATGTGTCACAGGAGCCATGGCACTGCTGAATGCTCCGTGATTGAAGTTAGCAACATAGGTTTACTCTTGATTATGGAAGGACGAGTGCATAATGATCTGGGGGAGTGGCATGCAAGTTGACATTGTCTGCACTGTAACTAATCATATGTCCTTTTTCTTCCTTTCAGCATCACTGGAGCAGGGTTGGAAGGAGGAGACAGAGGGCCCACTTCTCACCCCTGAAGCCCCCGAGCAAATGCACTCTTCAACGTCACACCGCCTGAGCCAGGCAGGCACCAGCGCACATACTAGCACCTCGATGGGAATTAAATTTTCAGCTAGTGTCCCGGGTACGGTGGTGAGGGCACTTTGCACTTGCTTGAGGTGCAGGCAGAAACAGAGAGTGCCCAGGGCACTGGCAGTCAGACGACTGCTGGGGACCAGGTACTTGCTCGGTCGGTGGTTGACGATGTGCCTCTGGAGTATGCGGAGCAATCTGGTGGAGATACATGAGGCTATACGTGACATGATGCCCGTGCTGGAAGAGTCCACGCAGAGCATCACCGATGCAATGAGCCTCATGGCTGAGCGCCATGCTTCGTCCATGGAAAGAGTGGCGACTCTCGTGGAGAGGCACCTCCAGGAGAACAATCAGGGCCTTCTGGGGTTGCTCTCAGACCTGCAAGACCTCACAGCAGCATTGGCCACAGCTGGTCAGTGCCAGTTTGGGAGAAGGCCTGGGCACCAAGTATCCCAGCCCGGTGCCCATCCAACTACCATGAGCAGGGAGGTCCGAAAGCGATCTCACGTTGGTGCAACAGCTGCCTGTCATCTCTACGGGCTCCTCTCAGGGCGCTTCGGATGAGGGCAGCAGCTCCTCTGCCCCTCTGCCAGTAACTGTGGCATCCCATGAGGCTGCAGCGACTGGGGGGAAGCCAGCCGCTCCCTCCCAGGCAGGGCCAACAAATGCTTCTTGGGCCAGAGGACATCCGCCAAGGTCATCGAGGCCAATAGGTAATGCGCAGTAAGCAGGCTGTCTCAGATGCCTGTGCCAGCGAGGGGTCAGCACCTAGACATAACACCAGTAAGGATAATTTAAGGAACCTTAGGCACACCATGGGTTTCTCAACGGTGCTTTTATGTTGGCCCATAGTAATTAGTTGAAGACTTGGTGTGATGTCCAACACTGTTTTCATTTTGCTTTATGAATTTACTTATGTTTACTCAATAAATTTTGACATGTTGCCATGACTCAGGGTGATTCCTTACTTCTGCATGTATATGGGAAGCCGTGATGTTATGAGTGAGTTGTTTGACATTGAGCTTTATTGACAAGGCCCTTAGTTAATGTTATTATCCAGGCTGATTTAGCGCTTAGGTATCGAGTGTGGAGGGGAGCCTGCAGCCCTGGCATGTGTTGAAGGTCCATCTGTAGTGGGCTAACTGAAGGCCCTTTGGATTAAAGCATCCCGGGTGTCCCTGCCTCCCTGGAGTATGCCCTGGTCAGTGTCTACCCCCTCAGCATTCTCCTGTGCATGCTCATCCTCGGACTTACTGCTGCACTCATCATGTGCATCCGGAGCAACTGTGTCCACGCCTTCCTCATCCACTGTGTGCCCCCTTTCCAGGCCCAGATTGTGGAGAGCACAGAATGCAACCACTATCAGCGACACACGATCTGGGGGTACTGGAGTGCACCCCCTGAGAGGTCCAGGCATCGGAAGCACATCTTGTGAAGACCAATGGTTCTCTCCACCACAGCCTTTGTGCTGCTGTCGCTCCTATTGTACCGCTGTTCAGCTTCTGTTCTTGGATGGCGGAGAGGCATCATGAGACACCTTCTGAGGGGATAGCCCTTGTCACCCAACAGCCATCCATCCAGCCGGGCTGGAGCACTGAAGAGCCCCGGCACCTGGGAGTGTCTGAGGATGTAGGCATCGTGGGAGCTGCCTGGGTACCTTGCACAGACTTGTAGAACCTGCAGCTTGAACAGGAAGCCGTGATGTTATGAGTGAATAGTCTGACATTGAGCTTTATTGACAAGGGCCTTAGTTAATGTTATTATCCAGGCTGACTTAGCGTTCAGGTATCGAGTGTGGAGCCTGCAGCCCTGGTGTGTGCCCTGGCATACTATCTGCACGTTCATGGAGTGGAAGCCCTTCCTGTTGACCAAGGCACCCGGCTCATCCCCTGGTGCCTTGATGGCCACATGTGTACAGTCTATTGCCCCCTGGACACGGGGGAAGCCAGCAATGGCCGCAAAACCTCTGGTTCGCTGTATCTGACTGGCATCATCCCAGCGGTAGTGGATGAAAGTCAATGAACACCTAAACAGAGTGTCTGTAACCTGCTTGACACAAGTGTGTACAGCTGATTGGGAGACACTGCAAAGATCACCCACCGAGCCCTGGAAAGAGTCAGAGGCATAGAAGTGGAGGGAAGCTGTGACCTTCAGAGCCACTGGCATGGGGTGTCCACCCACACAGTTAGGAGATATCTCAGGGCCAATCATCTGACAGATATAGTTGACTGTCTCCCTTGAGAGACGGAGCCTCCTTCGGTACTGCACCTCAGTCATATTGAGGTAGCTGCTTCACCGCCTGTAAACCCAGGCAGCAGGATAGTGGCATCTTCTGTGGCCCCTTCCACCTTGGACAACCTCTTGGCCCTGCGCCCCTTGTGCCTGCGCCTCTCCTCCCAAAGGTGGCTCCCCTGGAGGCTGAATGTTCACTCCTGGCCTCCTCCTCCTTCTAGCCCTCCCTTCCTCCTCAGAGGAGATGCCTCCAATGGAGAGCACCACTCCCATTCCCAGGCTAAGGGAAGGCTTGCTGAAAGCTGCAGGCCCCAGAAATGGTTTCTACTGTAGAGTTCTGACCAAGGCTGTTACTCCTGTCCAAGCAGTTGTTATGGGTTTTGAAGTATTCCTGCTCACTCAGGCAAGTAGCAGTAACTTTCACACTTAAATCCCTCAAACATCACATTCACCACCCCACTCACCCCTCTTATCCCACCCCGTGGATGAGGTTTATACAAATGTCTCCTACCCGCCTGCCTGTTGCACCTGCGTGATGTCCTGAAGATCACACGGGCTGAGAAAAATCGAGATCAATTTCTGCCTCAAGGACCTTAATTAATGGCGGGTGCTCATCCGAACTTATAGTGTGCCCACCTTCTCAAGTATCGCCATGGCACCCGGTGACTTCACAGCACCTGCCCGACGTCGCCACGCTTCATTTCACATGTGGGTGTGCGGGACTCACTCCCCCAAACCAACAGGAAAACTCTGCCCCATGTCTTTCCGTATTTGCTGGCAGCCTCTACGGTATTAACCAGAGCCCCAATGTAACGTTGTCCACAAATTCTGAAATTGCACTTCTGATTCCGAGTCTAAATCGATTAAGTTCTTGTGAATAACAAACCCAATCATAGTGGAATACCACTTCCTACTACCTGGTTTATCACAAGAACACAAGAAATAGGAGCAGGAGTAGACCACCAGGGCCCATCGAACCTGCTCCACCGTTCACTACAATCATGGCTGATCTTGGGCTTCAACTCCCCTTTCCTACCTGTTCACCTTTTCCTTCAATTCCCTGAGAGACCAAAAGTCTGTCTATCCCAGCCTTAAATATATTCAATGATGAAGATTCCCTAACACTCTGGGGTAGAGAATACTAATGATTCACAGCCATTTGAGTGAAGTAATTTCTCCTCATCTCAGTCCTATACGATTGGCCTGTCACCTTGAAAATTCCACATTTATCCCTACTCTCTGTTTTGGAAAATCTTAGCCAGTCCATCCACTATCTCTGCAACTATCTCTTTTAGAAGCCTGGGGTGAAGGCCATCAGGGTGTGGGGA
The DNA here is from genome assembly GCF_017639515.1 of Carcharodon carcharias. Taxonomy (NCBI): domain Eukaryota; kingdom Metazoa; phylum Chordata; class Chondrichthyes; order Lamniformes; family Lamnidae; genus Carcharodon; species Carcharodon carcharias. Next base: position 13,192,062 of record NC_054478.1, on the reverse strand, counting down.
GTTATCAGATTTTAGTCCCTTGAGTTTCTCCAGTACATTCTCTCTGCTGATATTCATTACTTCAATTTCCTTGCTCTTTTTTGCCCCTTGATTATGCTCCATTTCTGGTATGTAACTTGTGTCTTAAGACAGATATAAAATAATTGTTCAATGTCTCTTCCATTTCTTCATTTCACATAATAATTTCTCCTAGGTCCACTCTGAGAGACCAATGTTTACTTTAGCTACTCTTCTCCTTTTTATTGTATACATGTAAAAGCTCTTACAATCTGTTTTTATATTCCTGGCTAGTTTACTCTCATGTTCTATTTTTTCACTTTTTATTAACTTCTTGGTGGCCCTCTGCTGCTTTCTAAAACACCCCCAATCCTCAGGTTTACAACATTCTTTGCAATATTATAAACCTCTATTTTTAATCTAATACTATCTTTAAGCTCCTGAGTAAGCCAAAGATGGAGTTTTCTTGCTGAGCTTTTGTTTTTAATTAAATGTATTTTTGTTGAACATTTTGAATGCTCAACTTAAAATGTTTCCCACTGTTTATTTACTACCATACCTTTTAGTTTATTTACCCAATCAACCTTAGCCAGCTGTCCCCTCACACCAGTGTAATTGGCTTTATTTAAGTTTAAGATTCTTGTTTGTGATTGGAGTTAGTCACTTAATGTTGAATTCAATGATATTATGATCACTATTCCCTGGTGGATTTTTATTAGGGCGTTGCTAATTAATCTTGCCTCATTGCAGAACACTAGAGCTAAAATAACTTTATCCCTAGTTGGCTTCACACCACATTGCTCCAGGAAACTGTCACAAAAGCATTCTACAAACTTATCTTCCAGACCCTTTGCCAATTTGATTGCTCCAGTCTATATGAAGACTAAAGTTCTATATATCACATTTCCTATGTTACAAACTCCGGTAGTTTCTTGTTTAATGCTCTGTGCAGTGATATAACCAATTCAAGCAGCGTTTTCTGACTCTTGCTATCCCTAACCCATACTGACTCCACTTCCTGATTTTCTGAGCCAAAATCCTTTGTCACTCATGGTTCTTATGTCATCCTTTACTATCAGGCTACCCCCCTCCTCCTTTTCCATTCTGTCCATCTTTTTGAAATGCTGTGTATCCTGGAATATTTATTTCACAACATTGGTCAACTTGTAAAAATGGCCAGGATTTCACATTCGGCATTGGGCGGGGGTGGGGGGGGGGGGGGTGGTTTGGACGGGGGGGAGGGGTGGGAGAGGGGCGCGGGGCCAACACGCCGGAAAGTAAAATGACGTTGGGTGTGGGTCCTGACATCATCGCTCTGTCTCGCAACATTTCATTCGGCGGGCGCTCACTGGAGTTGGCTGCGCACCTACCGATAATTGAAAGGCCATTAACGAACTAATGAATTTCAAATTTACGCTGCCCGTCCAACCTTCCGTTAACGGGTGGGTGAGAAGGTCGAGCGGCCTTCACGTTTTTTTCGGAAACCTCATCCTCGAGCGGGATGAGGCTTCCTAAAGCTTTTACAAATCAAATGAAAGGTCTCTTCGAAAAATAAAAGCACGTCCCATCTCCTTGTGACACAGTCACATGAGGGGACCTGTTTCATTGGATTTTTAATGCTTTTAGTTATTTTTTTAAAAACAATCTCCCTGAGTCGGCCCCGTGCTCAGCCCTCCTGCTCGCGGTCCACGCAGGACAGGCCTTAATTGGCTGCAGCTGACCCGCCGAGCCTGTCTGACCAGCGTGGGAAACAGTTAGGCCCATGTCTCTGTAATGGTGATTAGATCCAAACTGTTTATCTCTGTTTGTGCCATTTGTTCATCTATCTTATTGCTGATGCTCCAAGCATTCAGATAAAGTGACTTCACTTTTACTTTTTCACTACTCCTCCCCTCCAATGGACTTTACTCTCTGATGCACTATTACCATGAAACTGTCTGTCCCTTCCCATCCTGCTCAGTTTGTCTTTACCCACATCCATGTACTTTTCTACTGCCTCAACTTTTATCTTCGGTTTACTAAATTTCCCTTCACCCAAATCCTCCTTCCCCTCTTGTCAGCTTAAAGCCATTTTTCCCTACTCTGATCATATCTGCTGGTGCACGCTACGTTTGTACCACTCTGTCTCTTCCTGCCCCACTCTGGTCACCCCGTATCGCTACCAGGGCGCTATTGCCTTGTCTGTTTTCTTTAACTTTCCAATCTTCCCCTCACAGGAACCCTCCCCATGCACTACTTACTTTAAAGCCCTCTTTACTGGCCTAGTTATATGATTTGCCAAGACACTAGTCCCATTCCATATTAACTGGCACCATTGATCCCTTCCAACAAACACAGTTTTATTGCATATCACCATGTTTAAATGTCTGATGTGAGTTGACACATGTGCAGCCAATGACTGAAGTGACCTGTGGAGATTGTCAAGTGCTGACCATCCTGATCTTCTCTCTTCCCTTTTTTTCTCTGTAGCCATAAAGGCCGTGGACAAGAAGTTGGCCCAGATTAAAGATCTCCTAAACACAGGGCAGTCGGTGGAGGGGCTGTATCTGACCCACCTACTGGCCAGTGGAAAGATGACCCAGTCAGAGATGTACAGCAGCATCACTGAGCTCTTGTTGGGTGGAGTGGATACGGTCAGTGTAAACACCCAACTGATAACAATGGTTCAGACTGTTTTGGGAATGGCCTTTATTGAAGGGGGGTCAGGAGTATAAAATAGGAAATCTTGCTACAGGACATTGGTGAGACTGCACCAGGAGTACTGTGTACAGTTTTGGTCTCCTTACTTAAGGATATATTTACTTTGGAAGCAGTTCAGAGAAGGTTCGCTGGGCTGATTCCTGGGATGAAGGGTTTTGTCTTATGAGGAAAGGTTGAGCAGGTTGGGCCTGCATACATTGGGAGTTTAGAAGAATGAAGTGTGATCTTATTGAAGCATATTAGATTCTGAGGGTGTTTGACAGGGTAGATGCTGAGAGGATGTTTCCTCTCATGGGGAATCTAGAACTATGGGTGCAGAAAATGGGTTTCCCGATTAAGACAGAGATGAGGAGGAATTCCTTCTCTCAGAGGGTCGTTAGTCTGTGGAATTCTCTTCCCCAGTGAGCCGTGAGGCTGGGTCATTGAATATATTCAAGGCTGAGTTAGACAGATTTTTGATTGACAAGGGTTATGGGGGACAGGGCAGGAAAGTGGAGTTAAGGTCACAATCTGATCAGCCACGGTCTTATTGAATGTTGGAGCAGGCTCAAGGGGCTGAATGGCCCATTCCTGCTCCTGTTTCTTATTAACTTATGATTTTATGGATTAGTGTATTAGAATTAGTAATTCTTTTGTATAAGAACAAAAACGGAATTACCTGGAAAAACTCAGCAGGTCTGGCAGCATCGGCGAAGAAGAGTTGACGTTTCGAGTCCTCATGACCCTACAACAGAACTAAGTGAATATTAGGAGAGGGGTGAAATATAAGCTGGTTTAAGGTTGGGGGGTGGGGGGGTGATGAGAAGTGGGCAACTTCCCCACTTCTCTCCCCCCACCTTAAACCAGCTTATATTTCACCCCTCTCCTAATATTCACTTAGTTCTGTTGTAGGGTCATGAGGACTCGAAAAGTCAATTTTTTTCTTCTCCGCCGATGCTGCCAGACCTGCTGAGTTTTTCCAGGTAATTCTGTTTTTGTTTTGGATTTCCAGCATCCGCAGTTTTTTGTTTTTAATTCTTTTGTATGTTATATTTGTATAGCAAGTCCAAGTGCTGAGCTGTTGAAATCACTATTGGTGATTTAATCTAGTGATTTAGATTCTTGGTGTCCAGCTTTTAAATAAGTTGTGCACTGCTCTGTAAGTTTTGCACTCAACAGCCCTGTTGTTTTCTGCTAAAGTTAAAATTTTAATCCGATTAGAGTTAAAGTTGGTTCCATTTGTGTGTCTTGACTATGTTTAAATTCTACCAGTGCTCATTAAGTCTATTTTACCTCCAAATACAAACGTGAGGTGTTAAATTGAACCTGGCCAAATACATTAATACTTTATAATTTGGTTCCTTATCATCATTGTTCTATAAAGCGCTAGGAAGGTCTTGGTAAGTACTTTTATTTTTAAGAAGAAAAATTACAAACGTGTCAAATATTCCTTTAATTTTAATAGAATTTCTTTTTGTCAGCAAGGAGACCCACAAGTTTGATTTATTTTCTTGTTAAGCCTCTCTGATGATGCCACTGGCTTTGAGTGGTTCTGGATCAAGCAACAGGGGGGCTGGATCTTTAGACTTTATATTCCCTGTCTATAATGAGGTTTCCAAAGGTACCTCTGCTCCAAAACAAGTTGGCAGGTTAGTCTGAATTCATAGGCCTGTGTTTACTATGGAGCCACTTCAGGGAACAGGGGACTGGATTTTGTCAAGGTGCCAGAAGCCCCCAGCGATGGGCTGGAGAGTCAGGGGCAACCCCTCCTCCCTTGTTTGGGGGACCTCCAGCAGCATTTCAGGCCCATCTTGTAATTAATGAGCCATCATTGGATTCCTGACCCTTTAATGGATGAGAACCTGCCTCCAAGCACTGCCTGGGGGTGGGGGGAGTCTATCAAACCTGTGGCCACTGCTGGGGCTGCACCCTCATGAGGGACACGGTGATAGGTGCTGCCCTCAGAACAAGTTAAAGTGAGTCGGGCATTTCCAGGGCCACTCAGGCAGGCACGCCTCAACCAAGGGTAAGCTGTGGGTTGATGAGGGCAGGGGGCATTGCTGCAGTAGCAACTATTGCCAGCGGGGAGGGGTCCTCCATCACAGAATCACAGAGACCCTTTGGCCCATCCAGTCTGCACCGACATATGAGAAACACTTCCATGGGCGACAGAGAGCTGGGTAAAACGGCAGCAGCAGTCGGAAGAAGCTCTGAATTGGCCTCTTATGTGGTGCAATCGGCCTGTGGGCTGGAGGGCTGTCCTCCACCTTCCCTGCTGCTGGCAAAGTATCCTGAGGATGGGAAGATGATGAGCACTCCGGCCCTGCCCATCCTCCTGGTCTTTTGGCCCCTCGCGTCTCCTATCCCACCCCTTAGATGCCACAAAATTCAGCCTAGTGATGTCACCATTGTGTCACAAGAGTGGTGGGGATGTGAACGTTGGTGTGAGTATAAAGGACACAATACTCCATATCATTTGTATCTTGTGGATTGCAGACGTGGGGATACCAGCGAGGGTCACCTTGAAGGAGGTCACTGGCAAGACGTTATTGACATGAATTAGGATTTCAGCAACAGAGGATCAGAGATGAGGCAAATGGAGGTTATGCTTTGGAGATGACCTTGATGGATTGAACGTAAGGGAGAAAGCTGAGGGCCCGGTAGTGGTGAAGTCGAATTTCACTTGATATATATATATTAAGGAAAGCCAGCACAGATTTGGTAAAGGCAAATTGTGTTTAACTAGCTTGCTTGAGTTTTTAGATGAGGTAACAGAGAGGGTTGATGAGGGTAATGCTGTTGATGTGGTGTATATGGACTTCCAAAAGGGGTTTGATGCTCCACAACAGATTTGTGAGCAAAGTTAGAGCTCATGGAATAAAAGGGACAGGAGCAACGTGAATATGAAATTGGCTGAGTGACAGGAAAGAGACAGTAGCACTGAACTGTTGTTTCTTGGGTTGGAGGAAGGTTTATACTGGGGTTCCCCAGAGATCAGTGTTAGGATCCCTGCTTTTCCTGACATATATTCAGGAAGTGGACTTTGGTGTACAGGGCACAATTTCAAAAGTTGTGCTTGACACAGCTTGGAATTATTGTGAACTGTGAGAAGAACAGAGTTAAACTTCAAAAGGGCATAGGTAGATTGGTGGAATGGGCAGACAAATGGCAGATGAAGGTTAATGCAGAGAAGTGTGATGTATCCATTTGGTGGGAAGAATGGGGAGAGGCAATATTAAAAAAAAAGGGTAGAATTCTGCAATATTTGCAGAGATGATTGAAGGTGACAGGGCAGGTTGAGAGAGCAGTTAAAAAAGCACGCAGTAACCAAGGAAGTTATGATAAACCTTTGTACAACACTGGTTTGGCCTCAACTGGAGTATTGAGTCCAGTTCTGGGCACTGCACTTTAGGAAGGATGTGAAGCATTAGAGAGGGTGCAGAAAAGATTCATGAGAATGGTTCCAGGGTTGAGGAACATCAGTTAAGTAGATAGGTTGGAGAAGTTGGGACTGTTTTCCTTGGAGATGAAAAGGCTGAGAGCAGATTTGTTAGAGGTGTTCAAAATCATGAGGGGTCTGGATGGAGTAGAGATGGAGAAACTGTTCCCAGAGGACAGAGGTTTAAGGTGGCTGGCAAACCGAGCAATGGTGACACAAGGAGAATCTTTTCCACGCAGCAAGTGGTTAGGGTCTGTATTGTACTACCTGAGCGTGTAGTGGAGGCACAAAAGGGAATTGGATCATTATCTGAAGAGAAAAATTTTGCAGGGTTACAGGGAAAAGGCTGGGAGTGAGAGTAGGTGAGTTGCTCTTATTGAGAGCCAGCATGGACACAATGGGCCAAAGGACCTCCTTTGTGCTGTAACCATTCAATGATTTTACAAAGGCGTCTTATAAATAAAAGATGCTGTAATGCAAAATGGTTGCTTCCTGTTTATTCATTTACTGCCGCCTCTCACACTCTGCCGTGTGCATTTGCTGAGATTGAAGTGTTTTTATATTGCAGACTGCAAACACCTTGTCCTGGGCCCTGTACTCCCTGGCCAAAGACCCAGAACTTCAAGACTCTGTCTTCAGGGAGATATGCAGCGTCAGTCCCGCAGAAGAGATACCAACAGCCCAGGAACTCAGCAAAATGCCTCTGCTAAAGGCAATCATCAAAGAGACATTGAGGTGAAAGGAGAACCTGCAGAGATGTAATACAGGGAGGGACGGGGGTTACACAGTAAATGAAGGGGTTATTGTTCAAAAGGGTCTTAAACGAGGACAGAGAGGTGGAGAGGCAAAGAAATTTAAGGAAGGAATTGCAGAGCTTAGGGCCTAGACAACTGAATGGTGACGGAAATGTGGGATTGACAAGAGGCCAGGCTTGAAAAGATGCAGAAAATTCAGAGGGGTGAGGTTACAGAAATCGGAAGTGATGAGAACATAGAGGGATTTAAATACACGGATGAGAAATACAGGGATAACACTTGTGTGGCACGAATGTTACTTGCCACTTGTCAGTCCAAGCCTGGATATTGTCAGGTCTTGCTGCATTTGGACATGGACTGTTTCAGTCTCTGAGGAGTCGTGAAAGGTGCTGAATATTATGCAATTTTTAAGATTGTCATGTTGGGAGATGATCATTGTCTGGCACTTGTGTGGTGTGAATGTTACTTGTAATTTATCAGCCCAAGCCTGAAAGTTGTCCAGGTCTTGCTACAGTTAGACATGAACTGCTTTAGGGGGTTTAGCTCAGTTGGCTGGATGGCTGGTTTGTGATGTAGAGTGACATCAACAGTGTGGGTTCAATTCCTGAACCAGCTGAGGTCATCCAATGAAGACCCTGCCTTCTCAACCTTGCCCCTTACCTGTGTGGTGACCCTCAGATTAAATTCACCACCAGTCATCTCTCTCTGAGAGAGCAGCCTCTGGAACTATGGTGAATTTTGCTTCAGTATCTGAGGAGTCACGAATGGTGCTGAACATTGTGCAATCATCAGCGAATATCCCCACTTCTGACCTTATGATGAAGGGAAGGTCATTGATGAAGCAGCTGAAGATTGTTGGGCCGAGGACACTACCCAGAGGAACTCCTGCAGTGATGTCCTGGAGCTGAGATGATTGATTTCCAACAACAACAACCATCATTTAATTTATTATTTTCATAGAATCAGCTCCTTCCTGTCCCAGGACTGGTGCCAATGTCATATGAAAATATGAATTAGGAGCAGGAGTAGGCCATTCAGCCCCTCAAGCCTGCTCTGACATTCAATAAGATCGTGGCTGATCTGAATGTAACCTCAACCCCACATTCCTGCCAAGATATAGAATCCCTCTTTCCTCACCCCAATCCTTTAGTCACCAGTTTACTTTTCTAGACTGTTTGCTCCTGTGCCAATTTGCACATGGTGCAGATAAATAATCCTGATTATTACCCTGGGGGCCCTTTCATTACTATAGTGTCTGCACTTCAAAGGTACAACTTTGGCTGTAAAGATCTTTGGGATGTCCTGAGGTTGTAAAAGGTGCTTTTTAAATGTAAGTGTTATTCAGTAAGTTTAGCTCTCAGCTCTGGATAGCTCCCTTAGTGGTTCCTTATCCCTGTTAGTCCCAGATTCCAGAGATGTGGGGCTTGTCTTATGAGGAGAGATTGAGCAGTTTAGGCCTATACTCGCTAGAGTTTAGAAGGATGAGAGGAGATCTAATTGAGGTATATAAGGTGCTAAAGGGGATAGACAAAGTCGACGTGGAGCAGATGTTTCCCCTTGTGGGGCATTCTAGAATGAGAGGCCATAGTTTTAGACTAAGTGGTGGTAGATTTAAATCAGAGATGAGGAGGAATTACTTTTCTCAAAGGGTCGTGAATCGTGGAATTCACTACCTCAGAGTGCAGTGGATGCCGGGACGCTGAATAAATTTAAGGAGGGGATAGACAGATTTTTAATTAGTAACGGGGTGAAAGGTTATGGGGAGAGGGCGGGAAATTGGAGTTGAGGCTGAAACGAGCTCAGCCGTGATCGTAATGAATGGGGGGGCAGGCTCGAGGGGCTGAATTGCCTACTCCTGCTCCTAGTTCTTATGTCCCTATGTTTTGATCCTGATATGTACCTCACCATCAAGGATCTTGCTTCTTCCTTCCCTGTTTCCCTTCCAGCTGTTCCAAGATATCCTTGGGCCTAGCACCTTTAGTGACTGCAGAGGATGACATCTGACTTCACCCCACTCCATTATTGAACCACACATAACTACCACATTTATAGTCTCCTTGACCCCCTTCAGACTGCCTTCTGTACCACAGTGCCATGGTTAATATTGCGCTAGTCCTTCCTACAGTCTTCCCATTTACCCTCAGACAGCAAGTGCATCGAACCCGTTTGGGAGGCTAATGTCTGAGGGGTGCCCTGCACCACCTCCTCAAGGTTCCAGCTCTCCTGCCGACAGAGAGTCCTCCTGGATCCAGCACCCGTGGGAGCACCTGCTTCTGAGGTGTGACCTACTGAAGAGAAAACGATCCAGAAATTCCTCCTCCTCACTAATACAATTTACTGCTCATCTGGGATTCACATTCCAGCTCATTGACAGGTGATAGGAGAGTGGAAGGAAGGTGGAGGGGGGCAGGACAAGGGAAGGGGTGTAGAGGGTGGCCAGGGGGTGTAGAGGGTGGCCAAGGGGATAGGGTAGAGGGTGAGTGGACTGTGGCTGTCAGTTGAAACACATGAACAGGATGGTCATATTTCCTTCTGTTTTAACCCTCAGGATGTACCCAGTTATTCCCAGTGGTTTCCGTACATTGGACAGGGACATTGTGTTGGGCGATTACAATATTCCACAAGGGGTAAGCAACTCTCCCAAAGAACAACTGAAGCAAAAGGACAGTTCAACATAATATATACATAACAAAAACAGAATTACCTGGAAAAACTCAGCAGGTCTGGCAGCATCGGCGGAGAAGAAAAGAGTTGATGTTTCGAGTCCTCATGACCCTTCGACAGAACTTGAGTTCGAGTCCAAGAAAGCGTTGAAATATAAGCTGGTTTAAGGTGTGTGTGTGGGGGGCGGAGGGATAGAGAGAGGTGGGGGGGGGTGGTGGTGTGGTTGTAGGGACAAACAAGCAGTGATAGAAGCAGATCATCAAAAGATGTCAACGACAATAGTACAATAGAACACATAGGTGTTAAAGTTAAAATTGGTGATATTATCTAAACGAATGTGCTAATTAAGAATGGATGGTAGGGCACTCAAGGTATAGCTCTAGTGGGGGTTTTTTTTTATATAATGGAAACAGGTGGGAAAAGGAAAATCTTTATAATTTATTGGAAAAAAAAAGGGAAGGGGGAAAACAGAAAGGGGGTGGGGATGGGGGAGGGAGCTCACGACCTAAAGTTGTTGAATTCAATATTCAGTCCGGAAGGCTGTAAAGTCCCTATTCGGAAGATGAGGTGTTGTTCCTCCAGTTTGCGTTGGGCTTCACTGGAACAATGCAGCAAGCCAAGGACAGACATGTGGGCAAGAGAGCAGGGTGGAGTGTTAAAATGGCAAGCGACAGGGAGGTTTGGGTCATTCTTGCGGACAGACCGCAGGTGTTCTGCAAAGCGGTCACCCAGTTTACGTTTGGTCTCTCCAATGTAGAGGAGACCACATTGGGAGCAACGAATGCAGTAGACTAAGTTGGGGGAAATGCAAGTGAAATGCTGCTTCACTTGAAAGGAGTGTTTGGGCTCTTGGACGGTGAGGAGAGAGGAAGTGAAGGGGCAGGTGTTGCATCTTTTGCGTGGGCATGGGGTGGTGCCATAGGAGGGGGTTGAGGAGTAGGGGGTGATGGAGGAGTGGACCAGGGTGTCCCGGAGGGAGCGATCCCTACGGAATGCCGATAGGGGGGGTGAAGGGAAGATGTGTTTGGTGGTGGCATCATGCTGGAGTTGGCGGAAATGGCGGAGGATGATCCTTTGAATGCGGAGGCTGGTGGGGTGATAAGTGAGGACAAGGGGGACCCTATCATGTTTCTGGGAGGGAGGAGAAGGCGTGAGGGCGGATGCGCGGGAGATGGGCCGGACACGGTTGAGGGCCCTGTCAACGACCGTGGGTGGAAAACCTCGGTTAAGGAAGAAGGAGGACATGTCAGAGGAACTGTTTTTGAATGTAGCATCATCAGAACAGATGCGACGGAGGCGAAGGAACTGAGAGAATGGGATGGAGTCCTTACAGGAAGCGGGGTGTGAGGAGCTGTAGTCGAGATAGCTGTGGGAGTCGGTGGGTTTGTAATGGATATTGGTGGACAGTCTATCACCAGAGATTGAGACAGAGAGGTCAAGGAAGGGAAGGGAAGTGTCAGAGATGGACCACGTGAAAATGATGGCTCCCTCCCCCAACCCCACCCCCTTTCTGTTTTCCCCCTTCCCTTTTTTTTCCAATAAATTATAAAGATTTTCCTTTTCCCACCTATTTCCATTATATAAAAAAAAACCCCACTAGAGCTATACCTTGAGTGCCCTACCATCCATTCTTAATTAGCACATTCGTTTAGATAATATCACCAACTTTAACTTTAACACCTATGTGTTCTATTGTACTATTGTCGTTGACATCTTTTGATGATCTGCTTCTATCACTGCTTGTTTGTCCCTACAACCACACACCGCACCCCCCCCCCACCTCTCTCTCTCTCTCTCTCTATCTCTCCGCCCCCCACACACACACCTTAAACCAGCTTATATTTCAACTCTTTCTTGGACTCGAACTCAAGTTCTGTCGAAGGGTCATGAGGACTCGAAACGTCAACTCTTTTCTTCTCCGCCGATACTGCCAGACCTGCTAAGTTTTTCCAGGTAATTCTGTTTTTGTTTTGGATTTCCAGCATCCGCAGTTTTTTTTTTGTTTTTATAATATATACATAAGCCTGGCAGCAATTCAGCCCAGAGCTCACACGGAGAGTGACAAAGCCCAGCGCTCACACCGAGAGTGACACAGCCCAGCGCTCACACAGAGAGTGACACAGCCCAGCGCTCACACCGAGAGTGACACAGCCCAGCGCTCACACCGATTGACACAGCCCAGTGCTCACACAGAGTGACACAGCCCAGCACTCAGAGAGTGACACAGCCCAGCGCTCAAACAGAGAGTGACACAGCCCAGCGCTCAAACAGAGAGTGACACAGCCCAGGATTAACATCAATTTGACACAATCCTCTCACACTGAGTGTGATGCAGCCCAGCACCGTCACTGTGAGTGACTCACACACACACAGAGTAACAGAGTGCTACCCTCAGTGTCAGCCAATATAAACACCAGATCGGGAGGTATAACGAGGTGTGCAGATTCACTGCTGTATCTTATGCAGCATTTCAAACATAATTAGACTGAAAAGGACTGGTACTGTTTCTGTAACTGTACCATGCAGCTCTATTCTCTCTCCTGTAGACACAGCTGGTCTTGTGCCATTACGCCATGTCCCACAATGAACAGGAATTCCCCAATCCTCACATGTTTCAACCACATCGCTGGATCAGAGGAGCAGAAAGACTAAAACATCATCCGTTCAGCTCAGTGCCGTTTGGATATGGTGTGCGGGGCTGTCCAGGGAGAAGGATTGCAGAGTTGGAGGTGCAACTGACGCTAGCCAGAGTAAGTACTGGCTTTAGCCAGAGTAAGTACTGGCTTTAGCCAGAGTAAGTACTGGCTTTAGCCAGAGCGAGCGCTGCAGTTAGCTAGAGTGAGCACTGCAGTTAGCCAGAGTAAGTACTGGCTTTAGCCAGAGTGAGCACTGCAGTTAGCCAGAGTAAGTACTGGCTTTAGCCAGAGTGAGCACTGCAGTTAGCCAGAGTAAGTACTGGTTTTAGCCAGAGTGAGCACTGCAGTTAGCCAGAGTAAGTACTGGCTTTAGCCAGAGTGAGCACTGCAGTTAGCCAGAGTAAGTACTGGCTTTAGCCAGAGTGAGCACTGCAGTTAGCCAGAGTAAATACTGGCTTTAGTCAGAGCGAGCACTGCAGTTAGCCAGAGTAAGTACTGGCTTTAGCCAGAGCGAGCACTGCAGTTAGCCAGAGTAAATACTGGCTTTAGCCAGAGCGAGCACTGCAGTTAGCCAGAGTAAGTACTGGCTTTAGCCAGAGCGAGCACTGCAGTTAGCCAGAGTAAGTACTGGCTTTAGCCAGAGCGAGCACTGCAGTTAGCCAGAGTGAGCACTGTGGTTAGACGAAGCACTGGCTTCAGCCAGAGTGAGCACTGCAGTTATTGCGAGCGAGCACAGCAGTTAGCTCAAGCAAGCACTGGCTTCAGCCAGAGTGAGCACTGCAGTTAGCTAGAGTGAGCATTGCAGTTAGTTCGAGTGAGCACTGGCTTCAGCCAGAGTGAGCACTGCAGTTAGCTCAAGCAAGCACTGGCTTCAGCAGAGCGAGCACTGCAGTTAGCTCAAGCGAGCACTGGCTTCAGCCAGAGTGAGCACTGCAGTTAGCTAGAGCAAGCACTGCAGTTAGCTCAAGCAAGCACTGGCTTCAGCCAGAGTGAGCACTGCAGTTAGCTAGAGTGAGCACTGCAGTTAGCTAGAGCGAGCACTGCAGTTAGCTAAAGCAAGCACTGGCTTCAGCCAGAGTGAGCACTGAAGTTAACTTGAGCAAGCACTGGCTTTAGCTAATGCCAGTACTTACTCTGGCTAACAGTTGTGCTTGCTCTGGCTATTGCTTGTACTTACACTGGTGAACACTGGCGTTAGCCAGAGCAAGCACCAGGGTTAACCAGAGAATCCCAGTGATTCCTGTCCACTCTATACATTTTTCTTCACAGATTTAAATCTCTTTTTGATTACAGTTGCTGAAAGAGTTCCAACTAAGGCTGGATCCTGGAACCAAGGAAATTCCAGCAAGGAGCAGGATTGTTCTCATTCCTGAGAAACCCATAAACCTGCAGCTTCTGGACCGGAAGTGAAATTTTAGGAGCAGGAGCAAGCGATCAGGCTTAAGTCCTTCACACTCAGGCAGACCATGCCGGCCCTGCCTACCTTCTCATCCTCCGTCTCGTTCCATTTCACTCAGTGTCTCCCACCCTGTGGCCCAGTTACACCTTTTACTCGACAGCATTCCACCATAACCATTTCACAGCTGGAATCACCGCCTTCTTCCTGACTTATCAATTCCTAACTCTGTCCTGTGAGATTTGAGCCCTGGGGCTGTGAATAGATTTCCTGCAGCCACTGGTCAAAGGGACCTCCTCATGTGCGGTAAAATTCAACATCATTTCCTGACCAAACGCTCCTGGTAATACACAGGAAAGGGCAGGAAACTGCAGCATGTCCATCATAACCGGGCATTACCCAGCTCCGCCGCTGCCAAGGGTAGCTGGCTAAATATATTCATCCTGCTCCCAATCTCTCTCCACCCGTAGTCCTGGCATTAGCTGCCTGCCATGTTTATCTTGCAGCATCTCTGCTGCCTTCCCAACCAATCGGAAAGGAAGAGGAAAGGCTCCTGATCACCCCGCTAGATGATACTTAGCTCTCAGTCAAACAGCCATTTCCCCCCCAATTTTTATAATGAATGAAGTGTTCAAGGAAAACGAAAGGAACACACTATTTTGCTGCAACACCCCAAAGGTTTATCTCCGATATCTTCGCTCGTTTTGACTAGCCTTCAATTTCCGGATACTCGGCAATGCTATTGCAACTGTCTAATCTCTTCGGAGAGGGGAACACATCAGAGCAGAAACTCACGCCCATGGAATGGGAAGTTACATTGTCAACAGTATTCCGGCAATAGTGCTCAAGACTTGTGCTCCAGGACGTGCCACGCCCCTAGTCAAGTTGTTTCGGTACAGCTACAACACTGGCATCTACCCTCTATGTGGAAAATTGCCCAGATATGCCCTGTACACAAAAAGCAGAACAAATCCAACCTGGCCAGTCTACTGGCGATCATCAGTAAAGTTATGGAAGGGATTTCAACAGTGCAATTAAGCTTAGCCACCTGTTCCCTGACGCCCAGTTTGGGTCCCGCCAGGGCCAGTCAGCTCCTGACCTCATTACAGCCTTGGTTCAAACATGGACAAAAGAGCTGAATGCCTGAGGTGAGGTGAGAGTGACTGCCCTTGACATCAAGGCAGCATTTGACAGAGCGTGACATCAAGGAGCCCTAGAAAAACTGGAGTCAATGGAAATCAGCGGGATAACTCTCCACTGGTTGGAGTCATACCCAGCACAAAGGAAGATGGTTCTGATTGTTGCAGGTCAGTCATCTCAGCTCCAGGACTTCACTGCAGGAGTTCCTCAGGGTAGTGTCCTCGGCCCAACCATCTTCAGCTGCTTCATCAATGACCTTCCTTCCACCATAAGGTCAGAAGTGGGGATGTTTGCTGATGATTACACAATGTTCAGCACTATTTGCAACTCCTCAGATACTGAAGCAGTCCATGTCCAAATGCAGCAAGATCTGGACAATATCCAGGTTTGGGCTGACAAGTGGCAAGTAACATTAGCGCCACATAAGTGTCAGGCAATGACCATCTCCAACAAGACAGAATCTAACCATTGCCCCTTGATGTTCAATGGCATTACCATCACTGAATCCCCCACTATTAACATCCTGGGGGGTTACCTTTGACCAGAAACTGAACTGGACTGGCCATTTAAACACTGGCTACAAGAGCAGGTCAGAGGCTAGGAATTCTGCGGTGAGTAACTCATCTCCTGACTCCCCAAAGCCTGTCCACCATACACAAGTCAGGAGTGTGATGGAATACTCCCCACTTGCCTGGATGAGTGCAGCTCCCACAACAATCAAGAAGCTTGACACCATCCAGGATAAAGTAGCCCGCTAGATTGGCACCACATCCACAAACATTCGCTCCCAGTAGCAGCACTGTGTACCATCTACAAGATGCACTGCAGGAGACAGCACCTTCCAAACCCATGACCATTACCACCTAGAAGGACAAAGGCAGCAGATAGGTGGGAACACCTCCAGCTGGAACTTCCCCTCCAAGACACTCACCATCCTGACTTGGGAATATATCACCGTTCCTTCACTGTCAATGGGTCAAAATCCTGTAACTCCCTCCCTAACAGTACTATGGGTGTACCTACACCACATGGACTGCAGCGGTTCAAAAAGGCAGCTCACCACCACCTTCTCAAGGGCAATTAGAGATAGGTAATAAACGCTGGCCCAGCCAGCGAGGCCCACAAAATGTGAACGAGTAATAAAAGAAAAATCCTCTCTGACTTTGATCGAATTCCAGTCCAGGAAATTACAGGGCTCAAGTGACCTCTATGAAGACACTTACCTTCTGTACGATGGGATCTCTTATAGACCTCCAGCAGGTCACCCTATAAGTCAACATTGCACTGAAGTGAGCAGGCTAAGATTCTGGAGTGAGAGTAGCTGAGGTGCTTTAAGCTGGGGATCACTCTTGAATTGTGTGGAACTTGCTGTCCCATGATACGGTGGGATGATGAATAAAGGTGATTTTAAGTCCAATCTGGGATGGTGTGTAACATGAAGAAAAAATTGGAAAGTTATTTTACCTCCTGCAGACTCTCCAGGCTAAGCTGCCTCTTGAGTGCATCCAAAACTCTGCTATTCATTCCCTGATTCACATCATGTTTACCTATCGCCTCTCTGCTCACTGGCTTTCTGGTCTGGCAATGACTTGAGTTTGAAATTCTCATTCTTGTTTTCAAATTCCTCCTTGGCCTCACCGCTCCCTATCTTTGTAATCTCCCCCAACCCTACAATCGCCTGAGGTCTGCGCTCCTCCAATTCCAGCCTCTTGTGCATCCCCCATTTCCTTCCCTCCAACATTGGCGGCCAAGCCTTCAGCTGCTGGGGCCCTAAACTCTAGAATTCCCCACCTAAACCTCTTTAGTGCTTCACCTTATCTAAAGGAATAAACTTTGAATATGTGTGAAACTTTGCTTGTATTGCCTAACCATCATTGACTGAGTTCACATTAGCATAACACCAGGTGTTGAGTCTCACATGCTCGTGACCATTTTGTCACCGTGTCAGCCCAGACAGTAATGGTCACAGGTTGTAGAAGGCATTAAATTTCAAAATCATGTTGGCCTTCATTGAAAGGCGATTAGAGTACAAGAGTTAAGGAAGTCTTGCTACAATTGTATGGGGCTTTGCTGAGACCACACCTGTAGGATTGTGCGCAGTTTTGGTGGGTCTTAATAAAGGAAGGATATACTTTCCTTAGAAGGAGCACAACAAAGGCTCACTACGTTGGTCCTGGGGTGAGGGGGCTGTCCTATGATGTGGCTGGGCAAATTGAGACTACATTCTCTAGAGTTTAGAAGAATGAGAGGTGATCTTAATGAAACCTACAAGGTTCTGAAGGGGGCTTGATAGGGTAGACGCTGAGAGATTATTTCCCCTGGCTGGGGTATCTAGAACACGGGAGGTGGGGGGGGGGGGTGTGGGAGACAGTCTCAGGATAAGGGGTTCGGCCATTTAGGACTGAGATAAATAAAATATTTCTTCACTCAGAAGGTTGTGAATCTCTGGAGTTCTCTACCACAGAGTTCCCTGGGTGGTCAGTCGCTCAGTATATTCAAGACCGATAAAACTGGACACTAAGGGAACCCAGGGGTTTGAGGCGGGGGGGTGGTGTTGTAGTGGAGTTGATGCAGGTCATCCATCATTTTATTGAATGGCAGGACTGGCGTGAGGGGATGCATGGCTTCCTCTAGTCGTATTTCTTATAAGCCTCATCTTGTGCCCAATTCTTAAAATGACTGATTCTTGGAATGTGAATCCACCCTGACACAGAACAGGAGTCAAGCAGTTGGTATGATTCTTGGAGTAAGTGCAGCACAGATTCATCAGAACAACACCCAGGCTAAAAAGTTAAATAGAGACAAGGTTGTATAGAATGAGCTTGTGTTCCCTGAGTTTAGAAGATTGTGGGGTGATCTAATCGAGGTGTTCAAGACGATTAAAGGATTTGACAGGGCAGATGGATAGAAACGACTATTTCCTCTGGTTCTGTGGGACAGGGGGAGTCCAGAACGAGGGAGGCAGAACCTTACAATTAGGGCCAGGCCATTCATGGGTGATATCAGGAAGCACTTCTTCACACAAAGGGGAGTGGAAATCTACAATTCTCTCCCCCCAAAAAAGCTATTGCGGCTGGAGGTCAATCGAAAATTTCAACATGAAGATTGATAAAATTTTTGTTAAGGGTTGAGGAATCAAGGCAGGGGGGGTGGTAGATGGAGTTAAGATATGGATCAGCCATGATCTAATTGAATGGTGGGACAGGCCTGAGGAGCTGGACATCCTCCTCCTGTCCATATAACGGGTGGGAAAAGTAGTGGAAAACTCCTATCAAGGTCTAATCCAGGGGACCAGGACTATTCCATTTAAGAAAAAAACAATTACCTGGAAAAACTCAGCAGGTCTGGCAGCATCGACGGAGAAGAGTTGACGTTTCAAATCCTTATGACCGTTCGACAGAACTTGAATGAGTCCAAGGGGTGAAATATAAGCTGGTTTAAGGTGCGTGTTTGGGGTCGGGGAGGAGGTTTGGGTGGGGGTAGAGAGAGAGAAGTGGAGGGGGTTGGTGTGGTTGTAGGGACAAACAAGCAGTAATAGAAGCAGATCATCAAAAGATGTCACAAACAACAGAACAAAAGAACACATAGGTGTTAAAGTTGGTGATATTATCTAAATGAATGTGCTAATTAAGAATGGATGGTAGGGCACTCAAGGTATAGCTCTAGTGGGGGTGGGGGGAGCATAAAAGATTTAAAAATATTTAAAAATAATGGCAATAGGTGGGAAAAGAAAAATCTATATAAATCATTGGAAAAAACAAAAGGAAGGGGGAAACAGAAAGGGGGTGGGGATGGAGGAGGGAGGTCAAGACCTAAAGTTGTTGAATTCAATATTCAGTCCGGAAGGCTGTAAAGTGCCTAGTCAGAAGATGAGGTGTTGTTCCTCCAGTTTGTGTTGGGCTTCACTGGAACAATGCAGCAAGCCAAGGACAGACATGTGGGCAAGAGAGCAGGGTGGAGTGTTAAAATGGCAAGCGACAGGGAGGTTTGGGTCATTCTTGTGGACAGACCGCAGGTGTTCTGCAAAGCCCAGTTTACGTTTGGTCTCTCCAATGTAGAGGAGACCACATTGGGAGCAACGAATGCAGTAGACTAAGTTGGGGAAAATGCAAGTGAAATGCTGCTTCACTTGAAAGGAGTGTTTGGGCTCTTGGACGGTGAGGAGAGAGGAAGTGAAGGGGCAGGTGTTGCATCTTTTGCGTGGGCATGGGGTGGTGCCATAGGAGGGGGTTGAGGAGTAGGGGGTGATGGAGGAGTGGACCAGGGTGTCCCGGAGGGAGCGATCCCTACGGAATGCCGATAGGGGGGGTGAAGGGAAGATGTGTTTGGTGGTGGCATCATGCTGGAGTTGGCGGAGGATGATACTTGGAATGCGGAGGCTGGTGGGGTGATAAGTGAGGACAAGGGGGACCCTATCATGTTTCTGGGAGGGAGGAGAAGGCGTGAGGGCAGATGCGCGGGAGATGGGCCGGACACGGTTGAGGGCCCTGTCAACGACCATGGGTGGAAAACCTCGGTTAAGGAAGAAGGAGGACATGTCAGAGGAACTGTTTTTGAATGTAGCATCATCAGAACAGATGCGACGGAGGCGAAGAAACTGAGAGAATGGGATGGAGTCCTTACAGGAAGCGGGGTGTGAGGAGCTGTAGTCGAGGTAGCTGTGGGAGTCGGTAGGTTTGTAATGGATATTGGTGGACAGTCTATCACCAGAGATTAAGACAGAGAGGTCAAGGAAGGGAAGGGAAGTGTCAGAGATGGACCACGTGAAAATGATGGAGGGGTGGAGATTGGAAGCAAAATTAATAAATTTTTCCAAGTCCCGACGGGAGCATGAAGCAGCACCGAAGTAATCATCGATGTACCGGAGAAAGAGTTGTGGAAGGGGGCCGGAGTAGGACTGGAACAAGGAATGTTCCACACACCCCATAAAGAGACAGGCATAGCTGGGGCCCATGCCCAATCTCCACCCCTCCATCATTTTCACGTGGTCCATCTCTGACACTTCCCTTCCCTTCCTTGACCTCTCTGTCTCAATCTCTGGTGATAGACGGTCCACCAATATCCATTACAAACCTACCGACTCCCACAGTTACCTCGACTACAGCTCCTCACACCCCGCTTCCTGTAAGGACTCCATCCCATTCTCTCAGTTCCTTCGCCTCCGTCACATCTGTTCCGATGACGCTACCTTCAAAAACAGTTCCTCTGACATGGCCTCCTTCTTCCTTAACTGAGGTTTTCCACCCAGGGTCGTTGACAGGGTCCTCAACCGTGTCCGGCCCATCTCCCGCGCATCTGCCCTCACGCCTTCTCCTCCCTCCCAGAAACATGATAGGGTCCCCCTTGTCCTCACTTATCACCCCACCAGCCTCCGCATTCAAAGGATCATCCTCCGCCATTTCCGCCAACTCCAGCATGATGCCACCACCAAACACATCTTCCCTTCACCACCCCAATCGGCATTCCGTAGGGATCGTTCCCTCCAGGACACCCTGGTCCACTCCTCCATCACCCCCTACTCCTCAACTCCCTCCTATGGCACCACCCCATGCCCACGCAAAAGATGCAACACCTGCCCCTTCACTTTCTCTCTCCTCACCGTCCAAGGGCCCAAACACTCCTTTCAAGTGAAGCAGCATTTCACTTGCATTTCCCCCAACTTAGTCTACTGCATTCGTTGCTCCCAATGTGGTCTCCTCTATATTGGAGAGACCAAACATAAACTGGGTGACCGCTTTGCAGAACACCTGCGGTCTGTCGGCAAGAATGACCCAAACCTCCCTGTCGCTTGCCATTTTAACACTCCACCCTGCTCTCTTGCCCACATGTCTGTCCTTGGCTTGCTGCATTGTTCCAGTGAAGCCCAACGCAAACTGGAGGAACAACACCTCATCTTCTGACTAGGCACTTTACAGCCTTCCGGACTGAATATTGAATTCAACAACTTTAGGTCTTGACCTCCCTCCTCCATCCCCACCCGCTTTCTGTTTCCCCCTTCCTTTTGTTTTTTCCAATAAATTATATAGATTTTTCTTTTCCCACCTATTGCCATTATTTTTAAATATTTTCAAATCTTTTATGCTCCCCCCACCCCCACTAGAGCTATACCCTGAGTGCCCTACCATCCATTCTTAATTAGCACATTCTTTTAGATAGTATCACCAACTTTAACACCTATGTGTTCTTTTGTTCTGTTGTTTGTGACATCTTTTGATGATCTGCTTCTATCACTGCTTGTTTGTCCCTACAACCACACCAACCCCCTCCACTTCTCTCTCTCCCCCCCCACCCAAACCTCCTCCTCCTCCCCCCCAAACACACAACTTAAACCAGCTTATATTTCACCCCTTTCTTGGACTCATTCAAGTTCTGTCGAAGGGTCATGAGGACTCGAAACGTCAACTCTTTTCTTCCCCGCCGATGCTGCCAGACCTGCTGAGTTTTTCCAGGTAATTCTGTTTTTGTTTTGGATTTCCAGCATCCGCAGTTTTTTTGTTTCTATTCCATTTAACCTTGCGCTTGAGTGTTGAGCTGCTCCAGGTGACCCCTAAACTGGGATCTGGGTATGTCAGGAATTTCAGCCAGTCACAGAAATAAATATTCGATCTTCAGCGGGAGACATTGGTCAGTCTTTTCCATCCAGCGGTCACACATTTTACATACAGAGTATTGCAGCACAGGATCATTTTGCTACTTCCCATTGGTCAGTGATTGGTCAGAGAGAACGTTTCACTCCATCCCTAATGTCTGTTAACCATTACTGCCATTTGAGAGCCTGCAGTCCAGCTGTGGCTCAGTGGGTACAGCTCTCACCTCCGGCTCAGGGATCAGGAGTTCAGGCTCCACACCAGGGACTTGAGCATATTACCCATGAAAGAATACATTTTTTAAAATCTTGAGAACATAATCCAGGCTGACTCTCCAGTGTCAGCGCTACATTGTTGGAGGTGCCATCTTAAACAATTCTCTATCTGCCCTCTTGGGTGGGCATTAAAGACTTCAAGGCCATTATTCAGAAGAACAGGGGTAGTCACTTGGTAGTACAGGGCTTAACTATTCCTGAAAAAAAGTACATGCTGTCATCTTGCACTCATCAGGACAGATGCAAGAATGCCAAATTTCAAAAGGAAGCAACAATTTGTACTGCATGGGAAAAGGGTGCTGATTGATTGGCAAGTCAACTCCGATTGATCGAGACATTGCTAACCGGAGTTGGCTTGCCAATCAATGAGTGCCCTTTTTCCCATGCAGTATAAACTGTTGCTCCTTCTGAAATTTGGCATTCTTGCATCTGTCCTGATGAGTGCAAGATAAATATCTTCAACAGCATGTCTCTCTTTTCAGCAGTATTCAAGAGCGGGGGGTGGGGGGGGGGGGGGGCCTCCCCGGTGTTCTGGTCGATATTAATACTGTGGCAGGCTAACAGGCACTATGTAATTTATGTAATTGATGGATTACTTTTCAGATCGATCTTGTTGTTCTGCATGCAAAGACAACACAATAGTTTTCACACAGCAACATCTCCAAACAGAAACATGTGATTAAAGGCCAATTTATCTGCCGACGTTAGCCATCCATTCAGGGCCATAAACAAGAGCATTTCTCCCACACGGAGCAGAGGCATCACAACGAGGTTTTACTCTAATAAATATGGTGCAGTTTTTTTTTTAGTGCCGGGACACCCTGGTGCCCTTTCCTCTCCCAGAGCTACACAGCTTCACCCTCTCTGGGCCTCTCACAGGATGATCTGCTGGATTTCCTCAATGGCTTTGGGGGCTTCCAGTTTATAGAGCAAGAAGTGCCCCTGCACCTGGGCAGCACTGATCCTGTCAGACAGGGACAACGCTTTCTCCGCAAATACTTCTGCCATGGCCGCCGGCTGCTGGGGGTAGAACCGCTGGAACATCTGGGACAGCTGCCAGTGGGAGCAGTAGCCGACAAACTGCTTGTGGTCCACTCGTCCCGGACGGATCAGAGCAGGATCCAGCCTACGGGAGAGACACAGAGAACAGGGAGACGGTGGTTACTGAGGAGGATCGGATGTCGCCGCTGGGAGGGAGGGCGAACGGAACTTGCAATCGTGGGGGACGAAACTCTTTATTAACGTGGCATCTTTAAATGGAGTAAAAAGGTCCCGAGACACTTCACAGGAAGAACTTGCTACCAAGGCTGAAGTGAGAGGAGGTAACTGGTACACCAGAAGGAGGCGTCAGAAAGGCTACATTTACTTAAAATAGATAAGGCACCAGGGCACTAATGATAAACGTCCAGTCTTCCTTAGACACAGGGGAGGTGCCAGAGGAATGGAGAACTGGGAATGTTCCACCCTTGTTTAAAAAGGGGTGCAAGGATAGAGTTGGCAACTACAGGCCAGTCAGTTTGAATTCAAGTGGCAGGGAAACTTCTGGAAACTTTAATATGGGTTAGAATCAATAATCACTTAGACGAGTGCAGGATGATTAAGGAAAGCCAACTTGGATTCATCCAGGGAAAGTCATGTTTAACTAACTTGCTGGAGTTTTTTGAAGAGGTCACAGAGAAGTTGAAAAGGGAAACGCTGTTGATGTGGTGTATATGGATTTTCAAAAGGCATTTGATACAGTGCCACACAACAGACTTGTGAGCAAAATTCTAGGTCATGGAATAA
Source organism: Carcharodon carcharias (assembly GCF_017639515.1). Lineage (NCBI taxonomy): Eukaryota > Metazoa > Chordata > Chondrichthyes > Lamniformes > Lamnidae > Carcharodon > Carcharodon carcharias. The sequence goes on along the minus strand of NC_054478.1, from coordinate 13,168,709 downwards.
AAGGGAGAGTAGGCACTTGGATAAGAAATTGGCTGAGTGACAGGAAACAGAGAGCAGTGATAAATGGTTGTTTTTCAGATTGGAGGAAGGTTTGTAGTTGAGTTCGCCAGGGGTCAGTGTTGGGATCCTTGCTCTTCCTGATATATATTAATGACCGAGACTGTGGTGTGTAAGGCATGATTTCAAAATTTGCAGATGATAAGAAGATGGGAAATGTTGTCAACTGTCATGTGGATGGTTTTAAGCTTCAAAAGGACATAAGAAATGTTGGTGGATTGGGCAGACAAGTGGCAGATGAAGTTCAATGCAGATTAGTGTGAGGTGATTCATTTTAGTAGGAAGAAGATGGTGAGACAGTATAAAATAAAGGGAGCGACTAAAGGAGGTGCTAGAACAGTGGGACCTCGGTGTACATGTACATAGGTCATTGAAGATGGCAGGGCATGTTGAGAGAGCAGTTAATAAAAGACATAGTATCTTAGGCTTTATTAATAGGGGCATAGAGTACAAGAGGAAGGAGGTCATGTTGAACTTGTATAAGACACTTGTTAGGCCTCACCCTGGAGAACTGCATCCAGTTCTGGGCGCCATACTTGAGGAAGGATGTGAAGGTATTGGAGAGAGTACAGAGGAGCTTCATAAGAATAATTCCTGGGATAAAGAACTATAGCTATGAGCATAGATTGGAGAGGTTGGGACTGTTTTCCTTGGAGAAAAGGCTGAGAGGAGACTTGTTAGAGGTATTTAAGATCCTGAGGGGTATGGACAGGGTAAATAGTGAGAAACTGTTCCCATTCAAGACAGCATCAAGAACTAGAGAGCACAGATTCAAAATAATTGGTAAAAGGAGTAAATGTGACGTGAAGAAACATTTTTTCACCCAAAGGGTGGCTGGGGTCTGGAATGAACTTCCTGAAAGGGTGGTGGAGGCAGGTTCAATTGAGGATTTCAAATGGGAATTCGACTGCTACCTGAAAAGAGAGAATGTGCAGGGTTACAGGGATAAAGCAGGGGAGTGGGACTAGGTGGAATGCTCTTTCAGAGAGCCAGTGCAGACTCAATGGGCCGAATGGCCTCCTTCTGCACTGTTAAAGATTCTGTGATACAGGAGTGTTATCAAACAGAATTTAACACCCAGCTACAAAGAGATATTAGGACAAGTGCTTGATCAAGAAAGTAGGTTTAAAGAGCATCTTAAAATGTGGAGATGTTTAGGGAGGGAAGGCAGAAGGCATAGCTACCAACGGTGGAGCAGTTAAAATTGGGGATGCTTCAGAGTTGGAGGAGCACAGAGTCGAGGATGAGAAGATCTGGGTGCTGGAATAGGGGAATGAATCTTTTGCTTCGTCAGTAAGGACCTAATTAGGCCTCGGTATTAGGCGTAGAGGATTAAATTAGGACAGTTTGCATAACCTGGCTTTTATTTGCTTGAGTTTAAAAGATTGAGGGGTGATCTAACTGAGAGGTTTAAATGTTACTAGGATTTAAGAGGGTACATACAGGGAAACTATTTCCTCTGTTGGGACAATTAAGAACAATGGGAAATAAACTATATTTAGTGCAAGGTCATTCAGTGAAACCTGGAACACTCTCCCCCAGAACGCCCTGGGTGCTCGGGGACAACTGGAGCTTAAAGGTGACGATTGATAAGATATTTTGCTGTGTGCTAGTAGCAAGGGATATGGAGCAAAGGGTGATAAAGGGGGTGAGGTACAGATCAGCTGTGATTTAATACAATGGCAAACCAGGTTTGAGGGGCTGAAGGGTCTTTTCTCCTGTGTGGCAGGCTGAATGGCTTCCTCTGCTCCTGTGTAACAGACGAGGGCTAAACCACAGAATTGTTACAGCACAGGAGGCCATTCAGCCCATCATGTCTGTGCTGGCTCTCTGCAAGAGCAATTTGTCTAGTCCCCCTTCAGATAATGATTCAATCCTCTTTTGAAAGCCATTTTTGAACCTGCCTCCACCACACTTTCAGGCAGTGCACCCCAGGTCCTAACCATTCATTGTGTAATAAAGCTTTTGTAATAAAGCAACGTAGCCATTGCTTCTTTTGCCAAATACCAGAAATCTCTGCCCTCTGGCTCTCGATCCTTCCATCAATGGGAACAGTTTCTCCCTATGTACCCTGCCCACATCCCTCATGATTCTGACACCTCAACCAAATCTCTTCTCAATCTCTTCTCCAACGAGAACAGCCCCAGCTTCTCTAATCTATCCACATAACTGAAGGTCCTCACCCTTGTAACCATTCTCACAATCTTTTCTGCACCCTCTCAGATGCCTTTACATCTTCCAAAAGTGCAGCGCCCAGAACAGGACCCAATCCTCCAGCTGAGGCCGAACCAGTGTTCTACATAAGTTTATAACATCCTTGATTTTGTACTCCATGTCCCTGTTGATAAAGCCCAGGGTCCTGTGGGCTTTTTAAATCACTCTCTCAACCTGCCCTGCCACCTTCAATGATTTGTATACTTGGACCCTGAGGTCCCTCTGCTCCTGCATCCTGAATGGCCTCCTCCTGTTCCTGCTCGATGGGTTGAATGGCCTCCTCCTGTTCCTATCTGAGTCACACGATGGTCACTACCTTGGGACTCCCCCCCACCCCCACAGTGAAAACACCTTCACCTTATCAAACCGCATCATAATTTTAAAGGCCTGCGTTGGGTCTCAAAAGATTCAACCTTTCCTAATAGACTGAACACCTCAGATCTGACATCATCCTTGTTAATCTTTTTTGCACCTTCTCCACTGCCTCTATATCCTTGTGTAAAATGGAGACTGGAACTGTTCACAGTGTGGTCTAAACAAGATTCTGCACAACTTTAACAAACTTCTCAGCTTTTAAATTCAATCCCTCTAGAAATGAATCCCACTGCTTTGATTTTATATTTTTTTAAATGGCCTGCCTTTAGTGATTAATGTATCTGCACCCCCAGATGTCTCTTCTCCTCACCCCATTTAGATATGTATTTTCCAAGTGTGTGTCACCTCTTTATTCCGCTGACAGCATATTTGTCTCTTTAGACTGCTGGTCGCTGAGGGTTCCAGTTTTGTTTCCTGCTTCCCCAATGCTGGGAGAAAGCTGTCACTGAGACACTCCCCTCCACATCTACTACAGGGTTGGAAGTATATCGTTTACATCCCAATTCTGGTCTCCACTTAACAGAAGGTGATCGCTTAATCTTTTCCAAGGGCAGTGTGGGAATGATTCAGAGCTTAAAGAACCTTAGTTAGTCAGATAGGCTTATAGAGCTGGGACTATTCTCTTTATGGATGCAGAGACTTAGAGGTGACCTGATAGGAATCTTTTTTTTTTCCTTAATTGCCCCTTGAGAAGGTGGTGGGTGAGCTGCCTTCTTGAACCGCTGCAGTCCATGTGGTGTAGGTACATCCACGGCGCTGTTAGGGAGGGAGTTCCAGGATTTTGACCCAGCGACAGTGAAGGAACGGCCGATATATTTCCAATTTGGGATGGTGAGTGGCTTGGAGGGGAACTTGCAGGTGGTGGTGCTCCCATCTATAAAATAATGAAAGGGTTTGCGTGCCTTTTGATGGATATTCCAGTTTGATGGGTTGGAGAGGATCAGGGACCATGAGTTTAAACTGTGCAAGAGTCGATTAGACTGGGTGTTGGTATTTTCTCTGTTCCTGGACAGCAGTGAGCCTCTGGAATGTGTTACTGGCTGCTGCAGCTACTGACCAGAACAGAGATTCAATCATGTTGAAGATAAGTGTCTCTATAGAGATCACTTGAAGTGTTGGATCGGGATTTGATTCCCGGAAGGGGTTAGAGAGGGATTTGACATAATTATTTTTACATTACTGGCCAAGAATTTTTTTTTTAACTACCCAGGAGATTCCACAGCTGTGGGAGAGGGGAGGAAGGAAGTGGTTTCCGCTGTTTGACGTATGAATTTTACCCCATATTCCTCCAATGATTGAGAAATGAGGCAGAGTGAAGAATGGCTCCTACCTGTCCAAGTAGTTTGTGGTCATGAACACCAGTCTGGCCTCGGCCGATGCAACGCCATCGAGCGCATTTAGCAAACCGCTGAACGTCAGGCGGCCCATTCCTTGGTAAACTGTGGGGTCTGTAATCACAAATCAGTCAGTGTTTAGTATCTTTCATTCTGCACAAGGTCAGGCGGTCCTGGGTTCAAGCTACACTCCACTCCAGACACTTCAGCACATAACACAAACAGAGGGAGTGCTGCACTGTCGGAGCTGCTGCCTTTCAGGTGAAACATTCACCTGAAGCCTTGACTACCCTCTCAGGGAGTCCTCAAAGACCCCTGGACTCTATTCAAAAAAGAGCAGGGCTGCTTGCTTCAATCAACATCACTAAAACAGATAATCTGATCACATCTCATCACTGTTTGTGTGAACATGCTGTGCGCAAATTGGCTGCTGCATTTCCTACAACAGTGACTACACTTCCAAATTTAGCTGTAATTGTTGTCCCACCTGTACCCTCCCCAGCCAGGACCAGAACCCTCTTTCAGTGCCTCAATCATGGCTGCTGGGTCTCCAATGGGTTGGTGGGGACACCAGTTGAAGAGCATTTAAAACAGGATCTGGCTTCTATTTCAGTGATGCTTGCCAGAACGTCTTTAGAGAACCCCAAATTCCAGTGAAAAGAGAGAGAAAGCGAGGGACAGAGTGGGGGAGCGAGACACGGAGTGGGGGAGCAAGAGACAAAGCGGGGCAGTGAGCGAGTGAGAAAAAGACCGGGTGCGAGAGTGAGGGACTGAGACCGAGCGTGAGAGACAGATCGAGGGCGAGTGAGTGGGCGCGAGGAACCAAGACTCCGAGGCTGAAATAGGGAGAGTGAGATCAAGACAGGGAAAGAGACCAATACAGAGAGACTGAAAGAAAGAGGCTAAGAGAAAGAGATAGAGACCCCAAGAGATAGAGACTGAGGGAGATCAGGACGGCGAGAGAGAGCAGAGAGAGAGAGAGAGAGAGCGAGCGAGAGAGACCAGGACAGAACGAGAGTGCGAGAGAGAGAGAGCGAGCGAGAGAGACCAGGACAGAACGAGAGTGCGAGAGAGAGAGAGCGAGCGAGAGAGACCAGGACAGAACGAGAGTGCGAGAGAGAGAGAGCGAGCGAGAGAGACCAGGACAGAACGAGAGTGCGAGAGAGAGAGAGAGCGAGCGAGAGAGACCAGGACAGAACGAGAGTGCGAGAGAGAGAGAGCGAGTGAGAGACACATTCAGAGAGGGAGGCACAGCGAAATTGAGAGAAACAGAGAGAGAGAGAATTCATTATGAAATGTTACAACAACTCATATTTATACAGTCATTAACATAATGAAACAGCTCAAGAGGCTTCACCGGAGTGTTTTGAAACAAAAACAAAAACAAAAGAACACAGAGGTGTTGAAGGTGGTGATATTATCTAAACGAATGTGCTAATTAAGAATGGATGGCAGGGCACTCAAGGTACAGCTCTAGTGGGGGTGGGGTGGAAAGACTAGTAGGGCATAAAAGATTTAAAAATAATGGAAATATGTGGGAAAAGAAAAATCTATATAAATTATTGGAAAAAACAAAAGGAAGGGGGAAACAGAAAGGGGGTGGGGATGGAGGAGGGAGGTCAAGACCTAAAGTTGTTGAATTCAATATTCAGTCCGGAAGGCTGTAAAGTGCCTAGTCGGAAGATGAGGTGTTGTTCCTCCAGTTTGCGTTGGGCTTCACTGGAACAATGCAGCAAGCCAAGGACAGACATGTGGGCAAGAGAGCAGGGTGGAGTGTTAAAATGGCAAGCGACAGGGAGGTTTGGGTCATTCTTGCAGACAGACCGCAGGTGTTCTGCAAAGCGGTCACCCAGTTTACGTTTGGTCTCTCCAATGTAGAGGAAACCACATTGGGAGCAACGAATGCAGTAGACTAAGTTGGGGGAAATGCAAGTGAAATGCTGCTTCACTTGAAAGGAGTGTTTGGGCCCTTGGACGGTGAGGAGAGAGGAAGTGAAGGGGCAGGTGTTGCATCTTTTGCGTGGGCATGGGGTGGTGCCATAGGAGGGGGTTGAGGTGTAGGGGTGATGGAGGAGTGGACCAGGGTGTCCCAGAGGGAACGATCCCTACGGAATGCCGCCGGGGGGTTGAAGGGAAGATGTGTTTGGTGGTGGCATCATGCTGGAGTTGGCGGAAATGGCGGAGGATGATCCTTTGAATGCGGAGGCTGGTGGGGTGATAAGTGAGGACAAGGGGGACCCTATCATGTTTCTGGGAGGGAGGAGAAGGCATGAGGGCAGATGCGTGGGAGACGGGCCAGACACGGTTGAGGGCCCTGTCAATGACCGTGGGTTAAGGAAGAAGGAGGACATGTCAGAGGAACTGTTTTTGAAGGTAGCATCATCGGAACAGATGCGACGGAGGCGAAGGAACTGAGAGAATGGGATGGAGTCTTTACAGAAAGCCGGGTGTGAGGAGCTGTAATCAAGGTAGCTGTGGGAGTCGGTAGGCTTGTAACGAATACCCATAGCCATAACTTTTATTTGGAGGAAGTGAGAGGAGTTAAAGGAGAAATTGTTCAGTGTGAGAACAAGTTCAGCCAGACGGAGGAGAGTAGTGGTGGATGGAGATTGTTCGGGCCTCTGTTCGAGGAAGAAGCTAAGGGCCCTCAGACCATCCTGGTGGGGGATGGAGGTGTAGAGGGACTGACCAAACGTAAACTGGGCGACTGCTTTGCAGAACACCTGCGGTCTGTCTGCAAGAATGACCCAAACCTCCCTGTCGCTTGCCATTTTAACACTCCACCCTGCTCTCTTGCCCACATGTCTGTCCTTGGCTTGCTGCATTGTTCCAGTGAAGCCCAACGCAAACTGGAGGAACAGCACCTCATCTTCCAACTAGGGACTTTACAGCCTTCCGGACTGAATATTGAATTCAACAACTTTAGATCTTGAACTCTCTCCTCCATCCCCACCCCCTTTCCGTTTCTTCCCCCTTCCTTTTGTTTTTTCCAATAATTTATATAGATTTTTCTTTTCGCACATATTTCCATTATTTTTAAATCTTTTATGCCCTGCTAGTCTTTCCACCCCACCCCCACTAGAGCTGTACCTTGAGTGCCCTGCCATCCATTCTTAATTAGCACATTCGTTTAGATAATATCACCACCTTCAACACCTCTGTGTCCTTTTGTCTGTGACATCTTTTGATTATCTGCTCCTATCACTGCTTGCTTGTCCCTACAACCACACCACCCAGCCCCACTTCTCTCCCCCCCCACCTTAAACCAGGTTATATTTCACCCCTCTCCTAAGATTCACTCAGTTCTGTGGAAGGGTCATGAGGACTCGAAACGTCAACTCTTTTCTTCTCCGCCGATGCTGCCAGACCTGCTGAGTTTTTCCAGGTAATTCTGTTTTTGTTTTGGATTTCCAGCATCCGCAGTTTTTTGTTTTTATCTCTGTTTTGAAACAAAGTCTGACACTGTGCCACATAAGGAGGTATAACAATAACAAATTATATTTACAAAGAGAGAGGTTTGTAGACAGCCCCAGGAGCACAGTCGGCTGTGTGGAGCGGTGACAGTGAGGCACGTGGACTCACTTTCTTTTGCCAGGTCTCTGTTGACGAAGGCTGCGTCCACATCCTCCAGGAGGACGATGCTCTGCTGTGGCGCCACACTCAGCAAGTGGTTGAGCCGGTCGTCAGTCAGGCTCCTGTCGCTCAGGCTCATTAGGCAGATGCTGTATTCGAGCTCCCCAGCTAGCGCTGTGCTGAGGGGGTGGGGAGGAGAGAAAGGCACATGTCAGTCCGGCAAGATCAACGTCATCCCACGTGTGCCCGGGTCAGACACAGGCCTAGGGCAGGTCACAGATCCCCCCATGACTCACAGGGTCCAATTGTAATACAGGTTACGGTGGCAATGCTGGTGGGACTATGGGATGATAGGCTACCTTATCCAGAACTCTGCATATTGGATAATCTATGGAACCAGGAAACAAATGCAGTGCCAGAAATTCTAGGCCCACTTCCACACATCAAGTCCTGGGAAAGGGATCGGGTCATACAATCACTCAGTGAGGAATCTCACTCCAGACTTGGCACAGAGATTCCTGCAATCAGACTAACTAGCCCATGGAGAAATAATTCCTTACTGATAGAGAACTTTAAATCCTCAAAACAACACACCCTAAACCATCATAAGGCAAATTACTTTTCTTTGGGAGAATAACTTCATGTTTCTGTGGGTAGCACTTTTGCCTCTGAATATTCTTTAGCTAGAGAGAAACTTCTTTAGCCAGAGAGTGGTGAATCTATGGAATTCATTGCCACAGAAGGCTGTGGAGGCCAGGTCATTGAGTGTATTTAAGACCGAGATAGACAGGTTCTTGATTGGTAAGGGGATCAAAGGTTACGGGGAGAAGGCGGGAGAATGGGGTTGAGAAACTTATCAGCCATGATTGAATGGCGCAGCAGACCCGATGGGCTGAATGGCCTAATTTCTGCTCCTATGTCTTATGGTCTTATGAATCAGAAGAGTTTGGGTTCATGCTCCAATCTAGGCTGACACTCTCTGTATATACTGAGAGACTGAGGCATTGTTGGAGGGGCTGTAATGAGAGACTGCTGCATTGTTGGAGGGGTTGTAATGAGTGACTGCTGCATTGTTGGAGGGGCTGTAATGAGAGACTGCTGCATTGTTGGAGGGACTGTACTGAGAGACTGCTGCATTGTTGGAGGGGCTGTACTGAGAGACTGCTGCATTGTTGGAGGGACTGTACTGAGAGACTGCTGCATTGTTGGAGAGGCTGAGCTGAGAGACTGCTGCATTGTTGGAGGGGCTGTACTGAGAGACTGCTGCATTGTTGGAGGGGTTGTAATGAGAGACTGCTGCATTGTTGGAGGGGCTGTACTGAGAGACTGCTGCATTGTTGGAGGGGCTGTAATGAGAGACTGCTGCATTGTTGGAGGGGTTGTAATGAGAGACTGCTGCATTGTTGGAGGGGCTGTAATGAGAGACTGCTGAATTGTTGGAGAGGCTGTAATGAGAGACTGCTGCATTGTTGGAGGGGCTGTAATGAGAGACTGCTGCACTGTTGGAGGGGTTGTAATGAGAGACTGCTGCATTGTTGGAGGGGCCGTACTAAGAGACTGCTGCATTGTTGGAGAGGCTGTAATGAGAGACTGCTGCATTGTTGGAGGGGCTGTAATGAGAGACTGCTGCATTGTTGGAGGGGCCGTACTAAGAGACTGCTGCATTGTTGGAGAGGCTGTACTGAGAGACTGCTGCATTGTTGGAGGGGCTGTACTGGGAGACTGCTGCATTGTTGGAGGGGCTGTAATGAGAGACTGCTGCATTGTTGGAGGGGCTGAAATGAGAGACTGCTGAATTGTTGGAGGGGCTGTACTGAAAGACTGCTGCATTGTTGGAGGGGCTGACTGAGAGACTGCTGCATTGTTGGAGGGGCTATACTGAGAGACTGCTGCATTGTTGGAGGGGCTATACTGAGAGACTGCTGCATTGTTGGAGGGGCCTTTATAAGAGACTGCTGCATTGTTGGAGGGGCCGTAATGAGAGACTGCTGCATTGTTGGAGGGGCTGTAATGAGAGACTGCTGCATTGTTGGAGCGGCAGACTGAGAGACTGCTGCATTGTTGGAGGGCCGCACTGAGAGACTGCTGCATTGTTGGAGGGGCTGACTGAGAGACTGCTGCATTGTTGGAGGGGCTGCACTGAGAGACTGCTGCATTGTTGGAGGGGCTGTAATGAGAGACTGCTGCATTGTTGGAGGGGCTGTAATGAGAGACTGCTGCATTGTTGGAGGGGCTGTACTGAGAGACTGCTGCATTGTTGGAGGGGCTGTACTGAGAGACTGCTGCATTGTTGGAGGGGCTGTAATGAGAGACTGCTGCATTGTTGGAGGGGCTGTAATGAGAGACTGCTGCATTGTTGGGGAGGGGCCATACTAGGAGAGTGCTGGATGGATAACAAAAACAAAAACAGAATTACCTGGAAAAACTCAGCAGGTTTGGCAGCATCGGCGGAGAAGAAAAGAGTTGACGTTTCGAGTCCTCATGACCCTTCGACAGAACTTGAGTTCGAGTCCAAGAAAGAGTTCAACTCTTTCGAAATGTCAACTCTTTTCTTCTCCGCCGATGCTGCCAGACCTGCTGAGTTTTTCCAGGTAATTCTGTTTTTGTTTTTGTTTTGGATTTCCAGCATCCGCGGTTTTTTTGTTTTTATTGCTGGATGGATACACTGTCATTTGAATAAAACATTAAACCAATACCTATTCTGCCCTCTCAGGTGGACATAAAAGATCTCACTGCCACTATTATGGAGAAGAGCAGGGTGGAGTTCTCCCCAGTGTCCTGGAGCCAATCTTTATCCCTCAACCAACATCACTAAAAACAGCTGAGCTGGTCATCACCATATTGCTGTTTGTGGGATCTTGCTCTGCGCTAATTGGCTGCTGCATTTCCTACATTGCGTCAGTAATTACACTTCCTTGTACATTAGGTCAGGACTTCCTGAGGTCATGCAAGGTGCAACAAGAATAGGAATGAGCTCCGTTTTTTGGAAAGAAAGGAGCGAAGGGGGTTCCTGCCTTGGCAATCTACCAACCCAGCTTGATGTCGCTTGTTTCGATTTCTCTTTCTTAGTCTCTCACTAACCAGAGGAACGTACCACAACAATCACCTTCCTGCCCCAGTTAAATACTCACATGAAACTGCTCTTCCCACATCCGGGGGGTCCGTACAACAAGTACCCGCGTCGATATGGAATCCCTGCAGAAAGACCATTCCATCACATAAGAGGCAGAATCATCAATGAATGGCTCGAGCGATAGCCTGGCTCCACCACACAGACTGGAGGTGGGGAGAGCCAGTGGGATAATGGTCAGTGCACCAGCGTAGGAGACTGGAGCCAAGTACAGTGTCAGAGCCCCAGCAGACAGAATACCAGCAAAACACCTCCCACCACAACCCCACCCAGCCCACGCAAGCCAGGAACATCAACACACCACCTGCCTGCAAACCTACACAGGGTAACACATTAAAACCCCCAGCATGGACACACTACCCTCTGTGCAGAGAGCCACATATCTACCCCCAACCCGCCTTAGGCCTAGAGACCCTCAAACTATAGTCCACATGCCCGGATGCTCTGTCGAGTGGAATACACTGACCACAGAAAAGCTTCCATTTCATTTTAAAATTACTGAGTATCATCACTGCCCCTCTTGGGGGTCACAACCCAAGAAATCACCAGGGTTACTACAAAATCAGCTCCCTCCCAGGGACAGGAGTGGCAATTGTGTGTGAAAACCATCACCTCCGAGCCAGTCACCATCCTGACTTGGAAATATATCACCTTTCCTTCACTGTCGCTGGGTCAAAATCCTGGAACTCCCTCTCTAACAGCACTGTGGGTGTACCTACACCACATGGACTGCAGTGGTTCAAGAAGGCAGCTCACCCCCACCTTCTCAAGGGCAATTAGGGATGGGCAATAAATGCTGATCCAGCCAGCGATGGCGATTCTGACAATGAATGCCCCATTGACTTGGTCAAGGTTGCTGTTCTTGCCCCTTACCCCGGTCTGTGTACCACTTGGGATTCCCGATGAAATCTTTGACATCTTGCACGATTTTCTCCGAGACTCCTTTCTCCAGCACGACGGAATTGAGGGGTCGCCGGCGCCGAGGGAATCCAAACAGCCGCCACTCGGCTCCCATCGCTGTGTACATCACCGTTTTCCCTTCCTGCTGTTTGAGGGCCAGATCCTTTGCTGAGGTTCAGGAGTGGAGGGGGAACAGAAAAAAAACAGCCAGGTAAAGTTCTCTATCAGATATCACCGAGCAAATTGCAGTCCATGCTACTCACTCTGTCTCTTTATAGAATCTTACAGCACAGAACGCAGCCATTTTGCCCCTCGTGTTTGTGCTGGCTCTGTGTGCCGGGGGGAATGGTGGTGGAGTGGTAATATCAATGGGCTAGTAATCCAGAGGCCCAGGCTAAGGATTTGGGTCACACGTTCAAATCCCACCACGGCAGCTGGGGGAATTTAAATTCAATTAATAAATCTGGAATTGAAAGCTAGTCTCAGTGACCATGGAACTATCACCGATTGTCGTAAAACCCCATCAGGCTCACTAATGGGGAGGGAAATCTGCTGTCCTTACCTGGTTTGGCCAGCAATGTGGTTGACTCTTAACTGCCCTCTGAAATGGCCCAGCAAGCCACTCAGTTCAAGGGCAATTAAGGATGGGCAACAAATGCTGGCCTTGTCAGCGACACCCACATCCTGTGAAAGAATAAAAGAAACCTACTCTCTGCTCTCTCCCCATGGCCCTGCAATTTTTCTCTCTTCAAGTATTTATCCAATTCCCTTTTGAAACTTATTGTTGAATTGGCTTCCAATCCCTTTCAGGCAGTGCACTCCAGATTGCAACAATTACCCTCATCTCCCCCTCTGGCTCTTTAGCCAATTACCTTAAATTTGTCTCCTCTGGTTACCGAGCCTCACTTTATCAAAACCCTCAGTGATTCTGAACACCTCTGTTAAACTTCCCCATAACCCTCTCTGCTCTAAGAAGAACAATCCCAGCTTCCCCCGTCTCTCCACATTAGCAGACCCTCATCGCTGCTCCCATGCTAGTAAAACTCCTCCGCACCTTCTCCAAGGCCATGACATCCTTCCTAAAGTTTGTGGTGACCAGAATTGGACACAATATTCCAACAGAGGCTTTATAAACCAGTGATTTATAAAGGAATAACATAGATTTCCTGCTTTTGTACACCGAGCCTCTATTAAGCCAAAGATTCCATAAACTTTAAAAAAAAGTCATCAAATCTTATTTGGCCACCTTAAGTTGACCCGGCATATTAGACGATTCAATTTCTGAGGCGCCAAAATGCACGTTTAAGTTGACCCCTCTGACCACACCCCCACCCCCGCCCCACCCCCTTCTGCTTAGAAATTTCCTTAGTCTACCAAGATTATACCACTTTCGAAAGCATCAATTTTTACAAATGGGGAAACATTACTGAACTTTATAGTTACATGGGAACAGGGTGAATTACAACTTTACGAAGAACTCATTTATTGAAACCATGTCAAAAATTTACAATAAAGCTAATTTTAAATTTTTCCTCCTGGTTATTTTTTTATTGCTTTATGCAAATTGTGAAACTGTCCAATGGACGAAGATCCGTGGGTGACGTGTGTACATTTTATCACCTCAGCTCCGGGGATGGCTGGAACCTGCTGTGGCTTTTGTGGGTATCTTGTTATTTGCTGAAACTGGAGGCAGAGACACTGATGGACAGTAAAAGCACCTTAAAGGCGATTGGAGTTGGATTTCAGTGTATGTCTAATGAGCTGCATTAATAAACAAAGAGTTTTTACGTTAACCGTATGTGCACCATTTGAATTGATCTGAAAGCAGAACCGTCAATTTTTATGGAGTTACATGTGCAATTGGTCAAACACAGTTTGATAGTCTCTGATGTTTCTTTTTCTATTGGTAGAGTGTGATTGAGAGGGAGGATAGTGATTGAGTCTTTGCAGTAGAATTTAATGTATGTTTGGTACATCTCTTCCTTCCTTTGCTGGGTGCAATTAGACAGGCAGAAAGTGACTGATTTTATTCCACCACAGAAGTCTGTTGTAAGGCATCAGAACAAATTGTATTTATCAAATAAAACACTGAAAATATTCCTCCTCCCGAAAAAGCGTAGAGTTCACCTTTGCCATCTTCCCATGTAAGAGGTATACAGTTTTGCAGTGTAAGGGGCGCACGGTTTTGCAGTGCAAGGGGCGCACAGTGTTGCAGTGCAAGGGGCGCACAGTGTTGCAGTGCCAGGGGCGCACAGTCTTGCAGTGCCAGGGGCGCTCAGTCTTGCAGTGCCAGGGGCGCTCAGTCTTGCAGTGCCAGGGGCGCTCAGTCTTGCAGTGCCAGGGGCGCACAGTCTTGCAGTGCCAGGGGCGCACAGTCTTGCAGTGCCAGGGGCGCACAGTCTTGCAGTGCCAGGGGCGCACAGTCTTGCAGTGCCAGGGGCGCACAGTCTTGCAGTGCAAGGGGCGCACAGTCTTGCAGTGCAAGGGGCGCACAGTCTTGCAGTGCAAGGGGCGCACAGTCTTGCAGTGCAAGGGGCGCACAGTCTTGCAGTGCAAGGGGCGCACAGTCTTGCAGTGCAAGGGGCGCACAGTCTTGCAGTGCAAGGGGCGCACAGTCTTGCAGTGCAAGGGGCGCACAGTCTTGCAGTGCAAGGGGCGCACAGTCTTGCAGTGCAAGGGGCGCACAGTCTTGCAGTGCAAGGGGCGCACAGTCTTGCAGTGCAAGGGGCGCACAGTCTTGCAGTGCAAGGGGCGCACAGTCTTGCAGTGCAAGGGGCGCACAGTCTTGCAGTGCAAGGGGCGCACAGTCTTGCAGTGCAAGGGGCGCACAGTCTTGCAGTGCAAGGGGCGCACAGTCTTGCAGTGCAAGGGGCGCACAGTCTTGCAGTGCAAGGGGCGCACAGTCTTGCAGTGCAAGGGGCGCACAGTCTTGCAGTGCAAGGGGCGCACAGTCTTGCAGTGCAAGGGGCGCACAGTCTTGCAGTGCAAGGGGCGCACAGTCTTGCAGTGCAAGGGGCGCACAGTCTTGCAGTGCAAGGGGCGCACAGTCTTGCAGTGCAAGGGGCGCACAGTCTTGCAGTGCAAGGGGCGCACAGTCTTGCAGTGCAAGGGGCGCACAGTCTTGCAGTGCAAGGGGCGCACAGTCTTGCAGTGCAAGGGGCGCACAGTCTTGCAGTGCAAGGGGCGCACAGTCTTGCAGTGCAAGGGGCGCACAGTCTTGCAGTGCAAGGGGCGCACAGTCTTGCAGTGCAAGGGGCGCACAGTCTTGCAGTGCAAGGGGCGCACAGTCTTGCAGTGCAAGGGGCGCACAGTCTTGCAGTGCAAGGGGCGCACAGTCTTGCAGTGCAAGGGGCGCACAGTCTTGCAGTGCAAGGGGCGCACAGTCTTGCAGTGCAAGGGGCGCACAGTCTTGCAGTGCAAGGGGCGCACAGTCTTGCAGTGCAAGGGGCGCACAGTCTTGCAGTGCAAGGGGCGCACAGTCTTGCAGTGCAAGGGGCGCACAGTCTTGCAGTGCAAGGGGCGCACAGTCTTGCAGTGCAAGGGGCGCACAGTCTTGCAGTGCAAGGGGCGCACAGTCTTGCAGTGCAAGGGGCGCACAGTCTTGCAGTGCAAGGGGCGCACAGTCTTGCAGTGCAAGGGGCGCACAGTCTTGCAGTGCAAGGGGCGCACAGTCTTGCAGTGCAAGGGGCGCACAGTCTTGCAGTGCAAGGGGCGCACAGTCTTGCAGTGCAAGGGGCGCACAGTCTTGCAGTGCAAGGGGCGCACAGTCTTGCAGTGCAAGGGGCGCACAGTCTTGCAGTGCAAGGGGCGCACAGTCTTGCAGTGCAAGGGGCGCACAGTCTTGCAGTGCAAGGGGCGCACAGTCTTGCAGTGCAAGGGGCGCACAGTCTTGCAGTGCAAGGGGCGCACAGTCTTGCAGTGCAAGGGGCGCACAGTCTTGCAGTGCAAGGGGCGCACAGTCTTGCAGTGCAAGGGGCGCACAGTCTTGCAGTGCAAGGGGCGCACAGTCTTGCAGTGCAAGGGGCGCACAGTCTTGCAGTGCAAGGGGCGCACAGTCTTGCAGTGCAAGGGGCGCACAGTCTTGCAGTGCAAGGGGCGCACAGTCTTGCAGTGCAAGGGGCGCACAGTCTTGCAGTGCAAGGGGCGCACAGTCTTGCAGTGCAAGGGGCGCACAGTCTTGCAGTGCAAGGGGCGCACAGTCTTGCAGTGCAAGGGGCGCACAGTCTTGCAGTGCAAGGGGCGCACAGTCTTGCAGTGCAAGGGGCGCACAGTCTTGCAGTGCAAGGGGCGCACAGTCTTGCAGTGCAAGGGGCGCACAGTCTTGCAGTGCAAGGGGCGCACAGTCTTGCAGTGCAAGGGGCGCACAGTCTTGCAGTGCAAGGGGCGCACAGTCTTGCAGTGCAAGGGGCGCACAGTCTTGCAGTGCAAGGGGCGCACAGTCTTGCAGTGCAAGGGGCGCACAGTCTTGCAGTGCAAGGGGCGCACAGTCTTGCAGTGCAAGGGGCGCACAGTCTTGCAGTGCAAGGGGCGCACAGTCTTGCAGTGCAAGGGGCGCACAGTCTTGCAGTGCAAGGGGCGCACAGTCTTGCAGTGCAAGGGGCGCACAGTCTTGCAGTGCAAGGGGCGCACAGTCTTGCAGTGCAAGGGGCGCACAGTCTTGCAGTGCAAGGGGCGCACAGTCTTGCAGTGCAAGGGGCGCACAGTCTTGCAGTGCAAGGGGGCGCACAGTCTTGCAGTGCAAGGGGCGCACAGTCTTGCAGTGCAAGGGGCGCACAGTCTTGCAGTGCAAGGGGCGCACAGTCTTGCAGTGCAAGGGGCGCACAGTCTTGCAGTGCAAGGGGCGCACAGTCTTGCAGTGCAAGGGGCGCACAGTCTTGCAGTGCAAGGGGCGCACAGTCTTGCAGTGCAAGGGGCGCACAGTCTTGCAGTGCAAGGGGCGCACAGTCTTGCAGTGCAAGGGGCGCACAGTCTTGCAGTGCAAGGGGCGCACAGTCTTGCAGTGCAAGGGGCGCACAGTCTTGCAGTGCAAGGGGCGCACAGTCTTGCAGTGCAAGGGGCGCACAGTCTTGCAGTGCCAGGGGCGCACAGTCTTGCAGTGCAAGGGGCGCACAGTCTTGCAGTGCAAGGGGCGCACAGTCTTGCAGTGCCAGGGGCGCACAGTCTTGCAGTGCCAGGGGCGCACAGTCTTGCAGTGCAAGGGGCGCACAGTCTTGCAGTGCAAGGGGCGCACAGTCTTGCAGTGCCAGGGGCGCACAGTCTTGCAGTGCAAGGGGCGCACAGTCTTGCAGTGCAAGGGGCGCACAGTCTTGCAGTGCCAGGGGCGCACAGTCTTGCAGTGCAAGGGGCGCACAGTCTTGCAGTGCAAGGGGCGCACAGTCTTGCAGTGCCAGGGGCGCACAGTCTTGCAGTGCCAGGGGCGCACAGTCTTGCAGTGCCAGGGGCGCACAGTCTTGCAGTGCAAGGGGCGCACAGTCCTGCAGTGCAAGGGGCGCACAGTCTTGCAGTGCCAGGGGCGCACAGTCTTGCAGTGCAAGGGGCGCACAGTCTTGCAGTGCAAGGGGCGCACAGTCTTGCAGTGCCAGGGGCGCACAGTCTTGCAGTGCAAGGGGCGCACAGTCTTGCAGTGCAAGGGGCGCACAGTCTTGCAGTGCCAGGGGCGCACAGGTTTGCAGTGCAAGGGGCGCACAGGTTTGCAGTGCAAGGGGCGCACAGTGTTGCAGTGCCAGGGGCGCACAGTTTTGCAGTGCAAGGGGCGCACAGTCTTGCAGTGCAAGGGGCGCACAGTTTTGCAGTGCAAGAGGCGCACAGTTTTGCAGTGCAAGGGGCGCACAGTTTTGCAGTGCAAGGGGCGCACAGTGTTGCAGTGCAAGAGGCGCACAGTTTTGCAGTGCAAGGGGCGCACAGTGTTGCAGTGCAAGGGGCGCACAGTTTTGCAGTGCAAGGGGCGCACAGTGTTGCAGTGCAAGGGGCGCACAGTGGTGCAGTGCAAGGGGCGCACAGTGTTGCAGTGCAAGGGGCGCACAGTGGTGCAGTGCAAGGGGCGCACAGTGTTGCAGTGCAAGGGGCGCACAGTGTTGCAGTGCAAGGGGCGCACAGTGTTGCAGTGCAAGGGGCGCACAGTGGTGCAGTGCAAGGGGCGCACAGTGTTGCAGTGCAAGGGGCGCACAGTTTTGCAGTGCAAGGGGCGCACAGTTTTGCAGTGCAAGGGGCGCACAGTGTTGCAGTGTCAGGGGCGCACAGTCTTGCAGTGTAAGGGGCGCACAGTTTTGCAGTGTAAGGGGCGCACAGTGTTGCAGTGTAAGGGGCGCACAGTGTTGCAGTGTAAGGGGCGCACAGTGTTGCAGTGTAAGGGGCGCACAGTGTTGCAGTGTAAGGGGCGCACAGTGTTGCAGTGTAAGGGGTGCACAGTGTTGCAGTGTAAGGGGCGCACAGTGTTGCAGTGTAAGGGGCGCACAGTGTTGCAGTGTCAGGGGCGCACAGTGTTGCAGTGTCAGGGGCGCACAGTGTTGCAGTGTCAGGGGCGCACAGTTTTGCAGTGTAAGGGACGCACAGTTTTGCAGTGTATGGGGCGCACAGTTTTGCACTGTAAGGGGCGCACAGTGTTGCAGTGTAAGGGGCGCACAGTTTTGCAGTGTAAGGGGCGCACAGTGTTGCAGTGTATGGGGCGCACAGTTTTGCAGTGTAAGGGGCGCACAGTGTTGCAGTGTAAGGGGCGCACTGTGTTGCAGTGTCAGGGGCGCACAGTGTTGCAGTGTCAGGGGCGCACAGTGTTGCAGTGTCAGGGGCGCACAGTGTTGCAGTGTCAGGGACGCACAGTTTTGCAGTGTAAGGGACGCACAGTTTTGCAATGTATGGGGCGCACAGTTTTGCAGTGTAAGGGGCGCACAGTTTTGCAGTGTAAGGGGCGCACAGTTTTGCAGTGTAAGGGGCGCACAGTTTTGCAGTGTAAGGGGCGCACAGTTTTGCAGTGTAAGGGGCGCACAGTTTGTCAGTGTAAGGGGCGCACAGTTTGTCAGTGTAAGGGGCGCACAGTTTGTCAGTGCAAGGGGCGCACAGTTTGTCAGCGTAAGGGGCGCACAGTTTTTCAGCGTAAGGGGCACACAGTGTTGCAGCGTAAGGGGCACACAGTTTTTCAGCGTAAGGGGCACACAGTTTTTCAGTGTAAGGGGCACACAGTTTTTCAGTGTAAGGGGTACACAGTTTTTCAGCGTAAGGGGTACACAGTTTTTCAGCGTAAGGGGTACACAGTTTTTCAGCGTAAGGGGTACACAGTTTTTCAGTGTAAGGGGTACACAGTTTTTCAGTGTAAGGGGTACACAGTTTTTCAGTGTAAGGGGTACAGAGTTATTCAGTGCCTCCCATTCTGAGTATTTACGTTCCTTGTTGCTGCTTGGCTTGATGCATTTAATACTCGATTTAAACGCCGACCCCCCATCCTATGAAGGATTTTTCAAAGTTTCAAAGGTCGGTTTATACTCCACTATCTATGGTAGATCTCGAGATCAGTGCCCACACGGAGTCTCTGAGGGACAAGTTGGTGGTGAGTGAGGGGGTGTCATGACACCTTCAGGAATTGAGGGGAGAAAACTCGCTGAAAAAGAGAAAGGTGTGAAGTTATAAAAGGAACACGTACCTTCCCTCAGGATATCAAAGAAGAGCTGGCGGTTGCTTCCCAGCGAAGTGAGGGTGACTGTCTCCCACGGGGTGCCCGTGTGCAGATCAATCATCTGCTTCTCCCGGTTTCTCTCCACCCGAAGCCATTTGCTGTTGTACCTGTGCAAAAGCAGCATATTGTGAATGCCCAGAATTCCAACGCCTTCCGAAACAGTACAATTCTGAGTCATGGTTTCCAAACACTGGGATAAGAGTTCAGTCCCAGAACGGGAATCTCCAGCAGGAGCTGACATGGGGGGAAGATGCTGACCGTCCGTGAGGGCAGATTCCTGCTTCACTCTGGCTTCAAACAGAGCGAATCCTCTCCTCTATCTTTCTATAGCTCTGATCAAAGCTCATCAACCTGAAACATTAACTCTGTTTCTCTCCACAGATGCTGACTGGTCTGCTCAGCATTTCCTGTTTTTATCTCGTGAAAGCAGAGTAAAGCTCCCTCCACACCGTCCCCATCAAACATTCCCAGGACAGGTACAGCACGGGGTTAGATACAGAGTAAAGCTCCCTCCACACTGTCCCCATCAAACACTCCCAGGACAGGTACAGCATGGGGTTAGATACAGAGTAAAGCTCCCTCTACACTGTCCTCATCAAACACTCCCAGGACAGGTACAGCATGGGGTTAGATACAGAGTAAAGCTCCCTCTACACTGTCCCCATCAAACACTCCCAGGACAGGTACAGCACGGGTTTAGATACAGAGTAAAGCTCCATCTACACTGTCCCCATCAAACACTCCCAGGGCAGGTACAGCATGGCGTTAGATACAGAGTAAAGTTCCCTCTACACTGTCCCCATCAAACACTCCCAGGACAGGTACAGCACGGGGTTAGATACAGAGTAAAGCTCCTCTACACTGTCCCCATCAAACACTCCCAGGGCAGGTACAGCATGGCGTTAGATACAGAGTAACTGATGATGATCATGAAGCTTTGAAATTCTCTATCCAAGAGAGCTGTGCTCAGTTTTTGAGTATATTTAAGACTCAGTTTGATTGTTTTTGGGCACTGAGGGGGTCGATGGGATATGGTGATAGTGTGGGAAGGTGAACTTGATGTAGAAGGTCAGCCATTGATCTTATTCAATAAAACAGCAGACTTGAGGGGCCAATAGGCCTACTCCCTTACTCCTACAAGTGTTATTTTCCACACTGGCCATCCTGTGTCACTCTGAGTGCCAGTGCTCGTTAATATGGATTGATAAGGCTGGCAGGCATTTCCTATAGGACTCAGACTGAGGGGGGTCTTTCAGCCAGAGAACTGTGGGCTAGACTGAGTTCCATATCCCAGTGGTGAAGAGAGCATATGTGGTCTTACTCACCAGATGAAGTGGTTTCCTGGACTGGGAACAAAGTCGAAGGTTGTACTGATCCTGCCGCTCTCGTGCTGGAGGTAGGATGTCTCGACACTGAGATGCTGCGTCCGTTTGGCGTGGTGCGTGATCCAGTTGAGCAGCCAGTGGTAGCTCTTGTCTCGACTGGTCACCTCCAGCGTGATCATACAATGCCTCCTGAAAGCAACCATCCCGAACTGTGCCCCCTTGCGAGCAAGCGCCAGCGCTGTGCCCACCCCAACCAGCCCAAAACCAGCCCCAAAGTATGGGTTGTCCTTCAGGGCCAAAACAAAGTCCGAAAACGGCATCTTTCACCAGTTCACTAGTGCCCGGGGTACATAGCGTGAGCAGCGAGATCTACAGGAGACAGAATACAACAACTAAAACTCAGCTACAATGAAACCCAGCCGCGAACGCAAGAGTCTGTAGTTATAGGGATTAGCCATGTGTGTTTATGATACTGAAAAAGCTCCTGATCACTTGCATCAATCCTGAGTGCTGATTACTGCCCTCAAATAATCCCCAGCCTTTGGCTTAAGCACCATGTGGTCTCACTGGAAAGCAACAGACACTGTGCTTTGCAGGTTGAGTCAAGGCACCTAGAATGGAGGAAGGGTACAGGATGCAGTGGAAGATCTTCACATTGAAGCCAGGAGAGGAAGGACAGACAGTCATAGAGTCATAGAGGTCTACAGCACAGAAAAAGGCCCTTCGGCCCATTGAGTCTGTGCCAGTCAAACAAGTACCTAACTACTCTAATCCCATTTTCCAGCACTAGGCCCACAGCCTTGTATGCCCTGGCATCGCAAGTGCACATCCAAATACTTCTTAAATGTTATGAGGGTTTCCGCCTCTACCACCCTTTCAGACAGTGAGTTCCAGATTCCCACCACCCTCTTGGTGAAAAAATTCTTCCTCACATCCCCTCTAAACTTCCTGCCCCTTACCTTAAATCTATGCCCCTTGGTTATTGATCCCTCCACCAAGGGGAAAAGTTCCTTCCTGTCTACCCTATCTATGCCCCTCATAATTTTATACACCTCAATCGTGTCCCCCCTCAATCTCCTCTGCTCCAGGGAAAATAACCCCAGTCTATCCAATCCCTCCTCATAACTGAAACTCTCCAGCCCAGGCAACATCCTGGTAAATCTCCTCTGCACTCTCTCTAGTGCAATCACATCCTTCGTATAATGTGGATTCCAGAACTGCACGCAATACTCTGGCTGAGGCCTAACCAGCGTTTTATACAGTTCCAGCATAACCTCCCTGCTCTTATATTCTATGCCTCGGTTAATAAAGGCAAATATCCCATATGCCTTCTTAACCACCTTATCTACCTGTCCCACTACCTTAAGGGACCGGTGGAAGTGCTCACCAAGGTCTCTCTGATCTTTGGTACTTCCCAGGGTCCTACCATTCATCGTGTATTCCCGTGCCTTGTTTGTCCTGCCCAAGTGCATCACCTCACGCTTATCCAGATTAAATTCTATTTACCACTGATCAGCCCATCTGATCAGCCCATCTATATCCTCCTGTAATCTAAGGCTATCCTCCTCACTATTTAGCACCCCATCAATTTTCATGTCATCTGTGAACTTACTGATCAACGCTCCTTCAAGTCTAAATCGTTTATATATACCACAAGCAGCAAAGGATCCAACACCGATCCCTGTGGAACCCCACGGGACACAGGCATCCAGTCACAAAAACACCACTCGACCATCACCCTCTGCTTCCTGCCACTCAGCCAATTCTAGATCCAAATTGTCAAATTGCCTTGGATCCCATGGGCTCTGACCTTCATTATCAGTCTCGCATGTGGGACCTTATCAAAAGCTTTGCTGAAGTCCAAGTAGACTATGTCAAATGCATTGCCCTCATCTACACAACTGGTCACCTCTTTGAAACATTCAATCAAACTGGTCAGATATGACCTCCCCTTAACAAAACCATGCTGACTGTCCTTGATTAATCCCTGCCTCTCCAAGTGTAGATTAATTCTATCCCTCAGAATTGCTTCCTATAGTTTCCCCACCACTGAGGTTAGACTGACTGGCCTGTAGTTCCCTGGTTTATCCCTTCTTGAATAATGGTACCACATTAGCTGTCCTCCAGTCCTCTGGCACCTCTCCTGTGGCCAAAGAGGTATTGAAAATTATTGCCAGCGCCCCTGTTATTTCCTCCCTTGCTTCATTCAACAGCCTGGGATACATTTCATCCAGGCCTGGACATTTATCTACTTTTAAGCCTGCCAGACCACTTAGAACCTCATCCCTTTCTATGCCAATTTCTTTAATTATATCACAGTCCTTCTGCCTGATTTCCATACCCACTTCGTCCCTCTCACTTGTGAACATCGACACAAAGTATTCATTTAGAACCCTACCTACATCTTCCGGCTCCACACACAAATTACCACTATGGCCCTTAATGGGCCCTACTCTTTCCCTAGTTATCCTCTTACTCATAATGTACTTGTAAAATAACTTTGGATTTTCCTTTATTTTACCTGCCAATGTTTTCTCATATCTCCTTTTTGCTCTCCTAATTTCCTTTTTAAGTTCCCCCCTACACATTCTATACTCCTCAAGGGCTTCCGCTGTTTTGAGCCCTCAGTATTTTCCATAAGCCTCCCTTTTCCTCTTTATCCAACCCTGTATATCCCTCGACATCCAGGGTTCCCTGGATTTGTGATCCCATCCTTTATCTTTACTGGAATATGTTGGTCCTGAACTCTCACTATTTCCTTCTTGAATGAGTCCCACTGCTCTGATGCAGATTTACCTAAAAGTAGCTGCTCCCAGTCCACACTGGCCAAATCATATCTGATCTTATTAAAATTGGCCTTCACCCAATTTAGAACTCTGATTTCTGGCCCATCCTTGTCCTTCTCCATAACAACCCTGAATCTAACGGAATTATGATCACTATCTGCAAAATGCTCCCCCACTGATACCTCTGCCACTTGCCCGGCTTCATTCCCGAAAGTTAAGTCCAGGACTGCCCCCTCTCTTGTAGGACCTCCTTCGGATTGGCTTAAAAAGCTCTCCTGGATACATTTTAAGAATTCTGCTCCCTTTAAACCTATCACACTATGACTAACCCAGTTAATGTTGGGGAAGTTGAAATCCCCCACTATTACCACCCTATTATTTTTACACTTTTCTGAAATTTGCCTATATATCTGCTCTTCTATTTCTCTCTGACTGTTTTGGGGGTTTATAGCACACTCCCAGCAATGTGATTGCTCCTTTTTAGTTTTTAAGTTCTACCCATATGGCTTCATTTGAGGAGCCTTCTAAGATATCATCCCTCCTTACTGCTGATTGATACCTTGATCAATATTGCGATGCCCCCTCCTCTTTTATCTCCTTCACTGTCTCGCCTGAAGACCCTATATCCTGGATTATTGAGCGGCCAATCCTGCCTCTCTCTCAGTCATGTCTCTGTGTTTCCTGGGAAGAGTGTCCTGCAGTCAACACTGCGGTGAAGCAGTCTGGGAAGAGTGCCTGCAGTCAGCATCGCGGTGAAGCAGTCTGGGAAGAGTGTCCTACAGTCAGCATCGCGGTGAAGCAGTCTGGGAAGAGTGTCCTGCAGTCAGCATCGCGGTGAAGCAGTCTGGGAAGAGTGTCCTGCAGTCAGCATCGTGGTGAAGCAGTCTGGGAAGAGTGTCCTGTAGAAAGCATCGCGGTGAAGCAGTCTGGGAAGAGTGTCCTGCAGAAAGCATCGCGGTGAAGCAGTCTGGGAAATGTCCTGCAGTCAGCATTGTGGTGAAGCAGTCTAGGAAGAGTGTCCTGCAGTCAGCATCGTGGTGAAGCAGTCTGGGAAGAGTGTCCTGTAGAAAGCATCGCGGTGAAGCAGTCTGGGAAATGTCCTGCAGTCAGCATTGTGGTGAAGCAGTCTGGGAAATGTCCTGCAGTCAGCATCACGGTGAAGCAGTCTAGGAAGAGTGTCCTGCAGTCAGCATCGCGGTGAAGCAGTCTGGGAAGAGTGTCCTGCAGTCAGCATCGCGGTGAAGCAGTCTGGGAAATGTCCTGCAGTCAGCATCACGGTGAAGCAGTCTAGGAAGAGTGTCCTGCAGTCAGCATCGCGGTGAAGCAGTCTGGGAAGCAGCATCTTGACTTCAAAATTCTCCACCTTGTTTTCAAATCCCACCATCTCCTCCTCTCCCCCCCATCTCCTCTGCCAGCTCCCTCCCCTGCATCTCAGTAATCCCCTCCAGCCCCACAACCCTCTGAGCTCCAACCATTCTGGTCTCTTGAGCAGAGCAACCGCCCCCCCCCCCCCACGCCGGTTTCCATCGCTCCATCATTGGCGGCCGTGCCTTTAGCTGCCCAGGCCCCAAGTTCTGGAATTCCCTCCCTAAACCTCTCCCCTCTCGGCCTCTCTGAGGGAGCTTTGGGTCACTTGGTCCCTAATATCTCCTTAGGTGGCTCGGGATGGGGGGGGGGGGTGGGGTCAATATTCCTATGAAGCACCTTGGGATGTCTTATTAAGTGAGAGGTGCTACGTAAATGCAAGTTGTTGTTGTTGCTGCCTGGAAGGTTGGGGGGGGGGGGGGCGATTAGAGGGTTACACACTTTCAAGGTGACTCCTTTCCGGAGTCGGTGAGCACTGCCACAGCTCCGTTCACACACTCACATTTACACACTCGCCCCGTTCACACCCGCTCTGAATTTACACACTCGCTCCGATTCGAACTCGCCTCCCCTCCCGCGCTGCCGGGCCCGCTTCCGGTCCGCCGCCGCCACCGCCGCCGCCTCTCCGCTTCCGGTCCGCCACCGCCGCCTCTCCGCTTCCGGCCGCTGCTCGGGGCCCCGCGGAAAGGTTCCGCCCTCCCCTTTTCCTCTTCCCCCGCAGGCTCCAATCTCGGGGCCAGGCTCACCCGGGACGAGCTGCCCTGTCTGCCGGAGACAGGCTCGCGTCCCCCGTCGGGGCCCTGACGATTCGGGGGACACCCCCCCCCACCTACCTTCCATCGCCAATTCATTACTCTTGAAGTGTAGCCGCGTTCGTCGTGCAGGAAACAGAGCAGCCAATTTGCGCACAGCAAGCTCCCACAAGCAGCAATGTGATTATGATCAGATCTTCTGTGATAGTGATTGGCCAGGACACCGGGGAGAATACCCCACCCCCACCCCCACCCCCACCTTCTCCCTTCTTCAAAATAGTGACTGCGGGATCTTTTATCTTTAGCCATGGCCTCGGTATACGATCTCGTCCAAAAGCTAGCACCTCCGACAGTGCAGCACTCCCTCGGTACCGCACTGGGAGCGTTAGCATAGATTATTGTGCTCAAGCCACGGATACAACGAAGAAGAAG
The DNA here is from genome assembly GCF_017639515.1 of Carcharodon carcharias. Taxonomy (NCBI): domain Eukaryota; kingdom Metazoa; phylum Chordata; class Chondrichthyes; order Lamniformes; family Lamnidae; genus Carcharodon; species Carcharodon carcharias. The sequence goes on along the minus strand of NC_054478.1, from coordinate 13,142,800 downwards.
TCGGATGTCACCCTACCTCGTTTACCTGAAGACCGGCAGATTCCCTGGGTGCTCATGGAACGCAACTTGTCCGAACTGGAACATGTAGACAGCCATTGTCGGCCGATATGCTGCAGCTTCCTCAGGGAAGGGCGGAAATGATATAGTTTCCGTTCGGTCTGGAGTATGGTGTGAAATTATACCATAACCAAGGCGTGGCAGGTTCAATGGATCTTTCTGGTCTTTATGCAAAGTTTCAGATTTTCACTCCCCTTTCTAGGAAGAAGTGCTTCCTGATGTCACTCCTGAACAGACTCACTCTAATTGTAAGGGTTATTCCACCTTTATTCTGGACTTTCTCCCCACCAGAGTAAATGGTTTCTAACAACCACATCTTTTCCTGTCTATGTTTCTCCTTTTTATAGATCCTAGCTTGAGCAAGTTCATTAACACCCAAAATCGTCTTGTTTGTGCTCTCGATGGTTTCCTCTCATGGGTCGATGTCAACACTGCATTTCTTCAGTTGGATTTCTCACTCTTTATATCTCACTCTCTGGCTGCCACCACTTCATTAGCTAGAGCTCAGCCTTGAGTCTTGGGAATCTTAAGTCATAAGTTCCACTTCTTAGCCACTCCATCCCTCTCCCTGACCTCTAGCCTTACAATTCTCTGAGATCTCAGTTCTGGCCTCCTGTCCTAACCCTGATTTGAAATCACACCACCAAAGGCAGCTTAGTCTTCAGTCACCTAGGCCATTCAGGATGCTTGGGAATTCCACTCCCTAGTCATCCTGTAAGACACTCATTAAAACCCATCTCTCTGACCAAGCTTTGAGTCACCTGTCCTACTATCGCCTACATAGTTTGGTGTCAAATTTTATTTGGTAATTGCTCTTAAAAGTGCCTTGGGGCTACCATGTGGTACTGAGGGAGTTAAAAATGGGCTGCCACGCTTCTTACATTACAACAGCAACACCTCACAATTAATTAATGGTGGGGGGGGGGGGGGGGGGGGGGGGGGGGGCGGAAGGGAAAGTGGTGTAGTGGCAACTGGACTAGTGATCCAGAGACCCAAGTCAATGCTCTGGGGTCATGGGTTCAAATCCCTCCATGGCAGCTGGTGGAACTTAAATTAATAAATCTGGAGCATAAAGTTATTCGCAGTAATGTTGACCATGACAACTATCATCGATTGTGATAAAACACCATCTGGATCACTTTAGGGAGGGAAATCTGCCATCACTACCCAGTCTAGCCTACGTTCGATTTCAGACCCACAGCAATGGGGCTGACTCTTAACCGCCTGGGGCTCCGGCTCGCAATCACTCTTTAGCAAATCCCGGCAAGAGCCCGATTGCGGGGCGTTGCTGACATTTGCTGTCTGGGCTGATGTGCAAAGAACGGCCGATACTTAGGCAAGGAACTGAGCGGGGCTGCCTCAGAGTGAAGCAGGAATCGGTGGGGCGGTGGGAAGTTCTCTAGCAAGCCTCGGTTCAAGGGCAATTAGGGATGGGCAACAAATGCCGGCCTTGCCAGCGACGTCCATACCCCAAAGAATGAAGAAAAAATGGGGCCTCAAGTGCTTCAGGACATCGTCCACGGTGTTTAACCACGGAAAAGATGCCAAATAAATGTGTTAAAGGGATCTTTCCAACACGGCTGTCCAGGCTAGCATTTATTGCTCATTCCTAATTGCCACTTCTCAAGGGTAGTGGTAAATGCAAGTTGTTTCCTTTCACCAACTGAGCTGCCCTCCTCACAGATAATTATTTAGATGGCAGTGCTGCTGCTGAGAAGCCCACATCATTGGCAACAAGCTGCTGTTACCCACCTCTGCAGCAGCCAGGGTTCCTGCTTGCAACTGCTAGCCTGTATCTCCCGGCAAGAGCCTGACTGTGGTGTGCTGCTGACATTCGCCGTCTGAAGAATGGTCAAAATACCGAGGGGAGGTTGGGGGGGGGGGGGGGGGGGGGGGGGTGGGGGTGGTGGTGTCTTACTGAGTGAAGCAGGAATCAATGGGGGTGGGTGGAAGTTCTTCAAACAGTACAGGAATCTCAAGGGTGGGGCAGCAATGGCCTTGAGCAGGGCACGCACCAACCAAACCCCCAACTCCCCCACTTACGAAGACCCACTCTCCTTTTAAAAACCTTAGACAGCAGGAAATAAGGGCGAGAGCAGACCAACAGATTTTTAAACAGAATCGTCTTTTATTGTCACAAACCTCTGCAATGGGCTGTTTTTAAAAAAAGAAATAAATCACAGGGACAGCAGCAGCAATCGTCACAGGCAAAACTCATCTGCTAAAACACAGAAAAAAACATCTCAAAACATAGGAGCGCTGCTCAATCACGCTCGAAGGGAAACCGCCAGAGATTCCGAGTGCAGGAAATCGAATGCCCCTAAACAAGGCAGGGCAGGTTTTGTGGACAGAGCCCTCCTGTCAAAAAGAAACGTCACATCCCATGCGAGAATTATACTTTCCTCAGACATGAAATTAATTTCATTTACACACATAAATATCTGGATATATATTATATAAATATGAGCAGTCGTACAGGATGGTCCAGCCACGGAGTGGGCCAGAATCAGCAACCAGAAAAAAAACATGAAAAGAAACTGTCGGCAAACAAGCTCGGCGCCCACACTGAGCTTCTAATGTCCCATCGCTGACAGTGGACCGTTATGTCCCTGTGGTATGCACTGCCTCTGATGCTGCACCATGGGTCTGGGGTTTCCAAAGATCAGCAGCACCATTTCACTTGGTTTCCAGTCTGTGCTGGGACTTGGGTTCCCACCACTGGCCTCAATGCCAGCGCAACGGTCAATCTGGACAGCAGGTAGCACCGCGCCTAACCGTTTCTGGCATCATTCCTGCAGGCACACACCGATAACAGGAGGCAGACTTGGCAACTGCTCCCTGACCAGCCCTCCAAAAAAACTCCAGAGTCACCTGCCCCAATCTGGTCAATATCAGGAGGAGAGAGGCTGTGTCCCTTTCAGCTCCCCTCTACTCACACCATAACCCACAATATAAAAAAAAAGGATGGACAGTTTACATTTCAGAAAATCCTGTCTTTTTATTAACAAATCTGCATAAGAACTTGCGTGATTGGTGCTAATGAAGCTGCTTCCCTGGTACAGAAGGCCCACAAGAGAAATCCTGAGTGTCAAGATATCTGACAGAGGAGACAGACATTCAGTGAATGCATCCCCCACAAGGAACAGCAGATATCTTCTGAGAGGAGTTACAGGGAAACGAGGGCCCAAGAAGGAGGGGAGTAACACTGAGTGACAGAATTATACAGACACACCAAGACAGGGGACTGAGGGTTTAAGTTATGGATTGGGGGGGGGGGGGGGGGGGGGGGGGGAGAGAGAGACAATGCACCACCCGAGGAGGATCTCCTTGGAACGACCAGCTCCTAGAGCAGCACAATCTACAATCTGATCTACAGATCAGAGTCACCAATGTTCATTCTCAAACTACAAACCCGCGGGAGAAGGCAAGGGAGGGAGAGAGAGGGAGGAAAGAGGGTAGGTGAGGGGGTAGAGAGAACAAGAGAAACATGCACAATGAAAAAGTAGGAGAGAGTCTGACGCTGTAAAGATGTCCATTACTGAGGTATGTTGAACTAATACAGATCGTAAGCAGGTTATGGACCAGCCTGACGGGGCAGGCTCCTCGGGCACCTGTGGTTTAGTGAAATTCTTTTCCGATCCAAAGCTCGACAGTTTACCACAAACAAACTGCACGAACCCAACTCCTCAGCAAGCGAACCCCCTGGACTTATCTGCTTTCTGATCAAGACCTTTCATCTGGTAGAAAGCAGGTCTTGTATATTGGGCTTCTCACTAACTCTGATTGGGTGCTGCTGCTTATGCTCAAATTGAATGTGGCAGGAGAGGGGAGGGTGGAAGTAGTGAGGACGAATCTGGGGTATGTGGGGGCACTCCTGTGTCCCATGCACACCATTAAAATATATTAAAACCAGAGAATTGGCCACTCTGCAAATGGTGTCCACAAACTGTGTGTTTTGAAGTGTGTGCACAGGTGCAAAGAATTGAACAGTGTGACACTTCATGGAGGTAGACCCACTTCAACTGACTGGGACCTTGTTGGGGCTTGAAAAGATAGGCACCACTAGAATTCTAAAGAAGGCAACAAAGTGCAGTACCAACGCCAGCTCCCACACCCCTATGGGCAATAAGTCCCCCACTGAGGGTCAAAATGCCTCCCTGCTGGGACAGTGTGAAACCTCCCCCCACAGGGGTAGTAGCCCCCTCTTGATGTTCAGAGTCTATACCATAAGCATATATATCAATTGTACAAACACTGCACCCAGCAGTGCAAGGAAGAGACAGTATTGTGTGGAGCTTAGACCACCAGTGAGACAAGCCCTTCCTTTAACTGATGCCAGGTTACTGACATATTAAGCCACCCCTCACTCACCGAGCAGATGCTGGGGTCTGGTCTCTGGTTGCCGGGTGGATAGAGGTGCTTTGGTTTCCCTTCGGAAGAAGTGACAGTGGAGGAGGTAGTGGATGAGAGAACAGTTTCTAGTGCACGGACCTCAAGATACAGGAGTAGAAAAATAAAGTGCAGTATGAAATGGCGAGGCTGAAACTAAGGGGCATCTCAGCTTGATGGAGGGAAGCATCCAGTCGCCAGCAACCCAACCAAGATAGAAACAGAACAGAGAGCATTTTTTGAAACGCCTCCTCCGAGAACAGGGACAGGCACACGCTGCAGGCACTTGGACTGCTCTGCATTTGGACCAAGGTTTCAACTCCAGTGCCACTGGAGCTGCAACTTAACACAGCCTTGACGTTAGAAGCTCTCCAGCGGTTCAGGGAAACCTCACATGCGGCTTTCTGTGGAGCAGTGAGCTTTGCGAAAACCATGGCCACTCTTGGAAGCAAACGCAGGGAAGGGAGCTTGAGAGTGGGAGCTCCATGTGGGGTCCTGCCAGGACAGACAGGGAGGCCGCAGAAGCTGGTTCCGCGAGAAGAGCTTAGACCACATCTGCCTTCTCCTCAGTAAAAATACCTCCCATATCCCTAAGACCATGTAAATACAGTGTTAATGCTCTGACCATCAAAAGAAAAACTTACATTAAAGAGCTTGACTATACAAACCAAACCTAAACCCTCTGTTTAACCCTGAAGTTCGAGTGTCTTGGGGAATCTTAAGTCTGCACCCACTCTTCCTATTCAGTTGGCACACACACAGACCTCTTCAGGGCAAGAACAGCAATTTTAGATTCATATATTATATTTTTTTTCCTTTTAAAAAAAACAAAAAAAAAAACCCCTCACATCTAAACAGTCTCGTGATACAATTCCAACTTGAATTCCTTGAAAATCTTTGGAAATAGTGACAGATTGGCACCAGTACTTGTCCAGGACTCTCGTGACATAGAGTTCAAGTGCCTGTCCGTGAGAGGAATGAGCTCACTGCACTATGATTCCCAAGTGTCGACTTTCAGCACCATTGCCTGGCTCCAAAGACCAAACGGGTGAAGGCCCTGGATCACTGCAGTCTGGCGAAGATCTACCGCTATTTTAGGAGGTATTTATCCCGGGACTAGCTGTAAACAACATTCGGTCCCTGATGGTAGAGTGCCAGCACGAGTCGCTCCCGCGCCATAGTCTTCACACCGTCACAGGGGCTGCAGCACAGGCCTGCTGGAGTCCAAACCCGTTGACTGGGGGCATTTCTCTGCCTCCACCAACTCTTCCAACACCTCTCTATGAGTTGCAAAGGAGAATGGAAAGGAGAGATTAGTAACAAAATGGTTCTCAATCCAGCAACTGACAAAGAAAAGTGGCCCTTTGCCAAAAGGGCTTCCAAGCAGCGCTCTTCAGGCTACCTTAAGAGTTATGACATAGTGGCAGGTGTGAGATCTGGGTGGGGGTGGGGAAGAGGGTTATTGTAATGATGCAGGCCTGTGATTGGGGGAGTTAAATACCATAACACCGATATGGGACTGGGAGGGGAAGCTAGCTCCAGTAACAGGTATGGGATCAAGGTGATTTATTACAGCAATGTAACAATCAGTTCCTGGATAATTGGCAGGAGCTGGAGTAGATGTCTGATTTCCTTTACCTAACCCAGGAGATACGACGACTGTCCCACCTGGAGGATCAATTAATTCAGCAGAGACTGGGGATTGAAGTCAGAGTTGGCCTTCAGGCTGAGCTAATTACTACGTGCAAGGTTACAGGCATAAGGCATGACTAGGTGGAATGCTCTTTCAGACAGCCAGTGTGGCCTCGATGGGCTGAATGGCCTCCTTCTGCACTAAAGATTCTGTGATAGGTGAAGTGGCTAAGTCACCGAGGAGGCAAGTCCAGCATTATTCTGTACATTAAAAAGACAGCTTCCCCAAAATGCACGGTGGGTCAGACTGTCCAGGGGCCGAGTTTAGGAGCGCAGAGTTGAGATTGTGGGGATGGGGGTGGGAGAAGGGGTCACAATCATCCAGCTCTTACTTGTGCATGTAGAAAAAGATGTAGCCACTCTTGTCACGGTCTGACTGCACAGTTCCCTCCAACGTCTTGGACACCTCCAGATCATTGTACGTGAACCAGGTCTGCTTCTTTATATCGTATACATCACTGATGTAGTGCCCTACACAAAGTAAAAAGTCAGAAAGTAATCAGCCAGCTAAGAAAAAAATAGGAGTCACTGACTGTTCGGCTCCTCGAGCCTGTTTCTCTGTTCAATAATATCACAGCTCCTTTTATATCAACTCCAATTTCCTGCCCTCTCCCCATATCCCTGTTAATCCAGTGAACACCTCTCTGGCAAAGGAAGACGCTGGAGCCAGTCTGTCTTCAATGTCAGTTATGCTGAATTTTGTGAATAAACCTAAGTGCAGGCTACTTTTTCCCTTCCACATAATTCCCCCTCACAGGTTCTTGTATCTGTGCCCTAACCTTTCCCCAATTAGTATCAACTGCTCTTAATCACAACCACAGCATGCACATAATTGCCACAGCATTTGCAACATTAACATCCCTCAATTCCCTTTAGCGTCCAAAAATCTATCATCTTGGTCTTGATGCACTCAATGACTGAGCATCCACAGCATTCCAGAGTTTCCAAGATTCTCAACCCATTGAGGGAAGGAAATCCTTATCTCAGTCCTAAACGGCTGACCCCTTATCCTTGGACCAAGCCCCTTTGTTCCAGACTCTCTAAACAAGCAGCAGCTTCTTAGTATCAACTGCGTCAGGCCCCTTAAGGATTTTATACATTTCATTATCACTTTTCATTCTTCTATGCTCCAGAGAATAAAGGCTCATTTTATTCAACCACTTCCCATTCGCCAGCCCGCTCATCCGAGGAATAAATCTAGGTAACCTTTGCTGCACCCCTTGCCTCTAAGGCAAACGCGTCTTTCCTTAGGTAGCAAGACCAAAACTGTACATGGTAATCAGGTGTGGTCTCAGCAAAGCATTTTGTCAGCAGAGAAAGTTGGGGAAGTAAGAAGAAATAGGAAGTATTATGACTGGTGACTAAAAGGTTGGTCAAAGAGGTAGTTTTAAGGAGGGTCTTAAAAGAGGGAGAGAGATTTAGGGAGGGAATTTCAGAGCTAGGGGTCTAGGGGCCTTCAGCCCTACAAACAACAGTTGGGCAAAGGGAGTGGGAGATGCACAAGAGGTCAGAGTTCTGTCTTTATTTTCATGGTACCAGAGGTCAGTGACACTGAATTTTCCTTTCCTTTGAGTATTGCTGAAATAAAGATTTTTTTTTGTCAAAGCTTTTTGTCTTGCACTCATCAGGACAACTTGCAAGAAAATATCAATGTCAGGGGAAACGACATACTTATACTATATGAGAAGAATGCTGATTGGTTGGCAAGTTGACTCGGATTGGTAGAGACATTGCCATGGAGAATGCACCAGTTGGTGGTGACTGACAGTTAACTGCCAAGCCTTTTAAAAAAATTTAAAACAGGCAGCCCGACTCTGATTGGTCAAGACATTGTCCTGGGGAATGAACCAGTGAATGGCCATCACTTATTTTGTTTAGCTGAAACACATGCAATGGGTGCACATGCTCCCTCTGTTTGCAAAGAACATGGTCCCATGCATTAATATATGTAGCGCCCAGTACATGCAAATTCACCGCATTGCAAACCCAACTGACAATCTTAAATTGATTGTCAGCACAATACTTTGCACACTGAGGATTATTTAGCAAACGTCCAATCGCGGAATCACATCTAATGTTGGACACCATGTTTCGAGTTTAGCAAACATGGGCTGTTTGGGTACGGTCTGTACCTTGTGCGTTGCGAACAGCGGCTGGGACATGCTGTTTGATATGACCTGCCAGTCTTCGGGACGTACGGTCTACATACCCAGCATCACACTGGCACTGAAATTCATACACAGTACTCATTGTGTGATAGGCAGAACGTCCTTTTGGTTTGATGCAACATCGTGTTGGTGACGAATGCCACTCGTGTTGCTGCTACATAGAAGGAGCGTGAAACAGCTAGCTTCATCTGTTGCTCAAATTTTTGAGATACCTTGCCCTTCCAGATAATCTGAGGTAGACTGGGCACTTTTCTGGGCCAAAAGTGACAGCCTTAGGCCCGTTCATGAGTTACCGTGACATACAGCACAAAATGATCTGATCAGGGTTGCTATTATCCCACAGGATGTTTTTGATGCGCCCTATTTTGGCATCAAGCTTGTATGGACAGCAAACGGCTTGGGCCCTATTTACGAGATTGCCGAAAAGGCCAGTCTTAAAGTGCATGGTCCCAACACATGTATTGACCAGTGAAGGTAGGCTTGTAGTAGAGATCTCCCTGGCAGATTTCTCAACTAGTACGTCAAGGGAAGGGAGTTATTTTGACTACTCCATTTCAAAGATGAATTTGAGCGCAGGATGGAGACATGCAAGAAAATTATTATATGCAGCTTTGCATTTAAATATAGCAAATGTTATCATCCACATATTGGAAATACGCCAGAGGTAGGAGGCTGGGTGTCATTCCATTGAAGACATGTTTCTCATGGAATCCAACAAAGATGTTTGCGAGAGCTGGGCCTACAGGGGATCCCACGGCAAAACCATCTATTTGGACATACATGGTGTCATTAAAGCTGAATGCATTTGCATGAATTGCCGAATTCATAAGCTCAATGATTACTGATTCGCACAATGGTAGCGGGTCTAGATCACCATGATAAAGTGCTGCAGTGCAAATACCTATGGCTTCCTTAAGTAGAACACCGGCAAATAGGCTAGCAATGTCAAATGAGCACACAGACACAACACTGCTATCGATATGCAAGTCCTGTATGGTCTTTGCAAATGTGAAGAAACCCTTCACTATATACATACGAGCATACGAATTAGAAGGAGTAGGCCACTCGGCCCCTTGAGCCTGCTTGCCATTCAATAAGATCATGGTTGATCTGAATGTAATCTCAACCCCACATTCCTGACTACCCCTGATAACCTTTCACCCCATGTATCTGGAAAACTAGTTATAACAATTCGCCCAACCACTTGGCCAATTCATGTCACGCAGAACTGGTCATAGATAAGGCATAAAGGGAGATCACTTTCGTGTCTCTTCGGCAACATACATATGCGGATGCAGCAAGCTATGAAGATGAACTCTGTCATATATATCACGCAGCAGCTCATCGTTCTTAGACAATATGAACATACGATCATGGAGCAGGAGTAGGCCATTTAGCCCCTTGAGCCTGCTCTGCCAAGATCATGGCTGATCTGATAGTAACCTCAAATTGCATCCTGCATGCCCCCAATAACCGATCATCTCCTTGCTTACCAAGAATCTATCCATCTCTGCCTTAAGAATATTCGAAGACTCTGCTTCCGCCTCCTTTTCAGAGAGTCCCAAAGACTCTCAACTCAGTGAAAAAACATCACCTCATCTCCATTTTAAATGGATGACCCCTTATTTTTAAACAATGACTCCTAGTTCTAGATTCTCCCACAAGAGGAAACATCCTCCCCACATCCACCCTGTCAAGACCCCTCAGGATCTGAATGTTTCAATCAAGTCACCTCGTACTCTTCTAAACTCCACCATATACAAGCCTAACCTGTCCAACCTTTCCTCACAAGACATCCCCACCCATTCCAGGTGTTAGTCTGGTAAACCTTCTCTGAGCTGCTTCCAAGGCATTTACATCCTTCCTTAAATAAAGTGACCAATACTGTACACGGTACTCCAGATGTGCTCTCACTAGTGCTCTGTATAACTGAAGCATAACCTCCCTACTTTTGTATTCAATTCCCCTCACAATAAACGGTAACATTCTATTAGCTTTCCTAATTACTTGCTGTGCCTGCAAGCTAGCCTTTTGTAATTCATGCACTAGGACACCCAGATCCCTCTGCATCTCAAGCTCTGCAATCTCTCACCATTTAGATAATATGCCTCTTTTATTCTTCCTGCCAAAATGGACAATTTCACATTTTCCCACATTATACTCCATTTGTCAGATCTTTGCCCATTCACTCAACCTATCTACATCTTTTTGCAGCCTCGTTATGTCCTCTTCACAAATTATTTTCATACCTATCTTTGTCATCAGCAAATTTGACAACCATTCCATCCATCCAAGTTACTTACACAAATTGTAAACAGTTGAGGTCTCAGCACTGATCCCTGTGGCACAACACTGACTACATCTTGTCAACCTGACAATGACCCATTTATGCCTACTCTCTGCTTTCTGTTAACCAGCCAATCTCCTATCCATGCCAATATGTTACCCCCTATACCATGAGTTTCTATTTTCCGCGATAAACTTCTATGTGGCACTTTATCAAATGCCTTCTGGAAATCTAAGTACATCCATTGGTTCCCCTTTATCCACAGCACATGGTACATCCTCAAAGAACTCCAATAAGTGGGTTAAACATGATTTCCCTTTCACAAAACCATGCTGACTCTGCCTTGAGCTTATCAAGTGCCCTGCTATAACTTCTTTAAAAATAGCGTCTAACATTTTCCGTATGACAGATGTTAAGCTAACTGACCTGTAGTTTCCCACTTTCTGTCTCCCTCCCTTTTTGAATAATGGAGTTACATTTGCTATCTCCCAATCTAATGGGACTTTCCCCGAATCTAGGGAGTTTTGGAAAATTAAAACCAATGCATCAACTATCTCACTAGCCACTTCTTTTAAGACCCTAGGATGCAGTCCATCAGGACCCGGTCACTTGTCAGCCTGCAGCTCCAACAGTTTACTCAGTGCCACTTCTCTGGTGATTGTTCCCCTGACATTGGTATTTTCTTGTCAATTGCTCTGATGAATGCAAAACAAAAAGCTTCAACAAAAACTCTCCTTTTTCAGCAATACTCAAGTTTTGTGCTACCAAACAACTATTTCCTTTTTCTGCTGAACTGCAAACACCACCCAACACATACTATCTATTTCTAGTATCTTCGTTGTGCCAAAATCGAGGTTCATATCACCCCATATTCCAACTCATTCTTTCCCAGCTCTAAATCATTGGACTGTTCTCATCATCCCATCTCACTAAACCTATAGGCTTTTAAAACTCAAGCTTAGTGTAGCTGTGGCCCAGTCGGTAGAACTTAAGTCTCATTTAAAAGGTTGCACGTTTGAGTTGCCACTCCATTGACTTGAGTACACAATACAGACTGACACCACCCACCCCAGTGCTGCATTGCCAAAGGTGCTGTCTTTCAGAGTAGATGTTAAATTGACCTTCTCAGGTGGATGTAAAAGATGTCCTGCCCAGTTCCCTGGGCAACAGAGGCATAAAAGGCCAGAGTTGGAGGGTTGTGGGGCTAGAGAAAGCTACAGAAATAGGGAGCCACTCAGGGATTGGACCTGACAGTGAGAATTTTAGACTGGGAGGCCTGAGAGCCAATGTAATCAATCAGTGAGTAAAGGAGTGATGGGAGTGAGTGGGACTTGGTACAGAATGGGATACAGTGCTGAAATCTACAGAGCACGCTTAACTGTGGCTTATCTAACACCAGACATTGTGCGAGCTGTCTGATAGTGGAGAGTAGAGAGATGGGTATGTGTGGAACCCGACTCCATGATGATGTTAATTGTGTAACTTCTGACTTGCAGGCAGCAAGGCCGTGAACTATGTTCTAAGACTCTTTAACAAACTGTAGTGTCCTTTGTTTATTCAATTAGCTTCAAAATGCTTCTGTAGCATTGACAAATCCACACCATCACCAAATCTTGGGTTATATTTTATTACCGTAGCACTCATTTAGGTAGATCATTTAATCTGGCTACAAATCAGGTTTTTCCACCAAGGACAACAGCAGCAGAGAGATGGAACACCACCACCTGCAAGTTCCTCTCCGAGCCACATACCATCCTGACTTGGAACTATATCAGCTGTTCCTTCATTGTCGCTGGGTCAAAATCCTGGAACTCCCTCCCTAACAGCACTGTGGGTATACATACACCATACGAAACTGCAGTGGTTCAAATGGGCAATTAGAGAGGGGCAATAAATGTTGGCCTAGCCGGCGATGCCCCACATCCCGTGAAAGAATAAGTTTAAAAAAAATCAGAGTATCTGGTACCTACCAGAGGAGGAGGAGCTGCCGATGTGGCTGACAACACTGATTAGTCGGTAAGAATGTGCGAGCTCACCTGTCTACAAGAACAGGAACCCAGTCAGTAAAAAGTCTCAACAGACAATAGTGCACTCACTGTGATAAACCTCCACGAAGAACCAAAGGCAACATGAGGAAAAACCTCTATTTTAAAATGCAGCAAGTGGTTAGGATCTGAAATGCACTGCCTGAGCGTGTGGTGGAAGCAGCTTCAATCATAACTTTCAAAAGGGAATTTGAATCATTAGCTGAATAGAATATATTTGCAGGGCCATGTGGAAAGGTTGGGACAGTGGGACTAGCCAAGTTGCTCTTGCAGAGAGCCAGCATGGACATGATGGGTCAAATGGCCTCCTTCTGTGTTGTACCATTCTTTGATTCCAAAGTAGAACACCCATACAAAACCACCCCCCCAACCAATCTGGGGTTGCTCTGCCTCCTGACTCTGCAATCCAGGCTGATGCTGCATGTCATGAAGGCTAATGGAAACATGGCACACACAGGCTGTGGGTGCGGTGGGGTGGGGGGTGCATGGAAGGAGGAACACAATTTAACATAATGCTCTATCATTGCGCCTCCCGCTGATCAGGAGGTGCCCCAATTTCCCAATGGCAACATTGAGAGTTGGTGCGGCCCACAACTCCCCCACTGCATACCACTGGCATGTGCTCTCCCTCGCCTCACCTCTGCATTCCTTTTCAACTCCTCAGCTTCAGCCTCGCTATAGTCCATGTCCAGGACTTCCTCATTGCCGGAGTCTTCATCCGAACCCATGAGGTCACCAATGGAGTTATTGAACTCTACAAGGAAACATTTATTGTCATTGCACTGAAAGAAAATTAAAATAGAGACCACTTTACTACTGATCAAATCATGAAAACGCAGCAGGTCCCACAATATTCTGCTTCAAGTGGGACTATCTGCCGCATACGTTGCTTTCTGTGAGTAACTGGCTCCCGAATTCCCCTCCCTCAGATAGCCATGGAGTAGAGAGGTATTTCACATTCTTCAGCACATCAATATTAAAGTGGCAAAGGAAGCCATTGCACATTTTAATGTTGTATCACTCCTTGTCATTATATGAATGAATCACCTCAAATTACCCCCACCACTGTACAGTGCATAACAGGCCATTCAACCCCATCATACCCCTTTGAAAGAGCTATTCACTGGTCCCTTCACCTCCTGCTCTTTCTTCCGAGTATATCAATTCCCCTTTTGAAAGTTTCTGCTGAATCTGCCTGAGTGTGTGGTGGAGGCAGATTTAATCGTGACGTTCAAAAGGGTATTGGATAATCATCTGAAGAGAAAAAAAATTATAGGGCTACAGGGAAAGGGATGGGGAATGAGACAAGCTTGAGTTGCTCTTGCAGGGAGCTGGTATGAACACATGGGCTGAATGGCTTCCTTCTGTGCTGTAACCATTCTATGATTCTGCACTTCTGTCACCCTTTCAAGCAGTGCATTCCTCATTGCAACTGCCTGCGTAAAATATACTCCCCATCTTCCCACCACCACCACCCCCAACCCCAGGTCTTGGCCATTCACCTTAAATCTGCACCCTCTGATACCGACCCTCCTGCCAGTGTAAGTGTCTCTCCTTATTTACTCTATCAAAACCCCAACAACTTTGAACATCTCTATTAAATCTCCCCTTAATCGTCTCTGCTCTACAGGGAAAGAAATCTAAGCTTCTCTAGTCTCCCCACTTAACTGAAGTCCCACATTTCCGGTACCATTCTAGAAAGCCTCTGTACCCCTCCAAGGTCTTGGCACCTTGCTGCCCAGAGTTGGACATCATATTTTCTAACCAGAATTTTATAAAGGTTTAGCATAACTAACTTGCTTTTGAACTCAATACCTCTGTTGTAAAGCCAAGGATCCTTCATGCTTTTTCCCTCCTCACCTTCAAAGACTTGTGTGCTTACACCCCAGGTCTTTCTGTCTCTGCAACTTCTTTAAAATTACATTGTCTCTTGGCATTCTTCCTACCAAAATGCATCACTGCACTTTTCTCTGCATTAAATTTCATCTGCCATGAGTCTGTCCATCTTCTCTGTCCATGAAAGTCTGTCACTATCCTCCTCAGTGGTTTACTACGTTTGAGTTTCACATCATCTGCAAACTTTGAAATTGTGCCTTGCTTGGCCAAGAACGGGTCATTAAAAGAACAGTAGTTCTAATACAAACCCCTGGGGAACACCACTTTCCTCCGGCCAAAACCAACCGAGCACCACTAATCTCTGCTGACTAACCTTTAGCCCAGGGATTTCCAAACAGTGGGTCACAATCCCCAGTTGGGTCACTGGATGAGATATTTGGATCATGAGCTCTAAGGCAGCAATGGTGGCCATGGAGGTGGGACTGAGTTTTTGACAGCTGCAAGGTCCCTTTAAATGTTCTTGATTTTCCTTTGATGGGCGCGGCTTAATCGCTTGTTCTCTGAGGCCCAATTACCCCTACAGCCACAGCCTGTAAGGTGTGTCTTTACTTTTTTTCAGGACAAATACAGGAGTTTTAAACCACCCCCACCCATCCACCAACCCTGGTGAAACACCCAATAACCCCGTAGTCAACATCTCATGCCTTCCCCAAACCTGCACCATAATTTTCACTCGGTGGTGGTGGGCAAGGGGGGGGGGGGGGGGGGGGGGTCACACAAAGTCGAGGCATTAAAATGGGGTCACATCGGGAAAAAGATTGGGAAGGATTGCTTTAGCCAGTTTTATAACTACATTGACACTGTCGCTGTGGATTCAAACCCTACCACAGCACAAACTACACTAGCAGTTCTGGGAAGCACTGAGGGAATGCGGCATTATTGGAGGTGCTGTCCCTTTGGGTGGGACATTAAACCAAGGACCCACCCTGTGTGTCGCAGCAGACCTTGTTCTTCTCTCCATCATCATCAAAAATGTGACTGCTTAATTTGTCATTTACCATTTCTGGGACTTGAGGATATTGGCTGACAAACTTGCTTACACGACAGCAACCACACAGTGCAACTTCTGATTTAACACAGCACAAGAAATCAAAAATAATTCACTTTACACAGGATGCATTGTATACAGCAGCACAGTTTACGCTGACTAGCTGTGGCAGCGGTGTCTTACCCTGAATACTCAACTCTGTGGCTCTCTTCAAGTCATCGTCTTCTTTCATCTCCCGGGCTTCCTGACAGGTCACACAGAGAGAAACTGTTTTAACAGCGACTCTGGCTCCATGACCAATAACATTCACAATGACCCATAACATTCACAATGACCCATAACATTCACAATGACCAATAACATTCACAGCCACTTTCACATGCACCGTTTTCAAGTGAGACGAGTTTGGCAAGGAGTAGGGCACCCTGGACCGGGGAGGAGTGCAGAGGGCACCCTGGACCGGGGAGGAGTGCAGAGGGCACCCTGGACCGGGGAGGAGTGCAGAGGGCACCCTGGACCGGGGAGGAGTGCAGAGGGCACCCTGGACCGGGGAGGAGTGCAGAGGGCACCCTGGACCGGGGAGGAGTGCAGAGGGCACCCTGGACCGGGGAGGAGTGCAGAGGGCACCCTGGACCGGGGAGGAGTGCAGAGGGCACCCTGGACCGGGGAGGAGTGCAGAGGGCACCCTGGACCGGGGAGGAGTGCAGAGGGCACCCTGGACCGGGGAGGAGTGCAGAGGGCACCCTGGACCGGGGAGGAGTGCAGAGGGCACCCTGGACCGGGGAGGAGTGCAGAGGGCACCCTGGACCGGGGAGGAGTGCAGAGGGCACCCTGGACCGGGGAGGAGTGCAGAGGGCACCCTGGACCGGGGAGGAGTGCAGAGGGCACCCTGGACCGGGGAGGAGTGCAGAGGGCACCCTGGACCGGGGAGGAGTGCAGAGGGCACCCTGGACCGGGGAGGAGTGCAGAGGGCACCCTGGACCGGGGAGGAGTGCAGAGGGCACCCTGGACCGGGGAGGAGTGCAGAGGGCACCCTGGACCGGGGAGGAGTGCAGAGGGCACCCTGGACCGGGGAGGAGTGCAGAGGGCACCCTGGACCGGGGAGGAGTGCAGAGGGCACCCTGGACCGGGGAGGAGTGCAGAGGGCACCCTGGACCGGGGAGGAGTGCAGAGGGCACCCTGGACCGGGGAGGAGTGCAGAGGGCACCCTGGACCGGGGAGGAGTGCAGAGGGCACCCTGGACCGGGGAGGAGTGCAGAGGGCACCCTGGACCGGGGAGGAGTGCAGAGGGCACCCTGGACCGGGGAGGAGTGCAGAGGGCACCCTGGACCGGGGAGGAGTGCAGAGGGCACCCTGGACCGGGGAGGAGTGCAGAGGGCACCCTGGACCGGGGAGGAGTGCAGAGGGCACCCTGGACCGGGGAGGAGTGCAGAGGGCACCCTGGACCGGGGAGGAGTGCAGAGGGCACCCTGGACCGGGGAGGAGTGCAGAGGGCACCCTGGACCGGGGAGGAGTGCAGAGGGCACCCTGGACCGGGGAGGAGTGCAGAGGGCACCCTGGACCGGGGAGGAGTGCAGAGGGCACCCTGGACCGGGGAGGAGTGCAGAGGGCACCCTGGACCGGGGAGGAGTGCAGAGGGCACCCTGGACCGGGGAGGAGTGCAGAGGGCACCCTGGACCGGGGAGGAGTGCAGAGGGCACCCTGGACCGGGGAGGAGTGCAGAGGGCACCCTGGACCGGGGAGGAGTGCAGAGGGCACCCTGGACCGGGGAGGAGTGCAGAGGGCACCCTGGACCGGGGAGGAGTGCAGAGGGCACCCTGGACCGGGGAGGAGTGCAGAGGGCACCCTGGACCGGGGAGGAGTGCAGAGGGCACCCTGGACCGGGGAGGAGTGCAGAGGGCACCCTGGACCGGGGAGGAGTGCAGAGGGCACCCTGGACCGGGGAGGAGTGCAGAGGGCACCCTGGACCGGGGAGGAGTGCAGAGAGCCCTGGACCGGGGAGGAGTGCAGAGAGCCCTGGACCAGGGAGGAGTGCAGAGGGCCCTGGACCAGGGAGGAGTGCAGAGGGCCCTGGACCGGGGAGGAGTGCAGAGGGCCCTGGACCGGGGAGGAGTGCAGAGGGCCCTGGGATGGGGGAGGGGCTACTGGGTTTACTCTCGAGTTTAAAGGTCATGGGTCCAGGCTCCATTCCAGGACTTGAGCATATAATCTAGAGTCACATTCCTCGGGCAGAAGGAGCGCTGGATTGCAGGAGGTGCCGTAGCACGTGTCTGCCTGTCAAGGTGGATACTGAAGTTGCAGTGGAGGCCTCATCAGGTTGGCTTTCTAGAAGGACACGATCAAAGGCTATTTCCAGAAATAAAATCCAAACCCATGTCCTAAGCAGTTACAAAAAAAAAAATCTCTCTTCACCCACCCTTCCAGCACCCACAAAGTCAAGTTTTCCAAGTGCTGACCTGTTCCTGAAGGCTCTGGGCCAGTGCTTGCTGCAGCTCCTGTTCCTCTCGCTCCCTGTCTAGGTCATACTGCTGCATCCAGTCCATCTCACACTGGGAGCCCTCTGGGGTTTTATTCTCCTTATTCTCATCAAAGTCTTTCATACTTTCAGCAGGCTCTATGTAAAAAAAATAAGTTTAAAATGTTAAGAGGAACAGATAGATTAAATAGAGAACACCATTTCTGCTGGTTGTGGAGTCTAGGATCTGGGGGGGGGATAAAGCATCAAAATTAGAGCCAGGTCTTCCAGGAGTGAAGTTAGTAAAAGCGGGTGGGGGTAGATGATTGAAACTCTCTTCCCTGAATGAGAATTCACATTGCATCAATTATTAATTTTAAATTTGAGATTTATAAGCGTTTGTTAACCAAAAGGTATTAAGGGATATGGGTCACAAATCAGTTGTGATTTCACTGAATGGGGCATCAAGCTCGAGGGATGAAATGGTTTACCCCTGTTTGTTGTTTTTTGCTGAGGTATCATTTCTGGTTGGGGGAGGGGGGTGGGGGGCAGTGGCGGGGTGAGTTCACTTGGCCTTGGTAATAAAACATTATCCTACACCTGCCCATGTGGCCAAACAGCACCAGCCCCTCCCCCCACCGATGACCCACCTGCTTCCATGCTGGTCCTGGGCCCATCCATTTCCGCAGCCTCGTGATGTTCCAGCAACTCCTGAGCTTCATCATCACCAAAGCCAGTGTCGGGGCTGCTGCTCGGCTTCTCCTGCTCCTCCCCACCGCCAAGCGAGAGACACGTTTCCCGCTTGCTGATCTCCAGCACAGCTGCCAGCAGCTCGTCCTCACTCATGCTGTCAAAGGATGAGTCCATTGCTGTGGCTGGGGCAGGGCGCTCTAACTCCTGCTTGCTTGTCTTAAGTGCCTGACAAAGGAAGAGACACCGTGGTCACAATTCGGCGCGGGGCAAAGTTCCAGTTAGTGAGAGCAGCATCGCGGTGAAGTATCATCACTTAGCATTTGGTGGGTACTTGGCTCAAAAAAACTAACAGCTTACATTTAAGCAGCACCTTTAATGTAGGGGTCGCCCTTTCAGGACAAGAGATGAGGAAACTTTTTCTCTCAGAGGGTTGTGCGACTTTGGAATTCTCTGTTTCAGATGGCAGAGTCATTGAATATTTTTAAGGCAGAGGTAGATAGATTCTTGTTAGGCAAGAGAATCAATGATTATCGGGGTTAGATGGGAATGTGGAAATCAAAACACAAGATGATCAGCCGATACACAAGAGCTAGGAGCAGGAGTAGGCAATTCAGCCCCTGGAGCCTGCCCCGCCATTCATGACGATCACGGCTGATCTCATTTCAGCCTCAACTCCAATTTTCCGCCCTCTCCCCATAATCTTTTAACCCATTAAATTGCAACCCATGATCTTGTTGAATGGTGAAGCAGGCTCGAGGGGCCGAATGGTCTACTCCTGTTCCTATTTCTTATGATACTTGGGAACACCACCACCTGCAAGTTCCCCTCCAAGCCACACACCATCCTGACTTGGAACTATATCACTATCCCTTTGCTGTCGCTGGGTCAAAATCCTGGAACTCCCTCCCTAACAGCACTGTGGGTGTACCCACACCACATGGACTGCAGCGGTTCAAGAAGGCAGCTCACCACCACTTTCTCAAAGGCAATAAACGCTGGCCTAGCCAGCAATTCTCACATCCCATTGAAGGATAAAAAGATGACCCCAGTAGTCTCGGCTCAATATTGCAGAATGAAGGTTCATTTTCATTCTTTAATTTTATTTTAAAAAAGTGTGTTTTTATAGCACTTTTCACGACCACTGGATGTTTCAAAGCGCTTTACAACCAATTTACTATTTTTAGAAGCACAGTCACTGTCGCGATGTAAAAAATGCAGCAAACAATTTGCACTCACTTGCTCCCACAAACAGTAATGCGATAATGGCCAGATAATCTGCTTTCCGTGGTGCTGATTGAAAGATAAATATTGGCCAGGACACCAGGGAGAAATCTAACTCAATGTCTTCCTCTCCACAGATGCTGCCAGACCTGCTGAGTTTTTCCAGCAATTTTTGTTTGTTTCAGATTTCCAGCATCTGCAGTATTTTGCTTGTACCAGGGAGAAATCCCCTGTTCATCTTCAAAATGGTGCCATGGGATCTTTTACACCCACCCGAAAAGACAGATCGTGTCCCAGATTAAGGTCTCAACCAAAATACAGTCCCTTTGAAGGAGGACACACTCAGCAAAATCCAGGCTGATGCTTCTAGTGTCTACACTGGGGTGGGGGAGTTTGGCAGGGTAGAGGGTGCTGTTCTGTTGGCAGAATTGTCGTTTGGATGAGATATTAAACAGACGCCCTCTCAGGTGGACATTAAGAATCCCTTGTTTAAGAGTAGGGGAGTTCTCTTTAATCCAGTAACATTCCTCCTAAACAATCCCCATCTAAGCCACTGTTTCATAGATTGCAACAGTGACTATACTTCGAAAGTACTTCTTCAGCTATAAAGCACTTTGGGATACCCCAAGGTTGTGAAAGTTGCATTATAAATGCGAGTTCCTTCTTCCTAAGAGAGAGAGAGAGAGAGAGAGAGAGAGGCTGGCAGTGAAGTAACAGCTGTCAGCCGGACTCACCAGCTGCATTTCCTCCTCTTCCTGCTGTGTCTCACGCTGAATCTGCTCATTCATCTGCCTGCTGATCACCATTGCCCGTTTCACCTGCTCCTCCTCACTGTCAGAGTCCAGGATCACAATCGCAGACTTGAAGCAGTACTTCCTGTGAATGAAGACTTGGAATTAGGCAGCAAGAGGCAATCAGCCACAAGATAAGGGGGCAGGAACACATCTTGTTCCTGTTAGTAAACAGCTTCCATACACCCTGTGCTAACATTGTTACAGCTGATTCTCCCCTGCTGTCCTGCAAGTTCAAACTCTGGCTGTGGCCACGGTTCCACAGCATTACCAACCTGCCAAAATTCCTCAGCTGGATAACCATCAGGTGCCTGAGAGCTGCTTATCAATATGGCAGGTGATTCAAAGTTAAGCTTGCTGCAGAGCTCGCCTATTTACACTTTCCAGCTGGGGCTCAGTAGTACAAACCCCGGCTGCAGTTTCCTGAGCCGGGGAGTATTGAAGCCAATTGCAAATACCAAGGGGAAGCACTCTGCCGAAACTCATCGCACTCTAGTGCGCACCATCCAAATGGTACTCCTGCCACTTAGTTTTGTGCCCACTCGCGCATCCTCTCAAATCCTGCACCATTTTCTCCCCCAAAACTGTGTTCCCCCCCCACCCCACCCCCGTCTCTTGCACAAAATCTGGGGTCCAGCATTTTGCCTTTCCCCCACTGCGCAGCTCCCTCCATTCTGATTTTAATGTGAAGATGGATATTCTTTAAGATATTTTTGGGAATATGGTGGCATTCGGTAAAGAAGGTTGTGGGTGCGTCCATGATTTAATTCACTGGGGGAAGGTTCATAATGACATCTTGCCTTCGGGAACAGAGGTGAAAGGTAAAGGTGCTAAATGCATGTTTTTGTAATGAGGGGCTACGTTTATTTTTCCATTCGTTCAAGGAATGTGGGCTTCACTGGCTGGGTCAGCATTTATTGCCCATCCCTAGTTGCCCTTGAGAAGGTGGTGATGAGCTGCCTTCTTGAACCGCTGCAGTCCATGTGGTGTGGGTACACCCACAGTGCTGTTAGGGAGGGAGTTCCAGGATTGTGACCCAGCGACAGTGAAGGAACGGTGATATATTTCCAAGTCAGGATGGTGAGTGACTTGGAGGGGAACTTCCAGGTGGTGGTGTTCCCATGTATCTGCTGCCCTTGTCTTTCTAGATGGTAGTGGTCATGGGTTTGGAAGGTGCTGTCGAAGAAGCCTTGGTGAGTTCCTGCAGTGCATCTTGTAGATGATACACACACACTGCTGCTACTGTGCGTTGGTGGTGAAGGGAGTGAATGTTTGTGGATGTGGTGCCAATCTAGTGGGCTGCTTTGTCCTGGACAGTGTCAAGCTTCTTGAGTGTTGTGGCAGCTGCACTCATCCAGGCAAGTGGGGAATATTCCATCACACTCCTGACCTGAGCCTTGTAGATTGTGGACAGGCTTTGGGGAGTCAGGAATTGAGTTACTTGTCACAGGACTCCTAGCCTCTGACCTGCTCTTGTAGCCACAGTATTTATATGGCTAGTCCAGTTCAGTTTCTAGTCAATGGTAACCCCCAGGATGTTGATAGTGGGGGATTCAGTCATGGTAATGCAATTGAACATCTAGGGGCGATAGATGGATTCTCTCTTGTTGGAGATGGTCATTGCCCGACACTTGTGTGGCATGAATGTTACTTGCCACTTGTCAGCCCAAGCCCGAATATTGTCCAGGTCTTGCTGCATCTGGACATGGACTGCTTCAGTATCTGAGGAGTTGCGAATGGTGAACATTGTGCAATCATCAGCGAACATCCCCATTTCTGACCTTATGATGGAAGGAAGGTCATTGATGAAGCAATTGAAGACAGTCGGGCCTAGGACACTACCCTGAGGAACTCCTGCAGTGATGTCCTGGAGCGGAGATGACTGATCTCCAACAACCACAACCATTTTCCTTTGTGCTGGGTATGACTCCAATCAGCAGAGTTTTCCCCCGATTCCCATCGACTCCGATTTTACGAGGGCTCCTTGATGCCACACTCGGTCAAATGTGGCCTTGATGTCAAAGGCAGTCACTGTCACCTCACCTCAGGAGTTCAGCTCTTTTGTCCATGTTTGAACCAAGGTTGTAATGATGTCAGGAGCTGCGTGGCTCTGGCAGAACCCAAACTGGGCGTCAATAAGCAGGTTATTGCTAAGCAAGTGCAGCTTGATAGCACTGTTTATGACCTCCTTCATCACTTTACTGATGATTGAGAGTAGGCTGATGGGGCAGTAATTGGCCGGGTTGGATTTGTTATGCTTTTTGCGTGCAGGACATACCTGGAAAATTTTCCACATAGCCAGATAAATGCCGGTGTTGTAGCTGTACTGGAACAGCTTGGCTAGGGGCACAGCAAGTTCTGGAGCACAAGTCGTCAGTACTATTGCTGGAATATTGTCAGGGCCCATAGCCTTTGCTGTATCCAGTTCCTTCAGCTGTTTCTTGATATCACGGGGAGTGAATCGAATTGGCTGAAGACTGGCGTCTGTGATGCTGGAGACCTCCGGAGGAGGCTGAGATGGATCATCCACTTGACACTTCTGGCTGAAGATTGTAGCAAATGCCTTATCTTTTGCACTGCTGTGCTGGGCTCCTCCATCATTGAGGATGGGGATATTTGTGGAGCCACCTCCTCCAGTGAGTTGTTTAACTGTCCACCATTCACGGCTGGGTGTGGCAGGACTGCAGAGCTTAGGTCTGATCCATTGGTTGTGGGATCACTTAGCTTTGTCTATCATTTGCTGTTTGGCATGCAAGTAGTCCTGTGTTTTAGCTTCACCAGGTTGACACCTCATTTTTAGGTATGCCTGGTGCTGCTCCTGGCTTGCCCTCCTACACTCTTCATTGCATCAGTGTTGATTCCCTGGCTTGATAGTAATGGTAGAGTGGGGGATATGCCGGGCCATGAGGTTACAGATTGTGTTCGACCACCAGTCTGCTGCTGCTGATGGCCCACAGCGCCTCATGGATGCCCAGTCTTGAGTTGCTAGATCTGTTCGAAATCTATTTCATGGTAAAGTGGATTTATAAGTAAACAGGTGAGGCTTAGAAATTTGCATTAAGAGATAGAGACTTGGCTTTTCAACTGTTAAATTTCAAAAGGGAGTAAGGGGCCTCTACAACTTGCAAAGGTTTCATAAGTAAACAAGGAAATGTCATTAAGTTTTATTTGACCCGAAAGGGGAGGCAATAGGAGGACATGAAAGATTTTTATATTTTGGAAAGGTTGAGTTCAAAGAGGTGCTTAGGACAGTGGAACCTAAGATGAAAGGGGAGAAGGATGTTGAAGGAAAGATGTTGAGCTGAGTTGTGTTGGCTGTGTGAGGGAGATATCCTGGGACCAGCTCTGTGCTGAGAGGAGGTGTGAAATCTGAAGCAGCCATCTAGAACCCAAGAAAGTCTTTACATCAGACAGCATATTTCTGATCATGCTTGGATTTCCACAGCAGAGTGGAAGAGTGAGAACTCGAGTGATATACCTTTAAAGTGACAGCAGGTTTGCCTTGGGTAAAATGCTGGACTTTTAGAGTTAAAAATCTATAAGGGAACTGTTGCCAAGTAGTTTACTTGTGCGATCTGACCAAGTGAGTTTTTTTGGGGGATGTTTTGTAAGACTGTTTTAACTGTGAAACTTTAATCTTCTGTGCTTAAGTTTTCTTTTCTTCTTGTTAATAATTTAAAAATTTTAAAATCCCAGAAGTGTTGCTGGAATTTATGCTTCTGGGATCAGGTTTCTCCTTGTTTTCAGAATACAAAAAAAAGGGTTACGAGCAGCAGGAGAAGTTTCTCTCTGGGACCTGGCTCGCTCAGCAAATAACATCTGCTGTGGTTGTAACATTACCCCCATCTTATTCACCTGCATCCCACATTCCCCTGGATCCCACGCTCCTCATCCTATCTGCTCTGCCTGTTCCACTGCTTTCCTGCATTCTGCAACTCCTGGGTTACATGATGAGGAGACCGTGCTGCGTTTACTCACCTCCCCAGCATGGGCGTGGAAGTTGTGGAGTTCACCGACTGCGAAGCTTTGAGTGGTCGCGACCTGCGAAATTCAAACGTAGCAGGTGATGTGGACACGTTAGAGACTGTACACTAGCCCAGGCAGTAAACTGCTACTTCCTTCCCAGATAAACCAGAAATGTTACTAAAACTGAACCCCCCCGCCGTCAAGTTACTGAAGCTTTGAATGTGGACTTGTAAAGCATTCCCTATTTTGTCTGATAACGCTCGCATCACACACACCTCAAGACATTTTACAACATTAAAAGGCAAGTTGTTCTAATGTCAGAAGGCTATTGACTGGGGGACAATTATAGCTGAGGCTGATCCTGCCCGCCCACTGTCTGCGCAAATCTTTGTCACTGGGATTTGCTAAACCTCAAATCTGAACCGAAACCATGAATCTGACTGCAATCTAAACGACATCAGCTGTGCTGTGTGCAGACTGCTGAACAGAAGCTGAATGAAAGTCAGAGTGATCAGGAAGAACAGGTGACTTTGCGCTGAGATGGACACGGTCATGGTCACACATTGAAGCACGGCAGGTAACTCAGAGCTGCTTTTAAGAAAGAAACAACTTGTATTTCGATGGCACATTTCACTTCCTCAGAACACCCCAAAGCACTTCACAGCCAATGAATTACTTCTGAAGTTTAATTACTGCTATAATGTAGGAAACACGGCAGCCTATCTGCACAGAGCAAGCTCCCATGAACAGCAATAACTGGTTAATCTTAGTAATGCTGGCTGAAGGATAAATGTCAGCCAGGACATTGGTGAGAACTTCTCTGTTCTTCTTTCAAATAGTGTCCAAGGGATCTTTTAAGTCCACCTCCGAGGTCAGACCAAGCCTTGGGTTAACGACTCATCCAAAAGAATATAACACTGCACCAGAAGTGCCAGCACAATTGTATGCTCATGTCTCTGGAGCGGGGCTTAAATCAAAAACCTTCGGACTCAGAATTAAGAACGCTAACCACTGAGCCATGGCTAAAAACAAGACATTTTAACTTTCTTTAAAGCTGTTATCAACAAACCACTGGTGGCGCCAGGATCTTCAAGACTAATCCACAACATCATTTCAAGATATGCAGACACATCTGTACTACAAAAGCATAGCCATTCCAGCCACATCTCTGCATGGATCCAAAGCTGGAGCCACTCTCCCCTCTCTCCACCTTTAACAGTCCTCCCTCATCATCCACCTTTCACTTACATTGCAGCTTGTGCGTTCCAGCCTAGTGAAAGGGGCTGCCGTGTGGTGTCTGTGCAGTGAGCCGCCAAGGTCAGGTACTTTGGGATGATCACCTGCTGACCAAGCTTGTTATTCAGAGACAGCTGCACATTAAAACTGTACCGTTTCAAATGGAGTATGAGAACCCTGTAAGAAGAAGTCAGTCAGCCATTACAAGCAAAGCAATCGTACATGTGAGCAGGAGCCAGGGTCAGGCACAGATTTAACAACCAGATATCAGATTCAATCCCAGGGCAGCTACAGCATGGGGTTAGATCATAGGATAGTTACAGTGCAGGATGCCATTCAGTTCGTTGGGTCTGCACCGGCTCTCCTAATGAGCAATTAACCTACAGCCATCATCCTAGATTAATAAAGAGACAGAGTAAAGCTCCCTCTACTCTGTCCCCATCAAACACTCCCAGGACAGGTACAGCACGGGGTTAGATACAGAGTAAAGCTCCCTCTACACTGTCCCCATCAAACACTCCCAGGAAAGGTACAGCACGGGGTTAGATACAGAGTAAAGCTCCCTCTACACTGTCCCCATCAAACACTCCCAGGACAGGTACAGCAAGGGGTTAGATACAGAGTAAAGCTTCCTCTACGCTGTCCCCATCAAACACTCCCAGGGCAGGTACAGCACGGGGTTGGATACAGAGTAAAGCTCCCTCTACACTGTCCCCATCAAACACTCCCAGGACAGGTACAGCACGGGGTTAGGTACAGAGTAAAGCTCCCTCTACACTGTCCCCATCAAACACTCCCCAGGAGAGGTACAGCATGGGGTTAGGTACAGAGTAAAGCTTCCTCTACGCTGTCCCCATCAAACACTCACAGGGCAGGTACAGCACGGGGTTAGATAGGGTAAAGCTCCTTCTACACTGTCTCCAAACACTCCCAGGGGAGGTACAGCACAGGACAAATACAGAACAAAGCCCTAAGTTTTGGACAGCAACCAACCACACCCTGTGATGCCTGCCAGATATCTACTGCTGCGCCTTAGGCCTTTGCCTTGTGGACCAATCAGACTCGGAACACAATCGAGACTGGCCCCAAATTTATTTGACTTGCGGGCGAAGGTAGGAACATTCATTTTCCATTTCTGCACTTGATCCTGGGTTCATAGAATACAATGAGGGCCCAGCATCCTGTCCAACCCCCCTCCCACTTGGGTACTGACCTGGGCAGCCTGCTGAACTTGTGGGTCACGACTGCACTTTTGCCGTTACACTTCTCACAGGAGTACTCGATTTCTTCAGCCTGAAGCAAATGAGATAAAGTGATCAGCAATCCCCGATTGCCCACCTCCTGAACGCAGCGCATCAAGGTATAAATGGAGAGGCCACCACCCGAGCAGAGTGGGTGGTGGGGGTAGTGTCCTGTGAAGCTCCTTCACCTCTCACTGCTGACGAGGCTTTGTCTCACTGTCACATATGTTCTTGGGTGATGACAGCTGCCAGGCGCACACACTCTAAAGCTTCATTCAGACGAGCCACAGATGTGCCCAGCATCCAATCAGGAAGGCCTGTGGTGTCAGTGGGAATATGGGCTTTACTTTCCCAGCACCTTTGGAACCCCAACCCTCCCTCAGCCTTTCCTCCTGAGATTGAGGGGCCTTCAACAGGCCAGTTTGCAGCCACCTAGATCACCTGCAGTGAGAACTTGCACTTGTATAGCTCCTTTCACAACCTCAGGGCACCCCAAAGCTCTTCACAGCCACTGAAGTACCTTTTTTTTGAAGCACGTTTGTAATGTAGGAAGCGCAGCAACTAATTTGAGCACAGCAAGCTCCCACAAACAGCAACGTGATAATGGCCAGGTAATTGGTTTCAGTGATATTGATTGAGGCATAAATAGTGGCCATCTCTTCTTTGATCAGTGGCTGTGGGATATTTCATAACCACCGCACAGGTCAGCCAGACCCTCAGTTCAATATCTCATGCAAATGATGGCACCTCTGATAATGCAGCACTCCCTCAGTACTGTACTAGGAGTGTCAGCCTAAATTCAGGTTTCTGGAGTAGGACTTGATCCCATGAGCTTCTGACTGACAGGCAAATAAGAGACCCACCGAGCTACAGCTGACACCGTTACTCACTCCCCCAGGTCTTTTGTTCATCTCTTTGCAACAAGAGGAATAAGGAGATGATGGCATAGTGGTAACGTTACTGGTAATCCAGAGGCTCAGGCTAATGCTCCGGGGACATGGGTTCAAATCCCACGACGGGATTTAATAACTAAATCTGGACTATCAAACTAGTCTCAGTAATGGTGACCATGAAACTATCATCGATTGTAAACCATTTGCTTCACTCATGTCAGCCAATGCAATTCACTCCACCTAATATCAAGGCACTGGATACTGCAAAGGCTATGGGCTCTGACAATATTCCGGCAATAATACTGAAAACTTGTGCTCCAGAACTTGCCGCATCCCTAGCCAAGCTGTTCCAGTACAGCTACAACACTGGCATCTACCCGGCTATGGGGAAAATTGCCCAGGTATGTCCTGTACACAAAAAGCTGGACAAATCCAATGTGGCCAATTACCGCCCCATCAGTCCACTCTCCATCATCAGTAAAGTATTGGAAGGGGTCATCAATAGTACTATCAAGAACTACCTGCTCACTGACGCCCAGTTTGGGTGCCACCAGGGCCACTCAGCTCCTGACCTCATTACAGCCTTGGTCCAAACATGGACAAAAGAGCTGAACATCCGAGGTGAGGCACATCAAGGCCGCATTTGACCGATTGTGGCATCAAGGAGCCCTAGCAAAGCTGGAGTCAATGGGAATCAGGGGGAAAACTCTCCACTGGCTGGAGTCATACCTAGCACAAAGGAAGATGGTTGTGGTTGTTGGAAGTCAGTTATCCCAGTTCCTCAGGATTGTGCCCTAGGCCCAACCATCTTCAGCTGCTTCATCAATGACCTTCCTTCCATCATAAGGTCAGAAGTGGGGGTGTTCGCTGATGATTGCACAATGTTCAGCACCATTCGCAACTCCTCAGATACTGAAGCAGTCCATGTCCAAATGTTGCAAGACCTGGACAATGTCCAGACTTGTGCTGACAAGTGGCAAGTAACATTCAGGCCACACAAGTGCCAGGTAATGCCATCTCCAACAAGACAGAATCTAA
This sequence comes from Carcharodon carcharias, assembly GCF_017639515.1. Classification (NCBI taxonomy): domain Eukaryota; kingdom Metazoa; phylum Chordata; class Chondrichthyes; order Lamniformes; family Lamnidae; genus Carcharodon; species Carcharodon carcharias. The sequence goes on along the minus strand of NC_054478.1, from coordinate 13,113,744 downwards.
TCATTGCCTCTTGACCTTCAATGGCATTACCATCACTGAATCCCCCACTATCAAAATCCACTGGATTACCATTGACCAGAAACTGGACTGGACTAGCCATATAAATACTGTGGAAGGCAGGTCAGAGGCTGGGAATCCTGCAGCAACTAATTCACCTCCTGACTCCCCAAATCCCATCTCCAGGGCACAGGTCAGGAGTGTGATGGAATACTCCCTACTTGCCTGGGTGAGTGCAGCTCCAACAACACTCAAGAAACTTGACACCATCCAGGACAAAGCAGCCCCGCTTGATTGGCACCACATCCACAAACATTCACTCCCTCCAACACCGATGCATAGTAGCAGCAGTGTGTGTACCATCTACAAGATGCACTGCAGGAACTCACCAAGTCTCCTTCGACAGCACCTTCCAAACCCACGACCACTACCATCTAGAAGGACAAGGGCAGCAGATAGATGGGAACACCACCACCCCCCTCCAAGTTACTTACCGTCCTGAGTTGGAAATATATCACCGTTCCTTCACTGTCGCTGGGTCAAAATCCTGGAACTCCCTCCCTAACTGCACTGTGGGTGTACCTACACCACATGGACTGCAGCGGTTCAAGGCAGCAGCTCACCACCACCTTCTCAAGGGCAACTAGGGATGGGCAATAAATGCTAGCCCCAGCGACACCCACATCCCGTGAATGAATAAAAAAAATCTGCTGTCCTTATCTGGTCTGGCCTACGTGCGTCTCCAGACCCACAGCAATATGGTTGGCTCTTAAATGCCCTCTAAAATGGCCTAGCAAGGCAGTCAGTTCAAAGGGAGTTAGGGGTGGGCAACAAAGGCTGGCCTTGCCAGCGACACTCACATTCCATGGAAGAAGAATAAAAGAGATGAGTGCCATCACTCTTACACGTGTCACAGTACAGAGTAAAGAAAGAGTTACACACCCTGAAGAAGAGGTCGAGCGAGTCCTGGATAGACCTCGGGGGTAGGAGCTTCTTCCGCCGCGGGAGATCGATGGAAAGATCGTTGAATTGTTCTCGTTTTGTAACACTTTCGCAACACCTGCAAGATAAAGAGAATCCCGTGATACTAAGTGAAACAATACAGTGCTTTGTCTGTCTCTCTCACAGGCTGCTACGCAAACACACTGGTCAAATACAGAATAGTTTACACTGCTCGTTCAGATCCCGAATAATCCTGTAGTGATACAATCCCTGGCAGCAAAAAGGTATGAAGGTATGCACACAGCACTCCAGGTGTGAGTGTACCAGTGCAGGCATGGTGGTGTTGGGGGGGGGTGGGGGGGAAGGCAGAAATGCATACGTCTCCTCAGGTTCTGCCGGCTCTCTCACTGCCTCCCAGTGGACAGGATTAGGTCACACTGCCCAGTTCCTTCCATATCACAAGATGTGGATTGTTGCAGGGAGAAGAGTGAGGGATCTTGCTGGGTATTGCACTGAACAGTGCTTGGTACCACCAAAAAAAGAGGGTAACACAACAAGACTCAAACATGGGCACCTTTTCTTCCCTCCAGTAGTGGCACAGCCACAATAGGAGTAGGATACACGAGTGTCCTACAGAGAGTATAAAATGGCACAGCACAGGAGGAGGCTGTCCTGGCAGATGTTTCCCCTCCATGGCCCTGGGACGTTGAGACCAGCTGACCCAGCATGGACTGATATTTATTAGAGTGACGGGTTTTTGCCTTGATGAAGGGATGAATGTGTGTGTGGATGGGTGGATGCCACAGAAAATATGTGTTTGGCATGTGGCTTAAAAATGCAGCCCATGGTGTACAGACCCGCCTGCCAGCCTCACCGCTGACGTACATTTTACAACCGATGGTGTGCAGAACTTCGAACTCCACGTTGGAGACGATAGGGCAGGCGTAGACCCTGGCAGCACCTGCCTCGTGACATGCTCGAGCGGCTGGAGTGTCCTCGCCCGCTAGCAGCTCATTCTTCCATGTCTTGTTCAGCTTCTCCATGTCTTCCTTCAGCTGGTCCAGGCACTGGCTCAGGAACTCGTGGGCATCCTAAGGGCAGGGAGAGGGAGAGGGGGAGAGAGAGAGAGAGAGAGAGAGAGAGAGAGAGAGCTCTCCAATTAACCTCACTCCTCTGCATTTCCCCCATGGTCTGCAAACTTATCCTTTTCAAGAATTAATCCAATTCAATTGACTGTTTCCACTGCCCTTTCAGACAACGCATTCCAAATCACAACTCACTGGATGAAAAAAAATTCTTATCTGCACCCGCACCCCCCGCCAACACTACCCCTCCAACAACCATCCCCTCCTCCCCCCCAACCCCCACCACCACCCCCTCCCCCACCACCCCCTCCCACCACCACTTCCTCCCCCCACCAACACCACCCCTCCAACCACCCCCCCCGCCCCCACCTCCCCTCCCCCCGCCCAACACCAACCACCACCCCCTCCCACCACCACTTCCTCCCCCCACCAACACCACCCCTCCAACCACCACCCCAACACCAACCAAACCCCCCCCCCCCACCCCCTGGCCCAACCCCAACCACCACCCACTCCCCCGCCCCCAACCACTGCCCCCTCCTGTACAAGAGCAGAGAGGTTATGATGAACTTATATAAGACACTTGTTAGACCTCAGCTGGAGTATTGTGTACAGTTCTGGGCGCCAGATTACAGGAAGGATGTGAACGTATTGGACAGAGTGCAGAGGAGGTTTACGAGATGGTTCCAGGGATGAGAGACTTCAGTTATAACAAAAGGTTGGAGAGTTTGGGACTGTTTTCCTCGGAGAGGAGAAGGCTGAGAGGAGACTTGATAGAAGTTTTCAAAATCATGAGGGGTCTGGACAGAGTAGATAGCGAGAAACTGTTCCCACTTGTAAACAGATCGAGAACCAGAGGGCACAGTTTTAAAGTGTTTTGCAAAAGAAGCAAATTCGAGGTGAGCAAAAACGTTTTCACACAGCGAGTAGGTGGGGTTTGGAATGCACTGCCTTAATGTGGTGGAGGCAGGTTCAACTGAGGCATTCAAGAGGGCATTGGATGATTATTTATATAGAAACAATGTGCAGAGTTACGGGGAAAAGCCAGGAGATCGGCACTAAGTCATAATGCTCAGGGAGCCGGGGCAGACACGATGGGCCGAATAGAATCCTTCTACACCGTAACGATTCCGTGATTCATTCATAGTCATGACCACAAATGCTTTTTATGTCGGTAATTTTACACTCAAGAAGTGTAAGGACTACGATTAAGCTTTAACGATGTGTTTTTCTGATTGCTTCCCATTTAAGAGTTAGATCAGAAGGATGCTCAATAGGCTCAACAGGAGGTATGTGTAGAGCACAGCACCCTCTTCTGGCAGAAAAGCACTGCTGCAGCATCCCGATGCTCCAACATATTCAATGGGAAACGTGTATTTATTCAAACATTAAGAATGAGGAAACACTGGGGCAGTTACTAGTAAACAAGCAGTTCAGGAATCTATCTGATCTGCAGCTGTTCCTAGAGGTTGCTCCCCTCCCCCTACCTGCTTCATAACCACACTCTCCAGCTACGTTTCATCTTTCCTACCCCACTGTTTCAATTCCTCAGCTCGCTCTCCATTTCTTCCTCCTTTGCTTTAGGAGCACAAGCATCGCGAGCGAGGAAGGACCAAGATCCACCCGGCTCATCTTCAAAACCCAGGCTGTCACTCGAATGCAGCACGGGTGGTGGTGGTGGTGGTGGCGGCAGCAGCAGCACCATCAGTAGTTCTGACTTTCAGATGAGATGTTAAACTGAGGCCCTGTCTTCGTCTCAGGTGGATGTAAAAGCTCCTGTGTCACCATTCTGACGAACGGTGGGAGATTTCGCCGGGTGCCTTGGCTAATATTTATACCTAAACCAACATCATTAAAAGCAGGTTAACTGGTCATTATCTTGTTTTGGTTTGTGGGAGCTTGCTGTGCACAAACGGGCCACCGAGTTTCCTGTATTACAACAGTGACTACAAGTATTCGATTGCAAAGCACTTTGTGAAAGGTGCTATATAAATGTAGATTGGTTCTTTCTAACCATCCTGCCGGTGTCGTGATAGAATCCACAACAGACCCAAACTTGAGGCAAAAGAAACCCCGGGCGGAGTAATTTTGGGAACCGGGGTCCAAAGTCACCTGTCCCTCCCAAGGACATGACACATCATGCCTGAAGTTAGTGTGTTGTTATAATGTTATCCCAAAATGTTTCCCCCTCCTCTCATGCAGCTATGGTTCTTCCCTCAGGCATCAGCTGCTCCCTTTTCTTACAATCCAAAGTCCCTGTCACTGAAAGCGTTACTTTCCTCAATCTTTGCTCCTACTCATGTCCGGTATGGAGGGCCTTCGCTCCGTCACCGGAGGTTACCATCGGCAGAAGTCAGAGCCACAGGTTTAACAGTCACCGCCTACCCACCCGCCCATCAACCATGCCTGTCGAGATCCTTACGTTCTGCACATATCCAGAGAACCTCTCCGCAGTGGTTGAAATGGCATTCTTTACCCTCTTGAGCAGCTCTTTCTTCACCTCTGGGCTGCAATTGTCCTTCTTGGCCAGCAGATGGGCAAATCGCCTGCCGGGAGTGAACACGAGTTGGGTTAGAAGTGACGCTACCCGACCTACACTCACTCTCACAGTGACACTACCCGACCGACACACACTCGCACAGTGACACTACCCGACCTACACTCACTCTCACAGTGACACTACTCGAGCTACACTCACTCCCAGTGACACTACCCGACCTACACTCACTCCCACAGTGACACTACCCGACCGACACACACTCGCACAGTGACACTACCCGACCTACACTCACTCTCACAGTGACACTACCCGACCTACACTCACTCTCACAGTGACACTACCCGACCTACACTCACTCTCACAGTGACACTACCCGACCTACACTCACTCTCACAGTGACACTACCCGACCTACACTCACTCTCACAGTGACACTACCCGACCTACACTCACTCTCACAGTGACACTACCCGACCTACACTCACTCTCAGTGACACTACCCGACCTACACTCACTCTCAGTGACACTACCCGACCTACACTCACTCTCAGTGACACTACCCGACCTACACTCACTCTCAGTGACACTACCCGACCTACACTCGCTCTCACAGTGACACTACCCGACCTACACTCGCTCTCACAGTGACACGACCCGACCTACACACACTCTCACAGTGACACTACCCGACCTACACACGCTCCCACAGTGACACTGCCCGACCTACACACGCTCTCAGTGACACTACACGACCTACACACACTCCCACAGTGACACTACCCGAGCTACACTCGCTCTCACACTGACACTACCCGACCTACACACACTCCCAGTGACAATACCCGAGCTACACACACTCCCAGTGACACTACCCGACCTACACTCGCTCCCACAGTGACACTACCCGAGCTACACTCGCTCTCACACTGACACTACCCGACCTACACACACTCCCAGTGACAATACCCGAGCTACACACACTCCCAGTGACACTACCCGACCTACACTCGCTCCCACAGTGACACTACCCGACCTACACTCGCTCCCACAGTGACACTACCCGACCTACACTCGCTCCCACAGTGACACTACCCGACCTACACTCGCTCCCACAGTGACACTACCCGACCTACACTCGCTCCCACAGTGACACTACCCGACCTACACTCGCTCCCACAGTGACACTACCCGACCTACACTCGCTCCCACAGTGACACTACCCGACCTACACTCGCTCCCACAGTGACACTACCCGACCTACACTCGCTCCCACAGTGACACTACCCGACCTACACTCGCTCCCACAGTGACACTACCCGACCTACACTCGCTCCCACAGTGACACTACCCGACCTACACTCGCTCCCACAGTGACACTACCCGACCTACACTCGCTCCCACAGTGACACTACCCGACCTACACTCGCTCCCACAGTGACACTACCCGACCTACACTCGCTCCCACAGTGACACTACCCGACCTACACTCGCTCCCACAGTGACACTACTCGAGCTACACTCACTCCCAGTGACACTACCCGACCTACACTCGCTCCCACAGTGACACTACCCGACCTACACTCGCTCCCACAGTGACACTACCCGACCTACACTCGCTCCCACAGTGACACTACCCGACCTACACTCGCTCCCACAGTGACACTACCCGACCTACACTCGCTCCCACAGTGACACTACCCGACCTACACTCGCTCCCACAGTGACACTACCCGACCTACACTCGCTCCCACAGTGACACTACCCGACCTACACTCGCTCCCACAGTGACACTACCCGACCTACACTCGCTCCCACAGTGACACTACCCGACCTACACTCGCTCCCACAGTGACACTACCCGACCTACACTCGCTCCCAGTGACACTACCGGACCTACACTCACTCTCACAGTGACACTACCCGATCGACACACACTCCCAGTGACACTATCCGACCTAAACTCGCTCTCACAGTGACACTACCCGATCTACACACGATCCCACAGTGACACTACCCGACCGACACACACTCCCACAGTGACACTACCCGACCTACACACACTCGCACAGTCACACTACCCGACCTACACTCGCTCCCACAGTGACACTACCCGACCTACACACACTCCCAGTGACACTACCCGACCTACACACACTCGCACAGTCACACTACCCGACCTACACTCGCTCCCACAGTGACACTACCCGACCGACACACACTCCCACAGTGACACTACCCGACCTACACACACTCGCACAGCCACACTACCCGACCTACACTCGCTCCCACAGTGACACTATCCGACCTACACACGCTCCAAGTGACACTACCCGACCTACACACACTCCCAGTGACACTATCCGACCTACACACACTCCCAGTGACACTACCCGACCTACACACACTCCCGGTGACACTACCCGACCTACACACACTCCCGGTGACACTACCCGACCTACACACACTACCACAGTGACACTACCCGACCTACACACTCCCACAGTGACACCACCCGACCTACACTTGCACCCACAGTGACATTACCCGACCTACATACACTCCCACCGTGACACTACACAACCTACACTCGCTCTCACAGTGACACTACCCGACCTACACACACTCCCACAGTGACACTACCCGATCTACACACGCTCGCACAGTGACACTACCCGACCTACACACACTCCCACAGTGACACTACCCGACCTACACACACTCCCACAGTGACACTACCCGACCTACACACACTCCCACAGTGACACTACCCGACCTACACACACTCCCACAGTGACACTACCCGACCTACACACACTCCCACAGTGACACTACCCGACCTACACACACTCCCACAGTGACACTACCCGACCTACACACACTCCCACAGTGACACTACCCGACCTACACACACTCCCACAGTGACACTACCCGACCTACACACACTCCCAGTGACACTACCCGACCTACACACACTCCCGGTGACACTACCCGACCTACACACACTACCACAGCGACACTACCCGACCTACACACACTCCCACAGTGACACTACCCGACCTACACTTGCACCCACAGTGACATTACCCGACCTACATACACTCCCACAGTGACACTACACAACCTACACTCGCTCTCACAGTGACACTACCCGACCTACACACACTCCCACAGTGACACTACCCGACCTACACACACTCCCACAGTGACACTACCCGACCTACACACACTCCCACAGTGACACTACCCGACCTACACACACTCCCGCAGTGACACTACCCGACCTACACACACTCCAACAGTGACACTACCCGACCTACACTCGGACAGTGACACTACCCGATCTACACACGCTCGCACAGTGACACTACCCGACCTACACAGCTCGCACAGTGACACTACCCGACCTACACACGCTCGCACAGTGACACTACCCGACCTACACACACTCCCACAGTGACAATACCCGACCTACACACACTCCCACAGTGACAATACCCGACCTACACTCGCTCTCACAGTGACACTACCCGATCGACACACACTCCCAGTGACACTATCCGACCTAAACTCGCTCTCACAGTGACACTACCCGATCTACACACGATCCCACAGTGACACTACCCGACCGACACACACTCCCACAGTGACACTACCCGACCTACACACACTCGCACAGTCACACTACCCGACCTACATTCGCTCCCACAGTGACACTATCCGACCTACAAACGCTCCCAGTGACACTACCCGACCTACACACACTCCCACAGTGACACTACCTGACCTACACTCGCTCTCACAGTGACACTACCCGACCTACACACACTCCCACAGTGACACTACCCGACCTACACACGCTCCCAGTGACACTACCCGACCTACACTTGCTCTCACAGTGACACTACCCGACCTACACACACTCCCAGTGACACTACCCGACCTACACACACTCCCGGTGACACTACCCGACCTACACACACTCCCGGTGACACTACCCGACCTACACACACTCCCACAGTGACACTACCCGACCTACACACTACCACAGTGACACTACCCGACCTACACTTGCACCCACAGTGACATTACCCGACCTACATACACTCCCACCGTGACACTACACAACCTACACTCGCTCTCACAGTGACACTACCCGACCTACACACACTCCCACAGTGACACTACCCGACCTACACACATTCCCACACTGACACTAGCCAACCTACACACACTCCCACAATGACACTACCCGACCTAAACACACTCCCACAGTGACACTACCCGACCTACACACACTCCCACAGTGACACTACCCGACCTACACTCGGACAGTGACACTACCCGATCTACACACGCTCGCACAGTGACACTACCCGACCTACACACACTCCCAGTGACACTACCCGACCTACACACACTCCCACAGTGACACTACCCGACCTACACACACTCCCACAGTGACACTACCCGACCTACACACACTCCCACAGTGACACTACCCGACCTACACACACTCCCACAGTGACACTACCTGACCTACACACACTCCCACAGTGACACTACCCGACCTACACACACTCCCACAGTGACACTACCCGACCTACACACACTCCCACAGTGACACTACCCGACCTACACACACTCCCACAGTGACACTACCCGACCTACACACACTCCCACAGTGACACTACCCGACCTACACACACTCCCGGTGACACTACCCGACCTACACACACTCCCGGTGACACTACCCGACCTACACACACTACCACAGCGACACTACCCGACCTACACACACTCCCACAGTGACACTACCCGACCTACACTTGCACCCACAGTGACATTACCCGACCTACATACACTCCCACAGTGACACTACACAACCTACACTCGCTCTCACAGTGACACTACCCGACCCACACACACTCCCACGGTGACACTAGCCGACCTACACACACTCCCAATGACACTACCTGACATACACACACTCCCACAGTGACACTACCCGACCTACACACATTCCCACACTGACACTACCCAACCTACACCACTCCCACAGTGACACTACCCGACCTACACACACTCCCACAGTGACACTACCCGACCTACACACACTCCCGGTGACACTACCCGACCTACACACACTACCACAGCGACACTACCCGACCTACACACACTCCCACAGTGACACTACCCGACCTACACTTGCACCCACAGTGACATTACCCGACCTACATACACTCCCACAGTGACACTACACAACCTACACTCGCTCTCACAGTGACACTACCCGACCTACACACACTCCCACGGTGACACTACCCGACCTACACACACTCCCAATGACACTACCCGACATACACACACTCCCAATGACACTACCCGACATACACACACTCCCACAGTGACACTACCCGACCTACACACATTCCCACACTGACACTACCCAACCTACACCACTCCCACACTGACACTACCCGACCTACACACACTCCCACAGTGACACTACCCGACCTACACACACTCCCACAGTCCTACACACACTCCCAAAGTGACACTACCCGACCTACACTCGGACAGTGACGCTAGCCGATCTACACACGCTCGCACAGTGACACTACCCGACCTACACACACTCCCACAGTGACAATATCCGACCTACACTCGCTCTCAGTGACACTACCCGATCTACACACGCTCCCACAGTGACACTACCCGATCGACACACACTCCCAGTGACACTATCCGACCTACACTCGCTCCCACAGTGAAACTACCCGACCTACACTCGCTCCCACATTGACACTACCCGACCTACACTCGCTCCCACATTGACACTACCCGACCTACACTCGCTCTCACATTGACACTACCCGACCTACACTCGCTCCCACATTGACACTACCCGACCTACACTCGCTCCCACAGTGACACTACCCGACCTAAACACACTCCCACAGTGACACTACCCGACCTACACACACTCCCACAGTGACACTACCCGACCTACACTCGGACAGTGACACTACCCAATCTACACACGCTCGCACAGTGACACTACCCGACCTACACACACTCCCAGTGACACTACCCGACCTACACACACTCCCACAGTGACACTACCCGACCTACACACATTCCCACACTGACACTACCCAACCTACACCACTCCCACAGTGACACTACCCGACCTACACACACTCCCACAGTGACACTACCCGACCTACACACACTCCCGGTGACACTACCCGACCTACACACACTACCACAGCGACACTACCCGACCTACACACACTCCCACAGTGACACTACCCGACCTACACTTGCACCCACAGTGACATTACCCGACCTACATACACTCCCACAGTGACACTACACAACCTACACTCGCTCTCACAGTGACACTACCCGACCTACACACACTCCCACGGTGACACTACCCGACCAACACACACTCCCAATGACACTACCCGACATACACACACTCCCACAGTGACACTACCCGACCTACACACATTCCCACACTGACACTACCCAACCTACACCACTCCCACACTGACACTACCCGACCTACACACACTCCCACAGTGACACTACCCGACCTACACACACTCCCACAGTCCTACACACACTCCCACAGTGACACTACCCGACCTACACTCGGACAGTGACGCTACCCGATCTACACACGCTCGCACAGTGACACTACCCGACCTACACACACTCCCACAGTGACAATATCTGACCTACACTCGCTCTCAGTGACACTACCCGATCTACACACGCTCCCACAGTGACACTACCCGATCGACACACACTCCCAGTGACACTATCCGACCTACACTCGCTCCCACAGTGAAACTACCCGACCTACACTCGCTCCCACATTGACACTACCCGACCTACACTCGCTCTCACATTGACACTACCCGACCTACACTCGCTCCCACATTGACACTACCCGACCTACACTCGCTCCCACAGTGACACTACCCGACCTAAACACACTCCCACAGTGACACTACCCGACCTACACACACTCGCAGTGACACTACCCGACCTACACTCGGACAGTGACACTACCCGATCTACACACGCTCGCACAGTGACACTACCCGACCTACACACACTCCCAGTGACACTACCCGACCTATACACACTCCCACAGTGACACTACCCGACCTACACACACTCCCACAGTGACACTACCCGACCTACACACACTCCCACAGTGACACTACCCGACCTACACACACTCCCACAGTGACACTACCCGACCTACACACACTCCCACAGTGACACTACCCGACCTACACACACTCCCACAGTGACACTACCCGACCTACACACACTCCCACAGTGACACTACCCGACCTACACACACTCCCACAGTGACACTACCCGACCTACACACACTCCCACAGTGACACTACCCGACCTACACACACTCCCACAGTGACACTACCCGACCTACACACACTCCCACAGTGACACTACCCGACCTACACACACTCCCAGTGACACTACCCGACCTACACACACTCCCGGTGACACTACCTGACCTACACACACTACCACAGCGACACTACCCGACCTACACACACTCCCACAGTGACACTACACAACCTACACTCGCTCTCACAGTGACACTACCCGACCTACACACACTCCCACGGTGACACTACCCGACATACACACACTCCCACAGTGACACTACCCGACCTACACACATTCCCACACTGACACTACCCGACCTACACACACTCCCACACTGACACTACCCGACCTACACACACTCCCACAGTGACACTACCCGACCTACACACACTCCCACAGTGACACTACCCGACCTACACAAACTCCCACAGTCCTACACACACTCCCACAGTGACACTACCCGACCTACACTCGGACAGTGACACTACCCGATCTACACACGCTCGCACAGTGACACTACCCGATCTACACACGCTCCCACAGTGACACTACCCGATCGACACACACTCCCAGTGACACTATCCGACCTACACTCGCTCCCACAGTGAAACTACCCGACCTACACTCGCTCCCACATTGACACTACCCGACCTACACTCGCTCTCACATTGACACTACCCGACCTACACTCGCTGCCACATTGACACTACCCGACCTACACTCGCTCCCACAGTGACACTACCCGACCTAAACACACTCCCACAGTGACACTACCCGACCTACACACACTCGCAGTGACACTACCCGACCTACACTCGGACAGTGACACTACCCGATCTACACACGCTCGCACAGTGACACTACCCGACCTACACACACTCCCAGTGACACTACCCGACCTATACACACTCCCACAGTGACACTACCCGACCTACACACACTCCCACAGTGACACTACCCGACCTACACACACTCCCACAGTGACACTACCCGACCTACACACACTCCCACAGTGACACTACCCGACCTACACACACTCCCACAGTGACACTACCCGACCTACACACACTCCCACAGTGACACTACCCGACCTACACACACTCCCACAGTGACACTACCCGACCTACACACACTCCCACAGTGACACTACCCGACCTACACACACTCCCACAGTGACACTACCCGACCTACACACACTCCCACAGTGACACTACCCGACCTACACACACTCCCACAGTGACACTACCCGACCTACACACACTCCCAGTGACACTACCCGACCTACACACACTCCCGGTGACACTACCTGACCTACACACACTACCACAGCGACACTACCCGACCTACACACACTCCCACAGTGACACTACACAACCTACACTCGCTCTCACAGTGACACTACCCGACCTACACACACTCCCACGGTGACACTAGCCGACCTACACACACTCCCAATGACACTACCCGACATACACACACTCCCACAGTGACACTACCCGACCTACACACATTCCCACACTGACACTACCCGACCTACACACACTCCCACACTGACACTACCCGACCTACACACACTCCCACAGTAACACTACCCGACCTACACACACTCCCACAGTGACACTACCCGACCTACACACACTCCCACAGTCCTACACACACTCCCACAGTGACACTACCCGACCTGCACTCGGACAGTGACACTACCCGATCTACACACGCTCGCACAGTGACACTACCCGACCTACACACACTCCCACAGTGACAATATCCGACCTACACTCGCTCTCACAGTGACACTACCCGATCTACACACGCTCCCACAGTGACACTACCCGATCGACACACACTCCCAGTGACACTATCCGACCTACACTCGCTCTCACAGTGACACTACCCGATCTACACACGCTCCCACAGTGACACTATCCGACCTACACTCGCTCAGTGACACTACCCGACCTACTCACACTCCCAGTGACACTACCTGATCTACACTCGCTCTCACAGTGACACTACCCGACCTACACACACTCCCACAGTGACACTACCCGACCTACACACACTCCCACAGTGACACTACCCGACCTACACTTGCCTCACAGTGACACTACCCGACCTACACACACTCACGGTGACACTACCCGACCTACACACACTCCCGGTGACACTACCCGACCTACACACACTCCCGGTGACACTACCCGACCTACACACAGTACCACAGTGACACTACCCGACCTACACACGCTCCCACAGTGACACTATCCGACCTACACTCGCTCTCAGTGACACTATCCGACCTACTCACACTCCCACAGTGACACTACCTGACCTACACACGCTCTCACAGTGACACTACCCGACCTACACACACTCCCACAGTGACACTACCCGACCTACACACACTCCCACAGTGACACTACCCGACCTACACACACTCCCACAGTGACACTACCCGACCTACACTTGCCTCACAGTGACACTACCCGACCTACACACACTCACGGTGACACTACCCGACCTACACACACTCCCGGTGACACTACCCGACCTACACACACTCCTGGTGACACTACCCGACCTACACACACTCCCGGTGACACTACCCGACCTACACACACTACCACAGTGACACTACCCGACCTACACACACTCCCACAGTGACACTACCCGACCTACACTTGCACCCACAGTGACATTACCCGACCTACATACACTCCCACAGTGACACTACACAACCTACACTCGCTCTCACAGTGACACTACCCGACCTACACACACTCCCACAGTGACACTACCCGACCTACACACGCTCCCAATGACACTACCCGACATACACACACTCCCACAGTGACACTACCCGACCTACACACATTCACACACTGACACTACCCAACCTACACTCACTCCCACACTGACACTACCCGACCTACACACACTCCCACAGTGACACTACCTGACCTACACACACTCCCACAGTGACACTACCCGACCTACACTCGGACAGTGACACTACCCGCTCTACACACGCTCGCACAGTGACACTACCCGACCTACACTCACTCTCACAGTGACACTACCTGACCTACACACACTCCCACAGTGACACTACTCGACCTACACTCACTCCCAGTGACACTACCCGACCTACACACACTCCCACAGTGACACTACCCGACCGACACACACTCGCACAGTGACACTACCCGACCTACACTCACTCTCACAGTGACACTACCCGACCTACACTCACTCTCACAGTGACACTACCCGACCTACACTCACTCTCACAGTGACACTACCCGACCTACACTCGCTCCCACAGTGACACTACCCGACCTACACTCGCTCTCACAGTGACACTACCCGACCTACACTCGCTCTCACAGTGACACGACCCGACCTACACTCGCTCTCACAGTGACACGACCCGACCTACACACACTCTCACAGTGATACTACCCGACCTACACACGCTCTCACAGTGACACTGCCCGACCTACACACGCTCTCAGTGACACTACCCGACCTACACACACTCCCACAGTGACATTACCCGAGCTACACACTCCCAGTGACACTACCCGAGCTACACACTCCCACAGTGACACTACCCGAGCTACACACTCCCACAGTGACACTACCCGAGCTACACACTCCCACAGTGACACTACCCGAGCTACACACTCCCACAGTGACACTACCCGAGCTACACACTCCCACAGTGACACTACCCGAGCTACACACTCCCACAGTGACACTACCCGAGCTACACACTCCCACAGTTACACTACCCGAGCTACACACTCCCACAGTGACACTACCCGAGTTACACACACTCCCACAGTGACACTACCCGACCTACACACACTCCCACAGTGACACTACCCGACCTACACACACTCCCACAGTGACACTACCCGACCTACACACACTCCCACAGTGACACTACCCGACCTACACTTGCCTCACAGTGACACTACCCGACCTACACTTGCCTCACGGTGACACTACCCGACCTACACACACTCCCGGTGACACTACCCGACCAACACACACTCCCGGTGACACTACCCGACCAACACACACTCCCGGTGACACTACCCGACCTACACACACTCCCGGTGACACTACCCGACCTACACACACTCCCGGTGACACTACCCGACCTACACACACTCCCGGTGACACTACCCGACCTACACACACTCCCGGTGACACTACCCGACCTACACACACTTCCACAGTGACACTACCCGACCTACACACACTCCCACAGTGACACTACCCGACCTACACTTGCACCCACAGTGACACTACCCGACCTACATACACTCCCACAGTGACACTACACAACCTACACTCGCTCTCACAGTGACACTACCCGACCTACACACACTCCCACAGTGACACTACCCGACCTACACACATTCCCACACTGACACTACCCAACCTACACTCACTCCCACCCTGACACTACCCGACCTACACACACTCCCACAGTGACACTACCCGACCTACACACACTCCCACAGTGACACTACCCGACCTACACTCGGACAGTGACACTACCCGATCTACACACGCTCGCACAGTGACACTACCCGACCTACACTCGCTCTCACAGTGACACTACCCGATCGACACACACTCCCAGTGACACTATCCGACCTAAACTCGCTCTCACAGTGACACTACCCGATCTACACACGATCCCACAGTGACACTACCCGACCGACACACACTCCCACAGTGACACTACCCGACCTACACACACTCGCAGTCACACTACCCGACCTACACTCGCTCCCACAGTGACACTATCCGACCTACACACGCTCCCAGTGACACTACCCGACCTACACACACTTCCAGTGACACTATCCGACCTACACACGCTCCCAGTGACACTATCCGACCTACACTCACTCTCACAGTGACACTACCCGATCTACACACGCTCTCACAGTGACACTACCCGACCTACACACACTCCCACAGTGACACTACCCGACCTACACACTCCCACAGTGACACTACCCGACCTACACTTGCCTCACAGTGACACTACCCGACCTACACACACTCCCGGTGACACTACCCGACCTACACACACTCCCGGTGACACTACCCGACCTACACACACTCCCGGTGACACTACCCGACCTACACACACTCCCGGTGACACTACCCGACCTACACACACTCCCGGTGACACTACCCGACCTACACACACTCCCGGTGACACGACCCGACCTACACACACTCCCGGTGACACTACCCGACCTACACACACTCCCGGTGACACTACCCGACCTACACACACTCCCGGTGACACTACCCGACCTACACACACTCCCGGTGACACTACCCGACCTACACACACTCCCGGTGACACTACCCGACCTACACACACTCCCGGTGACACTACCCGACCTACACACACTACCACAGTGACACTACCCGACCTACACACACTCCCACAGTGACACTACCCGACCTACACTTGCACCCACAGTGACATTACCCGACCTACATACACTCCCACAGTGACACTACACAACCCACACTCCCTCTCACAGTGACACTACCCGACCTACACACACCCACATTGACACTTCCCGAATTACACATGCTCCCACATTGACACTACCCGACCTACAGACACTCCCACAGTGACACTACCCGACCTACACACACCCCCACATTGAGACTACCCGACCTACACTCGCACCCACAGTGACACTACCCGGCCTACACACATCCACATTGACACTACCCGACCGACACACACTCCCACAGGGACACTACCCGACCTACACACACTCGCACAGTGACACTAACCGACCTACACACACACCCACATTGACACTACCCGACCTACACACACACACGCACAGTGACACTACCTGACCTACACACAATCGCACAGAGACACTACCCGACCTACACTCGCACCCGGTGACATTACCCGACTTACACACACTCCCAGTGACACTACCCGACCTACACTCACTCCCACAGTGACACTACCCGACCTACACACGCTCCCACAGTGACACTACCCGACCTACACACGCTCTCCCAGTGACACTACCCGACCTACACACGCTCTCACAGTGACACTACCCGACCTACACACACTCCCACAGTGACACTACCCGACCTACACACACTCAAACAGTGACACTACCCGACCTACACACACTCCCACAGTGACACTACCCGACCTACACTTGCCTCACAGTGACACTACCCGACCTACACACACACTCGGTGACACTACCCGACCTACACACACTTCCGGTGACACTACCCGACCTACTCACACTCCCACAGTGACACTACCTGAACTACACGCTCTCACAGTGACACTACCCGACCTACACACACTCCCACAGTGACACTACCCGACCTACACTTGCCTCACAGTGACACTACCCGACCTACACACACTCACGGTGACACTACCCGACCTACACACACTCACGGTGACACTACCCGACCTACACACACTCACGGTGACACTACCCGACCTACACACACTCCCGGTGACACTACCCGACCTACACACACTCCCGGTGACACTACCCGACCTACACACACTCCCGGTGACACTACCCGACCTACACACACTCCCGGTGACACTACCCGACCTACACACACTCCCGGTGACACTACCCGACCTACACACACTACCACAGTGACACTACCCGACCTACACACACTCCCACAGTGACACTACCCGACCTACACTTGCACCCACAGTGACATTACCCGACCTACATACACTCCCACAGTGACACTACACAACCTACACTCGCTCTCACAGTGACACTACCCGACCTACACACACTCCCACAGTGACACTACCCGACCTACACACGCTCCCAATGACACTACCCGACATACACAGACTCCCACAGTGACACTACCCGACCTACACACATTCCCACACTGACACTACCCGACCTACACTCACTCCCACACTGACACTACCCGACCTACACACACTCCCACACTGACACTACCCGACCTACACACACTCCCACAGTGACACTACCCGACCTACACACACTCCCACAGTGACACTACCCGACCTACACACACTCCCACAGTGACACTACCCGACCTACACACACTCCCACAGTGACACTCCCCGACCTACACTCGGACAGTGACACTACCCGCTCTACACACGCTCGCACAGTGACACAACCCGACCTACACACACTCCCACAGTGACAATACCCGACCTACACTCACTCTCACAGTGACACTACCTGACCTACACACACTCCCACAGTGACACTACTCGACCTACACTCACTCCCAGTGACACTACCCGACCGACACACACTCGCACAGTGACACTACCCGACCTACACTCACTCTCACAGTGACACTACCCGACCTACACTCACTCTCACAGTGACACTACCCGACCTACACTCACTCTCAGTGACACTACCCGACCTACACTCACTCTCAGTGACACTACCCGACCTACACTCGCTCTCACAGTGACACGACCCGACCTACACTCGCTCTCACAGTGACACGACCCGACCTACACACGCTCTCACAGTGACACTACCCGACCTACACACGCTCCCACAGTGACACTGCCCGACCTACACACGCTCTCAGTGACACTACCCGACCTACACACACTCCCACAGTGACACTACCCGAGCTACACACTCCCACAGTGACACTACCCGAGCTACACACTCCCACAGAGACACAACCCGACCTACACACTCCCACAGTGACACTACCCGAGCTACACACTCCCACAGTGACACTACCCGAGCTACACACTCCCACAGTGACACTACCCGAGCTACACACACTCCCAGTGACACTACCCGACCTACACACACTCCCACAGTGACACTACCCGACCTACACTTGCCTCACAGTGACACTACCCGACCTACACACACTCACGGTGACACTACCCGACCTACACACACTCCCGGTGACACTACCCGACCTACACACACTCCCGGTGACACTACCCGACCTACACACACTACCACAGTGACACTACCCGACCTACACACTCCCACAGTGACAATACCCGACCTACACTTGCACCCACAGTGACATTACCCGACCTACATACACTCCCACCGTGACACTACACAACCGACACTCGCTCTCACAGTGACACTACCCGACCTACACACACTCCCACAGTGACACTACCCGACCTACACACACTTCCAATGACACTACCCGACATACACACACTCCCACAGTGACACTACCCGACCTACACACACTCCCACACTGACACTACCCGACGTACACACACTCCCACAGTGACACTACCCGACCTACACACACTCCCACAGTGACACTACCCGACCTACACACACTCCCACAGTGACACTACCCGACCTACACACACTCCCACAGTGACACTACCCGACCTACACACACTCCCACAGTGACACTACCCGACCTACACACACTCCCGGTGACACTACCCGACCTACACACACTCCCGGTGACACTACCCGACCTACACACACTCCCGGTGACACTACCCGACCTACACACACTCCCGGTGACACTACCCGACCTACACACACTCCCGGTGACACTACCCGACCTACACACACTCCCGGTGACACTACCCGACCTACACACACTCCCGGTGACACTACCCGACCTACACACACTCCCGGTGACACTACCCGACCTACACACACTCCCGGTGACACTACCCGACCTACACACACTCCCGGTGACACTACCCGACCTACACACACTCCCGGTGACACTACCCGACCTACACACACTCCCGGTGACACTACCCGACCTACACACACTCCCGGTGACACTACCCGACCTAACCTACACACACTCCCACAGTGACACTACCCGACCTACACTTGCACCCACAGTGACATTACCCGACCTACATACACTCCCACAGTGACACTACACAACCTACACTCCCTCTCACAGTGACACTACCCGACCTACACACACCCACATTGACACTTCCCGAATTACACATGCTCCCACATTGACACTACCCGACCTACAGACACTCCCACAGTGACACTACCCGACCTACACACACCCCCACATTGAGACTACCCGACCTACACTCGCACCCACAGTGACACTACCCGACCTACACACACTCACGGTGACACTACCCGACCTACACACACTCCCGGTGACACTACCCGACCTACACACACTCCCGGTGACACTACCCGACCTACACACACTCCCGGTGACACTACCCGACCTACACACACTACCACAGTGACACTACCCGACCTACACACACTCCCACAGTGACACTACCCGACCTACACTTGCACCCACAGTGACACTACCCGACCTACACACACTCCCACAGTGACACTACCCGACCTACACTTGCCTCACAGTGACACTACCCGACCTACACACACTCACGGTGACACTACCCGACCTACACACACTCCCGGTGACACTACCCGACCTACACACACTCCTGGTGACACTACCCGACCTACACACACTCCCGGTGACACTACCCGACCTACACACACTACCACAGTGACACTACCCGACCTACACACACTCCCACAGTGACACTACCCGACCTACACTTGCACCCACAGTGACATTACCCGACCTACATACACTCCCACAGTGACACTACACAACCTACACTCGCTCTCACAGTGACACTACCCGACCTACACACACTCCCACAGTGACACTACCCGACCTACACACGCTCCCAATGACACTACCCGACATACACACACTCCCACAGTGACACTACCCGACCTACACACATTCCTACACTGACACTACCCAACCTACACTCACTCCCACACTGACACTACCCGACCTACACTCACTCCCACACTGACACTACCCGACCTACACACACTCCCACAGTGACACTACCCGACCTACACACACTCCCACAGTGACACTACCCGACCTACACACACTCCCACAGTGACACTACCCGACCTACACTCGGACAGTGACACTACCGGCTCTACACACGCTCGCACAGTGACACTACCCGACCTACACACACTCCCACAGTGACAATACCCGACCTACACTCACTCTCACAGTGACACTACCTGACCTACACACACTCCCACAGTGACACTACTCGACCTACACTCACTCCCAGTGACACTACCCGACCTACACACACTCCCACAGTGACACTACCCGACCGACACACACTCGCACAGTGACACTACCCGACCTACACTCACTCTCACAGTGACACTACCCGACCTACACTCACTCTCACAGTGACACTACCCGACCTACACTCGCTCTCACAGTGACACTACCCGACCTACACTCGCTCTCACAGTGACACTACCCGACCTACACTCGCTCTCACAGTGACACGACCCGACCTACACTCGCTCTCACAGTGACACGACCCGACCTACACTCGCTCTCACAGTGACACGACCCGACCTACACACACTCTCACAGTGATACTACCCGACCTACACACGCTCTCACAGTGACACTGCCCGACCTACACACGCTCTCAGTGACACTACCCGACCTACACACACTCCCACAGTGACATTACCCGAGCTACACACTCCCAGTGACACTACCCGAGCTACACACTCCCACAGTAACACTACCCGAGCTACACACTCCCACAGTGACACTACCCGAGCTACACACTCCCACAGTGACACTACCCGAGCTACACACTCCCACAGTGACACTACCCGAGTTACACACACTCCCACAGTGACACTACCCGACCTACACACACTCCCACAGTGACACTACCCGACCTACACACACTCCCACAGTGACACTACCCGACCTACACTTGCCTCACAGTGACACTACCCGACCTACACACACTCCCGGTGACACTACCCGACCTACACACACTCCCGGTGACACTACCCGACCTACACACACTCCCGGTGACACTACCCGACCTACACACACTCCCGGTGACACTACCCGACCTACACACACTCCCGGTGACACTACCCGACCTACACACACTCCCGGTGACACTACCCGACCTACACACACTTCCACAGTGACACTACCCGACCTACACACACTCCCACAGTGACACTACCCGACCTACACTTGCACCCACAGTGACACTACCCGACCTACATACACTCCCACAGTGACACTACACAACCTACACTCGCTCTCACAGTGACACTACCCGACCTACACACACTCCCACAGTGACAATACCCGACCTACACTTGCACCCACAGTGACATTACCCGACCTACATACACTCCCACCGTGACACTACACAACCGACACTCGCTCTCACAGTGACACTACCCGACCTACACACACTCCCACAGTGACACTACCCGAACTACACACACTTCCAATGACACTACCTGACATACACACACTCCCACAGTGACACTACCCGACCTACACACATTCCCACACTGACACTACCCAACCTACACACACTCCCACAGTGACACTACCCGACGTACACACACTCCCACAGTGACACTACCCGACCTACACACACTCCCACAGTGACACTACCCGACCTACACACACTCCCACAGTGACACTACCCGACCTACACACACTCCCGGTGACACTACCCGACCTACACACACTCCCGGTGACACTACCCGACCTACACACACTCCCGGTGACACTACCCGACCTACACACACTCCCGGTGACACTACCCGACCTACACACACTCCCGGTGACACTACCCGACCTACACACACTCCCGGTGACACTACCCGACCTACACACACTCCCGGTGACACTACCCGACCTACACACACTCCCGGTGACACTACCCGACCTACACACACTCCCGGTGACACTACCCGACCTACACACACTCCCGGTGACACTACCCGACCTACACACACTCCCGGTGACACTACCCGACCTACACACACTCCCGGTGACACTACCCGACCTACACACACTCCCGGTGACACTACCCGACCTACACACACTCCCGGTGACACTACCCGACCTACACACACTCCCGGTGACACTACCCGACCTACACACACTCCCACAGTGACACTACCCGACCTACACTTGCACCCACAGTGACATTACCCGACCTACATACACTCCCACAGTGACACTACACAACCTACACTCGCTCTCACAGTGACACTACCCGACCTACACACACTCCCACAGTGACACTACCCGACCTACACACATTCCCACACTGACACTACCCAACCTACACTCACTCCCACCCTGACACTACCCGACCTACACACACTCCCACAGTGACACTACCCGACCTACACACACTCCCACAGTGACACTACCCGACCTACACTCGGACAGTGACACTACCCGATCTACACACGCTCGCACAGTGACACTACCCGACCTACACTCGCTCTCACAGTGACACTACCCGATCGACACACACTCCCAGTGACACTATCCGACCTAAACTCGCTCTCACAGTGACACTACCCGATCTACACACGATCCCACAGTGACACTACCCGACCGACACACACTCCCACAGTGACACTACCCGACCTACACACACTCGCAGTCACACTACCCGACCTACACTCGCTCCCACAGTGACACTATCCGACCTACACACGCTCCCAGTGACACTACCCGACCTACACACACTTCCAGTGACACTATCCGACCTACACACGCTCCCAGTGACACTATCCGACCTACACTCGCTCTCACAGTGACACTACCCGATCTACACACGCTCTCACAGTGACACTACCCGACCTACACACACTCCCACAGTGACACTACCCGACCTACACACTCCCACAGTGACACTACCCGACCTACACTTGCCTCACAGTGACACTACCCGACCTACACACACTCCCGGTGACACTACCCGACCTACACACACTCCCGGTGACACTACCCGACCTACACACACTCCCGGTGACACTACCCGACCTACACACACTCCCGGTGACACTACCCGACCTACACACACTCCCGGTGACACGACCCGACCTACACACACTCCCGGTGACACTACCCGACCTACACACACTCCCGGTGACACTACCCGACCTACACACACTCCCGGTGACACTACCCGACCTACACACACTCCCGGTGACACTACCCGACCTACACACACTACCACAGTGACACTACCCGACCTACACACACTCCCACAGTGACACTACCCGACCTACACTTGCACCCACAGTGACATTACCCGACCTACATACACTCCCACAGTGACACTACACAACCCACACTCCCTCTCACAGTGACACTACCCGACCTACACACACCCACATTGACACTTCCCGAATTACACATGCTCCCACATTGACACTACCCGACCTACAGACACTCCCACAGTGACACTACCCGACCTACACACACCCCCACATTGAGACTACCCGACCTACACTCGCACCCACAGTGACACTACCCGGCCTACACACATCCACATTGACACTACCCGACCGACACACACTCCCACAGGGACACTACCCGACCTACACACACTCGCACAGTGACACTAACCGACCTACACACACACCCACATTGACACTACCCGACCTACACACACACACGCACAGTGACACTACCTGACCTACACACAATCGCACAGAGACACTACCCGACCTACACTCGCACCCGGTGACATTACCCGACTTACACACACTCCCAGTGACACTACCCGACCTACACTCACTCCCACAGTGACACTACCCGACCTACACACGCTCCCACAGTGACACTACCCGACCTACACACGCTCTCCCAGTGACACTACCCGACCTACACACGCTCTCACAGTGACACTACCCCGACCTACACACACTCCCACAGTGACACTACCCGACCTACACACACTCAAACAGTGACACTACCCGACCTACACACACTCCCACAGTGACACTACCCGACCTACACTTGCCTCACAGTGACACTACCCGACCTACACACACACTCGGTGACACTACCCGACCTACACACACTTCCGGTGACACTACCCGACCTACTCACACTCCCACAGTGACACTACCTGACCTACACGCTCTCACAGTGACACTACCCGACCTACACACACTCCCACAGTGACACTACCCGACCTACACTTGCCTCACAGTGACACTACCCGACCTACACACACTCACGGTGACACTACCCGACCTACACACACTCACGGTGACACTACCCGACCTACACACACTCCCGGTGACACTACCCGACCTACACACACTCCCGGTGACACTACCCGACCTACACACACTCCCGGTGACACTACCCGACCTACACACACTCCCGGTGACACTACCCGACCTACACACACTCCCGGTGACACTACCCGACCTACACACACTCCCGGTGACACTACCCGACCTACACACACTACCACAGTGACACTACCCGACCTACACACACTCCCACAGTGACACTACCCGACCTACACTTGCACCCACAGTGACATTACCCGACCTACATACACTCCCACAGTGACACTACACAACCTACACTCGCTCTCACAGTGACACTACCCGACCTACACACACTCCCACAGTGACACTACCCGACCTACACACGCTCCCAATGACACTACCCGACATACACAGACTCCCACAGTGACACTACCCGACCTACACACATTCCCACACTGACACTACCCGACCTACACTCACTCCCACACTGACACTACCCGACCTACACACACTCCCACACTGACACTACCCGACCTACACACACTCCCACAGTGACACTACCCGACCTACACACACTCCCACAGTGACACTACCCGACCTACACACACTCCCACAGTGACACTACCCGACCTACACACACTCCCACAGTGACACTCCCCGACCTACACTCGGACAGTGACACTACCCGCTCTACACACGCTCGCACAGTGACACAACCCGACCTACACACACTCCCACAGTGACAATACCCGACCTACACTCACTCTCACAGTGACACTACCTGACCTACACACACTCCCACAGTGACACTACTCGACCTACACTCACTCCCAGTGACACTACCCGACCGACACACACTCGCACAGTGACACTACCCGACCTACACTCACTCTCACAGTGACACTACCCGACCTACACTCACTCTCACAGTGACACTACCCGACCTACACTCACTCTCAGTGACACTACCCGACCTACACTCACTCTCAGTGACACTACCCGACCTACACTCGCTCTCACAGTGACACGACCCGACCTACACTCGCTCTCACAGTGACACGACCCGACCTACACACGCTCTCACAGTGACACTACCCGACCTACACACGCTCCCACAGTGACACTGCCCGACCTACACACGCTCTCAGTGACACTACCCGACCTACACACACTCCCACAGTGACACTACCCGAGCTACACACTCCCACAGTGACACTACCCGAGCTACACACTCCCACAGTGACACTACCCGAGCTACACACTCCCACAGTGACACTACCCGAGCTACACACTCCCACAGTGACACTACCCGAGCTACACACACTCCCAGTGACACTACCCGACCTACACACACTCCCACAGTGACACTACCCGACCTACACTTGCCTCACAGTGACACTACCCGACCTACACACACTCACGGTGACACTACCCGACCTACACACACTCCCGGTGACACTACCCGACCTACACACACTCCCGGTGACACTACCCGACCTACACACACTACCACAGTGACACTACCCGACCTACACACTCCCACAGTGACAATACCCGACCTACACACACTTCCAATGACACTACCCGACATACACACACTCCCACAGTGACACTACCCGACCTACACACACTCCCACAGTGACACTACCCGACCTACACACACTCCCACAGTGACACTACCCGACCTACACACACTCCCACAGTGACACTACCCGACCTACACACACTCCCACAGTGACACTACCCGACCTACACACACTCCCACAGTGACACTACCCGACCTACACACACTCCCACAGTGACACTACCCGACCTACACACACTCCCACAGTGACACTACCCGACCTACACACACTCCCGGTGACACTACCCGACCTACACACACTCCCGGTGACACTACCCGACCTACACACACTCCCGGTGACACTACCCGACCTACACACACTCCCGGTGACACTACCCGACCTACACACACTCCCGGTGACACTACCCGACCTACACACACTCCCGGTGACACTACCCGACCTACACACACTCCCGGTGACACTACCCGACCTACACACACTCCCGGTGACACTACCCGACCTACACACACTCCCGGTGACACTACCCGACCTACACACACTCCCGGTGACACTACCCGACCTACACACACTCCCGGTGACACTACCCGACCTACACACACTCCCGGTGACACTACCCGACCTACACACACTCCCGGTGACACTACCCGACCTACACACACTCCCGGTGACACTACCCGACCTACACACACTCCCGGTGACACTACCCGACCTACACACACTCCCGGTGACACTACCCGACCTACACACACTCCCGGTGACACTACCCGACCTACACACACTCCCACAGTGACACTACCCGACCTACACTTGCACCCACAGTGACATTACCCGACCTACATACACTCCCACAGTGACACTACACAACCTACACTCCCT
The DNA here is from genome assembly GCF_017639515.1 of Carcharodon carcharias. Taxonomy (NCBI): domain Eukaryota; kingdom Metazoa; phylum Chordata; class Chondrichthyes; order Lamniformes; family Lamnidae; genus Carcharodon; species Carcharodon carcharias. Next base: position 13,085,124 of record NC_054478.1, on the reverse strand, counting down.
CTCACAGTGACACTACCCGACCTACACACACCCACATTGACACTTCCCGAATTACACATGCTCCCACATTGACACTACCCGACCTACAGACACTCCCACAGTGACACTACCCGACCTACACACACCCCCACATTGAGACTACCCGACCTACACTCGCACCCACAGTGACACTACCCGACCTACACACACTCACGGTGACACTACCCGACCTACACACACTCCCGGTGACACTACCCGACCTACACACACTCCCGGTGACACTACCCGACCTACACACACTCCCGGTGACACTACCCGACCTACACACACTACCACAGTGACACTACCCGACCTACACACACTCCCACAGTGACACTACCCGACCTACACTTGCACCCACAGTGACACTACCCGACCTACACACACTCCCACAGTGACACAACCCGACCTACACTTGCCTCACAGTGACACTACCCGACCTACACACACTCACGGTGACACTACCCGACCTACACACACTCCCGGTGACACTACCCGACCTACACACACTCCTGGTGACACTACCCGACCTACACACACTCCCGGTGACACTACCCGACCTACACACACTACCACAGTGACACTACCCGACCTACACACACTCCCACAGTGACACTACCCGACCTACACTTGCACCCACAGTGACATTACCCGACCTACATACACTCCCACAGTGACACTACACAACCTACACTCGCTCTCACAGTGACACTACCCGACCTACACACACTCCCACAGTGACACTACCCGACCTACACACGCTCCCAATGACACTACCCGACATACACACACTCCCACAGTGACACTACCCGACCTACACACATTCCTACACTGACACTACCCAACCTACACTCACTCCCACACTGACACTACCCAACCTACACTCACTCCCACACTGACACTACCCGACCTACACACACTCCCACAGTGACACTACCCGACCTACACACACACCCACAGTGACACTACCCGACCTACACACACTCCCACAGTGACACTACCCGACCTACACTCGGACAGTGACACTACCGGCTCTACACACGCTCGCACAGTGACACTACCCGACCTACACACACTCCCACAGTGACAATACCCGACCTACACTCACTCTCACAGTGACACTACCTGACCTACACACACTCCCACAGTGACACTACTCGACCTACACTCACTCCCAGTGACACTACCCGACCTACACACACTCCCACAGTGACACTACCCGACCGACACACACTCGCACAGTGACACTACCCGACCTACACTCACTCTCACAGTGACACTACCCGACCTACACTCACTCTCACAGTGACACTACCCGACCTACACTCGCTCTCACAGTGACACTACCCGACCTACACTCGCTCTCACAGTGACACTACCCGACCTACACTCGCTCTCACAGTGACACGACCCGACCTACACTCGCTCTCACAGTGACACGACCCGACCTACACTCGCTCTCACAGTGACACGACCCGACCTACACACACTCTCACAGTGATACTACCCGACCTACACACACTCTCACAGTGACACTGCCCGACCTACACACGCTCTCAGTGACACTACCCGACCTACACACACTCCCACAGTGACATTACCCGAGCTACACACTCCCAGTGACACTACCCGAGCTACACACTCCCACAGTAACACTACCCGAGCTACACACTCCCACAGTGACACTACCCGAGCTACACACTCCCACAGTGACACTACCCGAGCTACACACTCCCACAGTGACACTACCCGAGTTACACACACTCCCACAGTGACACTACCCGACCTACACACACTCCCACAGTGACACTACCCGACCTACACACACTCCCGGTGACACTACCCGACCTACACACACTCCCGGTGACACTACCCGACCTACACACACTCCCGGTGACACTACCCGACCTACACACACTCCCGGTGACACTACCCGACCTACACACACTCCCGGTGACACTACCCGACCTACACACACTCCCGGTGACACTACCCGACCTACACACACTCCCGGTGACACTACCCGACCTACACACACTCCCGGTAACACTACCCGACCTACACACACTCCCGGTGACACTACCCGACCTACACACACTCCCGGTGACACTACCCGACCTACACACACTCCCGGTGACACTACCCGACCTACACACACTCCCGGTGACACTACCCGACCTACACACACTCCCGGTGACACTACCCGACCTACACACACTCCCGGTGACACTACCCGACCTACACACACTCCCGGTGACACTACCCGACCTACACACACTCCCGGTGACACTACCCGACCTACACACACTCCCACAGTGACACTACCCGACCTACACTTGCACCCACAGTGACATTACCCGACCTACATACACTCCCACAGTGACACTACACAACCTACACTCCCTCTCACAGTGACACTACCCGACCTACACACACCCACATTGACACTTCCCGAATTACACATGCTCCCACATTGACACTACCCGACCTACAGACACTCCCACAGTGACACTACCCGACCTACACACACCCCCACATTGAGACTACCCGACCTACACTCGCACCCACAGTGACACTACCCGACCTACACACACTCACGGTGACACTACCCGACCTACACACACTCCCGGTGACACTACCCGACCTACACACACTCCCGGTGACACTACCCGACCTACACACACTCCCGGTGACACTACCCGACCTACACACACTACCACAGTGACACTACCCCGACCTACACACACTCCCACAGTGACACTACCCGACCTACACTTGCACCCACAGTGACACTACCCGACCTACACACACTCCCACAGTGACACAACCCGACCTACACTTGCCTCACAGTGACACTACCCGACCTACACACACTCACGGTGACACTACCCGACCTACACACACTCCCGGTGACACTACCCGACCTACACACACTCCTGGTGACACTACCCGACCTACACACACTCCCGGTGACACTACCCGACCTACACACACTACCACAGTGACACTACCCGACCTACACACACTCCCACAGTGACACTACCCGACCTACACTTGCACCCACAGTGACATTACCCGACCTACATACACTCCCACAGTGACACTACACAACCTACACTCGCTCTCACAGTGACACTACCCGACCTACACACACTCCCACAGTGACACTACCCGACCTACACACGCTCCCAATGACACTACCCGACATACACACACTCCCACAGTGACACTACCCGACCTACACACATTCCTACACTGACACTACCCAACCTACACTCACTCCCACACTGACACTACCCAACCTACACTCACTCCCACACTGACACTACCCGACCTACACACACTCCCACAGTGACACTACCCGACCTACACACACTCCCACAGTGACACTACCCGACCTACACACACTCCCACAGTGACACTACCCGACCTACACTCGGACAGTGACACTACCGGCTCTACACACGCTCGCACAGTGACACTACCCGACCTACACACACTCCCACAGTGACAATACCCGACCTACACTCACTCTCACAGTGACACTACCTGACCTACACACACTCCCACAGTGACACTACTCGACCTACACTCACTCCCAGTGACACTACCCGACCTACACACACTCCCACAGTGACACTACCCGACCGACACACACTCGCACAGTGACACTACCCGACCTACACTCACTCTCACAGTGACACTACCCGACCTACACTCACTCTCACAGTGACACTACCCGACCTACACTCGCTCTCACAGTGACACTACCCGACCTACACTCGCTCTCACAGTGACACTACCCGACCTACACTCGCTCTCACAGTGACACGACCCGACCTACACTCGCTCTCACAGTGACACGACCCGACCTACACTCGCTCTCACAGTGACACGACCCGACCTACACACACTCTCACAGTGATACTACCCGACCTACACACGCTCTCACAGTGACACTGCCCGACCTACACACGCTCTCAGTGACACTACCCGACCTACACACACTCCCACAGTGACATTACCCGAGCTACACACTCCCAGTGACACTACCCGAGCTACACACTCCCACAGTAACACTACCCGAGCTACACACTCCCACAGTGACACTACCCGAGCTACACACTCCCACAGTGACACTACCCGAGCTACACACTCCCACAGTGACACTACCCGAGTTACACACACTCCCACAGTGACACTACCCGACCTACACACACTCCCACAGTGACACTACCCGACCTACACACACTCCCACAGTGACACTACCCGACCTACACTTGCCTCACGGTGACACTACCCGACCTACACACACTCCCGGTGACACTACCCGACCTACACACACTCCCGGTGACACTACCCGACCTACACACACTCCCGGTGACACTACCCGACCTACACACACTCCCGGTGACACTACCCGACCTACACACACTCCCGGTGACACTACCCGACCTACACACACTCCCGGTGACACTACCCGACCTACACACACTTCCACAGTGACACTACCCGACCTACACACACTCCCACAGTGACACTACCCGACCTACACTTGCACCCACAGTGACACTACCCGACCTACATACACTCCCACAGTGACACTACACAACCTACACTCGCTCTCACAGTGACACTACCCGACCTACACACACTCCCACAGTGACAATACCCGACCTACACTCCCACAGTGACACTACCTGACATACACACACTCCCAGTGACACTACCCGACCTACACACACTCCCACAGTGACACTACCCGACCTACACACACTCCCACAGTGACACTACCCGACCTACACACACTCCAGTGACACTACCCGACCTACACACACTCCCACAGTGACACTACCCGACCTACACACACTCCCACAGTGACACTACCCGACCTACACACACTCCCACAGTGACACTACCCGACCTACACACACTCCCACAGTGACACTACCCGACCTACACACACTCCCACAGTGACACTACCCGACCTACACACACTCCCACAGTGACACTACCCGACCTACACACACTCCCACAGTGACACTACCCGACCTACACACACTCCACAGTGACACTACCCGACCTACACACACTCCACAGTGACACTACCCGACCTACACACACTCCACGGTGACACTACCCGACCTACACACACTCCCGGTGACACTACCCGACCTACACACACTCCCGTGACACTACCCGACCTACACACACTCCCGGTGACACTACCCGACCTACACACACTCCCGGTGACACTACCCGACCTACACACACTCCCGGTGACACTACCCGACCTACACCACACTCCGGTGACACTACCCCGACCTACACACCACTCCCGGTGACACTACCCGACCTACACACACTCCCGGTGACACTACCCGACCTACACACACTCCCGGTGACACTACCCGACCTACACACACTCCCGGTGACACTACCCGACCTACACACACTCCGGTGACACTACCCGACCTACACACACTCCCGTGACACTACCCGACCTACACACACTCCCGGTGACACTACCCGACCTACACACACACTCCCACAGTGACACTACCCGACCTACACTTGCACCCACAGTGACACTACCCGACCTACATACACTCCCACAGTGACACTACCCGACCTACACACACTCCCACAGTGACACTACCCGACCTACACACACCCACAGTGACACTACCCGACCTACACACACTCCCACAGTGACACTACCCGACCTACACACACTCCCACAGTGACACTACCCGACCTACACACACTCCCACAGTGACACTACCCGACCTACACACACTCACAGTGACACTACCCGACCTACACACTCACAGTGACACTACCCGACCTACACACACTCCACACACACTACCCGACCTACACACACTCCCAGTGACACTACCCGACCTACACACACTCCACAGTGACACTACCCGACCTACACACACTCCCAGTGACACTACCCGACCTACACACACTCCACAGTGACACTACCCGACCTACACACACTCCCACAGTGACACTACCCGACCTACACACACTCCCACAGTGACACTACCCGACCTACACACACTCCCACAGTGACACTACCCGACCTACACACTCACAGTGACACTACCCGACCTTACACACACTCACAGGTGACACTACCCGACCTACACACACTCCTCAGTGACACTACCCGACCTACACACACTCCAGGTGACAATACCCGACCTACACACACTCCCAGGTGACACTACCCGACCTACACACACTCCCACAGTGACACTACCCGACCTACACACACTCCCACAGTGACATTACCCGACCTACCTACACTCCCACAGTGACACTACCCGACCTACACACGCTCTCACAGTGACACTACCCGACCTACACACACTCCCACAGTGACACTACCCGACCTACACACACTCCCACATGACACTACCCGACCTACACACACTCCCACAGTGACACTACCCGACCTACACACATTGCCTCACACTGACACTACCCAACCTACACTCACTCCCACACTGACACTACCCAACCTACACACACTCCCACAGTGACACTACCCGACCTACACACACTCCACAGTGACACTACCCGACCTACACACACTCCCACAGTGACACTACCCCGACCTACACACACTTCCCACAGGTGACACTACCCGACCTACACACGACAGGTGACACTACCCGAGCTCTACACACCTCCACAGGTGACACATTACCCGACCTACACACACTCCCACAGGTGACAATACCCGACCTACACACCCACTCTCACAGTGACACTCACCTGACCAACTCACCTCCCCACATTGACACTACTCGACCTACACTCACTTCCCAGTTGACACTACCCGACACTACACAACACATGCCCACAGTGACACTACCCGACCGACACACACACCACCATGACACTACCCGACCTACACTCACTCTCACAGTGACACACCCTCCTGACACTCACTCTCACAGTGACACTACCCGACCTACACTCGCACTCACAGTTACAATACCCTACCAAACACTCCGCTCTCGAGCAGTACACTACCCGCTACCTACACTTCCTCTCATACAGTTGACACTACTCGACCTATCACACACTCATCCCAGTGACACACTACCCGACCTACACACACTCCCATCAAGTGACACTTACCCCCTACTACACACACTCCCGGTGACACTACCCGACCTACACACACTCCCGGTGACACTACCCCGACCTACACACACTCCGGTGACACTACCCGACCTACACACACTCCCGGTGACACTACCCGACCTACACACACTCCACAGGTGACACTACCCCGACCTACACACACTCCCACAGTGACACTACCCGACCTACACTTGCACCCACAGTGACATTACCCGACCTACATACACTCCCACAGTGACACTACACAACCTACACTCGCTCTCACAGTGACACTACCCGACTACACACACTCCCACAGTGACACTACCCGACCTACACACAGCTCCCACAGTGACACTACCCGACCTACACACACTCCCACAGTGACACTACCCGACCTACACACACTCCCACATGACACTACCCGACCTACACTCACTCCACAGTGACACTACCCGACCTACACACACTCCCACAGTGGACACTACCCGACCTACACACACTCCACAGTGACACTACCCGACCTACACACACTCCCACATTGACACTACCCGACCTAACACACACTCCCACAGTGACACTACCGACCTACACACACTCCCTCAGTGACACTACCCGACCGTACACACACTCCACAGGTGACACTACCCACCTACACACACTCCACAGTGACACTACCCGACCTACACACACTCCCACAGTGACACTAACCCGACCTACCCACACTCCGGTGACACTACCCGACTACACACACTCCCGTTGGACACTACCCCGACCTATCACACACTCCCGGTGACACTACCCGACCGACACACACTCCCGTGACACTACCCGACCTACACACACGCCCGGTGACACTACCCGACCTACACAACACCCCTTGACACTACCCGACCTACACACACTCCCGGTGACACTAGACCCGACCTACACACACTCCCGGTGACACTACCCCGACCTACACACACTCCAGGTGACACTACCCGACCTACACACACTCCCACAGTGACACACACCCGACATACACACACTCCACAGTGACACTACCCGACCTACACACAATTCCCACACTGGACACTACCCAACGCTACACACACTCCCACAGTGACACTAACCGACGTACACACACTCCACATGACACTACCCGACCTACACACACTCCCACAGTGACACTACCTTACGACCTACACACACTCCCACATTGACACAACCCGACCTACACACACTCCACAGTGACACTACCCGACCTACACACACTCCCAGTGACACTACCCCGACCTACACACACTCCCGTGACACTACCCCGACCTACACACACTCCCGTGACACTACCCACCTACACACACTCCCGTGACACTACCCGACCTACACACACTCCCGGTGACACTACCCGACCTACACACACTCCCGGTGACACTACCCGACCTACACACACGCCCGGTGACACTACCCGACCTACACACACTCCCCTGTGACACTACCCGACCTACACACACTTCCACAGTGACACTACCCCACCTACACACACTCCCACAGTTGACACTACCCGAGCCTACACACCTCCCACAGTGACACTACCCGACCTACACACACTCCCACAGTGACACTACCAGCACCTACACACACTCCCACAGTGACACTACCCGACCTACACACACTCCACAGTGACACTACCCGACCTACACACAGCTCCCACAGTGACACTACCCGACCTACACACACTCCCACATGACACTACCCGACCTACACACACTCCCACAGTGACACTACCCGAACCTACACACACTCCACAGTGACACTACCCCGACCTACACACACTCCACGAGTGACACTACCCGACCTACACACACTCCCGGTGACAGCTACCCGACCTACACACACTCCAGGTGACACTACCCGACCTACACACACTCCCACAGGTGACACTACCCGACCTACACTCACTCTCACAGTGACACTACCCGACCTACACACACTCCACAGTGACACTACCCGACCTACACTTGCACTCCAGTGACACTACCCGACCTACACTCACTCCCACAGTGACAACTACCCCGACCTACACACACTCGCACAGTGACACTACCCGACCTACACACACTCCACAGGGACACTACCCGACCTACACACACTCGCACAGGTGACACTACCCGACCTACACACACTCACTGTGACACTACCCGACCTACACACCTCCACAGGTGACACTACCCGACCTACACACTACTCTCACGTGACACTACCCGACCTACACTCGCTCCACAGTGACACTACCTCGACATATCAAGTGCACTCCACAGTGAGCACGACCCGACCTACACACACTCCACAGTGACACTACCCAACCTACACACGCTCTCACAGTGACACTACCCGACCTACACACACTCTCAAGTGACACTACCCGACCTACACACCTCCACAGTGACACAACCCCGACCTACACACACTCCCAAGTGACACTACCCGACCTACACACATCCTACACTGACACTACCCTACCTACACACACTCCCACAGTGACACTACCCGACCTACACACACTCCCACAGTGACACTACCCGACCTACACTCTCTCACAGTGACACTACCCGACCTACACACACTCACGTTGACACTACCCGACCTACACACACTCCCGGTGACACTACCCGACCTACACACACTCCTCCGGTGACACTACCCGACCTACACACACTCCCGGTGACACTACCCGACCTACACACACTCCCGGTGACACTACCCGACCTACACACACTCCCCGGTGACACTACCCGACCTACACACACACCACAGTGACACTACCCGACCTACACACACTCCCACAGTGACACTACCCGACCTACACTTGCACCCACAGTGACACTACCCCGACCTACATACACTCCCACAGTGACACTACACAACCTACACTCCTCTCACAGTGACACTACCCGACCTACACACACTCCACAGTGACACTACCCGACCTACACACAGCTCCCACATTGACACTACCCGACCTACACACACTCCCACAGTGACACTACCCGACCTACACACACTCCCACAGTGACACTACCCGACCTACACTCACACCCACAGTGACACTACCCGACCTACACACACTCACAGTGACACTACCCGACCTACACACACTCCCAGTGACACTACCCGACCTACACACACTCCCAGTGACACTACCCGACCTACACACACTCCAGTGACACTACCCGACCTACACACACTCCCACAGTGACACTACCCGACCTACACACACTCCCACAGTGACACTACCCGACCTACACACACCCACAGTGACACTACCCGACCTACACACACTCCCACAGTGACACTACCCGACCTACACACCTCACAGTGACACTACCCGACCTACACACACTCACAGTGACACTACCCGACCTACACACACTCCCAGTGACACTACCCGACCTACACACACTCCAGTGACACTATCCGACCTACACACACTCCCAGTGACACTACCCGACCTACACACACTACCACAGTGACACTACCCGACCTACACACACTCCCACAGTGACACATACCCGACCTACACTTGCACCCACAGTGACATTACCCGACCTACATACACTCCCACAGTGACCACTACACAACCTACACTCGCTCTCACAGTGACACTACCCGACCTACACACACTCCCACAGTGACACTACCCGACCTACACACGCTCCCATGACACTACCCGACATACACACACTCCCACAGTGACACTACCCGACCTACACACATTCCTACACTGACACTACCCAACCTACACTCACTCCCACACTGACACTACCCAACCTACACTCACTCCCACACGACACTACCCGACCTACACACACTCCCACAGTGACACTACCCGACCTACACACACTCCCACAGTGACACTACCGACCTACACACACTCCCACAGTGACACTACCCGACCTACACTCGGACAGTGACACTACCCGCTCTACACACGCTCGCACAGTGACGCTACCCCCGACCTACACACACTCCCACAGTGACAATACCCGACCTACACACACTCTCACAGTGACACTACCTGACCTACACACACTCCCACAGTGACACTACTCGACCTACACTCACTCCCAGTGACACTACCCGACCTACACACACTCCCCACAGTGACACTACCCGACCGACACACACTCGCACAGTGACACTACCCGACCTACACTCACTCTCACAGTGACACTACCCGACCTACACTCACTCTCACAGTGACACTACCCGACTACACTCGCTCTCACAGTGACACTACCCGACCTACACTCGCTCTCACAGTGACACTACCCCGACTCTACACTCGCTCTCACAGTGACACGACCCGACCTACACTCGCTCTCACAGTGACACGACCCGACTACACTCGCTCTCACAGTGACACGACCCGACCTACACACACTCTCACAGTGATACTACCCGACCTACACACGCTCTCACAGTGACACTGCCCGACCTGCACACGCTCTCAGTGACACTACCCGACCTAGCACACACTCCCACAGTGACATTACCCGAGCCTACACACTCTCCAGTGACACTACCCGAGCTACACAACTCCCACAGTGACACTACCCGAGCCTACACACTCTCCACAGTGACACTACCTCCGAGCTACACACTCCCCACAGTGACACTACCCGAGCTACACACTCCCACAGTGACACTACCCGACTACACACACTCCCACAGTGACACAACCCTACCTACACACACTCCCACAGTGACACTACCCGACCTACACACACTCCCACAGTGACACTACCCGACCTACACACTGCCTCACAGTGACACTACCCGACCTACACACACTCACTGTGACACTACCCGACCTACACACACTCCGGTGACACTACCCCGACCTACACACACTCCCGGTGACACTACCCGACCTACACACACTCCCGGTGACACTACCCGACCTACACACACTCCCGGTGACACTACCCACCTACACACACTCCCCGGTGACACTACCCGACCTACACACACCCCGGTGACACTACCCCGACCTACATACACTCCACAGTGACACTACCCGACCTACACACACTCCACAGTGACACTACCCGACCTACACACACTCCCACAGTGACACTACCCGACCTACACACACCACAGTGACACTACCCGACCTACACACACTCCCACAGTGACACTACCCGACCTACACACACTCTCACAGTGACACTACCCGACCTACACACACTCACGGTGACACTACCCGACCTACACACACTCCCACAGTGACACTACCCGACCTACACACACTCCCACAGTGACACTACCCGACCTACACACACCCCCACAGTGACACTACCCGACCTACACACACCCACAGTGACACTACCCGACCTACACACACTCCCACAGTGACACTACCCGACCTACACACGCTCCCAATGACACTACCCGACATACACACACTCCCACAGTGACACTACCAGACCTACACACATTCCCAGTGACACTACCCGACCTACACACACTCCCACAGTGACACTACCCGACCTACACACATTCCCACAGTGACACTACCCGACCTACACACACTCCACAGTGACACTACCCGACCTACACACACTCCCACAGTGACACTACCCGACCTACACACCTCACAGTGACACTACCCGACCTACACACACTCACAGTGACACTACCCGACCTACACACACTCCCAGTGACACTACCCGACCTACACACACTCCAGTGACACTACCCGACCTACACACACTCCCAGTGACACTACCCGACCTACACACACTCTCACAGGGACACTACCCGACCTACACACACTCCCACAGTGACACGACCCAACCTACATTCACTCTCACAGTGACACTACCCGACCTACACACACTCCCACAGTGACACTACCCGACCTACACTCGCTCTCACAGTGACACTACCCGACCTACACACACTCCCACAGTGACACTACCCGACCTACACACACTCCCACAGTGACACTACCCGACCTACACACACTCCCACAGTGACACTACCCGACCTACACACACTCCCACAGGTGACAACTACCCGACCTACACACACTCCACAGGTGACACTACACGACCTACACACACGCCCAGTGACACTACCCGACCTACACTTGCCTCACAGGTGACACCTACCCGACCTACACACTCACTCAGTGACACGACCCGAACTATCACACACTCCGGTGACACTACCCCGACATACACACACTCCCGGTGACACTACCCGACCTACACACACCTCCCGGTGACTCTACCGACCTACACACACTGCCCTGTGACACTACCCGACTACAAACACTTCCCGGTGACACTACCCGACCTACACGTCACTCCCGGTGAAACTACCCGACCATACCACAACACTACCAGGCTGGACACTACCCCGACCGACACACACTACCACAGTGACACGACCCCGACCTACACTCTGCTCCCACAGTGACACTTACCCGACCTACACTCGCTCTCAGTGACACTACCGACCTTACTCTCACTCCACAGTGACCACTACCCCGACCTACACACGCTCGCACAGTGACACTACCCGACCTACACACACTCCCACAGTGACACTACCCGACCTACACTCACTCTCACAGTGACACTACCCGACCTACACACACTCTCACAGTGACACTACCCGACCTACACACACTCTCACAGTGACACAACCCGACCTACACACACTCCACAGTGACACTACCCGACCTACACACACTCTCACAGTGACACTACCCGACCTACACACACTCACGGTGACACTACCCGACCTACACACACTTCCACAGTGACACTACCCGACCTACACACACTCCCACAGTAACACTACCCGAGCTACACACTCCCACAGTGACACTACCCGACCTACACACTCCCAGTGACACTACCCGACCTACACACTCCCACAGTGACACTACCCGACCTACACACTCCCACAGTGACACTACCCGACCTACACACTCCCACAGTGACACTACCCGACCTACACACACTCCCACAGTGACACTACCCGACCTACACACACTCCCACAGTGACACTACCCGACCTACACACTCTCCCACAGTGACACTACCCGACCTACACACTCTCCTCAGTGACACTACCCGACCTACACACACTCCCACAGTGACACTACCCGACCTACACACTCCCACAGTGACACTACCCGACCTACACACACTCCCACAGTGACACTACCCGACCTACACAGACTCCACAGTGACACTACCCGACCTACACACACTCCACAGTGACACTACCCGACCTACACACACTCCAGTGACACTACCCGACTACACACACTCCCAGTGACACTACCCGACCTACACTACACTCCACAGTGACACTACCCGACCTACACACACTCCCACAGTGACACTACCGACCTACACACCTCCACAGTGACACTACCCGACCTACACACACTCCCACAGTGACACTACCCGACCTACACACACTCCACAGTGACACTACCCGACCTACACACACTCCCACAGTGACACTACCCGACCTACACACACTCCCACAGTGACACTACCCGACCTACACACACTCCCACAGTGACACTACCCGACCTACACACACTCCCACAGTGACACTACCCGACCTACACACACTCCCACAGTGACACTACCCGACCTACACTCCCACAGTGACACTACCCGACCTACATACACTCCCACAGTGACACTACCCGACCTACACACACTCCCACAGTGACACTACCCGACCTACACACACTCACAGTGACACTACCCGACCTACACACACTCCACAGTGACACTACCCGACCTACACACACTCTCACAGTGACACTACCCGACCTACACACACTCCCACAGTGACACTACCCGACCTACACACACTCCACAGTGACACTACCCGACCTACACACACTCACAGTGACACTACCCGACCTACACACACTCCCACAGTGACACTACCCGACCTACACACACTCCACAGTGACACTACCCGACCTACACACACTCCCAGTGACACTACCCGACCTACACACACTCCACAGTGACACTACCCGACCTACACACACTCCCAGTGACACTACCCGACCTACACTCACTCTCACAGTGACACTACCCGACCTACACACACTCCCACAGTGACACTACCCGACCTACACACACTCCCACAGTGACACTACCCGACCTACACACACTCCCACAGTGACACTACCCGACCTACACACACTCCCACAGTGACACTACCCGACCTACACACTCCCACAGTGACACTACCCGACCTACACACACCTCACAGTGACACTACCCGACCTACACACACTCACAGTGACACTACCCGACCTACACACGCTCCCAATGACACTACCCGACATACACACACTCCCACAGTGACACTACCCGACCTACACACATTCCCAGTGACACTACCCGACCTACACACACTCCCACAGTGACACTACCCGACCTACACACACTCCCACGGTGACACTACCCGACCTACACACACTCCCAATAACACTACCCGACATACACACACTCCCAATAACACTACCCGACATACACTCACTCCACACGTGACACTACCCGATCTACACACACTCCACAGTGACACTACCCGACCTACACACACTCCCACAGTGACACTACCTACCTACACGTCAGGACAGTGACACTACCCGACTCTACACACACTCGCACAGTGACACTACCCGACCTACACACACTCCACAGTGACAATACCCGACCTACACTCACTCTCACAGTGACACTACCTGACCTACACACACTCCCACAGTGACACTACCCGAGCTACACACACTCCCAGTGACACTACCCGACCTACACACACTCCACAGTGACACCTACCGACCGACACACACTCGCACAGTGACACTACCCCGATCTACACACTCTCACAGTGACACTACCCGACCTACACACACTCTCACAGTGACACTACCCGACCTACACTCGCTCTCAGTGACACTACCCGACCTACACACTCCCACAGTGACACTACCCGACCTACACTCGCTCTCCAGTGACACTACCCGACCTACACTCACTCCCCAGTGACACTAACCGCACCTACACACACTCCACAGTGACACTACCCGACCTACACTCGCTCTCACAGTGACACTACCCGACCTACACACGCTCTCACAGTGACACTACCCGACCTACACACACTCCCACAGTGACACTACCCGACCTACACACACTCCCACAGTGACACTACCCGACCTACACACACTCCCACAGTGACACTACCCGACCTACAAGCCCTCCACAGTGACACTACCCGACCTACACACACTCACACAGTGTCACTACCCGACCTACACACACTCCCAGGTGACACTACCCGACCTACACTCAGCTCCACAGGTGACACTACCTGACCTACTCACGATCCACGGTGACACTACCGTCCTACACACAACTCCACGGTGACACTACCCGCCCTACACACACTCCCGGTGACACTACACCCGACCTACACACACTCCCGGTGACACTACCGACCTACACACACTCCCAGGTGACACTACCCCGACCTACACACACTCCACAGTGACACTACCCGACCTACACACACTCCACAGTGACACTACCCGACCTACACTCACTCTCACAGTGACACTACCCGACCTACACACACTCCCACAGTGACACTACCCGACCTACACACACTCCCACAGTGACACTACCCGACCTACACACACTCACAGTGACACTATCCGACCTACACTCGCTCTCACAGTGACACTACCCGACCTACACACACTCCACAGTGACACTACCCGACCTACACACACTCCCAGTGACACTACCCGACCTACACACACTCCCAGTGACACTACCCGACCTACACACACTCCCAGTGACACTACCCGACCTACACACACTCCAGTGACACTACCCGACCTACACACACTCCCAGTGACACTACCCGACCTACACACACTCCCAGTGACACTACCCGACCTACACACACTCCCAGTGACACTACCCGACCTACACACACTCCCAGTGACACTACCCGACCTACACACACTCCCCGTGACACTACCCGACCTACACACACTCCCGGTGACACTACCCGACCTACACACACTCCCGGTGACACTACCCGACTACCCACACTACCACATGACACTACCCGACCTACACCACTCCCACAGTGACACTACCCCGACCTACACTTGCACCACAGTGACAGTACCCGACCTACACACACTCCCACAGTGACACTACCCGACCTACACACGCTCCCAATGACACTACCCGACCTACACCACTCCCACAGTGACACTACCCGACCTACACACGCTCTCACAGTGACCACTACCCGACCTACACACACTCCACAGTGTGACAATACCCGACCTACACACAGCGTCTCACAGGTGACACTCCCGAGTCGACACACACCTCCACTGTGACACTATCACGACCTACACTCGCTCATCACATGTGACACTCAACCCGATCTACACACACGTCCCCACAGTGACACTACCCCGATCCGACACACACTCCCACAGTGACACTACCCGACCTCACACACTCCCCACAGTGACACTACCGACCTACACACACTCCCAGTGACACTATCCGCCTACACTCACTCCCAGTGACACTACCCGACCTACTCACACTCCACAGTGACACTACCCGACCTACACACTCTCACAGTGACACTACCCGACCTACACACACTCCACAGTGACACTACCCGACCTACACACACTCCTCACCGTGACACTACCGACCGACACACACTCACCGGTGACACTACCCGACCTACACACACTCACCGTGACACTACCCGACCTACACACACTCCCAGTGACACGACCCGACATACACACACTACCACAGTGACACTACCCGACCTACACACACTCCCACAAGTGACACTAACCCGACCTACACTTGCACCACAGTGACATTATACCCGACCTATACATACACTCCCACAGTGACACTACCCAACCTACACTCCTCCACAGTGACACTAGCCCACCTACACACACTCCCACAGTGCCACTACCCGACCTACACACACTCCCACAGTGACACTACCCGACCTACACACACTCTCACAGTGACACTACCCGACCTACACACACTCCCACAGTGACACTACCCAAGCTACACACACTCCCACAGTGACACTACCCGACCTACACACACTCTCACAGTGACACTACCCGACCTACACACACTCCCACAGTGACACTACCCGACCTACACACACTCCCACAGTGACACTACCCGACCTACACTTGCCTCACAGTGACACTACCCGACCTACACACACTCACAGTGACACTACCCGACCTACACACACTCCCAGTGACACTACCCGACCTACACACACTCCAGTGACACTACCCGACCTACACACACTCCACAGTGACACTACCCGACCTACACACACTCCCACAGTGACACTACCCGACCTACACACACTCCACAGTGACACTACCCGACCTACACACACTCCCACAGTGACACTACCCGACCTACACACACTCCCACAGTGACACTACCCGACCTACACACACTCCCACAGTGACACTACCCGACCTACACTTGCCTCACGGTGACACTACCCGACCTACACACACTCACGGTGACACTACCCGACCTACACACACTCCCGGTGACACTACCCGACCTACACACACTCCCGGTGACACTACCCGACCTACACACACTACCACAGTGACACTACCCGACCTACACACACTCCCACAGTGACACTACCCGACCTACACTTGCACCCACAGTGACATTACCCGACCTACATACACTCCCACAGTGACACTACACAACCTACACTCGCTCTCACAGTGACACTACCCGACCTACACACACTCCCACAGTGACACTACCCGACCTACACACGCTCCCAATGACACTACCCGACATACACACACTCCCACAGTGACACTACCCGACCTACACACATTCCCACACGACACTACCCCGACCTACACACACTCCACAGTGACACTACCCGACCTACACACTCTCCACAGTGACACTACCCGACCTACACTCCCACAGTGACACTACCCGACCTACACACGCTCGCACAGTGACACTACCCGACCTACACACACTCCCACAGTGACAATACCCGACCTACACACATTCACAGTGACACTACCCGACCTACACACACTCCCACAGTGACACTACCCGACCTACACTCACTCCCAGTGACACTACCCGACCTACACACACTCTCCACAGTGACACTACCCGACCTACACACACTCGCACAGTGACACTACCCGACCTACACTCCTCTCACAGTGACACTACCCGACCTACACTCGCTCTCACAGTGACACTACCCGACCTACACACAGCTCTCACAGTGACATTACCCGACCTACATACACTCGCACAGTGACACTACCCGACCTACACTCACTCTCACAGTGACACTACCCGACCTACACTCACTCTCACAGTGACACTACCCGACCTACACTCGCTCTCACAGTGACACTACCCGACCTACACTCGCTCTCACAGTGACACTACCCGACCTACACTCGCTCTCACAGTGACACTACTCGACCTACACTCACTCCCAGTGACACTACCCGACCTACACACACTCCCACAGTGACACTACCCGACCGACACACTGCTCACAGTGACACTACCCGACCTACACACCTCCCACAGTGACACTACCCGACCTACACACACTCTCAGTGACACTACCCGAGCTACACACACTCCACAGTGACACTACCCGAGCTACACACACTCCACAGTGACACTACCCGACCTACACACTCCCACAGTGACACTACCCGAGCTACACACTCCCACAGTGACACTACCCGAGCCTACACACTCCCACAGTGACACTACCCGACCTACACACACTCCCACAGTGACACTACCCGACCTACACACACTCCCACAGTGACACTACCCGACCTACACTTGCCTCACAGTGACACTACCCGACCTACACACACTCCCGGTGACACTACCCGACCTACACACACTCCCGGTGACACTACCCGACCTACACACACTCCCGGTGACACTACCCGACCTACACACACTACCACAGTGACACTACCCGACCTACACACACTCCCACAGTGACACTACCCGACCTACACTTGCACCCACAGTGACACTAACCGACCTACATACACTCCCACAGTGACACTACCCGACCTACACACGCTCCCACAGTGACACTGCCCGACCTACACACGCTCTCAATGACACTACCCGAGCTACACACACTCCCACAGTGACACTACCCGAGCTACACACTCCCACAGTGACACTACCCGAGCTACACACTCCCACAGTGACACTACCCGAGCTACACACTCCCACAGTGACACTACCCGAGCTACACACTCCCACAGTGACACTACCCGAGCTACACACTCCCACAGTGACACTACCCGACCTACACACACTCCCACAGTGACACTACCCGACCTACACACACTCCCACAGTGACACTACCCGACCTACACTTGCCTCACAGTGACACTACCCGACCTACACACACTCACGGTGACACTACCCGACCTACACACACTCCCGGTGACACTACCCGACCTACACACACTCCCGGTGACACTACCCGACCTACACATACTCCCGGTGACACTACCCGACCTACACACACTACCACAGTGACACTACCCGACCTACACACACTCCCACAGTGACACTACACGACCGACACTTGCACCCCACAGTGACACTACCCGACCTACATACACTCCCACAGTGACACTACACAACCTACATTCGCTCTCACAGTGACACTACCCGACCTACACACACTCCCACAGTGACACTACCCGACCTACAACACACTCCCACATTGACACTACCCGACCTACACACATTCCCACACTGACACTACCCCGACCTACACACACTCCCACAGTGACACTACCCGACCTACACACACTCCCACAGTGACACTACCCCGACCTACACTCGGACAGTGACACTACCCGATCTACATACGCTCGCACAGTGACACTACCCGACCTACACACACTCCCACAGTGACAATACCCACCTACACTCGCTCTCACAGTGACACTACCCGATCGACACACACTCCAGTGACACTATTCCGACCTAAACTCGCTCTCACAGTGACACTACCCGATCTACACAACGATCCCACAGTGACACTACCCGACCGACACACACTCCCACAGTGACACTACCCCCGACCTACACACACTCGCACAGTCACACTACCCGACCTACACTCGCTCCCACAGTCACACTATCCGACCTACACACGCTCCCAGTGACACTACCCCGACTACACACGCTTCCAGTGACACTATCCGACCTACACACGCTCCCATGACACTATCCGACCTACACTCGCTCTCACAGTGACACTACCCGATCTACAACACGCTCCACAGTGAAACTACCCGACCGACACACACTCCCACAGTGACACTATCCGACCTACACTCGCTCTCAGTGACACTACCCCGACCTACTCACACTCCCACAGTGACACTACCTGACCTACACTCGCTCTCACAGTGACACTACCCGACCTACACACACTCCCACAGTGACACTACCCGACCTACACACTCCCACAGTGACACTACCCGACCTACACTTGCCTCACAGTGACACTACCCGATCTACACACACTCCCGGTGACACTACCCGACCTACACACACTCCCGGTGACACTACCCGACCTACACACACTCCCGGTGACACTACCCGACCTACACACACTCCCGGTGACACTACCCGACCTACACACACTCCCGGTGACACTACCCGACCTACACACACTCCCGGTGACACTACCCGACCTACACACACTACCACAGTGACACTACCCGACCTACACACACTCCCACAGTGACACTACCCGACCTACACTTGCACCCACAGTGACATTACCCGACCTACATACACTCCCACAGTGACACTACACAACCTACACTCCCTCTCACAGTGACACTACCCGACCTACACACACTCCCACAGTGACACTACCCCGAACTACACACGCTCCCAATGACACTACCCGACATACACACTCTCCCACAGTGACACTACCCGACCTACACACATTCCCACACTGACACTACCCAACCTACACTCACTCCCACACTGACACTACCCGACCTACACACACTCCCACAGTGACACTACCCGACCTACACACACTCCCACAGTGACACTACCCGACCTACACTCGGACAGTGACACTACCCGATCTATACACGCTCGCACAGTGACACTACCCGACCTACACACACTCCCACAGTGACAATACCCGACCTACACTCGCTCTCACAGTGACACTACCCGATCGACACACACTCCCAGTGACACTATCCGACCTACACTCGCTCTCACAGTGACACTACCCGATCTACACACGATCCCACAGTGACACTACCCGACCGACACACACTCCCACAGTGACACTACCCGACCTACACACACTCGCACAGTGACACTACCCGACCTACACTCGCTCCCACAGTGACACTATCCGACCTACACACGCTCCCAGTGACACTACCCGACCTACACACACTTCCAGTGACACTATCCGACCTACACACACTTCCAGTGACACTATCCGACCTACACACGCTGCCAGTGACACTACCCGACCTACACACGCTCCCAGTGACACTACCCGACCTACACTCACTCCCACATTGACATTACCCGACCTACACACACTCCCACAGTGACACTACCCGACCTACACTTGCACCCACAGTGACACTACCCGACCTACATACACTCCCACAGTGACACTACACAACCTACATTCGCTCTCACAGTGACACTACCCGACCTACACACACTCCCACAGTGACACTACCCGACCTACACACACTCCCACAGTGACACTACCCGACCTACACACATTCCCACACTGACACTACCCGACCTACACACACTCCCACAGTGACACTACCCGACCTACACACACTCCCACAGTGACACTACCCGACCTACACACACTCCCACAGTGACACTACCCGACCTACACTCGACAGTGACACTACCCGATCTACACACGCTCGCACAGTGACACTACCCGACCTACACACACTCCCACAGTGACAATACCCGACCTACACTCGCTCTCACAGTGACACTACCCGATCGACACACACTCCCAGTGACACTATCCGACCTAAACTCGCTCTCACAGTGACACTACCCGATCTACACACGATCCCACAGTGACACTACCCGACCGACACACACTCCCACAGTGACACTACCCGACCTACACACACTCGCACAGTCACACTACCCGACCTACACTCGCTCCCACAGTCACACTATCCGACCTACACACGCTCCCAGTGACACTACCCGACCTACACACACTTCCAGTGACACTATCCGACCTACACACGCTCCCAGTGACACTATCCGACCTACACTCGCTCTCACAGTGACACTACCCGATCTACACACGCTCCCACAGTGAAACTACCCGACCGACACACACTCCCACAGTGACACTAGCCGACCTACACTCGCTCTCAGTGACACTACCCGACCTACTCACACTCCCACAGTGACACTACCTGACCTACACTCGCTCTCACAGTGACACTACCCGACCTACACACACTCCCACAGTGACACTACCCGACCTACACACTCCCACAGTGACACTACCCGACCTACACACACTCCCACAGTGACACTACCCGACCTACACACGCTCCCAATGACACTACCCGACATACACAGACTCCCACAGTGACACTACCCGACCTACACACATTCCCACACTGACACTACCCGACCTACACACACTCCCACAGTGACACTACCCGACCTACACACACTCCCACATTGACACTACCCGACCTACACACATTCCCACACTGACACTACCCGACCTACACACACTCCCACAGTGACACTACCCGACCTACACACACTCCCACAGTGACACTACCCGACCTACACTCGGACAGTGACACTACCCGATCTACATACGCTCGCACAGTGACACTACCCGACCTACACACACTCCCACAGTGACAATACCCGACCTACACTCGCTCTCACAGTGACACTACCCGATCGACACACACTCCCAGTGACACTATCCGACCTAAACTCGCTCTCACAGTGACACTACCCGATCTACACACGATCCCACAGTGACACTACCCGACCGACACACACTCCCACAGTGACACTACCCGACCTACACACACTCGCACAGTCACACTACCCGACCTACACTCGCTCCCACAGTCACACTATCCGACCTACACACGCTCCCAGTGACACTACCCGACCTACACACGCTTCCAGTGACACTATCCGACCTACACACGCTCCCAGTGACACTATCCGACCTACACTCGCTCTCACAGTGACACTACCCGATCTACACACGCTCCCACAGTGAAACTACCCGACCGACACACACTCCCACAGTGACACTATCCGACCTACACTCGCTCTCAGTGACACTACCCGACCTACTCACACTCCCACAGTGACACTACCTGACCTACACTCGCTCTCACAGTGACACTACCCGACCTACACACACTCCCACAGTGACACTACCCGACCTACACACTCCCACAGTGACACTACCCGACCTACACTTGCCTCACAGTGACACTACCCGATCTACACACACTCCCGGTGACACTACCCGACCTACACACACTCCCGGTGACACTACCCGACCTACACACACTCCCGGTGACACTACCCGACCTACACACACTCCCGGTGACACTACCCCGACCTACACACACTCCCGGTGACACTACCCGACCTACACACACTCCCGGTGACACTACCCGACCTACACACACTACCACAGTGACACTACCCGACCTACACACACTCCCACAGTGACACTACCCGACCTACACTTGCACCCACAGTGACATTACCCGACCTACATACACTCCCACAGTGACACTACACAACCTACACTCCCTCTCACAGTGACACTACCCGACCTACACACACTCCCACAGTGACACTACCCGAACTACACACGCTCCCAATGACACTACCCGACATACACACTCTCCCACAGTGACACTACCCGACCTACACACATTCCCACACTGACACTACCCAACCTACACTCACTCCCACACTGACACTACCCGACCTACACACACTCCCACAGTGACACTACCCGACCTACACACACTCCCACAGTGACACTACCCGACCTACACTCGGACAGTGACACTACCCGATCTATACACGCTCGCACAGTGACACTACCCGACCTACACACACTCCCACAGTGACAATACCCGACCTACACTCGCTCTCACAGTGACACTACCCGATCGACACACACTCCTAGTGACACTATCCGACCTACACTCGCTCTCACAGTGACACTACCCGATCTACACACGATCCCACAGTGACACTACCCGACCGACACACACTCCCACAGTGACACTACCCGACCTACACACACTCGCACAGTGACACTACCCGACCTACACTCGCTCCCACAGTGACACTATCCGACCTACACACGCTCCCAGTGACACTACCCGACCTACACACACTTCCAGTGACACTATCCGACCTACACACACTTCCAGTGACACTATCCGACCTACACACGCTGCCAGTGACACTACCCGACCTACACACGCTCCCAGTGACACTACCCGACCTACACTCACTCCCACATTGACATTACCCGACCTACACACACTCCCACAGTGACACTACCCGACCTACACTTGCACCCACAGTGACACTACCCGACCTACATACACTCCCACAGTGACACTACACAACCTACATTCGCTCTCACAGTGACACTACCCGACCTACACACACTCCCACAGTGACACTACCCGACCTACACACACTCCCACAGTGACACTACCCGACCTACACACATTCCCACACTGACACTACCCGACCTACACACACTCCCACAGTGACACTACCCGACCTACACACACTCCCACAGTGACACTACCCGACCTACACACACTCCCACAGTGACACTACCCGACCTACACTCGGACAGTGACACTACCCGATCTACACACGCTCGCACAGTGACACTACCCGACCTACACACACTCCCACAGTGACAATACCCGACCTACACTCGCTCTCACAGTGACACTACCCGATCGACACACACTCCCAGTGACACTATCCGACCTAAACTCGCTCTCACAGTGACACTACCCGATCTACACACGATCCCACAGTGACACTACCCGACCGACACACACT
The DNA here is from genome assembly GCF_017639515.1 of Carcharodon carcharias. Classification (NCBI taxonomy): domain Eukaryota; kingdom Metazoa; phylum Chordata; class Chondrichthyes; order Lamniformes; family Lamnidae; genus Carcharodon; species Carcharodon carcharias. The sequence continues at coordinate 13,058,641 of NC_054478.1, read as the reverse complement.
CCCACAGTGACACTACCCGACCTACACACACTCGCACAGTCACACTACCCGACCTACACTCGCTCCCACAGTCACACTATCCGACCTACACACGCTCCCAGTGACACTACCCGACCTACACACACTTCCAGTGACACTATCCGACCTACACACGCTCCCAGTGACACTATCCGACCTACACTCGCTCTCACAGTGACACTACCCGATCTACACACGCTCCCACAGTGAAACTACCCGACCGACACACACTCCCACAGTGACACTATCCGACCTACACTCGCTCTCAGTGACACTACCCGACCTACTCACACTCCCACAGTGACACTACCTGACCTACACTCGCTCTCACAGTGACACTACCCGACCTACACACACTCCCACAGTGACACTACCCGACCTACACACTCCCACAGTGACACTACCCGACCTACACACACTCCCACAGTGACACTACCCGACCTACACACGCTCCCAATGACACTACCCGACATACACAGACTCCCACAGTGACACTACCCGACCTACACACATTCCCACACTGACACTACCCGACCTACACTCACTCCCACACTGACACTACCCGACCTACACACACTCCCACAGTGACACTACCCGACCTACACACACTCCCACAGTGACACTACCCGACCTACACACACTCCCACAGTGACACTACCCGACCTACACACACTCCCAGTGACACTACCCGACCTACACACACTCCCACAGTGACACTACCCGACCGACACACACTCGCACAGTGACACTACCCGACCTACACTCACTCTCACAGTGACACTACCCGACCTACACTCACTCTCACAGTGACACTACTCGACCTACACTCACTCTCAGTGACACTACCCGACCTACACTCACTCTCAGTGACACTACCCGACCTACACTCGCTCTCACAGTGACACGACCCGACCTACACTCGCTCTCACAGTGACACGACCCGAACTACACACGCTCTCACAGTGACACTACCCGACCTACACACGCTCCCACAGTGACACTGCCCGATCTACACACGCTCTCAGTGACACTACCCGACCTACACACACTCCCACAGTGACACTACCCGAGCTACACACTCCCACAGTGACACTACCCGAGCTACACACTCCCACAGTGACACTACCCGAGCTACACACTCCCACAGTGACACTACCCGAGCTACACACTCCCACAGTGACACTACCCGAGCTACACACACTCCCAGTGACACTACCCGACCTACACACACTCCCACAGTGACACTACCCGACCTACACTTGCCTCACAGTGACACTACCCGACCTACACACACTCACGGTGACACTACCCGACCTACACACACTCCCGGTGACACTACCCGACCTACACACACTCCCGGTGACACTACCCGACCTACACACACTACCACAGTGACACTACCCGACCTACACACTCCCACAGTGACAATACCCGACCTACACTTGCACCCACAGTGACATTACCCGACCTACATACACTCCCACCGTGACACTACACAACCGACACTCGCTCTCACAGTGACACTACCCGACCTACACACACTCCCACAGTGACACTACCCGACCTACACACACTTCCAATGACACTACCCGACATACACACACTCCCACAGTGACACTACCCGACCTACACACATTCCCACACTGACACTACCCAACCTACACACACTCCCACAGTGACACTACCCGACGTACACACACTCCCACAGTGACACTACCCGACCTACACACACTCCCACAGTGACACTACCCGACCTACACACACTCCCACAGTGACACTACCCGACCTACACACACTCCCACAGTGACACTACCCGACCTACACACACTCCCGGTGACACTACCCGACCTACACACACTCCCGGTGACACTACCCGACCTACACACACTCCCGGTGACACTACCCGACCTACACACACTCCCGGTGACACTACCCGACCTACACACACTCCCGGTGACACTACCCGACCTACACACACTCCCGGTGACACTACCCGACCTACACACACTCCCGGTGACACTACCCGACCTACACACACTCCCGGTGACACTACCCGACCTACACACACTCCCGGTGACACTACCCGACCTACACACACTCCCGGTGACACTACCCGACCTACACACACTCCCGGTGACACTACCCGACCTACACACACTCCCGGTGACACTACCCGACCTACACACACTCCCGGTGACACTACCCGACCTACACACACTCCCGGTGACACTACCCGACCTACACACACTCCCACAGTGACACTACCCGACCTACACTTGCACCCACAGTGACATTACCCGACCTACATACACTCCCACAGTGACACTACACAACCTACACTCCCTCTCACAGTGACACTACCCGACCTACACACACCCACATTGACACTTCCCGAATTACACATGCTCCCACATTGACACTACCCGACCTACAGACACTCCCACAGTGACACTACCCGACCTACACACACCCCCACATTGAGACTACCCGACCTACACTCGCACCCACAGTGACACTACCCGACCTACACACACTCACGGTGACACTACCCGACCTACACACACTCCCGGTGACACTACCCGACCTACACACACTCCCGGTGACACTACCCGACCTACACACACTCCCGGTGACACTACCCGACCTACACACACTACCACAGTGACACTACCCGACCTACACACACTCCCACAGTGACACTACCCGACCTACACTTGCACCCACAGTGACACTACCCGACCTACACACACTCCCACAGTGACACTACCCGACCTACACTTGCCTCACAGTGACACTACCCGACCTACACACACTCACGGTGACACTACCCGACCTACACACACTCCCGGTGACACTACCCGACCTACACACACTCCTGGTGACACTACCCGACCTACACACACTCCCGGTGACACTACCCGACCTACACACACTACCACAGTGACACTACCCGACCTACACACACTCCCACAGTGACACTACCCGACCTACACTTGCACCCACAGTGACATTACCCGACCTACATACACTCCCACAGTGACACTACACAACCTACACTCGCTCTCACAGTGACACTACCCGACCTACACACACTCCCACAGTGACACTACCCGACCTACACACGCTCCCAATGACACTACCCGACATACACACACTCCCACAGTGACACTACCCGACCTACACACATTCCTACACTGACACTACCCAACCTACACTCACTCCCACACTGACACTACCCAACCTACACTCACTCCCACACTGACACTACCCGACCTACACACACTCCCACAGTGACACTACCCGACCTACACACACTCCCACAGTGACACTACCCGACCTACACACACTCCCACAGTGACACTACCCGACCTACACTCGGACAGTGACACTACCCGGCTCTACACACGCTCGCACAGTGACACTACCCGACCTACACACACTCCCACAGTGACAATACCCGACCTACACTCACTCTCACAGTGACACTACCTGACCTACACACACTCCCACAGTGACACTACTCGACCTACACTCACTCCCAGTGACACTACCCGACCTACACACACTCCCACAGTGACACTACCCGACCGACACACACTCGCACAGTGACACTACCCGACCTACACTCACTCTCACAGTGACACTACCCGACCTACACTCACTCTCACAGTGACACTACCCGACCTACACTCGCTCTCACAGTGACACTACCCGACCTACACTCGCTCTCACAGTGACACTACCCGACCTACACTCGCTCTCACAGTGACACGACCCGACCTACACTCGCTCTCACAGTGACACGACCCGACCTACACTCGCTCTCACAGTGACACGACCCGACCTACACACACTCTCACAGTGATACTACCCGACCTACACACGCTCTCACAGTGACACTGCCCGACCTACACACGCTCTCAGTGACACTACCCGACCTACACACACTCCCACAGTGACATTACCCGAGCTACACACTCCCAGTGACACTACCCGAGCTACACACTCCCACAGTGACACTACCCGAGCTACACACTCCCACAGTGACACTACCCGAGCTACACACTCCCACAGTTAAACTACCCGAGCTACACACTCCCACAGTGACACTACCCGAGTTACACACACTCCCACAGTGACACTACCCGACCTACACACACTCCCACAGTGACACTACCCGACCTACACACACTCCCACAGTGACACTACCCGACCTACACTTGCCTCACAGTGACACTACCCGACCTACACACACTCACGGTGACACTACCCGACCTACACACACTCCCGGTGACACTACCCGACCTACACACACTCACGGTGACACTACCCGACCTACACACACTCCCGGTGACACTACCCGACCTACACACACTCCCGGTGACACTACCCGACCTACACACACTCCCGGTGACACTACCCGACCTACACACACTTCCACAGTGACACTACCCGACCTACACACACTCCCACAGTGACACTACCCGACCTACACTTGCACCCACAGTGACACTACCCGACCTACATACACTCCCACAGTGACACTACACAACCTACACTCGCTCTCACAGTGACACTACCCGACCTACACACACTCCCACAGTGACACTACCCGACCTACACACATTCCCACACTGACACTACCCAACCTACACTCACTCCCACCCTGACACTACCCGACCTACACACACTCCCACAGTGACACTACCCGACCTACACACACTCCCACAGTGACACTACCCGACCTACACTCGGACAGTGACACTACCCGATCTACACACGCTCGCACAGTGACACTACCCGACCTACACACGCTCCCACAGTGACAATACCCGACCTACACTCGCTCTCACAGTGACACTACCCGATCGACACACACTCCCAGTGACACTATCCGACCTAAACTCGCTCTCACAGTGACACTACCCGATCTACACACGATCCCACAGTGACACTACCCGACCGACACACACTCCCACAGTGACACTACCCGACCTACACACACTCGCAGTCACACTACCCGACCTACACTCGCTCCCACAGTGACACTATCCGACCTACACACGCTCCCAGTGACACTACCCGACCTACACACACTTCCAGTGACACTATCCGACCTACACACGCTCCCAGTGACACTATCCGACCTACACTCGCTCTCACAGTGACACTACCCGATCTACACACGCTCCCACAGTGACACTACCCGACCTACACACTCCCACAGTGACACTACCCGACCTACACTTGCCTCACAGTGACACTACCCGACCTACACACACTCCCGGTGACACTACCCGACCTACACACACTCCCGGTGACACTACCCGACCTACACACACTCCCGGTGACACTACCCGACCTACACACACTCCCGGTGACACAACCCGACCTACACACACTCCCGGTGACACTACCCGACCTACACACACTCCCGGTGACACTACCCGACCTACACACACTCCCGGTGACACTACCCGATCTACACACACTCCCGGTGACACTACCCGACCTACACACACTCCCGGTGACACTACCCGACCTACACACACTACCACAGTGACACTACCCGACCTACACACACTCCCACAGTGACACTACCCGACCTACACTTGCACCCACAGTGACATTACCCGACCTACATACACCCCCACATTGAGACTACCCGACCTACACTCGCACCCACAGTGACACTACCCGGCCTACACACATCCACATTGACACTACCCGACCGACACACACTCCCACAGGGACACTGCCCGACCTACACACACTCGCACAGTGACACTAACCGACCTACACACACACCCACATTGACACTACCCGACCTACACACACACACGCACAGTGACACTACCTGACCTACACACAATCGCACAGAGACACTACCCGACCTACACTCGCACCCGGTGACATTACCCGACTTACACACACTCCCAGTGACACTACCCGACCTACACTCACTCCCACAGTGACACTACCCGACCTACACACACTCCCACAGTGACACTACCCGACCTACACACGCTCTCACAGTGACACTACCCGACCTACACACGCTCTCACAGTGACACAACCCGACCTACACACACTCCCACAGTGACACTACCCGACCTACACACACTCCCACAGTGACACTACCCGACCTACACTTGCCTCACAGTGACACTACCCGACCTACACACACACTCGGTGACACTACCCGACCTACACACACTCCCGGTGACACTACCCGACCTACACACACTCCCGGTGACACTACCCGACCTACACACACTCCCGGTGACACTACCCGACCTACACACACTCCCGGTGACACTACCCGACCTACACACACTCCCGGTGACACTACCCGACCTACACACACTCCCGGTGACACTACCCGACCTACACACACTCCCGGTGACACTACCCGACCTACACACACTCCCGGTGACACTACCCGACCTACACACACTCCCGGTGACACTACCCGACCTACACACACTCCCGGTGACACTACCCGACCTACACACACTCCCGGTGACACTACCCGACCTACACACACTACCACAGTGACACTACCCGACCTACACACGCTCCCACAGTGACACTATCCGACCTACACTCGCTCTCAGTGACACTACCCGACCTACTCACACTCCCACAGTGACACTACCTGACCTACACGCTCTCACAGTGACACTACCCGACCTACACACACTCCCACAGTGACACTACCCGACCTACACTTGCCTCACAGTGACACTACCCGACCTACACACACTCACGGTGACACTACCCGACCTACACACACTCCCGGTGACACTACCCGACCTACACACACTCCCGGTGACACTACCCGACCTACACACACTCCACAGTGACACTACCCGACCTACACACACTCCCACAGTGACACTACCCGACCTACACTTGCACCCACAGTGACATTACCCGACCTACATACACTCCCACAGTGACACTACACAACCTACACTCGCTCTCACAGTGACACTACCCGACCTACACACACTCCCACAGTGACACTACCCGACCTACACACGCTCCCAATGACACTACCCGACATACACACACTCCCACAGTGACACTACCCGACCTACACACATTCCCACACTGACACTACCCAACCTACACTCACTCCCACACTGACACTACCCGACCTACACACACTCCCACAGTGACACTACCCGACCTACACACACTCCCACAGTGACACTACCCGACCTACACACACTCCCACAGTGACACTACCCGACCTACACACACTCCCACAGTGACACTCCCCGACCTACACTCGGACAGTGACACTACCCGCTCTACACACGCTCGCACAGTGACACAACCCGACCTACACACACTCCCACAGTGACAATACCCGACCTACACTCACTCTCACAGTGACACTACCTGACCTACACACACTCCCACAGTGACACTACTCGACCTACACTCACTCCCAGTGACACTACCCGACCTACACACACTCCCACAGTGACACTACCCGACCGACACACACTCGCACAGTGACACTACCCGACCTACACTCACTCTCACAGTGACACTACCCGACCTACACTCACTCTCACAGTGACACTACCCGACCTACACTCACTCTCACAGTGACACTACCCGACCTACACTCACTCTCAGTGACACTACCCGACCTACACTCACTCTCAGTGACACTACCCGACCTACACTCGCTCTCACAGTGACACGACCCGACCTACACTCGCTCTCACAGTGACACGACCCGACCTACACACGCTCCCACAGTGACACTGCCCGACCTACACACGCTCCCACAGTGACACTGCCCGACCTACACACGCTCTCAGTGACACTACCCGACCTACACACACTCCCACAGTGACACTACCCGAGCTACACACTCCCACAGTGACACTACCCGAGCTACACACTCCCACAGTGACACTACCCGAGCTACACACTCCCACAGTGACACTACCCGAGCTACACACTCCCACAGTGACACTACCCGAGCTACACACTCCCACAGTGACACTACCCGAGCTACACACTCCCACAGTGACACTACCCGAGCTACACTCACTCTCACAGTGACACTACCCGACCTACACTCACTCTCACAGTGACACTACCCGACCTACACTCACTCTCAGTGACACTACCCGACCTACACTCACTCTCAGTGACACTACCCGACCTACACTCGCTCTCACAGTGACACGACCCGACCTACACTCGCTCTCACAGTGACACGACCCGACCTACACACACTCTCACAGTGACACTACCCGACCTACACACGCTCCCACAGTGACACTGCCCGACCTACACACGCTCTCAGTGACACTACCCGACCTACACACACTCCCACAGTGACACTACCCGAGCTACACACTCCCACAGTGACACTACCCGAGCTACACACTCCCACAGTGACACTACCCGAGCTACACACTCCCACAGTGACACTACCCGAGCTACACACTCCCACAGTGACACTACCCGAGCTACACACTCCCACAGTGACACTACCCGAGCTACACACTCCCACAGTGACACTACCCGAGCTACACACTCCCACAGTGACACTACCCGAGCTACACACTCCCACAGTGACACTACCCGAGCTACACACACTCCCAGTGACACTACCCGACCTACACACACTCCCACAGTGACACTACCCGACCTACACTTGCCTCACAGTGACACTACCCGACCTACACACACTCACGGTGACACTACCCGACCTACACACACTCCCGGTGACACTACCCGACCTACACACACTCCCGGTGACACTACCCGACCTACACACACTACCACAGTGACACTACCCGACCTACACACTCCCACAGTGACAATACCCGACCTACACTTGCACCCACAGTGACATTACCCTACCTACATACACTCCCACCGTGACACTACACAACCGACACTCGCTCTCACAGTGACACTACCCGACCTACAAACACTCCCACAGTGACACTACCCGACCTACACACACTTCCAATGACACTACCCGACATACACACACTCCCACAGTGACACTACCCGACCTACACACATTCCCACACTGACACTACCCAACCTACACACACTCCCACAGTGACACTACCCGACGTACACACACTCCCACAGTGACACTACCCGACCTACACACACTCCCACAGTGACACTACCCGACCTACACACACTCCCACAGTGACACTACCCGACCTACACACACTCCCACAGTGACACTACCCGACCTACACACACTCCCGGTGACACTACCCGACCTACACACACTCCCGGTGACACTACCCGACCTACACACACTCCCGGTGACACTACCCGACCTACACACACTCCCGGTGACACTACCCGACCTACACACACTCCCGGTGACACTACCCGACCTACACACACTCCCGGTGACACTACCCGACCTACACACACTCCCGGTGACACTACCCGACCTACACACACTCCCGGTGACACTACCCGACCTACACACACTCCCGGTGACACTACCCGACCTACACACACTCCCGGTGACACTACCCGACCTACACACACTCCCGGTGACACTACCCGACCTACACACACTACCACAGTGACACTACCCGACCTACACACTCTCGCACAGTGACACTACCCGACCTACACTCACTCCCAGTGACACTACCCGACCTACACTCACTCCCAGTGACACTACCCGACCTACACACACTCCCACAGTGACACTACCCGACCGACACACACTCGCACAGTGACACTACCCGACCTACACTCACTCTCACAGTGATACTACCCGACCTACACTCGCTCTCACAGTGACACTACCCGACCTACACTCGCTCTCACAGTGACACGACCCGACCTACACTCGCTCTCACAGTGACACTACCCGACCTACACACACTCCCACAGTGACACTACCCGAGCTACACACTCCCACAGTGACACTACCTGAGCTACACACTCCCACAGTGACACTACCTGAGCTACACACTCCCACAGTGACACTACCCGACCTACACACACTCCCACAGTGACACTACCCGACCTACACACACTCCCACAGTGACACTACCCGACCTACACACACTCCCACAGTGACACTACCCGACCTACACACACTCCCACAGTGACACTACCCGACCTACACACACTCACGGTGACACTACCCGACCTACACACACTCACGGTGACACTACCCGACCTACACACACTCCCGGTGACACTACCCGACCTACACACACTCCCGGTGACACTACCCGACCTACACACACTCCCGGTGACACTACCCGACCTACACACACTACCACAGTGACACTACCCGACCTACACACACTCCCACAGTGACACTACCCGACCTACACTTGCACCCACAGTGACACTACCCGACCTACATACATTCCCACACTGACACTACCCAACCTACACACACTCCCACAGTGACACTACCCGACCTACACACACTCCCACAGTGACACTACCCGACCTACACACACTCCCACAGTGACACTACCCGACCTACACACACTCCCACAGTGACACTACCCGACCTACACACACTCCCACAGTGACACTACCCGACCTACACTCGGACAGTGACACTACCCGACCTACACACGCTCGCACAGTGACACTACCCGACCTACACACATTCCCAGTGACACTACCCGACCTACACACACTCCCACAGTGACACTACCCGACCTACACACACTCCCACAGTGACACTACCCGACCTACACACACTCCCACAGTGACATTACCCGACATACACACACTCCCACAGTGACACTACCCGACCTACACACATTCCCACAGTGACACTACCTGACCTACACACACTCCCACAGTGACACTACCCGACCTACACACACTCCCACAGTGACACTACCCGACCTACACACACTCCCAGTGACACTACCCGACCTACACACACTCCCGGTGACACTACCCGACCTACACACACTACCACAGCGACACTACCCGACCTACACACACTCCCACAGTGACACTACCCGACCTACACTTGCACCCACAGTGACATTACCCGACCTACATACACTCCCACCGTGACACTACACAACCTACACTCGCTCTCACAGTGACACTACCCGACCTACACACACTCCCACGGTGACACTACCCGACCTACACACACTCCCAATAACACTACCCGACATACACACACTCCCAATAACACTACCCGACATACACACACTCCCACAGTGACACTACCCGACCTACACACATTCCCACAGTGACACTACCCGACCGACACACACTCCCACAGTCCTACACACACTCCCACAGTGACACTACCCGACCTACACTCGGACAGTGACACTACCCGATCTACACACGCTCGCACAGTGACACTACCCGACCTACACACACTCCCACAGTGACACTATCCGACCTACACTCGCTCTCACAGTGACACTACCCGATCTACACACGCTCCCACAGTGACACTATCCGACCTACACTCGCTCAGTGACACTACCCGACCTACTCACACTCCCACAGTGACACTACCTGATCTACACTCGCTCTCACAGTGACACTACCCGACCTACACACACTCCCACAGTGACACTACCCGACCTACACACACTCCCACAGTGACACTACCCGACCTACACTTGCCTCACAGTGACACTACCCGACCTACACACACTCACGGTGACACTACCCGACCTACACACACTACCGGTGACACTACCCGACCTACACACACTCCCGGTGACACTACCCGACCAACACACACTACCACAGTGACACTACCCGACCTACACACGCTCCCACAGTGACACTATCCGACCTACACTCGCTCTCAGTGACACTACCCGACCTACTCACACTCCCACAGTGACACTACCTGACCTAGACACGCTCTCACAGTGACACTACCCGACCTACACACACTCCCACAGTGACACTACCCGACCTACACACACTCCCACAGTGACACTACCCGACCTACACACACTCACGGTGACACTACCCGACCTACACACACTCACGGTGACACTACCCGACCTACACACACTCACGGTGACACTACCCGACCTACACACACTCCCGGTGACACTACCCGACCTACACACACTCCCGGTGACACTACCCGACCTACACACACTCCCGGTGACACTACCCGACCTACACACACTACCACAGTGACACTACCCGACCTACACACACTCCCACAGTGACACTACCCGACCTACACTTGCACCCACAGTGACATTACCCGACCTACATACACTCCCACAGTGACACTACACAACCTACACTCGCTCTCACAGTGACACTACCCGACCTACACACACTCCCACAGTGACACTACCCGACCTACACACGCTCCCAATGTCACTACCCGACATACACACACTCCCACAGTGACACTACCCGACCTACACACATTCCCACACTGACACTACCCAACCTACACTCACTCCCACACTGACACTACCCGATCTACACACACTCCCACAGTGACACTACCCGACCTACACACACTCCCACAGTGACACTACCCGACCTACACTCAGACAGTGACACTACCCGCTCTACACACGCTCGCACAGTGACACTACCCGACCTACACACACTCCCACAGTGACAATACCCGACCTACACTCACTCTCACAGTGACACTACCTGACCTACACACACTCCCACAGTGACACTACTCGACCTACACTCACTCCCAGTGACACTACCCGACCTACACACACTCCCACAGTGACACTACCCGACCGACACACACTCGCACAGTGACACTACCCGACCGACACACACTCGCACAGTGACACTACCCGACCTACACTCACTCTCACAGTGACAGTACCCGACCTACACTCACTCTCACAGTGACACTACCCGACCCACACTCGCTCTCAGTGACACTACCCGACCTACACTCGCTCTCACAGTGACACTACCCGACCTACACTCGCTCTCACAGTGACACGACCCGACCTACACTCGCTCTCACAGTGACACTACCCGACCTACACACACTCCCACAGTGACACTACCCGAGCTACACACTCCCACAGTGACACTACCCGAGCTACACACTCCCACAGTGACACTACCTGAGCTACACACTCCCACAGTGACACTACCCGACCTACACACACTCCCACAGTGACACTACCCGACCTACACACACTCCCACAGTGACACTACCCGACCTACACACACTCCCACAGTGACACTACCCGACCTACACTTGCCTCACGGTGACACTACCCGACCTACCCTTGCCTCACGGTGACACTACCCGACCTACACACACTCCCGGTGACACTACCCGACCTACACACACTCCCGGTGACACTACCCGACCTACACACACTCCCGGTGACACTACCCGACCTACACACACTACCACAGTGACACTACCCGACCTACACACACTCCCACAGTGACACTACCCGACCTACACACACTCCCACAGTGACACTACCCGACCTACACGCACCCACAGTGACACTACCCGACCTACATACACTCCCACAGTGACACTACACAACCTACACTCGCTCTCACAGTGACACTACCCGACCTACACACACTCCCACAGTGACACTACCCGACCTACACACGTTCCCACACTGACACTACCCAACCTACACTCACTCCCACACTGACACTACCCGACCTACACACATTCCCACACTGACACTACCCAACCTACACTCACTCCCACACTGACACTACCCGATCTACACACACTCCCACAGTGACACTACCCGACCTACACACACTCCCACAGTGACACTACCCGACCTACACTCGGACAGTGACACTACCCGCTCTACACACGCTCGCACAGTGACACTACCCGACCTACACACACTCCCACAGTGACAATACCCGACCTACACTCACTCTCACAGTGACAATACCTGACCTACACACACTCCCACAGTGACACTACTCGACCTACACTCACTCCCAGTGACACTACCCGACCTACACACACTCCCAGTGACACTACCCGACCGACACACACTCGCACAGTGACACTACCCGACCTACACTCACTCTCACAGTGACACTACCCGACCTACACTCACTCTCACAGTGACACTACCCGACCCACACTCGCTCTCAGTGACACTACCCGACCTACACACACTCACGGTGACACTACCCGACCTACACACACTCCCGGTGACACTACCCGACCTACACACACTCCCGGTGACACTACCCGACCTACACACACTCCCGGTGACACTACCCGACCTACACACACTACCACAGTGACACTACCCGACCTACACACACTCCCACAGTGACACTACCCGACCTACACTTGCACCCACAGTGACACTACCCGACCTACATACATTCCCACACTGACACTACCCAACCTACACACACTCCCACAGTGACACTACCCGACCTACACACACTCCCACAGTGACACTACCCGACCTACACACACTCCCACAGTGACACTACCCGACCTACACACACTCCCACAGTGACACTACCCGACCTACACACACTCCCACAGTGACACTACCCGACCTACACTCGGACAGTGACACTACCCGACCTACACACGCTCGCACAGTGACACTACCCGACCTACACACATTCCCAGTGACACTACCCGACCTACACACACTCCCACAGTGACACTACCCGACCTACACACACTCCCACAGTGACACTACCCGACCTACACACACTCCCACAGTGACATTACCCGACATACACACACTCCCACAGTGACACTACCCGACCTACACACATTCCCACAGTGACACTACCTGACCTACACACACTCCCACAGTGACACTACCCGACCTACACACACTCCCACAGTGACACTACCCGACCTACACACACTCCCAGTGACACTACCCGACCTACACACACTCCCGGTGACACTACCCGACCTACACACACTACCACAGCGACACTACCCGACCTACACACACTCCCACAGTGACACTACCCGACCTACACTTGCACCCACAGTGACATTACCCGACCTACATACACTCCCACCGTGACACTACACAACCTACACTCGCTCTCACAGTGACACTACCCGACCTACACACACTCCCACGGTGACACTACCCGACCTACACACACTCCCAATAACACTACCCGACATACACACACTCCCAATAACACTACCCGACATACACACACTCCCACAGTGACACTACCCGACCTACACACATTCCCACAGTGACACTACCCGACCGACACACACTCCCACAGTCCTACACACACTCCCACAGTGACACTACCCGACCTACACTCGGACAGTGACACTACCCGATCTACACACGCTCGCACAGTGACACTACCCGACCTACACACACTCCCACAGTGACACTATCCGACCTACACTCGCTCTCACAGTGACACTACCCGATCTACACACGCTCCCACAGTGACACTATCCGACCTACACTCGCTCAGTGACACTACCCGACCTACTCACACTCCCACAGTGACACTACCTGATCTACACTCGCTCTCACAGTGACACTACCCGACCTACACACACTCCCACAGTGACACTACCCGACCTACACACACTCCCACAGTGACACTACCCGACCTACACTTGCCTCACAGTGACACTACCCGACCTACACACACTCACGGTGACACTACCCGACCTACACACACTACCGGTGACACTACCCGACCTACACACACTCCCGGTGACACTACCCGACCAACACACACTACCACAGTGACACTACCCGACCTACACACGCTCCCACAGTGACACTATCCGACCTACACTCGCTCTCAGTGACACTACCCGACCTACTCACACTCCCACAGTGACACTACCTGACCTAGACACGCTCTCACAGTGACACTACCCGACCTACACACACTCCCACAGTGACACTACCCGACCTACACACACTCCCACAGTGACACTACCCGACCTACACACACTCACGGTGACACTACCCGACCTACACACACTCACGGTGACACTACCCGACCTACACACACTCACGGTGACACTACCCGACCTACACACACTCCCGGTGACACTACCCGACCTACACACACTCCCGGTGACACTACCCGACCTACACACACTCCCGGTGACACTACCCGACCTACACACACTACCACAGTGACACTACCCGAGCTACACACACTCCCACAGTGACACTACCCGACCTACACTTGCACCCACAGTGACATTACCCGACCTACATACACTCCCACAGTGACACTACACAACCTACACTCGCTCTCACAGTGACACTACCCGACCTACACACACTCCCACAGTGACACTACCCGACCTACACACGCTCCCAATGTCACTACCCGACATACACACACTCCCACAGTGACACTACCCGACCTACACACATTCCCACACTGACACTACCCAACCTACACTCACTCCCACACTGACACTACCCGATCTACACACACTCCCACAGTGACACTACCCGACCTACACACACTCCCACAGTGACACTACCCGACCTACACTCAGACAGTGACACTACCCGCTCTACACACGCTCGCACAGTGACACTACCCGACCTACACACACTCCCACAGTGACAATACCCGACCTACACTCACTCTCACAGTGACACTACCTGACCTACACACACTCCCACAGTGACACTACTCGACCTACACTCACTCCCAGTGACACTACCCGACCTACACACACTCCCACAGTGACACTACCCGACCGACACACACTCGCACAGTGACACTACCCGACCGACACACACTCGCACAGTGACACTACCCGACCTACACTCACTCTCACAGTGACACTACCCGACCTACACTCACTCTCACAGTGACACTACCCGACCCACACTCGCTCTCAGTGACACTACCCGACCTACACTCGCTCTCACAGTGACACTACCCGACCTACACTCGCTCTCACAGTGACACGACCCGACCTACACTCGCTCTCACAGTGACACTACCCGACCTACACACACTCCCACAGTGACACTACCCGAGCTACACACTCCCACAGTGACACTACCCGAGCTACACACTCCCACAGTGACACTACCTGAGCTACACACTCCCACAGTGACACTACCCGACCTACACACACTCCCACAGTGACACTACCCGACCTACACACACTCCCACAGTGACACTACCCGACCTACACACACTCCCACAGTGACACTACCCGACCTACACTTGCCTCACGGTGACACTACCCGACCTACCCTTGCCTCACGGTGACACTACCCGACCTACACACACTCCCGGTGACACTACCCGACCTACACACACTCCCGGTGACACTACCCGACCTACACACACTCCCGGTGACACTACCCGACCTACACACACTACCACAGTGACACTACCCGACCTACACACACTCCCACAGTGACACTACCCGACCTACACACACTCCCACAGTGACACTACCCGACCTACACTTGCACCCACAGTGACACTACCCGACCTACATACACTCCCACAGTGACACTACACAACCTACACTCGCTCTCACAGTGACACTACCCGACCTACACACACTCCCACAGTGACACTACCCGACCTACACACGTTCCCACACTGACACTACCCAACCTACACTCACTCCCACACTGACACTACCCGACCTACACACATTCCCACACTGACACTACCCAACCTACACTCACTCCCACACTGACACTACCCGATCTACACACACTCCCACAGTGACACTACCCGACCTACACACACTCCCACAGTGACACTACCCGACCTACACTCGGACAGTGACACTACCCGCTCTACACACGCTCGCACAGTGACACTACCCGACCTACACACACTCCCACAGTGACAATACCCGACCTACACTCACTCTCACAGTGACAATACCTGACCTACACACACTCCCACAGTGACACTACTCGACCTACACTCACTCCCAGTGACACTACCCGACCTACACACACTCCCAGTGACACTACCCGACCGACACACACTCGCACAGTGACACTACCCGACCTACACTCACTCTCACAGTGACACTACCCGACCTACACTCACTCTCACAGTGACACTACCCGACCCACACTCGCTCTCAGTGACACTACCCGACCTACACTTGCTCTCACAGTGACACTACCCGACCTACACTCGCTCTCACAGTGACACGACCCGACCTACACTCGCTCTCACAGTGACACTACCCGACCTACACACACTCCCAGAGTGACACTACCCGAGCTACACACTCCCACAGTGACACTAACCGAGCTACACACTCCCACAGTGACACTACCTGAGCTACACACTCCCACAGTGACACTACCCGACCTACACAAACTCCCACAGTGACACTACCCGACCTACACACACTCCCACAGTGACACTACCCGACCTACACACACTCCCACAGTGACACTACCCGACCTACACACACTCCCACAGTGACACTACCCGACCTACACTCGCCTCACAGTGCCACTACCCGACCTACACACACTCCCGGTGACACTACCCGACCTACACACACTCCCGGTGACACTACCCGACCTACACACACTACCACAGTGACACTACCCGACCTACACACACTCCCACAGTGACACTACCCGACCTACACACACTCCCACAGTGACACTACCCGACCTACACACACTCCCACAGTGACACTACCCGACCTACACACACTCCCACAGTGACACTACCCGACCTACACTCGCTCCCAGTGACACTACCGGACCTACACTCACTCTCACAGTGACACTACCCGATCGACACACACTCCCAGTGACACTATCCGACCTAAACTCGCTCTCACAGTGACACTACCTGATCTACGCACGATCCAACAGTGACACTACCCGACCGACACACACTCCCACAGTGACACTACCCGACCTACACACACTCGCACAGTCACACTACCCGACCTACACTCGCTCCCACAGTCACACTATCCGACCTACACACGCTCCCAGTGACACTACCCGACCTACACACACTTCCAGTGACACTATCCGACCTACACACGCTCCCAGTGACACTATCCGACCTACACTCGCTCTCACAGTGACACTACCCGATCTACACACGCACCCACAGTGAAACTACCCGACCGACACACACTCCCACAGTGACACTATCCGACCTACACTCGCTCTCAGTGACAATACCCGACCTACTCACACTCCCACAGTGACACTACCTGACCTACACTCGCTCTCACAGTGACACTACCCGACCTACACACACTCCCGGTGACACTACCCGACCTACACACACTCCCGGTGACACTACCCGACCTACACACACTCCGGTGACACTACCCGACCTACACACACTCCGGTGACACTACCCGACCTACACACACTCCCGGTGACACTACCCGACCTACACACACTCCCGGTGACACTACCCGACCTACACACACTCCCGGTGACACTACCCGACCTACACACACTCCCGGTGACACTACCCGACCGACACACACTCCCGGTGACACTACCCGACCTACACACACTCCCGGTGACACTACCCGACCTACACACACTCCCGGTGATACTACCCGACCTACACACACTCCCGGTGACACTACCCGACCTACACACACTCCCGGTGACACTACCCGACCTACACACACTACCACAGTGACACTACCCGACCTACACACACTCCCACAGTGACACTACCCGACCTACACTTGCACCCACAGTGACATTACCCGACCTACACACACTCCCACAGTGACACTACCCGAACTACACACGCTCCCAATGACACTACCCGACCTACAATCGGACAGTGACACTACCCGATCTACACACGCTCGCACAGTGACACTACCCGACCTACACACACTCCCACAGTGACAATACCCGACCTACACTCGCTCTCACAGTGACACTACCCGATCGACACACACTCCCAGTGACACTATCCGACCTACACTCGCTCTCACAGTGACACTACCCGATCTACACACGATCCCACAGTGACACTACCCGACCGACACACACTCCCACAGTGACACTACCCGACCTACACACACTCGCAGTCACACTACCCGACCTACACTCGCTCCCACAGTGACACTATCCGACCTACACACGCTCCCAGTGACACTACCCGACCTACACACACTTCCAGTGACACTATCCGACCTACACACGCTCCCAGTAACACTACCCGACCTACACACGCTCCCAGTAAAACTACCCGACCTACACTCACTCCCACATTGACATTACCCGACCTACACACACTCCCAGTGACACTACCCGACCTACACACACTCCCAGTGTGACACAACCCGACCAACACACACTCCCAGTTACACTACCCGACCTACACTCACTCCCACAGTGACACTACCCGACCTACACACGCTCCCACAGTGACACTACCCGACCTACACACACCCACATTGACACTTCCCGAATTACACATGCTCCCACATTGACACTACCCGACCTACAGACACTCCCACAGTGACACTACCCGACCTACATACACCCCCACATTGAGACTACCCGACCTACACTCGCACCCACAGTGACACTACCCGGCCTACACACATCCACATTGACACTACCCGACCGACACACACTCCCACAGTGACACTACCCGACCTACACACACTCGCACAGTGACACTAACCGACCTACACACACACCCACATTGACACTACCCGACCTACACACACACCCACAGTGACACTACCTGACCTACACACAATCGCACAGAGACACTATCCGACGTACACACACTCCCACAGTGACACTACCCGACCTCCACACACTCCCACAGTGACACTACCCGACCTACACTCGCACCCGGTGACACTACCCGACTTACACACACTCCCAGTGACACTACCCGACCTACACTCACTCCCACAGTGACACTACCCGACCTACACACACTCCCACAGTGACACTACCCGACCTACACACGCTCTCACAGTGACACTACCCGACCTACACACACTCCCACAGTGACACTACCCGACCTACACACACGCCCACAGTGACACTACCCGACCTACACTTGCCTCACAGTGACACTACCCGACCTACACACACTCACGGTGACACTACCCGACCTACACACACTCCCGGTGACACTACCCGACCTACACACACTCCCGGTGACACTACCCGACCTACACACACTACCACAGTGACACTACCCGACCTACACACGTTCCCACAGTGACACTATCCGACCTACACTCGCTCTCAGTGACACTACCCGACCTACTCACACTCCCACAGTGACACTACCTGACCTACACACGCTCTCACAGTGACACTACCCGACCTACACACACTCCCACAGTGACACTACCCGACCTACACTTGCCTCACAGTGACACTACCTGACCTACACACACTCCCGGTGACACTACCCGACCTACACACACTCCCGGTGACACTACCCGACCTACACACACTCCCGGTGACACTACCCGACCTACACACACTACCACAGTGACACTACCCGACCTACACACACTCCCACAGTGACACTACCCGACCTACACTTGCACCCACAGTGACATTACCCGACCTACATACACTCCCACAGTGACACTACACAACCTACACTCGCTCTCACAGTGACACTACCCGACCTACACACACTCCCACAGTGACACTACCCGACCTACACACGCTCCCAATGACACTACCCGACATACACACACTCCCACAGTGACACTACCCGACCTACACACATTCCCACAGTGACACTACCCGACCTACACTCGGACAGTGACACTACCCGCTCTACACACGCTCGCACAGTGACACTACCCGACCTACACACACTCCCACAGTGACAATACCCGACCTACACTCACTCTCACAGTGACACTACCTGACCTACACACACTCCCACAGTGACACTACTCGACCTACACTCACTCCCAGTGACACTACCCGACCTACACACACTCCCACAGTGACACTACCCGACCGACACACACTCGCACAGTGACACTACCCGACCTACACTCACTCTCACAGTGACACTACCCGACCTACACTCGCTCTCACAGTGACACTACCCGACCTACACTCGCTCTCACAGTGACATGACCCGACCGACACACACTCGCACAGTGACACTACCCGACCTACACTCACTCTCACAGTGACACTACCCGACCTACACTCACTCTCACAGTGACATGACCCGACCTACACTCGCTCTCACAGTGACACTACCCGACCTACACTCGCTCTCACAGTGACACTACCCGACCTACACTCGCTCTCACAGTGACACTACCCGACCTACACTCGCTCTCACAGTGACATGACCCGACCTACACACACTCTCACAGTGACACTACCCGACCTACACACGCTCCCACAGTGACACTGCCCGACCTACACACGCTCTCAGTGACACTACCCGAGCTACACACACTCCCACAGTGACACTACCCGAGCTACACACTCCCACAGTGACACTACCCGAGCTACACACTCCCACAGTGACACTACCCGAGCTACACACTCCCACAGTGACACTACCCGAGCTACACACTCCCACAGTGACACTACCCGAGCTACACACACTCCCACAGTGACACTACCCGACCTACACACACTCCCACAGTGACACTACCCGACCTACACACACTCCCACAGTGACACTACCCGACCTACTCTTGCCTCACAGTGACACTACCCGACCTACACACACTCCCACAGTGACACTACCCGACCTACACACACTCCCGGTGACACTACCCGACCTACACACACTCCCGGTGACACTACCCGACCTACACACACTCCCGGTGACACTACCCGACCTACACACACTACCCGACCTACACACACTACCACAGTGACACTACCCGACCTACACACACTCCCACAGTGACACTACCCGACCTACACTTGCACCCACAGTGACACTAACCGACCTACATACACTCCCACAGTGACACTACCCGACCTACACACGCTCCCACAGTGACACTGCCCGACCTACACACGCTCTCAATGACACTACCCGAGCTACACACACTCCCACAGTGACACTACCCGAGCTACACACTCCCACAGTGACACTACCCGAGCTACACACTCCCACAGTGACACTACCCGAGCTACACACTCCCACAGTGACACTACCCGAGCTACACACTCCCACAGTGACACTACCCGAGCTACACACTCCCACAGTGACACTACCCGACCTACACACACTCCCACAGTGACACTACCCGACCTACACACACTCCCACAGTGACACTACCCGACCTACACTTGCCTCACAGTGACACTACCCGACCTACACACACTCACGGTGACACTACCCGACCTACACACACTCCCGGTGACACTACCCGACCTACACATACTCCCGGTGACACTACCCGACCTACACACACTACCACAGTGACACTACCCGACCTACACACACTCCCACAGTGACACTACACGACCTACACTTGCACCCACAGTGACACTACCCGACCTACACTCGCTCTCACAGTGACACTACCCGACCTACACTCGCTCTCACAGTGACATGACCCGACCGACACACACTCGCACAGTGACACTACCCGACCTACACTCACTCTCACAGTGACACTACCCGACCTACACTCACTCTCACAGTGACATGACCCGACCTACACTCGCTCTCACAGTGACACTACCCGACCTACACTCGCTCTCACAGTGACACTACCCGACCTACACTCGCTCTCACAGTGACACTATCCGACCTACACTCGCTCTCACAGTGACATGACCCGACCTACACACACTCTCACAGTGACACTACCCGACCTACACACGCTCCCACAGTGACACTGCCCGACCTACACACGCTCTCAGTGACACTACCCGAGCTACACACACTCCCACAGTGACACTACCCGAGCTACACACTCCCACAGTGACACTACCCGAGCTACACACTCCCACAGTGACACTACCCGAGCTACACACTCCCACAGTGACACTACCCGAGCTACACACTCCCACAGTGACACTACCCGAGCTACACACACTCCCACAGTGACACTACCCGACCTACACACACTCCCACAGTGACACTACCCGACCTACACACACTCCCACAGTGACACTACCCGACCTACACTTGCCTCACAGTGACACTACCCGACCTACACACACTCCCACAGTGACACTACCCGACCTACACACACTCCCGGTGACACTACCCGACCTACACACACTCCCGGTGACACTACCCGACCTACACACACTCCCGGTGACACTACCCGACCTACACACACTACCCGACCTACACACACTACCACAGTGACACTACCCGACCTACACACACTCCCACAGTGACACTACCCGACCTACACTTGCACCCACAGTGACACTAACCGACCTACATACACTCCCACAGTGACACTACCCGACCTACACACGCTCCCACAGTGACACTGCCCGACCTACACACGCTCTCAATGACACTACCCGAGCTACACACACTCCCACAGTGACACTACCCGAGCTACACACTCCCACAGTGACACTACCCGAGCTACACACTCCCACAGTGACACTACCCGAGCTACACACTCCCACAGTGACACTACCCGAGCTACACACTCCCACAGTGACACTACCCGAGCTACACACTCCCACAGTGACACTACCCGACCTACACACACTCCCACAGTGACACTACCCGACCTACACACACTCCCACAGTGACACTACCCGACCTACACTTGCCTCACAGTGACACTACCCGACCTACACACACTCACGGTGACACTACCCGACCTACACACACTCCCGGTGACACTACCCGACCTACACATACTCCCGGTGACACTACCCGACCTACACACACTACCACAGTGACACTACCCGACCTACACACACTCCCACAGTGACACTACACGACCTACACTTGCACCCACAGTGACACTACCCGACCTACATACACTCCCACAGTGACACTACACAACCTACATTCGCTCTCACAGTGACACTACCCGACCTACACACACTCCCACAGTGACACTACCCGACCTACACACACTCCCACATTGACACTACCCGACCTACACACACTCCCACATTGACACTACCCGACCTACACACATTCCCACACTGACACTACCCGACCTACACACACTCCCACAGTGACACTACCCGACCTACACACACTCCCACAGTGACACTACCCGACCTACACTCGGACAGTGACACTACCCGATCTACACACGCTCGCACAGTGACACTACCCGACCTACACACACTCCCACAGTGACAATACCCGACCTACACTCGCTCTCACAGTGACACTACCCGATCGACACACACTCCCAGTGACACTATCCGACCTAAACTCGCTCTCACAGTGACACTACCCGATCTACACACGATCCCACAGTGACACTACCCGACCGACACACACTCCCACAGTGACACTACCCGACCTACACACACTCGCACAGTCACACTACCCGACCTACACTCGCTCCCACAGTCACACTATCCGACCTACACACGCTCCCAGTGACACTACCCGACCTACACACGCTTCCAGTGACACTACCCGACCTACACACGCTCCCAGTGACACTATCCGACCTACACTCGCTCTCACAGTGACACTACCCGATCTACACACGCTCCCACAGTGAAACTACCCGACCGACACACACTCCCACAGTGACACTATCCGACCTACACTCGCTCTCAGTGACACTACCCGACCTACTCACACTCCCACAGTGACACTACCTGACCTACACTCGCTCTCACAGTGACACTACCCGACCTACACACACTCCCACAGTGACACTACCCGACCTACACACTCCCACAGTGACACTACCCGACCTACACTTGCCTCACAGTGACACTACCCGATCTACACACACTCCCGGTGACACTACCCGACCTACACACACTCCCGGTGACACTACCCGACCTACACACACTCCCGGTGACACTACCCGACCTACACACACTCCCGGTGACACTACCCGACCTACACACACTCCCGGTGACACTACCCGACCTACACACACTCCCGGTGACACTACCCGACCTACACACACTCCCGGTGACACTACCCGACCTACACACACTACCACAGTGACACTACCCGACCTACACACACTCCCACAGTGACACTACCCGAACTACACACGCTCCCAATGACACTACCCGACATACACACTCTCCCACAGTGACACTACCCGACCTACACACATTCCCACACTGACACTACCCAACCTACACTCACTCCCACACTGACACTACCCGACCTACACACACTCCCACAGTGACACTACCCGACCTACACACACTCCCACAGTGACACTACCCGACCTACACTCGGACAGTGACACTACCCGATCTACACACGCTCGCACAGTGACACTACCCGACCTACACACACTCCCACAGTGACAATACCCGACCTACACTCGCTCTCACAGTGACACTACCCGATCGACACACACTCCCAGTGACACTATCCGACCTACACTCGCTCCCACAGTGACACTATCCGACCTACACACGCTCCCAGTGACACTACCCGACCTACACACACTTCCAGTGACACTATCCGACCTACACACACTTCCAGTGACACTATCCGACCTACACACGCTGCCAGTGACACTACCCGACCTACACACGCTCCCAGTGACACTACCCGACCTACACTCACTCCCACATTGACATTACCCGACCTACACACACTCCCACAGTGACACTACCCGACCTACACTTGCACCCACAGTGACACTACCCGACCTACATACACTCCCACAGTGACACTACACAACCTACATTCGCTCTCACAGTGACACTACCCGACCTACACACACTCCCACAGTGACACTACCCGACCTACACACACTCCCACAGTGACACTACCCGACCTACACACATTCCCACACTGACACTACCCGACCTACACACACTCCCACAGTGACACTACCCGACCTACACACACTCCCACAGTGACACTACCCGACCTACACTCGGACAGTGACACTACCCGATCTACACACGCTCGCACAGTGACACTACCCGACCTACACACACTCCCACAGTGACAATACCCGACCTACACTCGCTCTCACAGTGACACTACCCGATCGACACACACTCCCAGTGACACTATCCGACCTAAACTCGCTCTCACAGTGACACTACCCGATCTACACACGATCCCACAGTGACACTACCCGACCGACACACACTCCCACAGTGACACTACCCGACCTACACACACTCGCACAGTCACACTACCCGACCTACTCTCGCTCCCACAGTCACACTATCCGACCTACACACGCTCCCAGTGACACTACCCGACCTACACACACTTCCAGTGACACTATCCGACCTACACACGCTCCCAGTGACACTATCCGACCTACACTCGCTCTCACAGTGACACTACCCGATCTACACACGCTCCCACAGTGAAACTACCCGACCGACACACACTCCCACAGTGACACTATCCGACCTACACTCGCTCTCAGTGACACTACCCGACCTACTCACACTCCCACAGTGACACTACCTGACCTACACTCGCTCTCACAGTGACACTACCCGACCTACACACACTCCCACAGTGACACTACCCGACCTACACACTCCCACAGTGACACTACCCGACCTACACTTGCCTCACAGTGACACTACCCGATCTACACACACTCCCGGTGACACTACCCGACCTACACACACTCCCGGTGACACTACCCGACCTACACACACTCCCGGTGACACTACCCGACCTACACACACTCCCGGTGACACTACCCGACCTACACACACTCCCGGTGACACTACCCGACCTACACACACTACCACAGTGACACTACCCGACCTACACACACTCCCACAGTGACACTACCCGACCTACACTTGCACCCACAGTGACATTACCCGACCTACATACACTCCCACAGTGACACTACACAACCTACACTCCCTCTCACAGTGACACTACCCGACCTACACACACTCCCACAGTGACACTACCCGAACTACACACGCTCCCAATGACACTACCCGACATACACACTCTCCCACAGTGACACTACCCGACCTACACACATTCCCACACTGACACTACCCAACCTACACTCACTCCCACACTGACACTACCCGACCTACACACACTCCCACAGTGACACTACCCGACCTACACACACTCCCACAGTGACACTACCCGACCTACACTCGGACAGTGACACTACCCGATCTACACACGCTCGCACAGTGACACTACCCGACCTACACACACTCCCACAGTGACAATACCCGACCTACACTCGCTCTCACAGTGACACTACCCGATCGACACACACTCCCAGTGACACTATCCGACCTACACTCGCTCTCACAGTGACACTACCCGATCTACACACGATCCCACAGTGACACTACCCGACCGACACACACTCCCACAGTGACACTACCCGACCTACACACACTCGCACAGTGACACTACCCGACCTACACTCGCTCCCACAGTGACACTATCCGACCTACACACGCTCCCAGTGACACTACCCGACCTACACACACTTCCAGTGACACTACCCGACCTACACACACTTCCAGTGACACTATCCGACCTACACACACTTCCAGTGACACTATCCGACCTACACACGCTCCCAGTGACACTACCCGACCTACACACGCTCCCAGTGACACTACCCGACCTACACTCACTCCCACATTGACATTACCCGACCTACACACACTCCCAGTGTGACACAACCCGACCAACACACACTCCCAGTGACACTACCCGACCTACACTCACTCCCACAGTGACACTACCCGACCTACACACGCTCCCACAGTGACACTACCCGACCTACACACACCCACATTGACACTTCCCGAATTACACATGCTCCCACATTGACACTACCCGACCTACAGACACTCCCACAGTGACACTACCCGACCTACACACACTCCCACATTGAGACTACCCGACCTACACTCGCACCCACAGTGACACTACCCGGCCTACACACATCCACATTGACACTACCCGACCGACACACATCCACATTGACACTACCCGACCGACACACACTCCCACAGTGACACTACCCGACCTACACACACTCGCACAGTCACACTACCCGACCTACACTCGCTCCCACAGTGACACTATCCGACCTACACACGCTCCCAGTGACACTACCCGACCTACACACACTTCCAGTGACACTATCCGACCTACACACGCTCCCAGTGACACTACCCGACCTACACTCACTCCCACATTGACATTACCCGACCTACACACACTCCCAGTGACACTACCCGACCTACACACACTCCCAGTGTGACACAACCCGACCAACACACACTCCCAGTGACACTACCCGACCTACACTCACTCCCACAGTGACACTACCCGACCTACACACGCTCCCACAGTGACACTACCCGACCTACACACACCCACATTGACACTTCCCGAATTACACATGCTCCCACATTGACACTACCCGACCTACAGACACTCCCACAGTGACACTACCCGACCTACACACACTCCCACATTGAGACTACCCGACCTACACTCGCACCCACAGTGACACTACCCGGCCTACACACATCCACATTGACACTACCCGACCGACACACATCCACATTGACACTACCCGACGGACACACACTCCCACAGTGACACTACCCGACCTACACACACTCGCACAGTGACACTAACCGACCTACACACACTCGCACAGTGACACTACCCGACCTACACACACACCCACAGTGACACTACCTGACCTACACACACTCCCACAGTGACACTACCCGACCTACACTCGCACCCGGTGACACTACCCGACTTACACACACTCCCAGTGACACTACCCGACCTACACTCACTCCCACAGTGACACTACCGACCGACAGACACTCGCAGTGACACTACCCGAGCTACACACACCCACATTGACACTACCCGAGCTACACACACCCACAGTGACACTACCCGACCTACACACATCCACATTGACACTACCCGACCGACACACACTCCCACAGTGACACTACCCGACTTACGCACGCTCCCAGTGACACTACCCGACCTACACACACTCCCACAGTGACACTGCCCGACCTACACACATTCCCACACTGACACTACCCGACCTACACACACTCCCACAGTGACACTACCCGACCTACACACATTCCCACACTGACACTACCCAACCTACACACACTCCCACACTGACACTACCCAACCTCCACTCGCTCCCGGTGACACTACCCGACCTACACTCGCTCCCGGTGACACTACCTGACCTACACTCGCTCCCGGTGACACTACCCGATCTACACATGCTCCACTGAAGAACAAGTAAATGGAATGTGAAATCACCTGTCCCTAAGAGAGCTTCCTGCATTTTATGAACCATTGTGATATTTTACTTTTAATTAGAAAATGAAAGACTGGTAGGGAGAAAACAATAGCCATCAGGTGCCTGCAAATCACAGCTGTGGAGGGAAATGAAAAGAGCAGCCCGGCCCCAACAATAGGGAGTCGTGTCCCCAGCCTCAACCAGACAGGCACCCCCAACTATCCCCTACTCCTCCTGAGAAAGAAGCCTTACTTGCATCCCACTAGGGGCCTCACCCCCCCCACACCAGCCAGAGAGGTGGCTCACTCACATGTACCCCCAGCCCACCATTACTATTTCTCTCTCACTTTAAGTACATTTGGCCCCATTCAACATGAACTGCATATTATTTGAAACAAGTATTATTTACTGCTCCAAAGTGACTTGTGCGTATCGATACTGTGTGCATGTATGTGTAATAAAGGAAAGAAAACCTGGTGAAGTAAGGGGAATTAGCGGATGTTCTCAGACAGCGCAAAGTTGAAATTTCACGTCACGATTCTGAAACACTTACTTGAGCAGAGCATTGGCTGGAATTTTCTTCCACGGAATGCCTTGCTTGAGCAGATCAATTGCCAAAGATTGAAGTGAAAACAAGGACTGCAGGATGGCGTTCATATAACAGGTATTGCCAAGGTTGGAAAACCTGCCGTTCAGAGAAAACAAATCACATGAGCCGGGCCATCAGGATCAGCTGAACAATAGCAGGATGTGGGCGGTGGGAATCACACTCCAACTGAGTCCAACTGAGAGTGTGAACAAAACGAAGAGTGCATAGAGACAAAATAAAAAAGCGAGATCAGGAAGCATTTTGCAATGCTTAACTTGAGCAGCCAATGCAGTGACGAGCGGCTGATAAATATAACGTAGGCACTGTTTCATCCTATCAAGCTGCACCGAAACCGGAATTACCATGCAGGGCTCGCACAAGCCCTGAGTTACCATGTGTGCCTGGTCACGCAAAAAAAAATATTTAAACAAATCGCTCTCGCAGTTCAAAAAAATAATTAGAAGGTACCTTGGCTGCAAGACCAACAGGCTATTATAAACACGAGGAACACTCGATTCTCAAAGCTGTCGGATCCTAACAATTTTACACTTTACAAGCAAAGTGCCAAGTGGCCCTTGTCAAACCAAAAGCAATAACCCTGTCTGAATGGAGGCTGCGATCCCAGCAAGGAAGGAATGAATGGATAATATGATGGGTGTTTCCCTGAACATGTTTATTTGCATCTAGTAACCTGCACTATAATTTAGGGCATAAGGTTAGACAGATATCCCAGCAGATTCATTCCTTTACTTTGGAAGGAATTCAACAGATTTCTCTTTCAGGAGTTTGAAATAATGTGTTAAGATCATGAATCGGGGAAACCGACCAAAGGAACAAGACTGACAGGGAAAGCGCATACCCAAATCTTTACACCCTTTTTGTTTGAAAAGGGTGTAAGACAAGTCCAGCAACTACAGACCAGTCTGTGGTGGGGAAGCTTCTAGAAATGATCATTCGGTACAACATAGTCACTTGGGCAGATATGGGTTAATTAAGCAAAGCCAGCACCGATTTGTTAAGGGCAAATCATATTTAACTAATTTGATTGAATTTTTGGTGATGTAACAGAGGGTTGATGAGGGTAACACTGTTGAAACAGAGTACATGGACTTCCAAAAGGTGTCGCATAACAGATTTGTGAGCAAAGTTAGAGCTCACAGAATAAAAGGGGCAGTTGCAACATGGATACAAAATTGGCGGAGTGACAGGAAAGCCATCAGTTAACGGTTGCTTTCGGGGGGTGGATTTCCCCAAGGATCAGTGTTAGGAGCCCTGCTCTTCCTGTTATGCAGTAGCAACCTAAACCTTGGTGTACATGGCACAATTTCAAAATGTGCAGATGATACAAATTTGGAAGTATTGTGAACTCTGAAGAGGCTAGTGATAAGACTTCAAAAGGACATAGGTTGATGGAATGGGTGGACAAACGGCAAGCGATATTTAATGCAGAGAAATGTGAAGTAATTCATTTTGGTAGGAAGGATGCAGGGGGCGGGGTGGCACCTGGTGAATTGCTCCTTCAGAGAGCTAGTACAGACACAACAGGCCAAATAGCCTCCTCCTGTGCTGCCACCAATCTATGATTCTATGAAGTAAACATCGGTCAGGGCTTCTTACTGGTGGCTCAAAGAGCTGACTGTGCTATTTGTTGGATGCTGACCCAGTGAGAGGGCCCGAGGACGATCTCGGAATGAAAACTGAACCTGAGAGGGGGCACCTGAATGTCGCGTTTAGTCTGCGAAAAGCCTGGTTGGTTTCTTACCCTTGCAGCTGCTGTGGGAGCTGGGTGGCATGGGGCACCCGCGGTCTGTTCCACCCAGTGTAATCCTGATTCGTGCGCAGTTTCTTCACCGACTGGGGAGTGGGCTGAGGTAAAAATCCCAAACTCCTTTTAGCAGAGGGGGTTTGGCCTGAGAGACTGGACCTGTTAAAAGCAAGGGGGAATTATTAAATACACAGAATTTACACAACACACCTGCCTTTCAGCCCAACAGGTCTGAGCTGGTATTCATGCTCCAAGCTTCCACCCAATCAATTTTCTATGATTCATCCCATCAATATACAAACTTGCAATTATACCGCACCTTCATCTTAGTAAAACATCCAAAGGCATTTTCTGTTCCCTTCCCCCCTCATTTATCCAGCTTCCAAATCCCTCCATGGCCAGCCCATTCCTACCTCTCTGAACTCCTCCAGCCCGACAACCCTCCGAGATCTCTGCGGTCCTATAATTCTGGCCTCTTGCTCACCCCCAATTTTAACTGCTCCACCAATGGTGATCATGCCTTCAATTGTCTAGGCCCTAAGCTCTGGAATTCCCTTCCTAAGCTTCCCTGTCTCTCCTCCTTTACGATGCTTAAGCGACAACACAGCAAGAGAAGACTCCCTTGCTACTAAGGTGGGGTTAAGTTAGCAGCATGTGTACGGTCCACACTTACCTGTCCAAGAACGAATTCCCGGCAGAGTAATCCTTGGAGGAGGTTCTGCTCCCGTAAAAGCACTGCAGGGGCATCGTACCTGCAAAGAGTTGGACAGACACTGAAGCACCACAGAGCTGGGGTCCAACATTCCAACATACCCTAGATGAATATACCTCCATCTTCCAAACATGCTGTCCACTTGTGTCCCTGATACCTTGAGTTCACAATTAAAAGGTATCTCACAAATATAAGGCAACAAATGGATGGTCTTTGACGATGGCTTTCAACCACAGTTTCATGGACAGTCCATCCATTTGAGCAGATTCTGCTTTTGGTACTTGGAAACAGGATTGAATTCAAGAAAATACCAATATCCTATTCATCACAAGGCAAAAATTATTGTTAGAAGGACCAAGGGCAGCGAACACTCCTAGGGCAGGTGCAGTTAGCTAGAGTACCAATCCCTCTACGCTGCCCCAAACATTTCCACGCATATCCTAGCAGCCCAGTGGGTGACCAGAGATCTAGACTGAATCTCCATGTGAAAAGCAAGTATGCTAACAAGGTGTCTTGGCTGAGGATCTTGTGTGATAATTAGAGGAAGAATAACCATAAGCACAATGAACTCTCCTCTCATAGTGTAAGGCATTTATATAGCATCTTCCTCAGATGCTCCACAGTGCTTTACAGCCAATGAATTACCTTGAAAAGTGTGGTCTCAGGGAATCACAGATGCCAGTTTGCACAAAGCAAGGTAACCATAACAAAATAAATGATCGTGTAATCTGCGTTAAGTATCGGCTGAGGGGTAAACATTGACCAGGACATTGGGACAAAGTATTGACAGAAGCGCATGAGGCTGAATGGCCTCCTCCTCCTTCATATAGTGGCTGTGGGATCTTTTACATCCACCGAGAAAGGAGATGAGGGCCCCATTTTAATGTCTTAACCAAAAAAACAACAACTCCTACAATGCAGCACTCTCTTGGGTCTGCAGGTTGGAGTGGGGCTTGAGCCTACAATCTTCTGACTCAGGAAGCAGTGATACCTCCAAATCCAGCTCTGGAGCAATCAGGGGCATTGCAAATATAATAAATTAATCTTCAACACTGCAAGTCACTCAACTGTAATGTGGACAAGAGGAAATCTGTGGTTCTAAGATTTCTTTCAAAAGGCAATACACTTACCAGAACTCCGGTTCTCCTCTGCTTGCTTCAGGTTCAGTTGCTTTTCTCGGTAGTTGGTCAGGAACTTTCGAGAAGGGTCACCAGTTGCCTTGTTATTGCTGAAAAGGTAGATTGAAATCTAACCAGGTCAATTTCCTACATAACTTTACCTGCCTACAAGTCACATTAGTCCCACTTCCTCCCCCAAAACAAAATACCATTTGCTTTGCCAGTGAATATACCATTTCCCCCTTTTACATCCCTAACATACTGCCCCATTTCTCAATATTTGGCTTTCACATGGGACCCTTCCAATTCCCTTGAACAGCATCGTTAAGATACTGACTCTGCCTCCAGTGTTCCTGCAGATACTAACCTAGATGAGTCATTCTCTTTAGGATAATCTTCAGTCAGTTCCAGATCTGGAGTCAGAATCCTCTTTCTCTTCTCACTCCTTCAACATATAGTCACAGAAACAATGAATAAAGAAGTCAAAACAAAACATTTGAGAAGTTAGAAATCAGAAAAGCCTAATCAATGAACTCTTAGGAACATACGTACAGGAGACGACCATTCTGTCCCTTGAGCTGGCTCTGCCTTTCAGTGAGATCATGGTCGACCTCCCTCCACCCACCTTGACTACAAATCCCTTAATTTGCTTGGCAACCAAATGCTAGAGATGAACTGAGCTAGCATCTACTGCTTTTTATGGAAGAGTGTTCCACACTACTCAGCCTGTGGGTCTTTTAATTTCTCTCCTGAGTAGCCGGATTCTGATTTTAAGGTTATGTCCTCCTGTCCAAAACTCCACACAATTGGAAAAAGTTTCATCTATACCATCAATTCTTCAAAATCCTACAAGCCTCAATGAAATCACCCCTTAACTTTCTATACCCAATGGAATACAGCCCAAGATTATGTAAATCTCTCCTCATAATCCAACCCATGGAGCCCTGGTCAACATTATGGTGAATCTTCACTGTACTCCTTCCAAAGACAATATATCCTAAGGTGCAGTGCCCAGAAGGGTACAATATACTCTGCCATTGTTCAGGTTTATGCAGTGGACCCAAATAAACTTCATCTCCTTTCAACCTTCTTAAGTACACTTAAACCCTCATTTAGATGAAAAATTGTTCATGGGATCTGAGTGTTGTTGACAAGGCCAGCATTTGTTACCCATTATCAATTGCCTTTGGGAAGGTGGTGGTGAGCTGTTGTCATGAGCCACTGCAGTCCATGTGGTGTAGGTACACACACAGTGCTCTTAGGAAGGGAGTTCCAGGATTTTGACCCAGCAATGGTGAAAGAACAGAGATATAGTTCCAAGTCAGGATCTTATGTGGCTTGGAGGGGAACTTGCACCTGCTGCCCCGGTCCTACTAGGTGATAAAGGACAGGGGTTTGAAAGGTGCAATCAAAGGAGGTCTGGAAAATTGTTCTCCAGCTCATTCCAAAAGCCTCTGCATGCCTCATGTGGAATGAGCCTAGTGCAGCTGTGCTCTGCACTAGGACAGGCAACCCATTCAAACCAACTCTCTATTGCTGACATTGGGACAGCAGATTGCATAAATTAACTTTAGCATTGCTGAAAAAAAGCGACATGTCAAAGCTTTTCATATTGCACTCATCTGGACTTTGCAAGAATACCAAGATAAAGGGAAAACAACAATTTATACTGTACGTGAAGAGAGTGCTGATTGTTTGGCAAGTGGCGTTGCCTTGGAGAATGCACCAGTGATGGTGACTGACACTTAAATGCCAAACAAAAACAAAAATAGCTGGAAGAACTCAGCAGGTCTGTCAGCATCTGTGGGGAGGAGGTAGAGTTAACGTTTCGAGTCTGAATGACTCTTCGACTTGAAACGTTAACTCTGTCTTCCTCTCCACAGACACTGTCAGACCTGCTGAGTTTTTCCAGCAATTTTTGTTTTTGTTTCAGATTTCCAGCATCTGCAGTATTCTGCTTTTAACTTAAATGCCAAGCATTGCTGTTTGAAATTTAAACCAGGCAGCTTGACACTGATTGGTCAAGGCATTGCCCTGAGGAATGAGTCAGCGAATGGCTGCCACTTATTTTGTTTAGCTGAAACAGACGGAATGTGTGTACATGTTCTTTCCGTCTGCAAATTAACTTTATACAAAGGTATAGTTGAGCTAACCCAATGGTAATTTTATGTAGGATAATTGGCTTCATGCAAATTTTTGAAATATATCTTCTTATCCATTAAACAAGAACTTCCGTTAAAACTCTGCAATCTTCAATCTGCCATCTCAGAAATCAATCCAACTCAGTTTAAGGTGTCAACTGACCCAGAATTAGCTTGTCTTCTTTGGAAGACTATTCCAGATGCCAACAATCTGCCCCCCAAAAAATCGTGAGAATAGAATTAAACAGATTGCTTACTTCAACATTGTCGTTTTTAAAAGGCGCATCTTATCCTTGTGTTAAGTCACAGAGCACAGTAAAACTGATAAAAGGCATAGCTTCTATACGGTCTCCTAGTAATTCCCAGACAGGACTGACCTGGGCAAAGTGTGAGAGGTCGGGGTCAGTGCTGTCCCCATACGGTTGTTTGGGGTACCACTTGATTGCTGAGCTTTCGCTCCAAGCTGCAGGGAGGCTCGGCCAGGGCTGTTCAGTGTTTTTCGGGTCGGAGTCTCATCTCGTCTGGTTGGTGTCTAGAAAGAATATTTCAGAGTCACAAGCTCACGTTTCAAACACAACAGAAAGGAGGGGGAGGCCTCGAATGCTGGAACAATCAGAAAATGTCATCAGAATGGTTGCAATGGATTACCCCAGCGCAAGTACAATCTCTTAGATGCTGAAGACCAACCCTCAACAGCTCTTATCAAAGTCACAGATGACACCCTATGTGACTGTGACAAAGGTCAACTTTGCTCCTTGGCCGGTCTGCAGCCTCTGATGCGGTTGACCACACCATCCTCCTTCAACGCCCGTCCGCTGTCATCCAGCTGAGTAGGACTGCTCTCACCTGGTTCCATTCTTATCTAATGATAGCCAGAGAATCACTTGCAATGGCGTCTCTTCCTTCTCCTGCACCGTTATCTCTAAACTTGAATACTTCAATTCACTCTGGAGGACCCCTCCCACAGTTTAGGGCTGGGGTGAGGAGGAATTTCTTCACTCAAGAGGGCAGTGAAGCTTTGGAATTCTCTGCCCCTGAAGGCTGTAGAGGATCAGTTGTTGAATGTGTTCAAGATGGAGATCAATAGATTTCTACATTTTAAAAATGTCAAGGGGATACACGATAGTGCAGGAAAATGGTGTTGAAAGATCAGCCGTGATCTCATTGAAAGGCAGAGCAGGCTGGACAGGCTGAATGGCCTACTTCCACTCTTATATTCTTATTCTACCCTCTGTAATCTTCAGATCATCCAAAATTCAGCTGCCCACGTCTTAACTCGGATCGAGTCCCATTCCCCTGTCAGCCCTGTGCTCGCAGACCTACACTAACTCTCGGTCAAACAAAGTCTTAATTTTAAAATTCTCAAGTGGAGGTGCCATACAAATATAAGTTGTTATTGTTGAACAACCTGCTGTTTATTTCAGGAATTTTCCAGGAGGGGGGAGATTGACAGATTCCAAAATTCAGACTTTGTTTCATCTCTAAAGAGGTGGAGAATGGAACCTCAACAAAGCACTTCCCTATTGGAGAAATTCATTCTGCAGGGACTGGAACAATACCAAAATGTCACGTCTACTATCTTGCAATACAAGCTGGACCATGATAACCCACCTGGTTTTCTATATTAGACCGCTGTCGGTGAGATTCCTTTGGCATAATCCGGTTTCCCAACTTTGCTCCAAAGTTGCTGGACCCTTGATGTGACTTTATCCCTGAAACAGGATAATAGATGGGAGGCAGGAACAAATGATCATACAGCAGTGGACTGAAATGATTCAAACAGCAGCCTAACTGGCCAGATACCAAAGGAGGAGCTGGATGATCCCTGTGTTTGCAATGAGAAATAGTCTAGGGGAATTTAACATGGCTTGTGGAAAGGACATCCATAATATGAGATCTGTATTCATGTGAGAAACCCTTAGAGGCCCAAAGTTGGGGTTATTCTCCCTAAAGCAGAAAAGGTTAAGAGAGATTTAGACAAGGTGTTCAAAATCATGAGACTTTTGACCAGAGCAAATAAAGAGAAACTATTTCAACTGGCAGGAGGTCAGTAACCAGGGGGCACATATTTAAAGTAATTGCCAAAAATATATATTTTTTTAATGCAGCAAGTTGTCAATTAGAATTCCCTGCCTGAAAGGGCAGTGGAAGCAGATTCAAAAGTAACGTTCAAAGGGGAATTGAATAAATACTTGAAAAGGAAAGGAATTTGCAGAGTTATGGGGAAATATCAGGGGAGTTGAGCTAGCTGGACAGCTCTTTCAAAGAGCCAGTACAGGCATGATGGGTTGAATGGTCTCCTTCTGTGTGGTTTTACTAAGCCAAATACCACGAGGCTTTGTGAAGAGGCCTCAGCAATCCTCTGGAACCTCCAGTGGCCTTTCCGCCCACCAGTGGAGTTCAGATTTGTGTCTCGGCCGTGCCCTTCCACAGTGGCTCCAGGGCTAAGTATAGTGTTCTCCTTGGGCTATTCTCAGGAGCAGCTGGCAGCTGGTTTGCCACCCACTTTTCCTGCTGGAGAATATCGTGCAGCATCAGATAAGGGGGAAGGTGAGATCAGCTAAAATTAGTTTGAAACTCTCAGAAGAAAACACTGAATTATTGCGGCAGTGTGGTTGCGGGAAGGGGATGTTGTCCTCACTAAATTTCAGAGGAAATCAAACTCTGCATAATGAACTTGAGGGATTTAACTGCAACCTCCGGATTTGTTCCCGCCAATTTATAGTGGCCTTTGCAACACTATTATTGTAACTCATTTGTTCTGACAAAAGATTATCCACCTGAAAGATTAACTGTTTCTCTCTCCACACTTTCTGCCTACCTGCTGAATATTTCCAGCATATACTGTTTTTACTTCAGATTTCCAGTATTTTAGTTCTGTTTCAGAGTCTTTCAACTCATCAGGTGCTTGCTAAATTCTTAGAAAAATATATATTTTTCAAATTTCCTTTTTACTTTTTTTTTCATATTTATGTTATTAGTTGTGTCCCTTTAAAATGCGGAATGCACTGCCTGGGAGGGTGGTGGAGGCGGGTTGCCTCACATCCTTTAAAAAAGTACCTGGATGAGCACTTGGCACGTCACAACATTCAAGGCAATGGGCCAAGTGCTGGTAAATGGGATTAGGTAGGTAGGTCAGGTGTTTCTCACCTGTCGGTGCAGACTCGATGGGCCGAAGGGCCTCTTCTGCACTGTGTGATTCTGTGAAAAATAAATCGTGGCAGGGTGGGGGATCCATTTATAATGGGTCTTCTGTTGGTGAAGACAAAACAAAAATGGTGCAATAAAAGTTGTTGAAACACTCAGACTTGATAGCATCTGTGGCGGAGGAGACGGAAAAACAGAATTAATGTTTAAGGTCAATGACCTATCATCAGAATGTACTCTGAGTAGACAGAGCAACACTCTCTACTTCAGAAGAACGAGGGTGATCGCATTGAGACGTATAGCATTCTGTGAGGGCTCAACAGGGTGGATGTTGAGAGACTGTTTCCCCTGGTTGAAGAGCCCAGGACAGGAATCAAGGTCTCAGGATAAGGGATCAGCCATTTCAGACTGGGATGAAGAAAAATTTCATCATTTAGGGTTGTGAACCTTTGGAATTCTCTATCCCAGAGCACTGTGGAAGCTCAGGCACTCAGTATCGGACTGATAGATTTTTTTTACACAAGGGAATCAAAGGAAATGGGGGTTGAGCAGGAAAGTGGAGTTAAGGTCACAATCAGATCCAACCATCTTATGGAATAGCAAAGCAGGCTTGAGGGGCCAAGTGACCTATTCCTGGTCCTATTTCTAATGTTGATGTAGAAGAGCAGCCATGATCTTACTTGGTGGAGCTTGCTCCTGCTGCTTCCTGTAATGTTCTCATCTTACTACAGCTTGCATCTGCTGCCACATGTTGCACTATGAACACAACACTCACCCCCATGGTTCAGGGTCTCCAGGTATTCCTTCAGGATCAGTGCGTCAGTGCTCGGAGCCTTGTCGATTATCAGGCTGCTCTTGTCCTGCAGCGTGAGTAGCAGTCGACTTTGCTGCTTCATCGAGGGACTGATTTTCACCACCTTCACATTGTGGCTCAGCTATAGAGAGAGAGGGAAGGAAATAGAACACAGGCACCCAGTCTTAGTTACACGACTCTATGATGACAAACACAAACATTCACAACAATCTTCAGCTAGAAGTGCCGAGCGGATGATCCATCTCAGCCTCCTCTGGATTCCCTAGCATCACAGATGCCAGTCTTCAGCCAACTGGATTCACTCCATGTGATATCAAGAAGTAGCTGAAGGCACTGGATACCGCAAAGGCTAAGGGCCCTGACAATATTCCAGCAATAATGCTGAAGACTTGTGCTCCAGAACTTCCATACCCCTGGCCAAGCTGTTCCAGTACAGCTACAACACTGGCATCTACCCGGCTATGTGGAAAATTGCCCAGGTATGTCCTGTACACAAAAAGCAGGATAAATCCAACCTGGCCAATTACCGCCCCCTCAGTCTACTCTCAATCATCAGTAAAGTGATGGAGGGGCCATCAACAGTGCTATCAAGCCGCACTTGCTTAGCAATAACCTGCTCTCTGATACCCAGTTTAGTTTCCGCCAGGGTCACTCAGCTCCTGATCTCATTACAGCTTTGGTTCAAACACGGACACAAGAGCTGAACTCTCGAGGTGAGGCAAGAGTGACTGCCCTTGACATCAAGGCAGGATTTGACAGAGTGTGGCATCAAGGAGCCCTAGCAAAACTGGAGTCAATGGGAATCAAGGGGGAAAACTCTCCACTACTTGGAGTCATACCTAGCACCAAGGAAGATGATTGTGGTTGTTGGAGGTCAATCATCTCAGTTCCAGGACATCACTGCAGGAGTTCCTCAGGCGAGTGTCCGAGGCCCAACCATCTTCAGCTGCTTCATCAGTGACTTTCCTTCCATCATAAGGCACGATGTTCAGCACCATTCGTGACTCCTCAGATACTGAAGCAGTTCTTGTCCAAATGCAGCAAGACCTGGACAATACAGGCTTGGGCTGACAAGTGGCAAGTAATACTCACGCCACACAATTGCTAAGCAATGACCATCTCCAACAAGGGAGAATCTAACCATTGCGCCTTGACATTCAATGGCATTACCATCACTGAATCCCCCACTATCAGCATCCTGGGGGTTACCATTGACCAGAAACTGAACTGGACTAGTCATATAAATACTGTGGCTACAAGAGCAGGTCAGAGGCTAGGAATTCTGCAGC
Source organism: Carcharodon carcharias (assembly GCF_017639515.1). Lineage (NCBI taxonomy): Eukaryota > Metazoa > Chordata > Chondrichthyes > Lamniformes > Lamnidae > Carcharodon > Carcharodon carcharias. The sequence goes on along the minus strand of NC_054478.1, from coordinate 13,016,654 downwards.
AAGTAACTCACCTCCTGACTCCCCAAAGCCTGTCTACCATCTACAAGGCACAAGTTAGGAGTGTGATGGAATATTTTCCACTTGCCTGGGGGAGTGCAGCTCCAACACTCAAGGAGCTTGACACTATCCAGGACAAAGCAGCCCGCTTGACTGGCACCCCATCCATAAACATTCACTTCCTCCACTACTGATGAACAGAGGCAGCTGTGTGTACCATCTACAAGATGCACTGCAAGAATTCACCAAGGCTCCTTAGGCAGCATCTCCCAAACCCATGACCGCTACCACTGCCAATCTGAAGGACAAGGGCAGCTGGCACATAGGAACACCACCAGCTGGAAGTTCCCTTTGAAGCCACTCACCATCCTGATTTTGAAATATATCACCGTTCCTTCACTGTCATTGCGTCAAAATCCTGGAACTCCCTCCCTAACAGCACTGTGGGTGTACCTACACCACATGGACTGCAACGGTTCAAGAAGGAAGCCCAACACCTTCTCAAGGGCAACTAGGGATTGGCAATAAATGCTGGCTCAGCCGGTGACACCCACATCTCATCAATTAATTTTTAAAAAGCAGCGAAGCAAAATGTTCAGATAGAGATTAATGAAAAAGCTTCAGCAATCCTCTGGGACCACCAGTACACACTATTAACTGATTTCAAAGTTTCTTTTTACCTGAAAATTAGAATTATCCAATAAATTGAAGTTGACAGTGTAAATAGTGGACAAGTGGGAATTTAGTGTTTTCTTTTAATTGGTAGATCATTTGAATTAATGGACTTTCAAGTAAGGGTAAGACTGTAAAGTTAACATGGACGTTCAACCAGCACCTAGAGAAGAGAATGTTGATCAAGGTTCCAGTCCAAATGAATAACGTGCATTTACCTAGTGCCTTTAACATAATAAAACAGTCACAAGGGGAATTATAAAATAACTATGACACAGAACTATACAAGATGATCTTAAGGCAGACAACCCAAAGCTGGGACAAAGAGGTAGATTTTATGGAGCCTTTTAAAGGAGAGGGAGTGCAGAGAAGTTTAGGGAGGAAATTCCCAGAGTTTAAGGTCCAGGCAGCTGAAGGCACGGCTGACACATGGCAGAATGATTAAAATTAGAGATAAGCAGAAGACCAGAGTTGGAGGAGTGCAGAGATCTTGGAAGGTCGTGGGGCTAGAGGAGAATACACAACAGGGAGGGTCGAGGTCATGGAGGGGTTTGAAAATAAGGGTGAGTATTTTAAAATCAGTTTGTTCCTTAAGGGTGAAGAAGTGCTTCCTGACATCACCTCTGACCTGAACAGCTTAAGTCTAATTTTAAGGTCATTCTCCCTCCCCACCCCAGATCTGGTCTTGTCTCAGTATGCTGCCCAGGTCCAGTAGTATTTTATTGCTATAGCACCTGGAATGTCTTTGCAGGACCGCCAGAATTGAAGAGCACGACCAGAGAAGCTTTGTTGTCCTTCTCTACAATTTCAAAGCTGCCTTCTCTCCACTTGGTGGTGCCGGTCTGGATGCTGTTGATTCGAATCTGGCCGTAAATTTTCATCAGTGCCATCGTGGAAAGGATTTACCAGGTTCTCAAACAGCTGTTAGCTCCAACGTCAAATCTGTAATAAAAAATTAATATATATTTGAAAAGGGATTACATTTTCTACAGAAACTAGTCTCAGCAAAAGACAAAAAAAGTGGAAACATTCTGTTCTTTTTAGGTGAATAAACTAACTTTTTAAGTCTGTTCTCGGGGCGTTGGTGAGACATTTACTGCCCATCTCCAGGTGCCCTGCGGTGGTGGCAAGAATGAGCCTTATCCTTGAACCACTGCAGTCCACTTGGTGATGGTGCACCCACAACCATGTTAACAGTGTATCCTGTAGACTGTGTGTACTACAGACAGTGAGGGAAATTTCACAACACATCTCATCAAGTGTTGTGTGTGCCAGAATGGATGGATCCTGACCTGCTGTGTTAGTCAAGTCACAGTGGCAGCCATGTGGTTAGGAGCAACTAATTATATCAAAAGTGGCCATAAGCATTTCCAGCTAAGTTCCATCTCCACAGCCAGCTCGACGGACAGGCTTTATTTTTAAAAATGGTGATTGAATCAACTAACCTATAGGCGGTGTACATCAACAGCGACTCTGTTATTGCCCAACCTCTTTTGGAACTGCCAGCCAGTCTCCCGACCCCATTCCACTTGCCTAGCCTGTCTCCCCACCCGACAGCGCTGTGGATATTAGAGCCCACACGTTATTGAAGCAACAACAACAAACTGTCATCTTAAAATCGCACTTGCCAGGCCCAAGCAGATTTTAACCACTCTTCCTCAGCGCGATGAACAGATTGTGGCGGTTCAGCTGCCTGGACCCTAACTCTGGAATTCCCTCCCTAAACCTCTATGAACCCCCCTTGCTAAACCTCCTTTAAAATCAGGCTGTTGCTTAAGGGTGAAGAAGTGCTTCCTGTGCACAGCTGGAACCTTGAGCCAGTTCAAAAACTATCTGCACCACGTAGTAAAGGCATACCAGTGTAAAACCTCGCGGAATTTCCAATTATTTTCAACAAATCTGCACTGACGACTAAGTGCAAGAATCAAGAAGAGCCCACTTGTCTCAAAAACACCCATTCCTCCCACAGAGACTACCTCATCCTGGATACCACTTTATCCAATTGATGCCCTGACGAGCAACACCTACCCAGGCAAATGGTGAGTTTTCCACCAGATTCCTCACTCGAGCAGTGCAGATTGTGGAGGTTACAAGGAGAGAGTTGTTTACTGCCACCTCTACCCTGCTCCCTTAACTCTGCTCGCTGTTACAGTTGATCCAGCTGAGCTTCTCATTAAGGGTGCCTCTTCCCAAATCTTGGTACAGGACACAAATTTTGACAATGAGGGGGAAATGGTTATTTTTTTTTCTCTTGGCGGAAATGATGATTACCTGGTATGGATGTTACCTGCCGACTGAAAGCCAATATATCTACCTCAATCTTTTCTTCAGTGAGAGTAACGTCAGTTCTTAGATTCTCTTCCTGATATGAAGACAGAAGTCTCAGGTTTCATGTCAATCAAACAATTACTCTACCTATAAACTAGCTTCACACCTTTGATGTGTTTCCAGCAATGAGTCTCCATCTTGAGAGAAAAACCAAACCTTTCCAAATATTCTACAAGAATAAATAAATATAAAGCATATGGATGTCAACATGTGGAGCATTCTGTGTTAGAATCTCAAAAATCACAGAACAAGAGAACTTGCTTGAACAGTGTGTTTCCAGCATAACAAGGAATGAAGCAGTGCTGGGATCTAGTTCTGAACAGCCATGGATGACAAGAGGAATGTGCTGCCTTGGGGGAGCATTTGGGGAACAGTGATCATATATCAAGTTTCAAATAGTAATGGAAAAGCAAAAGGAACAATTTGAGTAAAAATATTTAACTGGAGAAGGACTAACTTAATGACTTGGAAAGAGATCAATGTGGATTGGAATAAAAAATTGTTAGGCACAAATAGTAACTGAACAATGGGAGGTTTTCGAGATGGCGTTGGTCCAGGTACAGAACACATTCCAGCAGGGAGAAAAAGGGGCATCCAAAGCCAGAACACCCTGGATGATTCAATGTATAGAGATTAAATGTGATAGAAAAAGGTAGATTATGATAATTGTAAGATTCTCAATACAAATTATATTTACGTTAAGTGCCTTAACATAATGAAACATTCCCGGGCACCTCACAGGAGCATTATAAAACAAAGTATGACACCAAGACATGTAAGGGGATACTAGGTCAGAAGTAGGTTTTACAAAGTGACTTAAAGGAGGGAAGTGAAAAGGGAGAGGGAGGGAGTTCTCGAGCTTGAGGTTCAGGCAGCTGTAGGCATGGCCACCAGCGGTGGAATGATTATAATTGGGGATGTTCAAGAAGCCAGAATTAAAGAAGTGCAGAGATCTCGGAGCATTATGAGGCTGGAGGATATTACAGAGATAGGGAGGGGCAAGGCCATGGAGGAACTTGAAAGCAAGGATCAGAATTTTAAAATCAAGACGTTGCTTGACCAGGAGTCAAGGAAGCTCAGCAAGCATAGGGGTGATAGCAGAATTGGACTTGCTGCAGGTTAGGACATGGGGAGGAGTTTTGGATGAGTTCAGGTTGACAGAGGGTAGAATGTGGGAGACAAGACACGAATGCTTTCAAATGGTTGAGTCTAGAGGCAACATAGGCACGGGTTCAGCAACAGATCAGCTGAGACAAGTGCGAAGTCAAGTAATGTTACGAGGTGGAAACAGGTGGTCTTAGAGATGACACGAATGAGGTCAGAAGTTCAGACTGTTGCCGGGGAGAGGGATGACCTCAGTAGCTAGGGAACAGAGTTTGGAGTAGGGACCGAAAACATTGGCTTCAATCTTCCCAATATTTAATTGGAGGAAATTTCCACTCATCCAGTACTGGATGTCGGATAAGCAGTCTGATAATTAAGTAATAGTGGAGCAGTGCCTGCGGATGATGTCACCGATGGGAAGCATGTAGATGCGAATTAGGAGGGGACCATTTGGGGGACCCCAGAGTAACAATGCGGGAGCAGGAAGAGAAGCCATTACAAATGATTCTCAGACTATGATTATATAGATAAGAATGGAACCAGGTGAGAGCAGCCCCACCCACTGGATGACAGTGGAGCGGGTTTGGAGGAGGGTGGCGTGGTCAACCGTGTCAGAGGCTGTAGACAGGTTGAGAAGGACGAGGAGGAAAAGTTTACTTTCGTCACAGTCACACAGGGTGCCATTTGTAACTTTGATAAGAGCCCCGACTGTGGTAAGAGCCGAAACCTGACTGGAGGGATTCAAACAGAGTTCTGGGAAAGATGGGAGCTGATATGGGAGGGGACAAGACATTCAGGGACTTTGGAAAGGGATGTTAGAGATGGTACGGTAGTTTGCAAGGACAGTGGGGTCAAAAGTTGTTTTTTTTTTGAGGAGAGTGGTGATGATGACAGATTTAAAGCAGAGGGAACAACAGCCAAAAAGAGATGAGATACTTCACTGGAGAAGAGGATGCTGCCAATGTAAGTAACAGAGGAGGCAGTAGCGATACTTAAAAGGCTGTTCTTCCTCAAAATAGAAAAGTGACCCAGTCTGGATGGGATGCATCCCAGGTTTCTGAAGGAAGGAAGGATAAAAGTTAAGGGGACTCTACCCACAATCTTCCAATCCTCCTTAGATATCAGGGTGGTCCCAAAGGCAATAAGATCTTAAAAAAAGGAGAGAAGGGTAAATCTGCCAACTAAAGGTCAGCCCATCCGTTGATAATGAGAAAACTTTTGAGACAATAATCCAGGACAAAACAAATAAGCATTTGGAAAAATATAGGCTAATACACTCTCGTCTGAAAATCTATTGTTCAAAAACTCAAGCTCTCCAGAAATCTTTTGAGCAGAATCAAGGATCATTTTAGTACTCTGGATGTGGAAACATGGAAGATACAGTATTTGCATAAATAAAACAATTATTAGTTTTATAATGTTAATTTGATGTTTCAGGTAAATATTTATATCTACCTGGTTCATACATTTGTGGTTAGGTATTATAACATTGTATAATCCAGAAAATTCCAAAATCCAGAAATGACTTTGTCACAAACTATCCAGACTGGAGAGGTTACAGTGTAAATGAAAACCACCACAAATTTGTTAAGGCAACTAGTGTTTGAATTATTTGATTGAATTCTTTGATGAAAGAATAGACCATAAGACATAGGAGCAGAAATTAGGTCAGTCAGCCCATCGAGTCTGCTCTGCCATTCAATCATGGCTGATAAGTTCCTCAACCCCCTTCTTCTGCCTTCTCCCCATAACCTTTGATCCCCTTACCAATCAAGAGCCTATCTATCTCGGTCTTAAATACGCTCAATGACCTGGCCTCCGCAGCCTTCTGTGGCAATGAATTCCATAGATTCACCACCCTCTGGCTAAAGAAGTTTCTCCTCATCTCTGTTCTAAAAGGTCTTCCTTTTACTCTGAGGCTGTGCCCTCAGGTCCTAGTCTCTCCTACTAATGGAAACATCTTCCACATGTCCACTCTATCCAGGCCTTTCAGTATTCTGTAAGTTTCAAGAGGGTTGATGAGGGTAGTGCAGTTGATGTTGTGTACGTGGACTTTCAAAAGGCATTTGAGAAAGTACCACAGCAAAAACTGAAGCCCATGGGATTCAACCTAGGAAAATTTATACTACTTACGAGGAGGTCATTGTGCTCACGTCAGAAAGGGACAGTGGTAGCATGGTTTCAAAAATGGTTAAGAGGCAGGAAAATCATAAGAAATAGGGGTAGGCCATTCGGCCCATCGAGCCTGCTCTACCATGCTTCAGATCAGCCATATTTTGAAGAGTAGTGATGAATGATCGTTTTCAGATATTTCTGCGCACCCCCCCACCCACCAATCCCCACAGTGGTAGTAAGACTGCGAATGACCTAAGCTTGAGTACACAGGGCATAACGATGAGAAAGATAGCCAGAGACTTCAGAGAAATGGGGAAAGACATGGCAGATCAAGTTTAATGCAGAAAAGTGTGAAGTAGTAGTTTGGTAGGAAGAATGAGAGACAATATGGACTAAATGGCATAACATCTGGGGACAAATGTGCAAAAACCTTTGAAAGTGGCAGGTAAAGTTGACAATGCTGTTAAAAAACATGTCTATCCTTGGCTCTCTTAATAGATACATTGAGTACAAAAACGGAGAAGTTAGGGAAAGATGACCAAAGCTGTGGTTAAATGGTTAGGTTTATGGGGCACCTTAAGGAACAAAGTGGGACAGAAGGGTTTAAGCAGCGATTTCCAAGTCTCACTGACTGGGTAGCTAAAGACACAGCTGCCAATGGTGGAGTGATTAAAATCAGAAATGAGGTGTACAGAGATTTGAGGGTTGTGGGGCTGGAGAATGCTGGGAGGAGGGGCAGGGCCATGGAGGGACTTGTAAACAACAAACCAAGCTTACAATTATAAAGCACCTTTCAACGACCTCGAAGTCTAAAAGTGCTTTACAGTCAGAGGTATTTTTGAAGCATAGTCACTGTTGTAATGTAGGAAAACGAATAGTCAATTCGCACACAGCAAGCTCCAATGCAACCAGATGTCAGGTTTTGTGATGTTGATTGAGGGGTAAATTTTGGACAGTACACTGGGGATACCTCCCCTGCTTGTCGTTGAAAAAGTGCCATGGAAGCTTTTACATCCACCTGAGCAGCCAGACAGGCCCCCAGTTAAATGTCTCATCCACAAAATAGCACCACCGACAATGTGGCACTCCTGGTGCAGGACTTGGGACCTCCATCCTTCTGACTCAAAGCCAGATTGCTACCAACTGAGCAACAACAGCCACACGTCAAGAGAACTGCTGAACAGGAAACCAAAAACAAGGGCGATGGGTGAAAGAGACTTGGTGCAAGTTAGGACACAAGAGCCAAACTTTAGATGACCTCTCAAGAGTAGGAAATGGGAGGATGGCCAGGAATGTGTTGAATAGTCAAGTCTAGAGGTAACAAAGCTATGGATTATCACAGTTGAAAAGTACTTCACTCATTAAAGACCATTAGGACATCCTGAGATTTTGAAATACACCATACAAAACTGCTTTGTTCTGGACGGTGTCAAGCTTCTTGAGTGTTGTGGGAGCTGCACCCATCCAGGAAAATGGGGAGTATTCCATCACACTCCTGACTTGTGCTTTGTAGATGGTGGACAGGTTTTAGGGAGTCAGGTGATGAGTTACTCGCTGCAGGATTCCTAGTTCCTAGCCTCCGACCTGCTCTTGCAGCCACAGTATTAATTATATGGCTAGTGCAGTTCAGCTTCTGGTCAACGGTAACCCCCAGTATGTTGTGGTGGTTGGGGGGCTTTGCCTGGCACATGTGCAGCATGAATGTTACTTGGCACTTGTCAACACAAGCCTGGATATTGTCCAAGTTACGCTGCATTTGAACCTTAACAGCCTGATTTTAAAATTTTCACCGGTATTTTGGAATCCCTCTATGACCCTAAGCCTATCACTGTAATCTCGTCCAGCCCCACAACTCAGAGATCTCCACACTCCTCTAATCACGGCCTTCTGCTTATCTCTAATTTTAATCGCTCCACCATTGTCGGCCGTGCCTTCAGCTGGCTGGACCGTAAGCTTTAGAATTCCCTTTCTAAACCTCTCTACACCTCCCTCTCTCTCCTCCTTTAAAATGCTCCTTAAAACCTCCTGGTCCAAGCTTTTGGTTGTCTGCCTGAAGATCTACTTATATAGCTCTGTGCTATACGTTATTTTATAAATCCCCATGGCCTTTTTATTATATTAAAGGCACTGCGTAAATGCATATTATTCATTTGGGCTGAAACCTTGATCAACATTCTCTTCTCTAGGTGCTGGTTGAACCTCTAAGTTAACTTTAGTCTACCCTTACTTGAAAGTCCGTTAATTCAAATGATCTACCAATTAAAAGAAAACACTAAATTCCCATTTAGTTACTGCTGCTACTGTGTGTCGGTGATGGAGGGAGTGAATGTTTGTGGATTTGGTGCCAACCAAGTGGACTGCTTTGTCCTGGATGGTGTCAAGCTTCTTGAGTGTTGTGAGAGCTGCACTCATCCAGGCAAGTGGAGAGTATTCCATCCCATTTCTGACTTTGGCCGAGGTAGATTGAAAACAGACTTTGGGGAGTCAGGAGTTGAGTTACTCGCCGCACTATTCCTGGTCTCTGACCTGCTCTTGTAGCCACAGTATTTATATGGCTAGTCCAGTCCAGTTTCTGGTCAATGGTAACCCCCAGGATGTTGATAGTGGGGGATTTAGTGATGGTAATGCCATTGAATGTCAAGGGGCGATGGTTGGATTCTCTCTTGTTGGAGATGGTCATTGCCTGGCACTTGTGAATGTTATTTGCCACTTGTCTGCCCAAGTCTGGGACATTGTCCAGTTCTTGCTGCATTTGGACATGGACTGCTTCAGTATCTGAGGAGTCACGAATGGTGCTGAACATTGTGCAATCATCAGCGAACATCCCCACTTCTGACCTTATGGTGGAAGGATGGACATTGATGAAACAGCTGAAGATGGTTGGGCCTGAAAGGGGGGGTTTGGGGAAGAGAGAGAATTCCTCCAGGTCCCCTAGGGAAGTAGTGGGGGTGGGGGTGGGGGTGGGGGGTGGTGGAGGAGAGGAAGCTCCTCCAGGCCGCCCTCCCGGGAGGAAGGTCCTCCTCCAGACCTCCTCCCCCCTCAAACTCGGGCGGGCATGTGAATCAGGGGCCCACTTCCCGGGAGTCCAGGCTTTCCGGCGAGGCTGAAGCCGGGAGGAAGGGCCGTCGCTGAGGGACGCTGACTGAGTGGATCCCCGGCCTCCCTGACTGACTGACTCTCCCCCGGGGTGAAGCTTTACCTGTCCCCGCCGTTCCCATAGAGACGGGTTTCCCGCGCTCCCCTCGCGCCGCCGCCGCCGCCGCTGGTTTTCCGCCGCCGCGAGATGGCGGGAAGCGAACTCCTGCTCCCACAATGCCCCGCGCGCGCTTGGCACGGCGGGAAATAAAACTTTCCGATTAAATAAACCAATTGTTTCGGATTAAGACGCCAACCTGCGGCAAATAGCATTGCTTAAAGTCCGTGTTGCAATACAATTAAAAAAATATATTTAAAGTAATAAAAACACTTTTTTCTCCTGGCTCTTGTTTAAAATGGCGCGAACTAAAACTCCCGGCAGGCAGCGCGCGGCCTGTTCCCTGAAGAGAAATAGTTCACACTTTTTTATTTTTTTAATGGTATATTTTCTCTGACGCGGCGTTTTAAATGATGTCAGTTCCAAAGAAAAGCGATAATACTTCTTTCTCAAGCGTTTTCTTCCTCAGCAAGTCATAGGGTGAAAGGGCAAAGGTTAAAGCCTGTTTGTTAAAATATGCAATTATATATATAATTGCTGGTGGTGTAGCTCAGGGTATTATTCATGAGATAATTCTGACTCTGAAGCTGATTATTGATGAGCGGGTGCTGTTTTTGTTAATTGTGTTTTAGTTGGGGGGTCAGGGGTTAGAGGTCAGTGTGGTTGACGAGGCGCTCGGGCTCGGTTGTTGATGTGAAGTTTTCGGAGGTCCGGCGGCGGCGGAAGATGCACAGCCTGGGGGCGGGCGCGGTGAGTCAGGGCGGCTCGCTCTCTGTGGGCTGGGGGGAGCGGGAGGAGGGAGTGTAGGTGCGACAGGCCCCGGGCCGGCGGCTGTTGCTATGCTGGGGACTGGGGCTTGGCCGCTCTGACTGGGCCGCCCGACCTCCCTGATCACCGCTGCCCATCCATCTCTCTCTCCCTCTCCCTCTCTCTCTCCATCCCTCTCTCTCTCCATCCCTCTCTCTCTCTCCCTCTCTCTCTCCATCCCTCTCTCTCTCCATCCCTCTCTCTCTCCATCCCTCTCTCTCTCCATCCCTCTCTTTCTCCATCCCTCTCTCTCTCCATCCCTCTCTCTCTCCATCCCTCTCTCTCTCTCTCTCTCTCCCTCTCTCTCTCTCTCTCCCTCTCTCTCTCCATCCCTCTCTCTCTCCATCCCTCTCTCTCTCCATCCCTCTCTCTCTCCATCCCTCTCTCTCTCCATCCCTCTCTCTCTCCATCCCTCTCTCTCCATCCCTCTCTCTCTCCATCCCTCTCTCTCTCCATCCCTCTCTCTCCATCCCTCTCTCTCTCCATCCCTCTCTCTCTCCATCCCTCTCTCTCTCCATCCCTCTCTCTCTCCATCCCTCTCTCTCTCCATCCCTCTCTCTCTCCATCCCTCTCTCTCTCCATCCCTCTCTCTCTCCATCCCTCTCTCTCTCCATCCCTCTCTCTCTCTCTCTCTCTCCATCCCTCTCTCTCTCTCTCTCTCTCTCTCCATCCCTCTCTCTCTCTCTCCATCCCTCTCTCTCTCTCTCTCTCTCTCCATCCCTCTCTCTCTCTCTCTCTCTCTCTCTCCATCCCTCTCTCTCTCTCTCTCTCCATCCCTCTCTCTCTCCATCCCTCTCTCTCTCCATCCCTCTCTCTCTCCATCCCTCTCTCTCTCTCTCTCTCCATCCCTCTCTCTCTCTCTCTCTCTCTCTCTCCATCCCTCTCTCTCTCTCTCCATCCCTCTCTCTCTCTCTCTCTCTCTCCATCCCTCTCTCTCTCTCTCTCTCTCTCCATCCCTCTCTCTCTCTCTCTCTCCATCCCTCTCTCTCTCTCTCTCTCTCTCCATCCCTCTCTCTCTCTCTCTCTCTCTCCATCCTCTCTCTCTCTCCATCCCTCTCCCTCTCTCTCTCTCCATCCCTCTCCCTCTCTCTCTCTCCATCCCTCTCCCTCTCTCTCTCTCCATCCCTCTCCCTCTCTCTCTCTCCATCCCTCTCCCTCTCTCTCTCTCCATCCCTCTCCCTCTCTCTCTCTCCATCCCTCTCCCTCTCTCTCTCTCCATCCCTCTCCCTCTCTCTCTCTCCATCCCTCTCCCTCTCTCTCTCTCCATCCCTCTCCCTCTCTCTCTCTCCATCCCTCTCCCTCTCTCTCTCTCCATCCCTCTCCCTCTCTCTCTCTCCATCCCTCTCCCTCTCTCTCTCTCCATCCCTCTCCCTCTCTCTCTCTCCATCCCTCTCCCTCTCTCTCTCTCCATCCCTCTCCCTCTCTCTCTCTCCATCCCTCTCCCTCTCTCTCTCTCCATCCCTCTCCCTCTCTCTCTCTCCATCCCTCTCCCTCTCTCTCTCTCCGTCCCTCTCCCTCTCTATCTCTCTGTCCCTCTCCCTCTCTCTCTCTGTCCCTCTCCCTCTCTCTCTCTCTCCGTCCCTCTCTCTCTCTCCGTCCCTCTCTCTCTCTCTCTCTCCGTCCCTCTCTCTCTCTCTCTCTCTCCGTCCCTCTCTCTCTCTCTCTCTCCGTCCCTTTCTCTCTCTCTCTCCGTCCCTCTCTCTCTCTCTCTCCCTGTCCCTCTCTCTCTCTCTCTCCGTCCCTCTCTCTCTCTCTCTCTCTCTCCGTCCCTCTCTCTCTCTCTCTCTCTCCGTCCCTCTCTCTCTCTCTCTCTCCGTCCCTCTCTCTCTCTCTCTCTCCGTCCCTCTCTCTCTCTCTCTCTCTCTCTCCGTCCCTCTCTCTCTCTCTCTCTCTCTCTCCGTCCCTCTCTCTCTCTCTCTCTCTCTCCGTCCCTCTCTCTCTCTCTCTCTCTCTCTCCGTCCCTCTCTCTCTCTCTCTCTCCGTCCCTCTCTCTCTCTCTCTCTCTCCGTCCCTCTCTCTCTCTCTCTCTCTCCGTCCCTCTCTCTCTCTCTCTCTCTCTCTCCGTCCCTCTCTCTCTCTCTCTCCGTCCCTCTCTCTCTCTCTCTCTCCGTCCCTCTCTCTCTCTCTCTCTCCGTCCCTCTCTCTCTCTCTCTCTCTCCGTCCCTCTCTCTCTCTCTCTCTCCGTCCCTCTCTCTCTCTCTCTCTCTCCGTCCCTCTCTCTCTCTCTCTCTCCGTCCCTCTCTCTCTCTCTCTCTCCGTCTCTCTCTCTCTCTCTCTCTCTCTCCGTCTCTCTCTCTCTCTCTCTCTCTCTCCGTCCCTCTCTCTCTCTCTCTCTCTCTCTCTGTCCCTCTCTCTCTCTCTCCGTCCCTCTCTCTCTCTCTCTCTCCGTCCCTCTCTCTCTCTCTCTCTCCGTCCCTCTCTCTCTCTCTCTCTCCGTCCCTCTCTCTCTCTCTCTCTCTCTCCGTCCCTCTCTCTCTCTCTCTCCGTCCCTCTCTCTCTCTCTCTCTCTCCGTCCCTCTCTCTCTCTCTCTCTCTCCCTCCCTCTCTCTCTCTCTCTCTCCGTCCCTCTCTCTCTCTCTCTCTCCGTCCCTCTCTCTCTCTCTCTCTCCGTCCCTCTCTCTCTCTCTCTCTCCGTCCCTCTCTCTCTCTCTCTCTCTCCGTCCCTCTCTCTCTCTCTCTCTCTCCGTCCCTCTCTCTCTCTCTCTCTCCGTCCCTCTCTCTCTCTCTCTCTCCGTCCCTCTCTCTCTCTCTCTCTCCGTCCCTCTCTCTCTCTCTCTCTCCGTCCCTCTCTCTCTCTCTCTCTCCGTCCCTCTCTCTCTCTCTCTCTCTCCGGCCCTCTCTCTCTCTCTCTCTCTCCGCCCCACTCTCTCTCTCTCTCTCTCCGGCCCTCGCTCTCTCTCTCTCTCTCCGGCCCTCTCTCTCTCTCTCTCTCTCCGGCCCTCGCTCTCTCTCTCTCTCTCCGGCCCTCTCTCTCTCTCTCTCTCCGTCCCTCTCTCTCTCTCTCTCTCTCCCTCCCTCTCTCTCTCTCTCTCTCTCCGTCCCTCTCTCTCTCTCTCTCTCTCCGTCCCTCTCTCTCTCTCTCTCTCTCTCCGTCCCTCTCTCTCTCTCTCTCTCTCTCTCTCCGTCCCTCTCTCTCTCTCTCTCTCTCTCCGTCCCTCTCTCTCTCTCTCTCTCTCTCTCCGTCCCTCTCTCTCTCTCTCTCTCTCTCCGTCCCTCTCTCTCTCTCTCTCTCTCTCTCTCCGTCCCTCTCTCTCTCTCTCTCTCTCTCTCTCTCCGTCCCTCTCTCTCTCTCTCTCTCTCTCTCCGTCCCTCTCTCTCTCTCTCTCTCTCTCTCTCTCCGTCCCTCTCTCTCTCTCTCTCTCTCCGTCCCTCTCTCTCTCTCTCTCTCTCCGTCCCTCTCTCTCTCTCTCTCTCTCCGTCCCTCTCTCTCTCTCTCTCTCTCCCTCCACACTCTCACTCTCTCTCCGTCCTCTCTCTCTCGCTCTCTCTCCGTCCCTCTCTCTCTCTCTCTCTCTCCGTCCCTCTCTCTCTCTCTCTCTCTCTCTCTCCGTCCCTCTCTCTCTCTCTCTCTCTCTCTCCGTCCCTCTCTCTCTCTCTCTCTCTCTCTCTCTCCGTCCCTCTCTCTCTCTCTCTCTCTCTCTCTCCGTCCCTCTCTCTCTCTCTCTCTCTCTCCGTCCCTCTCTCTCTCTCTCTCTCTCTCTCTCTCCGTCCCTCTCTCTCTCTCTCTCTCTCTCTCTCCGTCCCTCTCTCTCTCTCTCTCTCTCTCTGTCCCTCTCTCTCTCTCTCTCTCTCTCTCTCCGTCCCCCTCTCTCTCTCTCTCTCTCTCCGTCCCTCTCTCTCTGTCTGTCTCTGGATCTCTCGCCCCAGTTTCTGTTGCCAAATATGAATCACAGAATTGTTATAGTGCAGAAGGAGGCCATTCAGTCCATCGTGTCTGCACTGGCTCTCTGAATGAGCTGTGCACCTGGTGCCATTTCCCTGCACATTCTTCCTTTTTTTTAAATAACCCTCTCTTTCCCTTTGACTGCCATCATTGAACCTGCCTGCACCACACTCAGGCATTCCAGATCTTAACTATTGGCTGTGTGAAAAAGTTTTTTTCTCGTATCACTTGTGCTTTTGCCAATTACTTTAAACCTGTGCCCCCTTGTTCTCGAGCCTTTCCTTCGAACATACAAACAAGGAGTAGGCTATTCGGCCCCTCAAACATGCTCTGCGATTTAATAAGATCATGGCTGATCTGACAGTAACCTCAAGTCTGCATCCCCCTCTGGATAACCTATCACCCCCTCGCTTACCAAGGATCTATCCACCTCTGCCTTAAAAATATTCAAAGACTCTGCTTCCACTGCCTTTTCAGGAAGAGAATTCCAAAGACTCACAACTCTCTGAGAGAAAAAAATTCTGACTCATCTCTGTTTTAAATGGGCAACCCCTTATTTTTAAAGTTACCCCCAGTTCTAGATTCTCCCACCAGAGGAAACATCCTCTCCACATCTACCCTGTCAAGACCCCTCAGGATCTTGTGTTTCAATCAAGTCGCCTCTTACTCTTCTAAATTCCAACGGATACAAGCCTAACCTGTGCAACCTTACCTTATGCTCCAGCTACCACGTGGTTACTTATTAGGGGGCCAGCACAATGCTCCCACAAGTTACCTACACCGTTTCACATCTCTACCCAAACCATTTCCACGTCCTGGTTTCCTGAACTTAGATCATCGCTCTCTGTGCTAATACTATCATTAACTAACAGAGCCACTCTTCCACCTTTACCTCACTTCCTAAATGTCCTATACCCTTTAATATTCAGGTCCCAATCCATGTCCCCCTGCAGCCATATCTCTAACGGCTGTCAAATCATACTTATTTATTTCTATGTGCACCTCAGTTCATTTATTTTGAATGCTTTGTGCATTTCGATATAGAGCTTTTAGTATTATTCTTTTTATAACCTCCAGTCTCATCTGTTGATTTACTGTTAGATTTGTACTCTGTCCTTTCCTGTCAGTCAGTTTTTCATTTCCTGTAATGATCCCTTTCTCTCTTATCTTGTCTCTACTCTTTGAGTTGCCACATCTTACCAAATTTGATCCCTGGCCCCCTACTACTTAGTTTAAAACCCTCTCTACTCCCCTTGTCATATGGCTCACAAGAACACTGGTCCCAGCAAGGTTTAGGTGTAGACCGTTCCAACAGTACAAATCCCATTTTCCCCAGTATTGGTGCTGGTGCCCCATGAACTGGAACCCACTTCTCCCACACCAGGCTTTGAGCCACGCATTCATCTCCCTAATCTGATTTGCCCTATGCCAATTTGCACATGTCTCAGGTAATCCAGAGATTGTGACCTTTTGAGGTTCTACTTCTTAATTTGGTGCCAAGCTCCTCATACTGGCTAAGCAGAACCACCTCCTTTGTTCTGCCTATGTCACTGGTACCAACATGGACCACAACGACTGAGCACCACCCCCCTCACCCCCCCACCACCTCTGCTCTCACTGCAAGTTCCTCTAACAGCCCTGTGCAGATGTCCTGAACCCTGGCACTGGGCAGGCAGCACAGCCTTCTGGACTCATGCTCTTTGCTGCAGAGAACAGTGTCAATGCCTCTGACTATACTGGCCCCATACTATCACTTGTAATTCCCCTCCCCGTACCAGGGTGCCATGGCCAGGCAGTTCATTTTTCATGAGTGAGAACAGTTTCTCCCTATCTACTCTGTCCAGACCCTCATGGTTTTGAATATCTCTATCAAATCTCCTCTCAGCCTTCTTTTCTGCAAGGAAAATCATCTTGACTTCTCAAGTCTATCTGCATAACTGAACATACTCATCCCTGGAACTATTTTCATGAATCTTTTCTGCTCTCTCTCCAACACCTTCACATCTTTCCTAAAGTGCAGTGTCCAGAACTGGATGGAATACTCCTCTGAGACCAAACTAGTGTATTATACAAGTTCAACATAACCTTGGCCTTGTACTCTATGTCCCTATTAATAAAGGCCAGGATACTGTATGCTTTATTAAACACTCTCAACCTCCTGTCCTGCAACCTTCAGTGACTTATTCCTATATACACCCTGGCCCCTCTGCTCCTGCACCCTCTTTAGCGTTGTATTCTTTATTTTATATTGTCTCTCCATGTTCTTCTTAACAAAATGAACCATTTCACATTTCTCCTCACTAAACCTCACCTGGACTGGGACTCCATTGGTTGTGGGAGGCGGGGGGAAGCCCCGGTTCCAGTAGACAGAGAAGCTGCAGAGAATCAATCAATCAATCCTACAGAGAATCAATCCTATAGCACTTCTGAAGCATCGTCACTGAATGCCAGTTGAGTCTTTGAATATGTTCAAGGCTGATTTGGACACTTCTTTGATTGACAAGGGAGCCAAGGGTTATGGGGGACAGGCAGGAAAGTGGAGTTAAGGCCACAATCAGATCAGCCATGATCATTTTGAATGGCGAGCAGGCTCGATAGGCCGAATAGCCTACAGCTGCTCCTAGGCTTTGTTAATGGGGGCATAGAGTACAAGAGCAAGATGGTTATGTTAAACTTGTATAAGGCACTAGTTCGGCCTCAGCTGGAGTATCGTGATTGGTTCTGGGCGCTGCACTTTAGGATGGATGTGAAGGCATTGAACAGAGTGCAGTAAAGCTTCATGAGAATGGTTCAATGACGAACTTCAGTTATGAAGATAGATTGGTGAAGTTGGGACTGCTTTCTTTGGAGAAAGGAAGCCCAAGGGGAGACTTGATAAAGGTATTCAAAATCATGAGGGGTCAATTCTCACTTGTAAAAGGATGGAGACCAAGAGTGCACAGATTGCCAAAATAATTGGCAAAAGAAGCAAAAGTGATATGAGAAAACATGTCTTCATGCAGTGAGTGGTTAGGGTCTTGAATCCTCTGCCTGAGTGTGTGGTGGAGGCAGGTTCAATTGAGGCATTCAAAAGAGAATTAGAATGTTACTTGAAAAGGAAGAACGTGCAGGGTTATGGGGAGAAGGCAGGAGAATGGAACTAAGGGAATTGCTCGTTCAGAGAACCAGTGCTGACACGATGAGCCGAATGGCCTCCTGCATTGTAACAACTCTGATTCCTGATGTTTGACTGAGCGGATGCATTGTCATGTGAGTCAGAGGTCTTCGAGTTGGAGTCCCCACTTGTATTTGGCTCAACCGGTCTGTGCAGGTGTTTATGCTCCACATGAGCTTCCTCCTCCCACCCTTCTTTATCTTGCCTTTAGTTCAGTTGGCTGGACGGCTGGTTTGTGATGCAGTGATGCCAACAGTGCAGGTTCAATTCCTGTACTGGCTGAGGTCATCCATGAAGGCCCTGCCTTCTCAATCTCGCCGCTTACCTGAGGTGCGGTGACCCTCAGATTAAACTCACCACCAGTCGTCTCTCTGTAATGGGAGAGCAGCCCATTGCAGCCCTCTGGGACTACAGTGACTTTCATTTTCAAACGTATCCATTCCTTTTTTCCATCATGTGTTTACCTAGCTTCATCTTAAATGTGTCTGTGCCTGTGGTAGTGAGTTCCACGTTCTCAGCACTCTCTGGGTAAAGAGGTTTCTGCTTATTGGTGATTACCAGGGACTTCCCTAAGTGTGGGTCGTGACCCCCAATGGGGTTATGAAATGAGATTTTGGTGCTGCGAGCTCCAAGGCAGCAATGGCTGCTGTGGAGCTCAGACTGATTTCTGACAGCTGCAAGGCCCCTGTAAATCCTCGCATCTTTTGTTGGTGGGCATGCCCTAATCGACTGCTCTCTGAAGCCCAATTGCTGCTGCAAAAAAGCCTGTCAGTAGGTGGGGTTGTTTTTATTTTTGTAAAAGACCGATTTCTTCAATAATCAGGATCGTAATGCATTAATATCCATGATACTATTACATTAATAATGGCAATCCTATTGCATCAATAATGAAGGTCCTGTTATATCAATGCTCAGACCAATTACATTAATAACAAGCAGCTGCTTATTCATCATCAGACTCCTGTTACTTTAAGGTTCTTGAGATTACCTTAGGTTGGACTCCGGACCCCATGAAGATTCGTGGCATCAGGTCAAACATGGGCAAGGAAACCTCCTGCTGATTACCGGGTGAGGGAACCAACAGGAGGGAAAAACATACTTGACCTCATCCTCGCCACCCTACCTGCTGCAGATGCATCTGTCCATGACAGTATCGGTAGGAGTGACCACCTCACATTCACTGTGGAGACAAAGTTCCGCCTTCACATTGAGGATACCCTCCATCGTGTTGTGTGGCACTACCACTGTGCTAAATGGAATAGATTTAGAACAGATCTATTCAACTCAAGACTGGGCATCCATGAGGTGCTGTGGGCCATCAGCAGCAGCAGAATTGTACTTGAACACAATCTGTAACCTCATGGCCCGGCATATCCCCCACTCTACCATTACCATCAAGCCAGGGGATCAACCCTGGTTCAATGAAGAGTGCAGAAGGGCATGTCAGGAACAGCACCAGGCATACCTTTTAAGGTGAGGTGTCAACCTGGTGAAGCAATAACACAGGACTACTTGTATGTCAACCAGCATAAGCAGCAAGTGATAGAGCTGTGATCCCACAACCAACGGATCAGATTTAAGCTCTGCAGTCCTACCACACCGAGTCATAAATGGTGGTGGATAATTAAACAACTCACTGGAGGAGGAGGCTGCACAATTTCCCCATCCTGGGGGAAGCCCAGCTCATCACTATAAAATATAAGGCTGAAGCATTTGCTACAATCTTCAGCCTGAATTGCCGACTGGTTGAACCGTCTTGGCCTCTTCCCAACGTCCCCAGCATCACAGATGCCAGTCTTCAGCCAATTCGATTCACTCCATGTGACATCGAAAAATGGCTGAAGGCACTGGATACTGCAAAGGCTATGGGCACTGACAACATTCCAGTAATAGTACTTGTGCTCCAGAACTTGCTGCATCCCTAGCCAAGCTGTTCCAGTACAGCTACAACACTGGCATCTACCCAGCAATGTGGAAAATTGCCCAGGTATGTCCTGTACACAAAGCTGGACAAATCCAATGTGGCCAGTTATTGCCCCAGCAGTCTACCCTCCATCATCAGTAAAGTAATGGAAGGGATCTTCAACAGTGTTATCAAGCAGCTCTTGCTTAGCAATGACCTGCTCACTGATGCCCTGTTTGGGTTCCGCCAGGGCCACTCTGCTCCTGACCTCATTACAGCCTTGGTTCAAACTTTGAAAAAGAGCTGAACTCCAGAGGTAAGGTGAGAGTGTCCTTGACATCAAGGCAGCATTTGACCAAGTGTGGCATCAAGGAGCCCTAGCAAAACTGGAATCAATGGGAATTGGCGGGGGGGGGGAAATCTCCACTGGTTGGAGTCATACCCAGCACAAAAGAAGATGGTTGTGGTTGTTGGAGCTCAGTCATCTCAGCTCCAGGACATCACTGCAGGAGTTCCTCAGGTTAGTGTCCTCAGCCCAACCATTTTCAGCTGCTTCATCATTGACCACCCTTTCATCTTAAGGTCAGAAATGGGGATGTTTGCCGATGATTGCACAATGTTCACCATTCACGACTCCTCAGATACTGAAGCAGTCCATGTCCAAATGCAGCAAGACTTGGACAATATCCAGACTTAGGCTGACAAGTGGCAAGGAACATTCATGTCACACAAGTGTCAGGCAATGACCATCTCCAATCTACACCACAGGGACTGCAGTGGTTCAAGAAGCCAGCTCACCACCACCACCTCCAAGGGCAACTAGGGATTGGCAATGAATGGGCCTAGCCAGCGAAGCCCACATCCCATGAATGAATATATATTTTTTTTTAAATGCTGTCTTTTGGATGACACCCCAAAGTGAGGCCCAGTTTGTTCCCTCGGATGTTATTTTGAAATAGAGCAGGGGTGTTCTACAGCCGATATTTATCCTTCAGCTCATCACTAAAACCAATTATTATTTGGTTATTGACATATTTCTGTTTATGGAACCCTGCTGTGTGCAAATTGCCTGTCTCATTTCCTACTTTACAACAGTGACAATGTTTCAGAAGCACTTCATTGACTATAAAGCGCTTGTGGATGCCCTGAGATTGTAAAAGGTATATAGAAGTGCAAAGCTCTTGTGACAAATTATCAGATGACCTGTTTCTCCAACCAATGAGATTTACTTTTCATTTGATGATTGAGGGATCTTGATCTACAAAAATTGGGTTGTCATACTTACTTGTGTAACAGCAGCAATACACTTTAATTGTGTGGATTTGAAGATCTGTGGGCGATAGAGGGCAGAATAAGGCGCTTTGTAAATGCATTTCTTTGAGCTGCAGAGGAAAGATAACTTGTGTGCACTGCAGATGTTTGAGTTACTTCAGTAACTTTGACTGGTTTATTTTCTCTTGTTAACTGCTTCCTTGCTCCAATCGCACTCCAATTCTCCCAGGTTGTAACAGAGGTTGTGGTTGGTTGTGTGGGAGTGGTGTTGCACTCATGGATTTTGGAAGCCACTCAGTCCATTATGCCTATGCCAGCTCTTCAAAGATTTATCCCACTCTCCTCCTCTTTCCCCAAAACCCTACAATTCACTCTCACTCTTTATCAATTCGTTTTTGAAAGTTGCAATTGAATCTGTTTCCAACGCCCTTTCAGGCAGATCATCATAACTCTGTGCATTAAAATAATTCCGAATTTTACCCACTGAATATTTTGCCAATTATCTTAAACCCATGTTCTCAGGTCTTGCCACTAGAAACAGTTTCTACCTGTTTATTCTTATCCAAACCCCTCATAATCTTGAGCAATTTGCTCAAAATTTGAATGCCTTGTAATTAATTATCCAAGATTGTTTATAAGTTTGAAAGAATAAAACTCAAAATTGTAGAAATGTGAAACAAGGATACGCAGGAAATACACAAACGGGTCTCAGCAACTAACCTTCCCTCCATCATAAGGTCAGCAGTGGGAATGTTTGCTGATGATTGCAAAAAGTTCAGCACCATTTGTGGCGACTCAGATACTGAAGCAGTCCATGTCCAAATGCAGCAAGACCTGGACAATATCCAGGCTTAGGCTGACAAATGGTAAGTAACATAAGTGCCAGACAGTGACCATCTCCAACAAGAGAGAATCCAACCGTCGCCCCTTGATGTTCAATGGCATTGCCATCACTGAATCCTCCACCATCAACATTCTTGGGGGAGGGGTTTACCATTGACCAGAAACTGCATTGGACTCTCCATATAAATACTGTGGCTACAAGAGCAGGTCAGAGGCTAGGAATCCTGTGACGAGTAACTCACTTCCTGACTCCCCAAAGGCTGTCCATCATCTACAAGTCACAAGTCAGGAGTGTGATGGAATACTCTCCACTTTCCTGGATGGTGCAGTTCCAACAACGCTGAAGAAGCTTGACGCTGTCCAGGACAAAGCATTCACAAACATCCACTCCCTCCACCACTGACGCACAGTAGCAGCAGTGTGTACCATCTACAAGATGCACTGCAGGAACTCACCAAGGCTCCTTAGACAGCACCTTCCAAACCTATGACCACTACCATCTAGAAGGACAAGGGCAGCAGATAGATGGGAACATCACCACCTGGAAGTTCCCCTCCAAGTAACTCATCATCCTGACTTGGGAATATATCAGCCGTTCCTTCAATGTTACTGGGTTAAAATGCTGGAACTCCCTCCCTAACAGCACTGTGGGTGTACCTACACCACATGGACTGCAGTGGTTCAAGAAGGCAGCTCACCACCACATTCTCAAGGGATTAGGGATGGACAATAAATACTGAGCCAGCCAACGAAGCCCACATCCTGTGAATAAATGAATTCACCAGACTTCAACTGGTGAGTTAAGGGAAATAAAGCACTGATGAATGGGGAGATGGTGGCCCACTGGTAATGTCACTGGACTAGTAATCCAGAGGCCCAGTCTAATGCTCTGCGGACCTGGGTTCAAATCTCACCATGCAGCTGGCAGAATTTAAATTCAATGAATGAATCTGGAATTAGAAAAGTACTCTCAGTAATGGTGACCACGACAACTATCTTTGATCGCTGTAAAAACTCACGTGGTTCACTAATGTCCTTTAAGGAAGGAAATCTGGCATCCTTACCTGGTCTGGCCTACACGTGACTCCAGGCCCACAACAATGTGGTTGACTCTTAACCACCCTCTGAAATGGCCTAGCAAACTACTTAGTTTGAGGGCAATTAGCGATGGGCAACAAATGCTGGACTCGCCAGTGACACCCACATCCCAAGAAAGAATAAAGGAAAAAAAATAAAGCTGAGTTGTCTGGATTTAATTCACTATTTTCTGGGCTTGTGTAATGCAGCCTTTTAAAGACTCTTGCTGGACACTCATGATCCATTGCATTTCCAACCTGTGTATTGTGTGTCCATTAATTACTGTAAATTGCAATCGGGAGGAGTAGGAGATTCACTGCTCAATACTAAAGGGAACCCAGCCATCAACTATGAGCTGTGTGTGGGGTTGATAAAGAATAATAGGAAAGTAGGGAGATCATTTTGGAGTTGTATAGAACCTTGGTGAGGCCACAGCTGGAGTACTGTGTGCAGTTCTGGTCGCCACATTATAAGAAGGATGTGATTGCACTGGAGGGGGTGCAGAGGAGATTCACCAGGATGTTGCCTGGGATGAAACATCTAAGTTATGAAGAGAGGTTGGATAAACTTAAGTTGTTTTCATTGGAGCAGAGAAGACTGAGGGGTGACCTGATGAAGGTGTACAAGATTGAGGGGCATGGGCAGGGTGCAGCTGTTCCCCTTAGTTGAAGGATCAGTCACAAGGGGACATAGTTCAAGCTGAGGGGTAGGAGGTTTAGGGGGGATGTGAGGAAAAACCTTTTACCCGGAGGGTGGTGACAGTCTGGAATGCACCGCCTGGGAGGGTGGTGGAGGCGAGTTGCCTCATATCCCTTAAAAAAAGTACCTGGATGAGCACTTGGCACGTCATAACATTCAAGGCCACGGGCCAAGTGCTGGTAAATGGGATTAGCTAGGTAGGTCAGGTGTTTCTCACGTGTCGGTGCAGACTCGATGGGCCGAAGGGCCTCTTCCTCACTGTGAGAGTCTGTGAACTCTCGTCTCTATAGTGCCTTTCACAGCCTCAGTACATCCTAATGCATTTTGTACTCTAAATATATCTGCTACAATTACTGTAATCACTTTTTTAAATGTACAAAACGTGGCAGCCAGTTTGTGCACAGCAAGCTCCCAGAAGCAGAAGTGTGATAATCACCAGGTTTACCATATTGGTAGAGGGAAAAATATTGGTTAGGACACTAGGGAAAAATCACAATTTTTATTCCAAAATGGGACCTTTTGCATCCAACTGAGAGCATAGACTGGGCCTCAGTTTAATGACTCACTGAAAAGATAACATCTCAATGGTGCTCCTGAGTGGGTTCAGTGCCCACCACTTATTGTGGGCATGCTGTTGTTAATAATATAACAGATAGAAGTGAGGTAGGCCATTCAGCCCCTTGAGCCTGCTGCAACAGCTGATTATCTACATCAGCTTTATTTTCCCACCCTATCCCCATGTCCCTTGATTCTCTTAGTGTCCAAAAATCTATCAATCGCTGTCATGAATATAATCGACAATGGAGCATCCAAAACCTGCTGGGCAGAAAATTCCAAAGCTTCCCAACCCTCGGAGTGAAGAAACTTTTTTTTGGCCAGCCCCTTATCATGAGACCATGGCGCTTAGTTCTAGACTGTCCAACAAGCCGAACAGCCTCTCAGCATCTACTCTGCCAAGGCCTTGAAGAGTTTTTGATGTTGCAGTCCAGTTTACCCAACAAGTATTAGGTAAAACCAACTCCTCAACTGTGATCCCTGTAGACTCCAGCAGTCACTGGTGTGAGATGCAGCTTCCTGTAGAGAAGCAGCAACAGAAAACGCCAGACTGCTGCCAGAGAGAGATTCATGGCATGTGGCAACGCTCCATGCAACCCTGGAGGCAGATTGTAAACAGAATATCATCCGTTGGTAAATATTGTATGTGGTTAACAAATAACATCCTGAAAACAGGTGGTATGCTTTGTGTTGTAAATTGTACCTTAGTAATTGTTTTTTCACATAATGGCAAATAATTAGCACTGTTTGTCAGATAAAGTGAGCTGCCTGTGATCAGCCTGAATGGGGTGAGTAACGGGAACTGGAGATGAGACACAATGGTTACTGGAAACCTGGCTGTAGGTAACATGGCTGCAGTCAGTACACTGCCTGAGAGTTATGGAGGCAAATTCAGCTGTGGCTTTCAAAGAGGAATTAGATGAACAGCTCGAGAGAGAAATTTTGCAGAGCTAGGGGTGAAAGGGCAGGGGTACGCGACAAGCTTGAGCTGTTGCAGAGAGACGACACAGACCTGACAGACCGAATGGACTGCTGTGCTGTAACCATTCTATGGTTCTATTCAGTGTCATTCTCTTGTCATGATGCTGATCTATCTGTTGATTTCTATTCTTGCCCTGCTCACAGCCGGTTACTGCGCTGGCTCAGGTGGATCGAGAGAAGATTTACCAGTGGATCAATGAGCTGTCAAGCCCCGAGACCCGGGAAAATGCCTTGTTAGAACTCAGCAAGAAGAGGGAGTCGGTGCCTGACCTGGCCCCCATGCTCTGGCACTCCTTCGGAACCATTGCTGCCCTCCTACAGGTAATGGTCCTTTACGTATCAAACCTTGTCATTCAATCTCAGCCATGGGACAACACAGAGCTTTACTCTGTATCTAACCCTGTGCTGTACCTGTCCTGGGAGTGTTTGATGGGGACAGTGTAGAGGGAGCTTTACTCTGTATCTAACCCCGTGCTGTACCTGTCCTGGGAGTGTTTGATGGGGACAGTGTAGAGGGAGCTTTACTCTGTATCTAACCCTGTGCTGTACCTGTCCTGGGATTGTTTGACGGGGACAGTGTAGAGGGAGCTTTACTCTGTATCTAACCCCGTGCTGTACCTGTCCTGGGAGTGTTTGATGGGGACAGTGTAGAGGCAGATTTACTCTGTATCTAACCCCGTGCTGTACCTATCCTGGGAGTGTTTGATGGGGACAGTGTAGATGGAGCTCCATGTAGACTGTATTTGTTCAGTTTACTCAGGGTCCGTGGCCGTTACTGGGTAAACCCTTTCAGTCTTCTCCTTTGTTCCACAGTCAGCTGGTGCAGTTTGCCATGCAGAGCTGACAGAAACCTCCTTTGTAAGGTTTATCTGCCTGTGCCTGGGATGCAGTGTGAAAGCACCGTGGTTTCCTGGAGTTACTTGACAGGCTTCATTTGGTGTGAGCTCAATCATGCTACAGTTTCACTCATCTGTTTCACTGCACTCTTTTTGGGTTAGCATGATTTTCTTTTTACATTTCTTTTTTCCAGGAGATTGTAAATATTTATCCTTCTATCAATCCTCCAACTCTGACGGCTCATCAATCAAACCGCGTGTGTAACGCACTCGCGTTATTACAATGCGTAGCATCACACCCAGAAACCAGGTAACAAAACCTCTGCTTCCAGAAACCCTTTCTCTTCCTTGTTTTCCGCTGAAGTCTTAGACTTCACCTAGGGAGTCTGATCTTGCTTTATGATCTTGTGTTGGATTCCTTTGTGGGATCGCACACCAGAAGAAGGAATAAAAGACTTGCATTTATATAGCAACTTTCACAATTATACGAGGCCCTGAAGCACTTCAGATGCAGTGAAGCATTTTGGAAGTATTGCATTGTAGGAAGCGCAGCAGACAACTTTTTCAGAGCATACAGCAACAAAATAAATGACTTGACCATCTGTTTGAAGTGTTGGCTGAGAGATAAATATTGACCTAAACATCAGACAGAACTCGCTCTTCTTTAAAATAGTGGCCTAGGACATTTTACGTTCATCTGAGGGGGCCGCCAAGGCCAGGGTTTATGTCTCACCTGATAGACGGCACCTCCCTCAGTACTGCACCTGGAGTTGTCAACCCAGATTATGGGCTGAAGACCCCACCACATGACATTGTTGACACCGAGGGAATCCAGGGGTATGGGTGTAGGGTGGGAAAGTGGAATTGATGTAGAAGATCTGCTATGATATTGAATAGTGGGGAAGGCTTTAGGGATTAAATGGCCTATTCATGCTCATATTTCTTATGTTAAACAATATTACTAAAAATGGTAATTTGGTTAAAATTGGGTGGTGTTTGCTTGAATATTACCCATTAGTTGTGAAGTGCTTCTGGACACCATCAAAAGCATGAAGGCTGTTGTATCGGTACAGACTTGTTCATTTTTCCTCATCAGTCAGTGACTTGTGAGCTGATGTTAGAAAGGGAGATGTCACTCTTGGGTCACTTCTTCACAGAATAGTGGAAATCTGGAATTGTCTCCCTCAAAAAGCTATGGATCAATTGAAAATTGGTAGATTTTTGTTGGGGTTACGGAACGTAAAATGCTGGATTGGGAATGTGCTACAACAATCCTTTTCTTTTGCCTGGATAATACCAATCTCCCAGTCCGATTGCTTACTGTTATTCCTATCCCAAACCAGTAGGTGAATTACAAAACTAGACACTAATACTCGATAATAAATTTATTCACAGAATGCAGCATTACAGAATTCTGCTTCCTGCCGACGCACACCCCAGTGTCCCAGCAGTCACTTTTTCTATGTGCTCTAGGTACTTAATTAAAATGCCCTTCACCTGTGTATCTTAACAGTGTAATTAAGAAAATAATTAACATGCCTTTGACACTTACTCTTGTAGTCTAGGAACATAGAAACTCGAGGAGGACATTCAGCTCCTCAAGCCTGCTTTGCTATTCAATTAGATTATGGCTGATCTGTATGTTAACTCCATCCACCTTTCAGGGAAAGGTTCAATTTCCCTTAATATCTTTGCCTAACAAAAATCTAGCAATTTTCAGTTGATCCATAGCTTTTTGAGGGAGAGAATTCCAGATTTCCATTATTCTGTGTGAAGAAGTTATTCCTGACATCACCCCTGAATGACCTGGCTCTAATTATAAGGTAATGTCTCCTTGATCTGGATTTACCAGTTTCTGGTGAATCAGTCTCTTTCCCTTCATGTACTATCCTCATTGTCCAAGGTTAACTGTTTGTGGCTCCATGATACCATGATATCACAACAGAGCAAGGAAAAGTGACAGTGCCCAAGACTACCTCAGCTGGCAAGGGGACTGAACCAGCCCTGTTGGCGTTTCTCAGCACATCAGCTATCTGGCCCCATCTCTACCCTATTAAGTCCTTCAATCATTTTGAGCAATTTCATCAGATCATCCTTAAACCTTCTATACCTGAAGGAATACCAGCCTAGTCTTTGCATTCCTGCTGGAATACCAGCATTCCTGCTGTGAGAAGCTTGATATAACTTGACCAAACTCAAAAATATTAAGGCAAGAAGACTTTGCAAAGTATAAAACTTCTCAATGTTGTAAGCTATATACTTGCTGGAATGCAAGGTTAATTAGGAGGTAGGCCTTCGTGAAACACTTGAAGCAAGCAAGTACACTGGTGTCCTGAGAAAGTAGGTTTGAAAACTGGAATAAGTTGTGGAACTGGCCATGGAAAACCGATAGGAACAGCAGTCCTGGATATGCTGTATAGCAGGCAGTGGAAGGTGACTTAAAGGAGGGCGTTCACATTTTAGACAAAGATCTCAACATTTTAGTGGACATTTTGTATTAAGGGGAACCTTTATAGGACAATGAGGTAATGTCAATATAACACCCAGATCCACTCCTGAAAAAGGGTATAAAAGATATTGCAAAATGAAGAATCATTGCTGCAGTTGGAATAGAGCAATTTGGCCAATCTCCTAAAACTGAAAGTTCAACTGCCAAGTTACTTAACTCAGACAGATTGTATGTATACACTTTGTGCAACTATTGGTATAAACTCTGGCTTTGTATATGCTTTAGTAAACTTACCACTTTACATAGAGCTCGTGTCTGAGTCATTTGTCAATATCTCATAATTCTCAGGTCTGAACTTAAGTAGGTGAGATCTCACAAGCGAGGTCTTACAGAGCCTCATAATTTAATCCTTTTAGCCCCAGTCACATTCTGTTGAATCCGGTGGTGTAGTGTCTAAGCTCAAGGACTATTCCATACAGGCCTGGTTTGTAACATTTTGTGTTTTCCCTGTTGTGTTCCAGGTCAGCATTTCTAGCAGCTCATATCCCGCTCTTTCTCTATCCATTCTTGCACACTGTCAGTAAGACAAGACCTTTTGAGTATCTGCGACTCACCAGCCTGGGTGTCATAGGTAAGCACTCTGCTTTCTGTTTGTTGGGTTTTCTTTTCTTGACACTCTTGGTGCTGAAATGTTCTGTGGTGTAGTCTCACTGAAGCTGGAAATCCTCCAGGAGCTCACTGAAATTGGTCTTCTCCTTGTAGATGCTAAAGTAGTGCAAATCAGGAATTACAACCAGCTCGACCCTTCTCCAGACCCTTTTTGTTGGTCAAATACAATGTTAACTCTGTTCCGCTCTCCACAGATGCTGCCAGACCTGAGTTCTCCCAGCATTTCCTGTTTTTATTTGATTTCCAGCATCTGTAATGGTTTGCTTTTATCTCTGCCTTCCAGTTTGGGTCAATAGATCATCACCGATATTCAAAAATGGGTCTAAATATAGTGTCAGCAGGACTGGCAGAATCTGTGGAGAGAGAAATAGAGTTAATGTTTTGAGTCCAATATGACTGTCCTGTGGAACTGAGGGGAAGTAGAAATGTGATGGGTTTTATGGTGTAGTGGAGAGAGAAACAGAGTTAACGTTCTGAGTCTGCACAACTGCTCTTCAGAGCCCAGGCGAATGCTCTGGGGACTTGGGTTCGAATCCCACCACAGCAGATGGTGAAATTTGAATTCAGTAAAGAAAAGAATCTGGAATTAAAAAGTCTAATGATGACCATGAAACCATTGTCAATTGTCATTTAAAAACCCACCTGGTTCACTAATGTCCTTTAGGGAAGGAAATCTGCCATCCTTACCTGGTCTGACCCACTTGTGACTCCAGACCCACAGCAATGTGGTTGACTCTTAAATGTCCTCTGAAATGGCCGAGTAAGCCACTTAGTACTTAAGGGCAATTAAGGATGAGCAATAAATGCTGGCCAATGAGGCCCATGTCCCATGAACGAATAATAATATAAAAGAATTCCTGTACTCCAATCCCTTGCACTAAAAGCCAACATGTTGTTTACCTTCCATAGTCATGGTCTGAAACTGTAGAACTCAGTG
This sequence comes from Carcharodon carcharias, assembly GCF_017639515.1. NCBI lineage: Eukaryota > Metazoa > Chordata > Chondrichthyes > Lamniformes > Lamnidae > Carcharodon > Carcharodon carcharias. The sequence continues at coordinate 12,987,180 of NC_054478.1, read as the reverse complement.
TTGAGTCGAGCAGACTGTAATGTATCTAATTGGAAGATTAGATGCAGGGGGAACAAGAAGTGTCATATTCAACTTGATATTAACTCTTTCTTTCTCCTCAGATCTTGCCAGACTTGCTGAGTTTTTCTAGCACTTTGTTTTTATTTCAGATTTCCAACATCTGAATTATTTTGCTTTTATATAATTATACGTCATTCTGCCCGTATGGTTCATGTGGAAAGTGGAATTACAGCTTCTCTTTTCTCCCTCCCACCGCCCCAACCAAAGGTGGGACTGGGGCCGGTGGGTGGGGGGCAGGGGCTGTAATTCTAGTTCCCATCAGTGCAGTTTGTGTGATGTTCTAGCCCAGGTTGGTTGGTGTGTGAGCTGTGGTTTTACTGTTTTTTAATCAGTTCTTTGTCCTCCTTTCTGCAGGAGCCTTAGTAAAAACAGATGAACAGGAAGTCATCAACTTCCTTTTGACAACAGAAATTATTCCTCTCTGTCTACGGATTATGGAGTCAGGAAGTGAATTGTCTAAAACGGTAGGGGCTGCTGTCATGTGGGAGAAGGTGGATAGGGAAGTGGTGGTCGTGCGAGTTTCATTATTACAGCTCTGTAAAGGCATTAAGTACAATTACGCTGGGCCCCTCATCACTCATTGTTAGTTTTATATTAATTGGGTCTCTAATTATATTTAAGTGATGGACATTTAACCTATGTAACTCTTTCGAGTACAAACACGTTTCCATCTGTTCCTATTCAGATGAAGTTACATTTTTCATGGTTTGCCATTGTGAGATTTGAACTCTTGATACTCTTTCGAGTACAAACCTGTTTCCATCTGTTTCAGATGAAGTTACATGTTTCACAGTTTGCCATTGTGAGATTTGAACTCTTGATACTCTTTTGAGTAAACCTGTTTCCATCTGTTTCAGATGAAGTTACATTGTTTCATAGTTTGCCATTGTGAGATTTGAACTCTTGATCTTAGGGTTCCAACCCAGTACCATAACCACTTGGCTATTTAGGCCAAGTAGTTTTGCCATTGTGAGATTTGAACTCTTGATCTTGGGGTTACAAACCCAGTACCATAACCACTTGGCTATTTAAGCCAAGCCAAAGGAACACAGCTGAATCGCCAGTTAATGCCCACCATCTCAGTGCGATTAACAATGATTAATATACAATGAACACACCAGCTTTCTCAGGTGGACCATAAAGTGGAGCCTTTTCATGTGCCAACGTTCTTTAGCTGAACAAGATATTGCCTAAACACCACACTCTGCTAGAGTTTCCTGTGATTAACCCCATAAACTCCTCAATGTAACACCGCCACTCTCTGATACAGCTCTCTGTGATAAATACTATAAACCCCTCACTGTAACACCCCCACACTCTGATACAGCTCCCTGTGATAAACCCTATAAACCCCTAACTGTGACATCCCCACACTCTGATACAGCTCCCTGTGATAAACCCTATAAACCCCTCACTGTAATACCCCCACTCTCTGATACAGCTCCCTGTGATAAACACTATAAACCCCTCACTGTAACACCCCCACACTCTGATACAGCTCCCTGTGATAAACACTATAAACCCCTCACTGTAACACCCCCACTCTCTGATACAGCTCCCTGTGATAAACACTATAAACCCCTTACTGTAACACCCCCACTCACTGATACAGCTTCCTGTGATAAACGCTATAAACCCCTCACTGTAACACCCCCACTCTCTGATACAGCTCCCTGTGATAAACACTATAAACCCCTCACTGTAACACCTCCACTCTCTGATACAGCTCCCTGTGATATATCTTATAAACTTTTTTTTATAACATTCACTCTCTGAGACAACACCCCCATTGTTTAAACCCATAAAGCCCTCTCTAATATCCCTTCAGTAGCTGCCATTAGGGGAAGCTGTGTTCTTAGGTTCTCTGTATCCTTTCTGCTGGTGAACAGCATGTCTGACAGCTTGACATTTTCCCCAATGAGCCCACGTGTTTTGGGCAGTTGACAGGTTTTGGGGGTGGTGTGGAATGGTGGGTGTGGGGCACGCTTGCAAGTGTAAATCTTCATCCTGCCCTCCGGAAGCTGTGCTTGCTCTCAGCAGCCGGGTTGAGTGTTTTTGCTTTGTTTTGTGACCTGTGTAACCTGTCTTCTCTCGTTCTGGTCCCTAGGTTGCCACTTTTATATTGCAGAAGATCCTGTTGGACGACACAGGGCTGGCTTACATCTGCCAAACGTACGAACGATTCTCTCACGTGGCCATGATTCTGGTGAGCTGAAAGAGCAGGCATGATGCCCTGTTTCTGGCTAGTGTTGGAAATGAAAAATATGCCTTTTATAATACATGCCTAGCCTATCGCTTCACCTACACTTACTTATTTATTCACTCAGTCAATCATCCATCCCTCCCTCCTGCCAGGATTTGTTGCCCATCCCTAATTGCCCTTGAGAAGGTGGTGGGGAGCCACTGCCATGAACTGCTGCAGTCCATGTGGTGTGGATGCACCTACAGTGCTGTTAGGGAGCGAGTTCCAGAACTTTGACCCTGCGAAAATCTCCTTTGAACCCATTGATTCAACCTGTTTCTATGTACTTTCCAGGTGTGTTAGCTCAGGATTCTTTCCCTTTGAGCTCCAGACTTCCCCATACCTTTCATCTTCCTCCAATCTCTGCCCCTGTTTGTCGAGTAATGCAGAGTTAGTTGTTGAGGATTGTAGTTACGTTCTCCTCCAGTCCCAACCATATGAAAGAATTGTGGTTTGTCAAGCACAACTGTCCCTTTTGAAATCTGTGCTATTTATTTCTTTTTGATCTTTATCAAGGTGCGTGTTTTTTTTTTTCTTTAATTACGCCATGATTTTATCTCCCACAGATGTTCAGTGAACATTCCAGTAAATATCCGGATTAGCCCTGTCTCCCTTCGTAATAGTGGGTGCCATGTTGGTCACCCTCCAGACACACATCCACATGCAATGCAGCCTGAAGTACAAGGATCCTAGGATCTTATTTCATTGGGTGCCTTAGCTTAACTAATTCATTTAAAATGTTCCTTTTATACATCATAAGACCATAAGATGTAGGAGCAGAAATTAGGCCATTCGGCCCATCGAGTCTGCTCTGCCATTCAATCATGGCTGATAAGTTTCTCAACCCCATTCTCCCACCTCCTCCCGTAACCTTTGATCCCCATACCAGTCAAGAACCTATCTATCTCGGTCTTAAATACACTCAATGACCTGGCCTCCACAGCCTTCTGTGGCAATGAGTTCCATAGATTCACCTCTTTCTGGCTAAAGAAGTTTCTCCTCATCTCTGTTCTAAAAGGTCTTCCCTTTACTCTGAGGCTGTGCCCTCGGGTCCTAGTCTCTCCTACTAATGGAAACATCTTCCCCATGTCCACTCAATCCAGGCCTTTCAGTACTCTGTAAGTTTTAATCAGATCCCCCCTCATCCTTCTAAACTTCATCGAGTATAGACCCAGAGTCCTCAAACGTTCTTCATCTGTTAAGCCTTTCGTTCCTGGGATCGTTCTCGTGAACCTCCTCTGGACCCTCTCCAGGGCCAGAACATCCTTCCTGAGATACGGGGCCCAAAATTGCTCACAATATTCTAAATGTGGTCTGACCAGAGCCTTATAAAGCCTCAGCAGCACATCCCTGCTTTTATATTCTAGTCCTCTCAAAATAAATGCCAACATTGCATTTGCCTTCCTAACTACCGACTCAACCTGCAAGTTAACCTTAAGAGAATCCTGGACTAGGACTCCCAAGTTCCTTTGAACTCCAATATCACTCATTCCACTCTTGACAAGTTCAGGATTCACCTCCTCTCCGATATGCTTTTTACTAAAGGTCAATACGAAGTACTTATTAAAGGCCCTGCAATTTTTCAGATTGTCTACATCTTGATAATTCTCCCACCTCCATGTGTTAGTTTTCTGTTTACCAATGTAATTGTCCCTTATACAAAAAGCTTGGCCAAATGTTGGTTTTAAGAAGTGTCTTAAAGGAGAAGAGAGAGGGAATTCCTCAGCCTAAGGCCTGGACAGCTGAAAGTACAGCTGCCAATGGTGGAGCAATTGGTGGAGGATGTGCAAGAGACCAGAATTGGAAGAGCATAGAGATCACGGACTGTTGTGAGGCTTGTGGATGTGGATGATATTTGATAGGTGTGTGATTCAAATGTCCCTGGACAACAGGAATTTTGTTGTTTGTGCCCATTTCCTGACAGAAGGCTCCAGGTTTGATGCTGGGTCTCTGAGTTGGGTAATCGCAGCTCCAGTGACAATAGGAATAGTCTCGATGCCCTTGAGGGTTAGAGAGGGGTGTAATAGAGGCGAATATTGGGGAAGGTGGTGGCTTGGTGGTGATGTCACTGGACTAGTAACCCAGAGGCCCAGGCTAATGCTCTGGAGACAAGGGTTCAAATCCCAACATGACAGCTGGTGAAATTTAAATTCAATTAATAAATCCTAAAAAACCTAGTCTCAGTAATAGTGACCATGAAAACATGGTCTATTGAGTAAAAAGCCATCTGGTTTACCGTTGCCCTTTAGGGAAGGAAATCTGCCGACCTTACCTGGTCTGGAATACATGTGACTCCAGACCCACAGCAATGCCGTTGACTCTTAAATGGCCTATCAAACCGCTACAAAATCTGCAAAAAGGAATGAAACAGGGTGGATCTCCCGGCATCGACCTCGGCACTGACAACGACAACCTCACAACCAGCCCTATCAACTCTGCAAAGTCGTCCTTACTAACATCTGGGGGCTTGTGCCAAAATTGGGAGAGCTGTCTCACAGACTAGTCAAGCAACAGCCTGACATTGCCTGTCAGGAATGTTTCCATGAGTATGACTATGTCCCAGACATCATCATCACCATCCCTGGGTATGTCCTGTCCCATTGGCAGGACAGAACCAGCAGAGGTGGTGGCGCAATGTTATATGGAGGGATGTCTCATGGCATCAGGTCAAACATGGGTAAGGAAACCTCCCGCTAATTATTGTCTTTGTTACCAGCCCCTCTCCCTGGGTGGCAAGGGCACAGAACGTACTCTAGGTGGGGACTTCAATGTCCATCACGAAGAGTGGCTTGGTAGCACCATGAAAGACCGAGCTGGCTGAGTCCTAAAGGACATAGCTGCTAGACAGAGTCTGCAGCAGGTGGTGAGGGAACCAAACAAGAGGGAAAAACACACTTGACCTCATCTTCACCAACTTGCCTGCTGCAGGTGTATCTGCCCATGACAGTATCGATAGGAGTGACCACCTTCTCAGTCCAGTCTTGTCTTCACATTGAGGATACCCTCTATCGTGTTGTGTGGCACTACCACCGTGCTAAATACTGCAAAGGCTATGAGCTCTGACAACATTCCGGCAATAGTACTGAAGACTTGTCCTTCAGAGCTAGCTGCACCGTTGGCCAAGCTATTCCAGTACAGCTACAACACTGGCATCTACCTGGCAATGAGGAAAATTGCCCAGGTATGTCCTGTACACACAAAGCAGGACAAATCCAACCTGGCCAATTATAGCCCCATCAGTCTACCGTCTGTCATCAGTAAAGTAATGGAAGGGATCATCAACAGTGCTTAGCAATGACCTGCTCACTGATGCTGAGTTTGGGTTGTGCCAGAGCCTCTCCGCTTCTGACCTCATTACAGCCTTGGATCAAACACGGACAAAAGAGCTGAACTCCAGAGGTGAGGTGAGAGCGACTGCCCTTGACATCAAGGTAGCATTTGACCGAATGTGGCATCAAGGAGTCCTCACAAAACTGGAGTCAATAGGAATCGGGGGAAAACTCTCTGCTGGTTGGAATCATACCTAGCACAAAGGAAGATGGTTGTGGTTGTTGGAAGTCAATCATCTCAGCTCCAGGACATCACTGCAGGAGTTCCTCAGGGTAGTGTCCTCGGCCCAACCATCTTCAGCTGCTTCATCAATGGCCTTCCCTCTATCATATCTGAGGACTTGTGAGTGGTGGTGAACGTTGTGCATAAATACTGTGGCTACAAGAGCAGGTCAGAGGCTGGGAATTCTGTGGCAAGTAACTCACCTCCTGACTCCCCAAAGCCTGTCCACCATCTACAAGGCTCGAGTCAGGAGTGTGATGGAATACTCCCCACTTGCCTGGATGAGTGCAGCTCCCACAACACTCAAGAAACTCCACACCATGCAGCCAAGCTTGATTAGCACCCATCCACCACCTTCAACATTCACTCCCTCTACCACTGGCGCACATTGGCAGCAGTGTTTACTGTCTACAAGATGCACTGCATTAACTCACCCAGGCTCCTTACACAGCACCTCCCAAACCCGTGACCTCTACCACCTAGAAGGACAAGGGCAGCAGGCACATGGGAACACCACCAGCAGCAAGTTCCCCTCCAAGCCACGCACCATCCTGACTTGGAATTATATTGCCGTTCCTTCAACGTCACTGGGTCAAAATCCTGGAACTCCCTTAACAGCACTGTGGGTGTACAGTAAAGTCCTGCTTTTTGCGACTTCCTGGTTTGTGTATTCACTTACCTGCGCTTTGTACTTTGTACACTGCATCGCCCATCGCATGAGCAATGTTCGCTTATCTGCGTTTTCTTCTCCCTCTCTCCTCTTTCTCTGGGGAGACGGCAGCCATGATGGAGCAGAGACTGGAATGGTTGCAGCTGAAGTGCAGTCCGAACGAAGGGATTAACCCGGAAATGTCCGAATCTCTCGGTCCAGAGCTGCAATAATGGCTCTGTTCAATTTTGAAATCTTCACCGATGTATTGCTCAGTGGCTACCCCGTCTGTCGTTTACAGGTACTGCGCCACAATTTGCTGTAGAGTAACTGCCCAAACCATTGCTGCCCTCACATGGCTGGAACCTTTCTAATTGAGTCCCATTGAAAAGCATGTTCATCGTTTGCGATTTCGCCGTTTGCGAGGTTTCGCAGGAACATAACCCCTGCAAATGGTGGGACTTAACCTACAAGATGTGGACTGCAGCAGTTCAAGAAGGCCTCAAGTACAATTAGGGACAGGCAACAAAAATGCTGGCTTAGCCAGCGACACCCATGTCCCATGAAAGAATAGAGAAACATCAGATCGGGGGGGATCTCTGCTCCTGGCAGCCGTTCAGTGGTCCCTGCTGGTGAGTTTGTGTCCGTGGATTTTTTTTTTTTGATTTGTTCTCAGAATGTGGGCATGCCTGCATTTATTGCCCTTGAGAAAGTGGTGGTGAGCCTTCTCCTTGACCTGTTGCAGTCCAGGTGGTGAAGGTGCTCTCACAGTGCTGTTGGATCGGGAGTTCAGGATTTTGCCCCAACCACAATGAAGGAAAGGCCAACATGTGTCCAGATCTGATGGTGTTGACTTGGGAAATTTGGAGGTGGTGATGTTCCTGAAACATTGCTGCTCCTGTCCTTCCTGACAGTAGAGGTCACTGAAAGGGAGATACTGCCAAAGTGACCTTGGTGAATTGCTGCACTGCGCCCTGTAGATGGTACACAGTGTGTTGGCGGTGGAGGAAGTGAATACTGAGTTCAGTGGTAGCGGCACCGATCAAGTGGACTGTGTCCTAGGTGGTGGTGAGTTTCAGGAGAGGACATTAGGTGTGGCTGTGTTGACAGTTGAATGGCCTCAGAATATCCATGTAGAATGGGGTGAGATACTGGCGTTTTTGGGATCTGAAACTTTAAGTGGTGTTGGGGGAAGTGGGGTGACACAGTCTAACCAACAATCATTCCAGCTGCTCTAATATTGTCTTGTCTCTGCACACAGGGTAAGATGGTGCTGCAGCTGTCCAAAGAGCCCTCGGCCAGGCTGTTGAAGCATGTTGTTCGCTGCTACCTCCGTCTCTCCGACAATCCACGGTGAGTTCAGTGTGCATATGGCAGCAACGAGACAAACTAAGTTGGACCCTTTCGTGGGCGAAACATGCTGGGGGGGATGTTAATCGCCAAGTGAATCCTACCCCTGTGCCAAGGTGGCCGATTCTTGACACGCATCTTCTTGTTCTAGCGGCATACACCATCCCCCAACTACAGCTACGGACTTTGTGTCATTGGGACTCTGAAACCAGGTCTGTTTGTACTGACCCCTGTACCCCCAATGCTGCCTGGGCTCCCTTCTCTGACTCTTTGGCAGGTTCACAGTGTAACATGACTTGGATGTGCACTTGCGATGCCATGGCATACAAGACTATGGGCCTAGTGCTGGAAAATGGGATTAGAATAGATAGGTACTTGTTTGACTGACGCAGACTCGATGGGCTGAAGGGCCTTTTTCTGTGCTGTAGACCTCTATGACTCTATGTTTGGGGAATCAAACGCTGCGTTTTTGGTGGCCTGTGTTATGGTGATAACCAGAAGGTGTCTCGCAAGAGTTGGGGGAGGGGAAGGGACAGAGGAGGTTCTCGCAAATCTAGTTAGTGTATTGGTCGTGGATTAGAAGTTAACTACTGCCCTCCAGAAAGCCTCCTTCCCAAGTTTTGACAAGATGGTGCGGAGTAGGGCTTCATAAAACCATAAGACGTAGGAGCAGAAGTTGGCCATTTGGCCCATCGAGTCTGCTCCGACATTCAATGAGATCATGGCTGATCTGATATTCCTCAACTCCACTTTCCTTCCTTTTCCCCATAACCCTTGATTCCCTTACTGATTAAAAATCTGTCTATCTCAGCCTTGAATATACTTAATGACCCAGCCTCTACAGCCCTCTGCGGTAAAGAATTCCACTGATTCACTACCCTCTGAGAGAAGAAATTCCTCCTCATCTCTGTCTTAAATGGGTGCCCCCTTACTCTGAGATTATGCCCTCTGGTCCTAGACTCTCCCACAAGGGGAAACAACCTCTCAGCATCTACCCTGTCAAGTCCCCTTAGAATCTTATATGTTTCAATAAGGTTACCTCTCATTCTTCTAAACTCCAATGAGTACAGGCCCAACCTACTCAACCTCTCCTCATAAGAAAATCACTCCATCCCCGGGATCAACCTAGTGAACCTTCTCTGGACTGCCTCCAATGCCAGTATATCTTTCCCTAGATAAGGGAACCAAAACTGTTCACAGTATTCTAAGTGTGATCTAACTAGTGCCTTGTATAGTTTTTTTCTATTTTTATATTCCATTCCCTTTGAAATAAAGGCCAACATTCCATTTACCTTCCCTTTTACCTATTGAGCTTGTACGTTAGTTTTTTAGGATTCATGCACAAGAACCCCCAAATCCCTCTGTGCTGCAGTTTTTTTCAGTCTTTCTCCATATAAATAATATTCAGCTCCTCTCATCTTCCTGCCAAAGTGCATAACCTCACATTTTCCCACATTATATTTCATCTGCCACATTTTTGCCCACTCACTTAACCTGTCCATATCCCTCGGTAGACTCCTTGTGTCACCCTCACCACTTGCCTTACCACTTAGTTTTGTGTCATCCGCAAACTTGGTGAGAGTACATTCATTTCCCTCATCCAAGTCATTAATATATGTTATAAATAATTGTGGCCCTAGCACTGATCCCTATGGCACTCCACCAGTTACAGGTTGCCATCCTGAAAATGCCCCCCTTATCCCAACTCTGTCTCCAATTAGATAGCCAGTCCTCTACCCATGCTAATATACTACCTCTAACACTGTGGGCTCTTATCTTATTACGTAGTCTTATGTGTGACACCTTATCGAACACCTTTGGGAAATTCAAATATATTACATCTACTGGTTCCCCTTTATCTATCCTGCTTGTTACCTCCTCAAAGAATTCTAATAAATTTGTCAGGCATGATTTCCCCTTCATGAAGCCATGCTGACTCTGCTTGATTAGATTATGTATTTCTAAATGCTGTGCTATTACATCCTTTATAATAGACTCCAACATTTTCTCCAATGACAGATGTTAAGCTAACTGGCCTATTGTTACCTGTTTTTTGTCTCCCTCCCTTTTTAAATAAGGGTGTTACATTGGCCGTTCAGCATTCAGAAGAGAAGAAAATTCAGCAAAACAAAAGGCCCTTTGGCCAACCTCCCCCTGAGTCTATGCATGTTTCTTCCATCACAGATCCCCTTCCTGCACCAGGAAGTGTTAACTTACACCCACAATCAGTTTTTGGGACAAGGAGTTAGATTAGCAGTTAATGGGGCTGGCTGATGTGGTGTGTTGGGACACTCGAATTTCACCTCTGGGACCTGGCTTCAAATTCAGCTTAAATTTAAATGGGATAATAGATTCTTGAGTCTGGGAGTGTTCCAAGAAAAGGAGAGGTTTACAGGGCTGTGGGGAAAGAGCAGGGATTAAGTGGGTAGCCCTTTCAAAAAGTCAACCCAGTGAGCTGAACGGTATTCTTCTGTGCTGCAAAGCTTGATATTGAGTTGGGTAGTTTCTTCCCAGTTCCTGGACCCTCAGCACAAAGCAAACCCTGCTTCTTGTGTCAACACCTTCAGGGGAGGAAAGGTGCAGATTGTAGGCTGTAGGCAAGAAAATCCTGGTTCACGGCAGCGTTACTCTTTTTATTTTTCCTAACACTTTTACTGTGCTGGTAGGGTTGAGAGTCCCTACTGTGCTTTAAGCTGTGTTTTGTCCTGTATAGCCGTGTGTTACAGGTCATGTTTTGACTGGCTTGCTGTTGCTTTTGGACCCTGCAGGGCGAGGGAGGCACTCCGACAGTGCCTGCCTGACCAGCTGAAGGACACCACATTTGCCCAGGTGCTGAAGGACGACACTACCACCAAACGTTGGCTGGCCCAACTCGTCAAAAACCTCCAGGAGGGGCAGGTGACCGACCCCCGAGGGATCCCCCTCCCGCCCCAGTGACTGAAATGACCCTCCCACATGCTGAGGCTGTCGGGCTGTATCATCGCTGCCAGAGCCTGGGTTTTGGGGATGGGGTCAGGTTGACGCTGTGTTTGTACATTTTTCTCTCTCAGAGGTGGACCAAGCTGTCAAGGATCACAGTGGTCTTTTGGAATAATGGGGATGTTCGACTTGAGGAGCTGGACAGTGAACTGCAGAGTGAAGCTGGACAACTCATCTTCTTTACCTCTGTCTCTCTCTGCTGCCAAACGTCAATCATTCGCCTCATGGAGTGTGGATAAGTCATGTCCCTGGGCTGGTTCACCAAGACCCCTTCTGGACTACATCAACTTCCAGTGTCATGTTTCCAGTCTCCGATTCTTACTTACTACCCTGCTCCTGGCTCACCCCCTCCCATTCATACTTGGTGTTCAGTTGACGATGTAAAGAAGATTTTGTCCAGAGTTCCCTGGGCCCGTGCTGGGTTAGTGTTGACATTAGGATTTGTCCTAGCTCTGTTTGTCTCTGGGAGACTTCTCTCTGTTACATGTAGCCTTGCTGCATCAGAAACTAGGGAATCGTTGGGTTCCAATGTGAGACCATTCACTATTTTAAAAATTATTCCTTATTACCCCCAACCACCCTCGCTCTCAATATCCTCCTCCATAGTTCCTTGTTAACATGCCAATTCATACCCTGACTCCCCGCACTGTCCCATAGGAAGACACTCATCCTGTTCCGGGGCACACCACTTGTGTTCTGTGTTGGTCTCCCCATGTGCCCGTTTATTCTCTGATCTTCATTAATGATCCAACAAGCCTCTAACTAAAGCCACGAGGTTCTGCTGAGATGTGGAATCTGCCTCTCCACAGGTACAGCTGGGAAGACGATACTTGGAGAGATGTGTGAGTAAAGCAGCCCTCTGGGCCGGTGGTCCATACATTCAACCATTTTGTATTCCATGATTCTTTGTTTCTATTCTCTTATCAACACTCCTCCCCCCCCCAGCCCCCAACAAGTTCAGAGGTTTGAGGGAATCTATTCTCTTGTGCCCTATTGCTGGCTGGCTGTGTTTAATACACCAGCTCAGCCCCGGGCTCTGGCTCAGGTGAAGTTCCCTTCAGCCTTGTTTCACCAGTGGGAGAACTTTCAGGTCAGACAGCACTTGCGCAGCCACTGCTGGTCAGCAGCTGGCCGATATTGGAGTAGATCTACCCCAGCACCCCGAACTGCCTTAACATACCCCAGCCTGACTTACACAAGACTCAGGGCCCCTGAGGTTCTGTAACACCTCCAGGACATCACTTGCAGTAATTCCCTCCTTCTCCTCCCCCTCTGACCCAATCCCATGGCACAAGAATGTAGATTCTGGGCCAATTCTGTCCCAAGATTTTTTTTTTTCTTTTTTTGGGGACATCCAAAGCTAAATGTAATAAATATTTTTAAAATGCTGTATGTAAATTGTGCTGATCAATGGATTCTGTTTAGGAAAATGGTGCATTGAAAGATGTTTACTGTGAGTTCCATAATGGTCCTGAGCTGTTTACGAAAATGATAGTTGCCACTTAACCCCTTGCTGGTTCACCTGATTATTATCCCCCTCTGCCCCGTCTCTAGCTAGGCGTAAAGTGGCTGTGAGCACATATTTGGTGCGTTAATGTCTGGTATTCGGAGTCCACGTGGTGTTTCCTGACACCATTCACTGAATTCCCCATTGGTTTGCAGATTTCTGTCAGTGTGATTGCACTGCTTGCACATTGTGGGTGGCATTTAATGCCCTCCTCTGACGTGTTTGGTGGCAGGAGGGTGCCTGGTGAAGGGACCCTGTTTCCTTCTTGCCAGGGCCTCCATTAAGTCCATGGTGGGAAGGTTCATGGCCGACCACCAGTTGAGGCCTTTAGGTGATTAATAAATGCCCTCTTAAGGGCCTCATCCTGCCTCAGACATGAAGGGGGGGGTGAGTACTCACCATGCCGGGAGCCAAAAAAGCATACCTTGTATGGTTGCTTGCAGGCTTCCAGGGCAAGCCCCTCGTTCAAAGGCACTTGGTGGCTGATCGAGAGACCTGGCATCAGGAAGGTGGAGGGAGGGGGATATCCCCTGCCCTACCCACAATCTCACACACGTGACTGGGCCCATTGGTGACCCTGGGCCTCAGGTGGCTGCATTACCGGTGCTAGCCACTGCTGCCCTGGTAGCGCTGCTGAGCAGCGAAGAGTTACCAGCCTCTGATTGGCTGGCAGCTCTTGGCGGGTGGAATTTCCACTCCCGGGGTCCTTGATTCCATGAAAGGCTCTCGCTGCCGCCCAGTTAGATGCCTGATTGGCATGTAACTCAGCAGGCTTTCCCCGAAAAGAGACAACGTGGGGCTCTCATTGGCTGCCCAGCTGGCGGGCAAGGCCCCTGTCACCTCTGTTAAATAGCACCGTGGGTGCAGGTTGAAGTGTACAAGGTGTGAAATGTGTGGTATGGTGTGGAGTGGGGAAGACTGTGTTACTGCAGATAATTGGAACAGTGTTGATATATAATAAAAACAGAAACATGCTGGAAATACACTGGCCAAATCTTGTTTACCTCCCTCAGGGTGATTTACAGCCAAAAGCTTGCATTTTCTCTTTACAGATTCTCGTGCCTAGTGTGCATTTCCCACTCTTTATTTCAAATTGACAGCGTTAGCAAGCTCACCCGTCATTCAATCACTCAAGTGCAAATTAAAGAGATAATGTTTTGGCATGCAGCCCAGGGGTAATTTGAGACATGATGTGCGGTGAGCGTGGGGTGACTCGGGAGGAACAGGTGACTTTGGGCTGCTGGTTCCCAAATCTCTCCACCCCTGGAGGTTTTCCTCACCTCACGTCTGGGTCTGTTGTGGACTCAATTGATAGCTCTGATTAATCAACAAATCCGTTATGTTGATGGGGTGAGATGAAATAAGATGGAAGGATGTGGAACATAAACGCCAGCACGTACCAAATGGCCTGTTTCTGTAAGTTCTATGGAACACTGCCTGGGGAAAGAAGCCTGGTCTCACCAGCCGAAGAGGAATTCAAAACAATGTGCTGAATTTGGCAGAGAGGATTTTTGTAATGGCCTGGTGTTCTTGCTGCGGGGGTGGGGGTGGTGGGGTGGGGGTGGGTGGCGGGGTCCATGTTATATGCAAACACTCAGCGTAAGCATATGCTGATCACAGTCCACACACTTGAGTTCCTGGAGTCGCTAGGTAGAAGTGTGGAGTGAGCTGTCCGCAAGCATGACCCAGACCTCCCTGTCGCTTGCCATTTTAACACTCCACCTTGCTCTCATGCCCACATGTCTGTTCTTGGCCTGCTGCATTGTTCCAGTGAAGTTCAACACAAACTGGAAGAACAGCACCTCATCTTCCGACTAGGCACTTTACAGCCTTCCGGACTTAATATTGGGTTCAACAATTTCAGATCATGAACTCTCTCCTCCATCCCCACCTTCTTTCCGATCCCCCTTTTTTCAATAATTTATAATCTTTTTTACACTATATTTTTTTTCTTTTCCCTCCTATTTTAAAATTTATTTTGATCTATTGTTTCATCTCCACATTTTTAGTCCATTTCGATCCCTTCCCTCCCACCCTCACCCCTAGTAGGGCCATCTGCCACTAGCTTGCTTCCCTTAATGTCCCCATTAGATCCTTTAGATAATATCCTTTAGATAATATCACCACCGTCAACACCCTTTTGTCTAAGACATCTTTGGCAATCTCTTATTGGCCTCCACCTATCACTGGCCCTCTATCGAGCTCTCCTGTCCCACCTCCTTTTACCAGCTTATATTTCATCTCATTTCTACATGTCTTAGTTCTGAAGAAGGGTCATATGGACTCAATGTCAACTGTATTCCTCTCTGAAGGTGCTGTCAGACCTGCTGAGTTTTTCCAGGTATTTTAGGAAAGAGGGTGTTGGGTGATTAGAATTTATGGGGAAGAGAAGCATTTGGAGAAATCGAGCTGTCAAGTGTCAGTGGTGTGGCTGAGGACCTTCAGGGAGAGGGTAGGGACAGAGGCTGGTAGTATTACAGAAGATGCAGTTGAATGGCTTAAGACAACCGACGTGGAGATGGGTAGTATGCTTGTTTTTGTTTCAAGAGGACAGGTGAGTGAAATTAATTGCTGTAATTTAAAACCCTCCTTAAAATTTACCTGTGACAAAGCTTATATTGTTCACCCCATGTTTCCCATGTGCAGCATCCATTTCCTTTTCTTTGTGCCTTACGCAAAATCCAGGTTATTTACAAGTATTCAAAATGTTATTTTCCCTAAGACAGGATGTTTGATAGGTGGGGCAAGGGTTAAGAGAAGGGTTGGGGCTGTGGTGCTGGGTATTGTTGATGTACATGAGAAAAGTAACCCCATCTGTACAGATGTTACTTAGGGGCAACATGTAGGTGAGGGAGAGGAAGGGGCCAGATATGATCCTTGGGAGACCCTGGAAGTGATAGTGGGCAGTTACATTCCTTTCACCAGCTGTCTTCAGAGTCTGAGGTCTCTGAATAAACATCAGATAGGCTCCCAGCCAAAGAGATCTTGTGAGGAAACTCCTTTTGCACCAGCTCTCAGGTCGCTTTGCATTAAAAATGCATTTGTGGAACAGTGTTACCAAACACAAATGATAGCATTGCAATGTGTCTAGACAGCAGAATTTTACACCCACTGCCTCCTCAAGCTGCAGTCAGAGGACTTCTGAGAATTTCACCCAAGGCGTAGGGGTCATTTGGAAGAATTTGATCCCGGGCTGTGTGTCTGGGTTATGCTATCCATGCAGTTTGTTTCAGGACATTCTGTACTTGGCTCAATTAATTTTTTTTCTCTCTCAAAATAACCAGCTGGTGACCCATCAATTACAGCAGGTTCAGTGTGGCGCGTGTGCCAGAATCCTGACAGTCTGTTTTAGCCCCGCCCTCACATCCCCGACACAAATAACCAGAAGAATTAAATGCATCAATGAAGTACTTTCAAGAGTAATTACTCTGTTGGTGTGGTGGCACAATTCCTCCTTCAGCCAACAGTTTAATTGTGTTAATTTCTCCCTAGTTGTTCATCAGCTGTTAAGACTTCTCATGGACATGCCTAGGTTCTAGATAAATGCAAAATGTTTCTTACAGTCCCTCCCCTCAAGCACTTCATCAGCATCTGGGCTCATGAAGATAATGTTAAGCAGCTTGTGCACTGGTTTCTCCTGGGGCAGAGGGTGAAGACAGGAGGTTTAGAGGTGCCTAAGGGGCTGTAGGGAGGTCTTATGGCACAGTGGATAGTGTCCCTGCCTCCGAACCAGAAGCTTTGGGTTTAAGTCCCAATTCAGGACTTGGTGGCCGGGGAGGTGCGTTCATAACGCGGTCAAACAGGTTGGTTATGAGCCTATAAATCCTTCCAACACGCCAGTGTCGGGGTAAGTAAGGAAGAGATTCCTGGTCAGTCATGTGATGGAAAGAAAGCTGGACCCTGTACCATCACCATCCACCGTGCTAGACTTCAGCATAAGTGTAAAAGGAATGAACTGTAACACACCCATGTAGGGCCTGTAGGTGGCAGTGGAGGTGAGCTGGTTTGACACAGCCTATTTAATCGTGACCTAGAAGATGGAGAGACATTGCAGGATGAGGAGACAGAACTATCATGGCTGAGGGTGGATGTTTGCACTGGTTAAAATTGAGAAAAATGAGTATTGCATAGAATTTTACAGGTCATTCGGCCCAACTGGTCCATGCTGGCACTTAGGCTCCACAAAAGCCTCCTCCCACCACTCTTCTACCTAACCATCCATGTATCATTTTATTCCTCTCTCCCTCGTGCGTTTATGTAGCTTTCCCTTAAATGCATCTACGTTATTTGCCTGTTTTTGGTACCAAGTTCCACATTTTTACCACTCGCCTGGTAAAGACACTTTTTAAAAAATTTCCAATTGGATTTATTAGTGACAATCTTATATTGATGGTCACAAGTTTGGGTCTCCCCCCACAAATGGAAACATCTCTCCGTCTACCCTATTAAACCCTATCGTCATTTAAAGGATCCCTTTGAGGTCACCCTCAGCTTTCTCATTTCTAGCCTCAGTCTTGTGCACAAGACTATGTAAAGATGGCAAAGAGACTTGGGTATAGCAGTGTAGTGGTTACTTTATTAGTGAGTTCAAATTCCACAACTGCAGTTTGAAAATTTGAATTCAGTTTCGAAAAAAACCCCAGAAGTAATCACTAAGATAAAAGCAAAATACTGCGGATGCTGGAAATCTGAAACAAAAACAAAAATAGCTGGAAAAACTCAGCAGGTCTGACAGCATCTGCGGAGAGGAATACAGTCAATGTTTCGAGTCTGTATGACTCTTCATCAGAGCTGTGTTCCTCTCCGTAGATGCTGTCAGACCTGCTGAGTTTTTCCAGCTATTTCAGTTTTTGTTCCAGAAGTAATAAACTGGTAAGCGTTAAAGTGATCATGAACATGTTGTATTGTATTAAAAAAACCCAACTAAATGTCCCTTGAGAGAAGGAAACCTGTTCTTCTGACCTGGTCTAGGCCTCTGTGACTCCAGTCCCGCACCAACATGGTTGCCTCTTAACTGCTACCTGAAAAGCCAGCCAGCTCTGCCATACTGCAAAGAGTTAACAGTACTGTGGCTGCTCACTCAGCACATGGACCGCAGCGGTTCAAGAAGGTGGCTCACCACCACCTTCTCAAGGGTAACTAGGTACAGGCAATAAATGCTTCCTGAGAATGAATAATAACAGAATAATTGTGGTGGTTTGGGAACTGGCAGTAATGAAAGGATTTTGAGATGGGTCAAACGGCAGATACTCAAACTTTGAGAAAGTGTTGGGGAAAGACGACAGATTCAAGATAGCATAGACACTTTGAGACTATCCTTCCATGTGCGTAGCTATGACAGGGAGTGTTATCACACAGCAGCTGGTAAAGGCTGATTTGTTTAAATCCCAGAGGGAAACTTGAACAACTGTCATAACCTATATTTTCAATTGATAGGGTTGAGATGCAGCTCTGGATTCAGGAATAAGACCACCGAGCCTCAAGTGGTTTTTATGTAAAACTAAATTAAACATTTATTAATTTGCTAAACCAGCCACCTTCCGATCACTGAAACTATCCACCCACCACCACCCCCCACTCCACCCCCCTCTTCGGAATAGGAAGCTCCAGAGGAGCTGAATATTATTTAAATGGAGAAAGACTGCAGAAAGCTACAGCACAGAGGGATTTGGAGGGCCTCATGCATGAATCCTAAAAAGCTAACATACAAGTTCAGCAGGTAATAGGGAAGGCAAATGGAATGTTGGCCTTTATTTCATAAGGGAATGGAATATAAAAATAGAGAAGTCTTGCTAAAACTATACAAGGCATTAGTTAGACCACACCTAGAATACTGTGAACAGTTTTGGTCCCCTTATCTGAGGAAAGATATACTGGCATTGGAGGCAGTCCAGAGAAGGATCACTAGGTTGATCCTGGGTATGGAGGGATTTTCTTACGAAGAGAGGTTGAGTAGGTTGGGCCCGTACTCATTGGAGTTTAGAAGATTGAGAGGCGACCTTATTGAAACATATAAGATTCTCAAAGGACTTGACAGGGTAGATGCTGAGAGGTTGTTTCCCCTTGTGGGAGAGTCTAGGACCAGAGGGCATAATCTCAGAGTAAGGGGCTGTCCATTTAAGATAGAGATGAGGAGGCATTTCTTCTCTAAGGGTAGTCAATCAGTGGTATTCTTTACCGCAGTGGGCTGTAGAGGCTGGGTTGTTAAGTATATTCAAGGCTGAGATAGATTTTTAATCAGTAAGGGAATCAAGGGTTATGGGGGAAAAGGCAGGAAAATTGTGTTGAGGATTATCAGATCAGCCATGATCTCATTGAATGGCGGAGCAGACTCGATGGGCTGAATGGCCTACTTCTGTTCCTATGTCTTATGGTCTAATTTAACAACAAATTAAACACATATACATGTCTACAAATTGCTACCATGCTAATTTTTAAACAAATCCCCAAATTAATCACTCCCAGGTAAATCTTCACCAAGGCAACAATAACCCGTAGACTTTAAACAGACACCAGGCAAAGCACATTTGACCTTAGGGATTCAAAATGAGATTCCTATCAATTTGTTTCCTTTGCAGACACAGTTGTAGGGCTTACAGGCTGCTTAGATCTTAAATGCCTCTGATCCACACACACAAACTCCTTTCTATTTATACCAAGCTTTTCCTTTGAATGTAAATTTTCCATTATATCACTAGGTTTTTAAGATTTTATTCCTAACAATAATCCTTTCATTCCACCAATTTTATTAGTAATATAAACACATTGCTTGGTGTCTCCCAGCTAGGTGCAAGATTTCACCCATCCTTTTGAATAGTTTATTCAACAAATGCTAATTTACACTTTACCTTATGTTTCCCTAATTAATATCAAAACACCCAGACTGGCTGGTTTTAATCCATTTAAGACACACGTAGACACAGACCTGACTACAATTCCTATTTAAAAATAGTTTCCAATAACATTATAGACATTAATCTCTCTTCATGGCAGGGAGTTCTGGATAGGAGGCGTGGTTATTGCATAGTCCTTGTTGAACATGATGTTAAGATTCACCATCTGGATTCCACAAGAAGAACAGCCACAAGGGGGAGAGATGGAGCAGGGACAGGTGGCACCTATGGAATTGTACCTATATAAGGAAGTACCCAATAAGGAAGCAGCACCTTCAAGGAGAATTCTTGAGGAGGTGGATGAAGATTTGGGAAAGAAATGCTGAAGTTGGAAGGAGCATCTGTGTCAGACTGTTGCCCCCCACCTGAGTGTAAACTCTGCTGAACTTGCCTTCAGCCACCTCTCCTGTTTGCTCCCCACAGGTCAACATATTACCTCATGCTGGGCGGCAGCCTGATGGTTTTGTGAAACACTTCACTGTCTAATCCTCATTATCGTCATTTGGTAGTACAGAACTTGAGTATCACTGAAAAAAAGAGACATGTCTAAGCTTTTTGTCTTGCACTCGTCAGGATACTCGCAAGAATACCAGTATGTGTGGGGAAAAGCAACAACTTATACTGTATGTGAAGAGACTACAGATTGGTTGGCAAGTGGTATTGCCATGGAGAATGCACCACTGATGGTGACTGACAGTTAACTGCCAAGCATTGTTTGAAATTTAAACCAGGCAGCTTGAACCTGATTGGTCAAAGCATTGCCCTGAGGCATGAGTCAGCGAATGGCTGTCACTTGTTTTGTTTAGCAGAAACAGGCACAATGTATGTACATGTTCTTCCTGTCTGCAAGAACCCTGTGTGTAGCTTCCAGTATACACACATGCTCCACACACTGAGCCCGACTGACAATCTTAAACTGGTTGTCAGTGTAATTCTTTGCACATTAAAGATCATTGAGCAAATGTTGTCCAATCACAGAATCACACCTAATGTTGGACACTTTTGAATTTTGGAAGCCCGGGCTGCTTGTGTTAGATCTGTACCCTGCCCATTGCGAACAGCAGCTGGGACATGCTGTTTGATACCATCTGCCAGTCTTTGGGACATACAACCAACACACCTAGTATCACACTGACACTGGAATTCTATACCACATCACTCAATTGTGTGATAGGCAGAATTTTTTTGGCTTGCCAGCAGCATCCTGTTAGTGGTGAATACCACTCATGATGATCCTGCATAGTAGCAGCATGAAACATTTAGCTTTACCAAATTTTTGAGATACCTTACCCTTCCCGGCTAATCTGAGGTAGACTGGGCACTTCTCAGGGCTGAAAGTGACAGCCTTAGGCTCAGTATCTGAGGAGACGTGAATGGTGCTGAACATTGTGCAAACATCAGCGAACATCCCCACTTCTGACCTTATGATGGAAGGAAGGTCGTTGATGGGGCATCAAGGATCCCTAGCTGGAGTCAATGGGAATCAGGGGGAAAACTCCCTGCTGGTTGGAATCATACCTAGCACAAAGGAAGATGGTTGTGGTTGTTGGAGGTCGATCATCTCCGCTCCAGGACATCACTGCAGGAGTTCCTCAGGGTAGTGGCCTAGGCCCAACTGTCTTCAGTTGCTTCATCAATGACCTTCCTTCCTAAGGTCAGAAGTGGGGATGTTCGCTGATGATTGCACAATGTTCAGCACCATTCCCGACTCCTCAGATGCTGAAGCTGTTCATGAGTTTGCGTGATAAACAGTGTGAAATGATCTGATCAGGGTGGCTGTTATCCTGCAGGATACCTTTGTGCCCTATTTGCATGGTGAACAAACGACCCCAGCCTGATTTACGAGGTTGCCCATAAGACCAATCTTCTAGTGTGTGGAACTGTGAGAATCCCAATGCGTTTATTGACTTCACATGCAACTTTCACATGCAACGTGAATGTCTTACAGCGTTGCGAGGCCTTAAGACCAACCCGGACACACATCAGTAAACCTGACAAAGGGACTGGAGTACTCATTCTTAACTGCCCCTAGCCAAGCTGTTCCAGTACAGCTAAAACACTGGCAGCTACCTGGCTATGTGGAAAATTGCCCAGGTATGTCCTGTACACAAAATGCAGGACAAATCCAACCTGGCCAATTACTGCCCTATCAGTCTACTTTCCATCATCAGTAAAGTAATGGAAGGGGTCATCAACAGTGCTATCAAGCGGCACTTGCTTAGCAATAACCTGCTCACTCACAACCAGTTTGGGTTCTGTCCGGGCCACTCAGCTCCTTATTTCACTACAATCTTGGTTCAAACATGGACAAAAGAGCTGAGCTCCCGAGGTGAGGTGAGAGTGACTGCCCTTGACATCAAGGCCATATTCAACCGAGTGTGACATCAAGGAGCCCTAGCAAAACTGGAGTCAATGGGACTCGGGAAGAAAACTCTCCACTGGTTGGAGTCATACCCAGCACAAAGGAAAATGGTTGTGGTTGTTGGAGGTCAGTCATCTCAGCTCCAGGACATCACTGCAGGAGTTCCTCAGGGTAGTGTCCTAGGCCCAACAATCTTCAGCTGCTTCATCAATGACCTTCCTTCCATCATAAGGTCAGAAGTGGGATGTTCGCCGATGATTGCACAATGTTCAGCACCATTCGCGTCTCCTCAGATGCTGAAGCAGTCCATGTCCAAATGCAGCAAGAACCTGGACAATATCCATGCTTGGGTTGACAAGTGGCAAGTAATATTCACACCACACAAGTGTCAGGCAATGACCATCTCCAACAAGAGAGAATGTAACCATTGCCCCTTGACATTCAATTGCATTACTATCACTGAATCCCCCACTATCAACATCCTGAACTGGACTAACCATATAAATACTGTGGCTACAAGAGTAGGTCAAAGACTCGGAATCCTGCAGTGAGTAACTCACCTCCTGACTCTCCGAAGCCTGTCCACCATCTACAAGGCACAAGTCAGGAGTGTGATGGAATCCTCCCCACTTGTCTGGATGAGTGCAGCTCCCATTACACTCAAGGAGCTTCACACCATCCAGGACAAAGCAGCCCCGCTTGACTGGTACCACATCCACAAACATTCACTCCCTCTACCACTGACGCACAGTAGCAGCAGTGTGTGTACCATCTACAAGATGCACTGCAGGAATTTGATGTGCCCTGTTTCAGCAGCAAGTTTGCACGGTGAACAAATGGCTCCAGCCTGATTTACCAGGTTGTCCACAAGACCAATCTTCTAGAGTGTGGAGTAGTAAGAATCCCAATGAGCATATTGACCAGTGAAGGTAGGCCTGCAGGTAGAGAATCCCCTGGCAGATTTCTCAACTAGTACGTGGAGGAAAGGGAGCTCATTTGACTACTCCATTTCAAAGGTGAATTTGAGAGCAGGATGAAGCCCATTAAGATGTGTCAGGAAATCGTTACTGGCAGCTGCAGATTTAAATATAGCAAATGTATCATCCACATATCTGAAATACACCAGGGATAGGAGCTGGGTGTCGTTCCATCAAAGACACGTTTCTCATGGAACCCAACAAAGGTACTTGCGAGAGTTGGGTCTGGAGGGAATCCATGGCAACACCATCCATTTGGAGATACATGGTGTCATTAAAACTGAACTCAACCTCCCGAGTTGTGGAGTTCATAAGTTCAATGAATTCTGGTTCACGCAATGGTGGCAGGTCTAGATTGCCATGGTATAGTGCTGCAGCACAAATATCTATGGCTTCTGCATTTCCAAGTCAGGATGGTGAGTGACTTGGAGGGGAACTTCCAGGGTGTTCCCATCTATCTGCTGCCCTTGTCCTTCTAGATGGTAGTGGTCGAGGGTTTGGAAGGTGCTGCCGAAGGAGCCTTGGTGAGTTATTGCAGCGCATCTTGTAAATGGTACACACACTGCTGCTACTGTGCGTCTGTGGTGGATGTATCTTTCCCTGCTGCCCCCTCCCTGTTGCCCTCTCCCTGTCTCCATCCCCCCATCGCCCTCTCTCTGTATAAGACCATAAGACATAAGAGCAGCAGTAGGCAATTCAGCCCATTGAGTCTGCTCCACCATTCATTGAGATCATGGCTGATCTGATAATCCTCAACTCCACTTTCCTGCCTTTTCCCCATAACCCTTGATTCCTTGACTGATTAACAATCTGTCTATCTCAGCATGGAATATTCTTAATGACCCAGCCTCTACAGGCCTCTGTGATAAAGAGTTCCACAGATTAACTACCCTCTGAGAGAAGAAATTCTTCCTCATCTCTCCCTGTCTCTCTCTGCCCTTCTCTCTCCTTGACCCTCTCTTTCTCCATGCCCCTCTCTCTCTCCCTGGCCCCCTCTCTCTCCCCACCTCCCTCTCTCTCCCCACCCCTTCTCTCTTCCTGCCCACTTCTCTCTCCCCGCATCCTTCTCTCTCCTGCCCCTCTCTCTCTCCCTGCCCCTTCCCTCTCCTCACCCCCTTCCCTGTCTCTGCCCCCCACTCTCTCCCCGCCCCCTTCTCTCTCCCTGCCCTTCTATTTCCCAGCCCCCCCCTCTCTCTATCTCTTTCTCTTTCTCTCTCATTCTCCTTCTGAGTCCCTCTGCCTCCCTCTGCCACCCTGCCTCTCTCACCGCTTCTCCCTCAGTCTCTCTCTCTCCATTTCTCTCTCTCCTTCTCTCTCTCTCTCCATCTCCCTCGCTCTCTCTCTCACCGTCTGTCCCTCCCTCTTTCTGTCCTTTCCTCCCTCTCTCTCCATCCCTCCGACTCTCTCCGTCCATGTGTCTCTAACCGTCCATCTGTCAGTCTCTTCCTATCCATCTCTCTGTCTTTCCATCTGCCTTTCTATCTCCC
The DNA here is from genome assembly GCF_017639515.1 of Carcharodon carcharias. Classification (NCBI taxonomy): domain Eukaryota; kingdom Metazoa; phylum Chordata; class Chondrichthyes; order Lamniformes; family Lamnidae; genus Carcharodon; species Carcharodon carcharias. Next base: position 12,963,122 of record NC_054478.1, on the reverse strand, counting down.
AATCACCTTCACCCTTTCAGGATTTTGCCCGCCCTGTATTTATTATTGGGATGACCCATTTACTTTGGTAAAGCCTGTGATTTTACTTTTGTGCAATTTCCCCCCTTCAGACCAAAGGGAACAGGAGAGTTATCTGAAAGAGGGTTAATTGATTTCCTGATTATGACATCATTAGGTTCCAAGAAATGCCCATGTGACCTGAGGTTGCAGTGGGGATTAAAAGCTGAGAAGCAAAAGGGTAAATTGAAAACTAATTGGTGGGGTTCCAGCCTGCCTGTTGGCAGGAAGTTCAGAACACGTAGAATAGGTGTGAAACAAGCAAGAGTCTCCACAAATAGATCAGTTTTCTGTTTGGCAGTTTAGAACAGTTCCTGGTGTTGAAGCAGGTCTCTGAGATTACAGCATAGACTGTGTTGCTGCGTGAGTTATATAGTTGGAAAGGACAGAGAGATGAAGACAGAAAGAGGAGGGGATTGTGGATTGGACAAGGGTCACTGTTGCTGTTTCAGAGTTGCGAGAGTCCACCAGACTCGAGGGCCAAAACGATTGACTGGGAAGTGAGAGAACCGACATAACGGAGGCCGAGTTGAAATGACTGAGATTGCACAGAGTGTCACATTTGTGTTGGAAGTAATGCAGGTGCTTGTAACTATTTGAGACATATCTGTATTGACTATTAAAGTGAAAATTACCTTTTTATTTGTAATATCCTTCACCCGTTAATTAATGTTTAAATTATGTTGATTTTAGCTGGTTTACTGTAGAAGTTTTAGAAAAGTAAAATCTTGCCCATTGATTTTCTTTCTGTTGGTTTGGTGGGGATTCCTCTATTTTAAAAATTATCGGTCTCTATGGGAATTGTAACATTATCGTGCTCCCTCCATCTCTCCCCCTTCTTCCTCCTGTCCACTGCTTGTTGTGCCTTTCCTCCCCTGCCTGCCTCTTACCCTGTATCTTAATCTGTCTCTCTCTTTCTCTCCCTCTTTCTCTCTCTCCCAACGTTTCTCCCTCAGTTTATTTCCCTCCATCCTCTCCCTTCTTCTTTCTCTCTCCATCTGCCTCCTTCTCTCCCCTTTCCCCCCCTCTATCCTTCTCTCCCCATCTCCCTCCATCCTTTGCTCCTGACGAAGAATTCTTCATTGTTGTTGTGATGTTTATTTCCTCTTCCTTTACGAAGCTGGTGGAATGAATTATTGATTACCTGGCAGATGTCGTGGTGCCAGGGAGTCTATTGACACAGCAGGCAGTACCAATGCTAATCAAACCGTCAGGACAAGGGCATACTGGAGCTGACCTACAACTGTCAGTCACCAACCCACAAGAGCGTTGACTGTCCCCAGTTCCTGGAATGAGGCAAACACTCAGATCAGGTTCTGTGTCATTAAAAATGCAGAACCCCACTCCAAAGGCTAGAAAGGTTACTCTCTGCTTCCCTGGGAGATGTGAAGAAATTAAAGGTGTACTGTTGCCAAAACTGTTCACCTTTGGACCTTTTATTTCACTAGAGTTACACTGGTTCTGCCATATCAATAGTGTGAAGTGCTAGGGACGGTGTATCTCGGAATCGTACATCGTAGAAGTCCATTCGGCCTATTGTGTCTCTGCTGGCTCTTTGAAAGAACTATCCAATGACTCCCACTTCCCCTGCTCTTTCCCCGTTCCCTGCAAAATTTTCCTTTCAAGTATTTATCCAGTTCACTTTTGAAAGTTCCCACAGTTTCCACAGCGCATTCCCGATCACAACTCACTGTGGAAAAACATTTCTCCTCACCTCCCTCCGGGTTCTTTTGCCAATTACCTTCAATTGGTGTCCCTCTGATTATCGACCCTCCAGCCACTGGAAATAGTTACCATATCAAAACCATTCACAATTTGTGAGTACCTCTATTAAAAATCCACTTAATCTTCCCTGCTGAAAGGGAAAAAAAACAAACAAAATGATTTTATATCGTGCCTTGCATGACCTTAAGAAGCCTCAAAGTAATTTATGTTTCTGTTCCAGGCGTAGTCACTGCTGTAATGTAGGAAATATAGAGTCAATTCACACACAGCAAGCACCCATGTACAACAATGTTAGAATGACCAGATCATTTAGCTATTGTGATGTTGGCTGAGTGATAAATATTGACCAGAACACTGGGGAGAACCTCCTTGATCCTCTGAAAAGTCTTTTAAGGGCCATTAAGAGCCTTATCCTGCTGGCACTGATATTTTACTCATGGCCAGACGAGACCCATGCCATTTGGGAATCCTGACATTCTAGCTGCATGGGCTAGTGTTGGACAAAGGGGTTGGGGGTTGTGATGGGACCTCCTTTGCAGTCTCCTGGACCAAACGGAGTCACCCCCTCAAAGGTCATTCCTCTCCTCTAGCCTCTTGAACCCACCCTCCCACCTCCGTTCACCATACCTCGCTGAGGCCCCTGGCCCTGGACATACCTGGGCTCCTCAACATGGTCGGACAGCCTGTAGTACCAGCAATGCAGTGCTCCCATTGGCGTTGATGTGACTTCAGAGCTGCCAGCCAATCTGATCAGCTGTCAATCCTCTAAGGCGAGACTTCCTCCCAAGAAAGGGTGGGGAGGTCTCGCCTTAAACCAATTAACCCTGCTCCCAGTGTTAAATTACTGTGGGACAGCTATCGGGATCTCACCAAGGCTCCTTAGACAGCACCTTCCAAACCCATGACCACCACAGACCCATGACCACCACCATCTAGAAGGACAAGGGCAGCAGATAGATGGGAACACCACCATCTGGAAGTTCCCCTCCAAGTCACTCACCATCCTGACTTGGAAATACATCACCGTTCCTTCACTGTCGCTGGGTCACAATCCTGGAACTCCCTCCCTAACAGCACTTTGGGTGTACCTACAGCTCATGGACTGCAGCGGTTCAAGAAGGCAGCTCACCACCACCTTCTCAAGGGCAATTAAGGATAAGCAATAAATAATGGCCTAGCCAGCAATGCCCACATCCCATGAATGAATTTTTTAAAAATCATGGCGGATTGGGGGAGGTACAATGACGCCTCGTAAGATCCAGCCCAATGGCTTGTCTCATATCACCCAAGAACCTGTGTTCCAATGAAAATGTCCCAATTTCTCAAGTCTTCTACCATATTTGTATTTCCTCATAACAGACAGGATCCCAAAGAAGCCTCATTGGTCTCTCTCTAAAGCAGTAGTTTTCAACCTTTTTCTGGTTATGCCCCGTCTCCTTCCTGTCATGTGGAGTCCAGTACAATACACTGGAAACTCTCAAGGGCAGAGGCAGGTGGAAACTACAGTTGGATTTAGTGCCAGCTTCAGGGTTAGGCAGGAAACACTCCAGACAGGGTTCCTGAGCTGATATTTAGCAGTTACACGTAAAAGATTCTGTGTGCATGCAGGGTTAAGGCAGTATCTGGCTCAGTTGTGGCCAAATAGTCAATACTCAGTGTCTGGAATCACACATGATGAATAGTGCTTGGAGGGGCACTGGACGACACCAGTGGACCTGCACCCCAGGAGAGGGAAATGATTTATATAGGATAGCTGGTGCTCCCCCTTCACCTCCATCACCATCTCTATTCCCTTCATTTCCATTCACCTCCCCACTCCATTCTCCGCATTGCGCAGGTTGTTCCTTTTATTGGCTACTGCTGGAGTCCAGCCAGTAAAACTCTTAACTCCAATGAGGTTGGAATTTTACCAAGTTAAATTAGTGTTTAATGTTACTCAGCACTTCTGTCAGTCATAATCTCTGATAAATGTTTAAGTAAGCTGGAGTCTCACTGACTCACACTGAGAATTTCTTCACATAGCTTTCTGAGCTGTGTGTGTCTGTGTGTGTGTGTCTCACTCGGTTAATCTGTTTCTTTGTTTATCACTGTTTTTAACTCTCACCATCACCCTTAATGCCTCCAAATGTTTCTCTTTGTTTTGAGATTTTAACTTATTCTAAACCTACCCACTAACACAGGGTTAAGATTAAGCATTTTGTCTATTTTTCTGTCCCTATATTCCAAAGTGTGGATGTCTATATATCTCACCCTCTCTGTGTCTCATTCTCTCTCTGTTCCTATTGTTTATAACAATTTCATTCCCTCTTCCTCTATTGTCTCTCTTTTTCTTTACTCTCTGACTGTTTTTTTTGAATCTCTACCCTGTCTCTACCCTATTTTCCTCTTTAAATGTTCTCATGTACTAACAGCAATCTTTCCTCTCCAGTTGTCTCTCTTGTTCATAGAATCATCAGCTGGGGTTTTCCAGTCTCTCATGTTGGTGGGATCTTCACCGAGGTGAGTAGAGATTTAATTGGCTGGCTGGCCCCACCACAGGGGAACCCGGCATGGCCAGGGGGGGTTGGGGTGTAGGTGGGGGGGGGGGGGGGGGGGGGTGGAGGGCGGAGGGGGGGTGGTTGGTGCTGGAAAATTCCAGCCATTGAATCTTTCAGCACCGAAGGAGGCCATTCGGGCCAATCCTCTCTGTGCTGGGGCTTGGAAGGAGCTACACAATTAATCTCACTCCCCCTGCTCCTTCCCCATAGCCCTGCAAAATTTCCCTCTTCGAGTATTTATCCAGTTCTCTTTTTGAAAGTTACAATCGAATCTGCTTCCACTGCCCTTTTAAGGCAACGCACTCCAGATCACAACAACTCGCTGCATGATTAAAAAGTTTCCTCATGTCACTTCTGGTTCTTTTGCTATTCATTTTCAATCTGTGTCCTTTTGGTTACTGACTGTTAAGGCACAGCCGATGGTAAATGCTGAGCTGTTCAAATCCCAGAGGGAAACTTGAGACAACTGCCACAGTTACTTTTTCAATTTGTTTGTTTCGAGATGCGGGCTTTGAATTCAGTAGTAATAAGACCACCAAGGCTTATAGGTCTTTACAAAATTAGATTAAACATTTATTAATAAGAGAAATGATTTTAAACACATACACATGTCTACAAATTACTACTATAATAACTTCTAAATTCCCTAATTAATCTGACTCCCAGTTACACCTCCATTAAGGCAACAGTAATACGCACAGATTTTAAAAGTCCCAGGCAAAGAAACATAATACCCTGATCAACCCAATTCAAAGTGAGTTTTCTTAACATTAGTTCATTGTGGATAGCAGCTTGAGGCATAGATGCTGAAGGCTTTTCACACTTGTTAGATCTTGAAATGCCTCCCTTTACACACAACCTTCACTCCTTTATACATATTTTCCCCTTTGAAAGCAATTCCCATTGTTTTACTATGTCTTTGGACTTTACCTCCCTGATCATAAAAAATTATGATAGTACCAATTTCACCAGTAATCTTTGGGAAAAATAAACACACTGTTTCTGAACTTCACCTGGCTTGTTGACACATTTCACCCCCTCCTTTGAAAACAATCTAGCATGGGTTATTTCAAAATGCAAATGTCCTTTTACACCTTGCATTTTAAACTTCCCCCATGTTTACCTACTTAACATTTCAAACCCAGTTTGTCTTCTAACACTTCAAACCCTTCAGGTCAGCTGCTTTTAATTCAGTTAAGTCTCTCTCTCTCACACACACACACACACACACACACAGACACATATAGATACAGATTATTTTTATTATTCATTCACAGGATGTGGGCTTCACTGGCTGGGCCAGCATTTATTGCCCATCCCTAGTTGCCCTTGAGGTGGTGGTGAGCTGCCTTCTTGAACCGCTGCAGTCCATGTGGTGTAGGTACACCCACAGTGCTGTTAGGGAGGGAGTTCCAGGATTTTGACCCAGCGACAGTGAAGGAACAGTGATATATTTCCAAGTCAGGATGGTGAGTGACTTGGAGGGGAACATCCAGGCGGTGATGTTCCCAAGTGTCTGCTGACCTTGTCCTTCTAGGTGGTAGTGGTCATGTGTTTGGAAGGTGCTGTCTAAGGAGTCTTGGTGAGTTCCTGCAGTGCACTTTGTAGATGGTCCACATACAACTGAACAATTTACTGGGCCACTTCAGAAGGCAATCAGGGGGTGATTCTGGAGTAAATAAAGAGAAGCTGCTACCAATGGCAGGTGGGTCAGTGTCAGAAAAATATAATAATGTTATTGGAGTTTATTATAAAATAGTGGTGAGATGGTAGTGACTGTCCTTAACATCAGGCCACATTTGACCGAGTGCGGCATCAAGGAGCCCTAGCAAAACTGGAGTCAATGGGAATCGGGGGAAAACTTTCTGCTAGCTGGTGTCATACCTAGCACATAGTAAGATGGTTGTGGTTGTTGGAAGTCAATCATCTCAGCTCCAGGACATCACTGCAGGAGTTCCTCAGGGTAGTGTCCTCGGCCCAACAATCTTCAGCTGTTTCATCAATGACCTTCCTTCCATCATAAGGTCAGGAGGGGGATGTTCGTTGATGATTGCACAATGTTCAGCACCATTTGCAACTCCCACAGATACTGAAGTAGTCCTTGTCTAAATGCAGCAAAACCTGGACAATATCCAGGTATGGGCTGACAAGTGGCAAGTAACATTCACGCCACACAAGTGCCAGGCAATGATCATCTCCAACAAAAGAGAATCCAACCATCACCCCTTGATGTTCAGTAGCATTACCAACACAGAATCCCCCAGTATCAACATCCTGGGGGTTACCATTAACCAGAAACTGAACTGGACTAGCCATATAAATACTGTGGCTACAAGAGCAGGTCAGAGGCTAGGAATCGTGCGACGAGTAACTCACCTCCTGACTCCCCAAAGCTTGTCTACCATCTATAAGGAGCAAGTCAGGAGTGTGATGGAATACTCCCCATTTGACTGGATGAGTGCAGTTGCCACAACACTCAAGAAGCTTGACACCATCCAGGACAAAGCAGCCTGCTCGATTGGTCCCAGACCCACAAACACTCACTCCCTCCATCACTGACGCACAGTAGCAGCAGTGTGTGTACCATCTACAAGATGCACTGCAGGAATTCACCAAGGATCCTTCGACAGCACCTTCCAAACCCACGACCACTACCATCTAGAAGGACAAGGGCAGCAGATAGATGGGAACACCACCAACTGGAAGTTCCTCTCCAAGTCACTCACCCTCCTGACTTGGAAATATATCACTGTACCTTCACAGTCGCTGGGTCAAAATCCTGGAACTCCCTCCCTAACAGCACTGTGGATGTACCTACACCACATGGACTGCAGCGGCTCAAGAAGGCAACTCACCCACCACCTTTTCAAGGGCAATTAAGGATGGGCAATAAATGCTGGCCCAGCCAGCGAAGCCAACATTCCATGAATGAATTAAAGAAAAGGAAGTTGGCTGATGTATGTCAGGTAAATTCTTCAAGTGAGAACCTGGTGAAGTACAATAGGCTGCAAGGGGAGCTGAAGAAGAAGAGAAGTCCAACAAGGAGAGAGTATGAGAATCGAATGGCAGTCAACATAAAAGGGAACCCAAAAATCTTCTGCCAGCATGTAAATAGTAAGCGGGTGGTAAGAGCTGGAGTGGGTCCTGTTAGGGGCAAAGAGGGTGATGTATGCTTAGGAATGCATGGCAAGGCCAAAATTCTTTATGAGTTCTTTGTATCAGTGTTTACTGAGGAAGAGGAATCCGACAAACTAGTGATAGAAGCGGAGTTAGTGGAGGCAATGGATAGTGTGAAAATTGAAAGGGAGGTAGTGCTGGAAAGGCTGGCTATACTTAAGAGTAGATAAGTTACCTAGAGCAGATGGCTGGGATCCCAGGCTGCTGAAGGAAATGGGGGTGGGGATGGCCAAAAAAGGTTTGTCATGATCTTTCAATCTTCCCTAGACATGGGGGAGGTGCCAGAGGATCGGAGAGGAGCAAGTGTATCAAGCTTATACTAAAATGGATACAAAGACAGTCCTAGCAGCTAAAGGCCAATTCGTTTAACATCAGTAGTGAGTAACATTTTGTAATCCTTAATTATGGAGAAAGATCAACAGGTACTTGGAGAGATTAGTGTTAATTAAGGAGAGCCAGCACTGATGTGTAAAAGCCAGATTGTGTTTGACTGATCTAATTGAATTTTTTGATGAAGTAACAGAGAAGGTTGATGAAGGGAATGCAGTGGATGTTGCCTATATAGATTTTAAGAAAGTGTTTGACAAGTTACCACACAAAAGGCTGATTAACAAAGCTGAGGTTATAGAATAGAAGGGTTGGTAACCAATTGGATAAAAAAAATTGGCTTAATGGTAGAAAACAGCAAGTGGTGATAAATGATTGCTTTTTTGTGGACAGGGGGATGGCAGACAGTGGTGTTCCCTAAGGGTGAGTGCTCGGACCACTGCTCTTTTTACAATGAATGAATGACTTGAATCTTGGAATATGGAGTAAAATCTCAAAGTTTGCCAATGATAGGGAAGATTATGACAAACCCTTCCATTATATCCCCACTTCTACAGCAATCTGGGATGATAGCAGACTTAGAGGAGTGGTAAAGAGTGAAGACAATATGCCTGCAACAGGACATCGATAGACTAGCGGAATGGGCAAACAAGTGGCAGATGGAATTTAATACAGAGAAGTACAAGGTGATGCGGTGAGGGAGCTTGTGGTGCAGTGGGTAGCATTCCCTACCTCTAGGCCAGAAGTGCTGGGTTCAAATCACACTTCAGGACTTGAAGGTGCGTTCATAATGTGGCCAAACAGGTTAATTATCAACCTGTAAATCCTTCCAATATGTGGTGAGAGTGGGAGAGTTCCCTGGTTAGCCGTACTGCAGAAAGCAATGGCAAACCACTAAAGTACTTTGCCAAGCATAATCTAGGTTGCCAAACCCCTTTTAGGACACTGTGCCTGAAGGAGAAGGAGGTGTTGCATTTTGGCAGAATGGGTAGGGGGAGGCAGTATAGACTTCATAGCATGGTTCAAAAGAGTGTGCAGGGACCGAGGGGCCTGGAAATGCATTTGCATCGATCTTTGAAGGACATATCGAGAGAGTGTTTAGCAAAGCAGGAAAGCTATGCTGAACCTTTATAAAGCTCAGGATAGGCCCCACTGGGGTATTGTGTCCAGTTCTGGTCGCCATAGAGAGATGATGACCAGTGGTGCACGATAAAAATGAAGGTACCGAATTGCCAAATTTATAGTTGTGACAACAGGTTCACATCCAGGATCCCACAGAAGGTACATGACGACCAGCTGAGGTGACAAGGGTTTGTTCAGAACCAAATCCTATGAAGCCATTACACACAGGCGCAATGGTGAGGTGTAACTGAGGGCAAATCAGATCCATTCCAGCTCCTCAAGCACCGTATGGTCCTATTGCATCTAGCAGAAGGTCCCAAACGCAACCAGGAACAACATCCAAGAATGACAATCCCCTAGATCACCATGAACAACTAAAGAAACCTCCAGACAAGGTTATCATTACAAAATCTGGGGTCCCAGCAGGTTACCCCTACACTTTAGAGCTCTTAGGGTGGAATCGTCCCAGATGTGGTAGCGGGCAGGAAAAAAGGAGTTTCCGGTGGGTTTTCACACTGTATCGTCCCATTCCCCCCTCATTAATTATGCGGCCAAAGGAAACGCGCTGTCTCACTGGCAGGTGGCATCCAATTTGCCCCTCACACCATTACCTTGCTACCTCCTCAAGCAGGGCACCATATTTAAACTGTAGCCGTGCACACACTTCTCAATGTTTGTAGCCCAGGACTGCTCCGGTGAAGACATGGCCCCAAAAGCCAAGAAGATTGCAGCCCCCCCGATTCAGTGCCACATCCCTGGGACACCTCCTGGACACCATGGAGACCCGTGGCTCTGGCTGCAGGAGGCCCATCAGTCTCATCACTCCGGCTCGGAAGGTGGTGGCAGAGGTGGTCAGTGCCAATGCTGCACACAAGAGATTGGCCTTCCAGTGCAGAAAATGGATGAACGTGTGGCAGCAGTGAGAAACTCAGCCTGCCATTGACAGGTGGAGCGGACCATCGCAAACTAGTTCCACGACAGCATAAAACTGATTTTTGTCCTTCTTGTCATGACCCCCGACGCTAATGGGGCTGGAAAATTCCAGCCATAGATTCATTAGTTCTATACACTTATGTAATGGTAACAAGAACATGTATTATAATGGAAACTGAACACACATTGTAATGGTAACAAGAACATGTATTGTAAATAGTTATACTTCTTTAGATGGGGGAAATTTCTTTAAAAAGCAAGGGGGAGGTTGTAATATGCCTTTAAGGGATTGCAGTACGACATCACTAGAAAGGAAGTGTGTCATGCAATCCAGTTTTAGTTTCACTTTTACTTTCAGCAGAGCACTCACAAATAGCCCAGCAGCTCTGACGTCTTCAAGCTTTATACTTCTGTATAAATGTTCCCATGTGCTGAACCTCAATAAATGAACCTACAAAGTGTTTGCACAATGCCTTCTGAGCGATCGATGCCTTTATGTTATTATAAAAACATGACAGAGGTATACAAGATTAACTCAGGCTTATAAAAGAAGAACAAAGGTAAGCTGTTCCATTAGCTGATGGTAGAAGGACTAGGGGTTCACAGATTTAAGACCTTGGGCAAGAGATGTAGGGGAGGAAATAAGGAAGAACGTTTTTATGCAGCAAGTGATAATGACCTGGAACTCACTGCCCACGAGGCTGGTGGAAGTGGAAACAATCGATACTTCAAAAGGAAATTGGATGGACACGGGCCGTGGGGATTGAGTGAGGCAGTGGGACTGACTGGATTGCTCCATGGAGAGCCAGAATGGGCTCAAGGGGCCGAATGACCTCCTTCTATGCTGCGAATGACTCTATGAATCCATGCGAGTGAGAGACAGCGAGAGAAAGAAACAGAGAGATAGTGGCAGATAAAGCGAAGGAGAGAGACAAAGATACATTGTGAGAGTAACAAAGAGAGAAAAAGTCAGAGAGACGGGGAAACAAAAAGGAAGAGAGACAAATAGAAGGAAAGAGTCAGAGAGCAATGAGACGAGATACAGAGAGTGAAACAGAGTGATAGAAACGGAGACAGAGAGAGAGAGAGAGAGAAAGAGATGCAGTGAAAGAGAAAGAGTGTGTTTCTATAATATGGTGACCAGAACTATATTCAGTATTCCAAGTGTGGTCCAACCAAGGCTCTGTAAAGCTTTAGTATAGCTTCTCTACTTTTCATTTCAATTACAGAGATAGAGAGGAGGCAAGGAGAGGGAAGCTATAGAAAGAGAGGGAGAAGAGACAGAGAGGCAGGGAGATGTTACAGAAACAAAAAAAGAGACAGGGACAGAGAGAGACAGACGAAAGAGACACTGAGAGGAGACAAAGAGCAAAAGTGGAATTATTCAGATGCAAAGAGGGAGAGGGCGAGACGAGAGGACAAAAATAGGGAGATATACAGAGAGGAAAAGAAAGTGAAAGAGATGGAAAGAGACATAGGCTGAAATTTTCCATCCCCGCTGGTGTTGGACATCATGGTGGGTGTGAATGGTCAATATGATGGGAAGGCCAAAAATCAGTTTCACACCATCTTGAAACCAGTTTGTGATTGTCCACTCCACCCGTCAATAGCTGGCCACCTCTCCTGCTGCTCTGCGTCGGGAACATCGCTTTAATACATCTGCTTCTAATCGTAAGCCCCGCTCGTCAGAATCACCCCCGCCCCCCCCCACCCCTCCCCACATCAAATTTACGGCCCACATTGGTGGGAACACACGTCGGCCCTGAACATGTCTTGATAATTGGGACGTGCAGAAGTCGGGACTCTCAGTCAGGGCCTTGCTCACATTGTGGACATCCGAGGAGCAGAAGGTGCTGGAGCCCCACAGCTACCTGAACCTGGAGGAACACGTATGTAGCATGCTGGGTGGATTCACATGGACATGAAGCAGATCATGGCGGGCACGAGGTCACTGCTGGTGTCTGGAGTCTGCTTCAGGACATCAGTGTCTTGGCCATGTTCTGCTATTGATGGTCGTTGAGGGGATGGAGAGGAAGGTCTAGGTTTGACTGGGAAAGGAAGATGCACTGTGGGTGGTGAGGTTGGGAGTGGGGAAACGATAGTGTTGGGGAGGAAGAGGTTGGTGGGGGGGGAGGTAATACAAGGGAGGAGGGTGCAATGGGGAGAAAGTGGCAACTGAGGAGCTGGGTGCCAGGTGGGAGGAAGGTGTAAGGGAAGGAGTTTGGAGGGGGCAAAGCATTCAAAGGGGTGAAGGACTTTGAGGGGAGGAAGGAAGGAATTCGGAGTGGGGAAGGATTCCAGGGGGAGGAAGACGTCCGGGAGCAGGAAGGAGCTCGGTGGGGGTGGGCGGGGATGTCCAGGGGATGAAGGAGTCCAGGGGGACAAACAATTTTGGGTGGAGGAAGGAATAAGGGTGGAGAATGCAGCAAGGGGGCAGGAAGGAGTAAGTGTGGAGGAAATTACAGCAAGTAACTAAGGCAATTAATGGAATGCTGTCCTTTATTATGAGAGGGATTGAACTTAAAAGTAAGGATATTATGCTTCAGTTATACAGGACATTGGTGAGACTGCACCTCGAATACCGTGTGCAGTTTTTGTCTCCTTATTTAAGGAAGGATGTAAATACACTGGAGGCAGTTCAGAGGAGGTTTCCTAGATTGATACCTGGAATGAGTGGACTGTCTTATGAGGAAAGGTTGGACAGACTGGGCTTGTTTCCACTGGAGTTTAGAAGAGTGAGGGGCGATTTGATTGAAGTATACAAGATCCTGAACAGTTTTGACATGGTAGATGTGGAAAGAATGTTTCCTCCTGTGGGTGAGTCCAGAACTAGGGGGCACTGTTTTAAAATTAGGGGTCGCCCTTTTAGCACAGAGATGAGGAGAATTTTCCTCTCTCAGAGGGTTGTGTGACTTTGGAATTCTCTCCCTCAGAAAGTGGTGGAGGCGGGGCCTTTGAATATTTTTAAGGCAGAGGTAGATAGATTCTCGTTAGGCAAGGGAATCAGAGGTTATCAGAGGTAGATGGGAATATGTAAATTGAAACACAAGATGACCTTATTAAATGGCAGCTTGAGGGGCCAAATGGTCTACTCCTGTTCCTATTCCTTATGCTCTTATGTTGTGAAAGAGTAAAGGGGAGGGTGTCCAGGTGAATGTGCAAGGGAGGGGTCTGTAGAGTTGATGACTGCCTCCTTGGGAGACAAATCAGGGAGGGTGTGGTAGGAGGGAATGGTGAGTATGAGAGAGGGCAGGGTGAGTCGGTAGGGTGGGAGTGTGAGGGTACGATGATAGCAGTAGAAGGGACAGCGAGGGTTGTTGGTGGGGCAGACACAGACCTGGGGCTGGGAAGGAGGAGTTGGGGGAGGTCAATGTGGGCAGGGGTGGGATTCTCGGGAAGATAGGGAACGTTCACCTGGGCATCCTGGAAAGTAAAGGGTCCTGGCTGGTAGGTGAGGGTGGGGAGGTGGAAGGTGATGCCAGGGGGGTGTACAGTGATGGGGGAAAGGACATGGGTGACTGGGGGAGGGGAAAGGATGTGTTATAACCACAACAGATGTTAATTGCCGTGCAAACCAAATCCCAGGGAGAAATTTGGCTCACGGACCACAACCTTTCTTTTATAATCTGATAACAAGAAAAGACGTACTGATCTCAGTAAGAAGTCCCAGTAACACTTCTGTGCTTTAAAAAGTAAAAGTAAAAATGTTATTGATGAAAATTTAAAAGAAAATTAAGCACACAAGATTACAGTTACACAATTAAAGTTGGTCTTACAAAACATTCCCCCAAAGTTCTCTACTTGGTCAAACCCATGAGTCAACACTTTCCAGGCAACTCTCCCTTATGAATATTTAAATATGAAATATTGCACAAAGCAAACAGCTGTAGTTTCAATATATGTGTGCCACACGACCTTTACCCTCTTCCACTTATCAGTATGGAATCCACTGAAGACTCAACCTGCTTGCTGCAGCCCAAGACTTCTCAACAGCTCAATTGGTCCAGCTATCTCTCGCCATTTCTAGCTTCACAGCAATGCAGCCATCACTCCAGCTCAATAGCGGACTCCAGCTATCCACAGTAACACTAATATATCTTTTTTACCCCCTCACCTCAGTCCCATTGTTCTCACACCCCTTTGAAATTCAAACCCTCCCAAATATAAGATCTTTCATGTTTCCATCTTGTTTTTCCTTTTGGGTCAATAAAATATAATATCCCCTCTACCTGTTTACCTATGAACTTCTACAAAATGCAAACATTTTTCTTGTCCACCTCTGACTCTCGTTTGATATTCAGACAACCTCCCAGCTTATCTAAGAGTGTAAATGTTAGATCTAACCTATTTACTTGTGCTTCAACTTAAAACCTCTATCCTTTTCATGTTTCCAAACCCCCAGACAACCTGACTCCTATCAAACTCTTGCCCGGCTTAATTAAATCACACATAGGCACCCAGCCTTTTTAGAGAATACTATAATATTCCCCAAAATATTTTTTAAAATTACATCCATTCTCACAGGTGGGGGAGCTGGAAACATTATTAACAACCACCGTGCTTCTGAAATCGAGAGTGAGCAGAGCCTCGTGTTGGGCAGGTACAGGTGCTGCATGGGAGTGTGATCAGTGGGTGGGTGGAGATGCAGGTCAGCTCGGATGGACAACTGAAAGAGAACCTCAGCAGGCAGCATTGAAAATGCTCGGGACAGTGAGATGAGTGTGACTGATGAAGGCTCTAAGTGTGTGGAAGAATTCTTGCATGAGGCTCTGAAAGGACCTGCCACACAAACACTTGTCCCTACAGAATCACTCGTGATCTGGCTGTGTGCAGCTGCTAGTGGGGGAGGGATGCACAGAGAGGATTAGCAAAGCCTGTCGATGAAGCTAAAAGACACCATTACACATTATTCAGTGAAAGTGAATATATTTTCACATTATAAAGTGACAAAATGTGTTCACCCATGCAACCACTTGTGATCAGAATTCTGTAACTTTTCTAGGCCTAACACCATTTCTTCTAGGTGCTGCCCTGACATCCACAGCAGGGGTAGAGACAGCCTGTACATTGGTTGACCCTGTTGCCTCTGATGACTGATGCATGCGTCCTCTGGAGAGCGGAGACTTTGACGGTCTTGTCTTGCTTTGGCTGTCCTCCTGTGGGCCAGCTGCTCCCTCTGTGATGTCAGAGGACAACGTTGAGCGGATCACAGGCAAAGGGGACTCAGAGGGAAAGGACAGCCTCTGAGATTCCTGAGTGGATGATCCCGGGGTGTCCAGCTGCTGCTCCTCCTCCCTTCAGGTGTCTGAGGGGCCCGGCCTGACTCCTTGAGGGTGGTTGAGGTGCCCCATTTCCCTCTTGTGTTGCCACTTCAGGAACTCACCCCTGGCTACAATGATGGAGTTGCAGCACTGCGCACATCTTCACGTTCTGCTGGACCAGGGTCCCCATGGCACCCACCAAACTTCTCATGGAGGCCTCCATACGCGTACATGTAGGCCCGAATTCATCAGAGAGCAGGCGGATGCGCTCCCCCAACTCACGTGCCAATCTGTTGAGGGCTTCCAGCAGCTTTACATGATGTTCCCCTGCCTTCTGCTGACTTTCCAGGATGAGTTAGGAAGGCCAAATCCAGAGGCTCGTCATCTGACACGGACCTGACATGTCAGATGCCTCTTCCCCAGCAGTTCTCCAAATGCTGGGGGGCTTGGCTGAACCTGCCTCCTCCTGCTGCGGACACATGTCCGTGCGGTGACCCTCAGATTGTGAACCTGAGCCTGCTCTAGATCTAGATCCCACCGAGGTGTGTGTCTTTGTGCTGGTGGAGGGTGTGGGTAAGCACTGTGATGGGTCTTCCAGGTTGCTTATTCCCAGCTCTTCAATGGAGGAGTTGTCCTCTTGGCTGGAGGTGAGGACCTGGGTGGAGCTGAGGGACTGTCTGGATGAGGGTGTCGGTCCCTAAGCAGAGCTCCCTGTGAACCAAAGTAGAGATAATTAATGCATGGCAGCAGAGTAAAAGCAGGAGAGAGAGCGCTCACAGTTGCATTGAGAGAGGGAAGATGTGGTACAGGAGCCTCACGTGGGTATTTGCCACCAATCTCACCGTCACCGCAGGCAGGGTCCGTGTCCTCACCAGTCAGTGCGATGGGCACACTGCTCAAAGTGAGGGAGGGTCCTAATGTGATCCACTCCACCCCCTGTCTGGGACCTCTCCCTGCTGTTGTAAACCAGCTCCTCCTGCATGAAAACAGAAAGAGCGAGCGTGAGCAGGACACATGGCAATGTGTGGAATGTGTGTGTGGTGAGCGGGGCCATGGACAGGATGAGGATGCGAGCGCCAGAGGATATGAACCTGATGGAGATGTGAGGGTGTGTGTGAGAGTCAGTGGTGTTGTCCCTTGAGGTGTGAGACCCCTGTGGGTGTGTGATGGGTTTGTGAGTGTGTGAGTTGAGAGTGATGAGCAGAGTGAGTTACCCTGGTGGAGCAGATGAGACCATCACCCTCTTCCAGCACTGGGTGGCTGTCCTCTTTTGCAGGGTAATGGTGCTGACCACCACTGTCTCTCCACCTCCCATGCTGGATAGGTGACCTTGCTTGCTGGTCTTTACGCAGCACGGGTAAGTGGGCGGGGTGGGGGTGGGGGGGCGGTAGAGGAATTTGCAGCAGGTCTCCACAAACATCCAATAGGAACGTGTGAGAGGCATCGCTAAATCTGGGGGGCAGCACACTTCCTCCCTTTGGCAGCCATCAGGTCCCAGCAGCTTCCTATCCCTGTAGAGTGCTGGCTCTGTGCAGGGGCAGCCTTTGAATATGGCACCTGGTTCACTGAAGGCCTGAGGTGACGGTGGGGCGGGCGAATCAGAGGCTGACCTGCCAACGACCCGCTGTATTTCCTGAGAATGTGTAACGAATGAGGTGGGAATGGGACGAAACGGCCTGAAAAGCTGCCACTGTGGCTGGCAGGTAAAACATCCTTTCTCCCCACCCAATTCCGCACTTAGTTCAAATCTGGAACGATTCCGCCCACAGCTTTCAAAAGGAACTGTATAAATATTTGAAAAAGAAAATAATTTGTAGAAAATGGATTTAACGAAGAGCTCCTTCAGAGAACAGGCAGACAGGCAAATAACCTCCTTTTGTGCTGTAAAATTCTCTTATTCCTTTTCCAGTCAGCTGTTGATCTCTGACTGCCTTCTGAAGTGGCCCAGTAAATTGTTCGATTGTACGTGGACCATCTACAAGATGCACTGCAGGAATTCATCAAGACTCCTTAGACAGCACCTTCCAAACCCATGACCACTACCATCTAGAAGGACAAGGGCAGCAGATAGATGGGAACACCACCACCTGGAAGTTCCCCTCCAAGTCACTCACCATCCTGACTTGGAAATATATCACTGTTCCTTCACTGTCGCTGGGTCAAAATCCTGGAACTCCCTCCCTAACAGCACTGTGGGTGTACCTACACCACAGGGACTGCAGCGGTTCAAGAAGGCAGCTCACCACCACCTTCTCAAGGGGCAATTAGGGATGGGCAATAAACGTTGACCTTACCAATGACGCTCACAAGAAAACTAAAATTAAACTGTGGGCAGTTCTACACTGTCTGCCCATCTGTCATTTCCCTCAATATCTCCCAGAAATCATCTTTACAAAACTAGTGACTGATTTAATAAATTCGATTTCAGAACTTCAGTCATTGAATAAAACGTCACATTCAATTGAGGCCGGAAGTTGCAAATAAAGACAGAAAATTCTGGAAACGCCCAGAAGGGTTGATGTTGTAGGTCGCTGACCTTTTTAAGCTGTTCCCCTGGAGCACGTTGTGGTGGCATTGGAACCCAGGTTACTGGTTGGTACCAATGCTCCAGAATTGCCCTGGAGTTTCCAGGAATTGAAGATTAATGCCCAGCACACCGCCATGGGAAAAATAATAAACCATTGGGTGGTATGGTGGGTAGGGGAGGGGGTTGTGCAGATTGACGTGTCAGTTAACCAATGGCAGGAGCTTGAAGGTTTGACAATTAGCGGCGGGTGGGGGAGTGTGGGGGGGGGGTGGGGGTTGGGGGGGGGGGGCGGGGGGGTGGGTGGTGGTGTCGGGGGGGTCATGTGACCAAAACACCCAGGAATATCTCTGACCAGAGTTGGCAACCCCATTGTGAGCCCACCCACCCAGAACCGTTGCTTAACCACATCCTCTTCTAACACCACCTGGCGTCCCTTTCCTTCGACCTTCATGTCCTCCTGACACCATCACCGTGGTTACTGTTGGTGGATCAAACCACTTGTGGCAGCCAATTCGGCTGAGCAGTTACCGAGGGAAACAGGAACAGGAGGAAGCCATTCAATCTCTTCAGCCTGTTCCACCACTTAACCCGTGACCTAACTCCATAAACCTGTCTGGCCTTCACGTTGTTTTATAGCTTGCCTAGCAGAAATCTATCAATCCCGATTGATGAGGAACTGATCTAACGTCCGCTGCTTTTTGTGCCAGAGAGTTCCACACTACTACTGCCTTTTTGTTCTCTACCCTCTCTCCTCAATGGTCTGGGTTTGATGTTAAGGTTCTGTGTTCTGTACCCCTGTCCAAGACTCCACCTCCGTTGTAAAAGTCTCTCTATGCTGCGAATTCCTTTCAGGACCCTAAAAGCCTCAATCAAATCACCCCTTCACCTCCTATAATCCAGGGGATACAAGCCTAATTTATATAGAATGAATTGCTTTCTGAAGCCTTTTACTCATTTACGCTTGCTAGAGGTGACATGCATCCATACACAGGGATTGGTTCTCTGCAAAGCAAAAGGAATATATTAAAGCCTTGTTCCTTTTTAGAGTCACCTGGGAGCTCGGGAAGCCTATGGTTCTGCAATGCTTTCCCCATCAGAACATAAGAAACAGGAGCAGGAGTAGGCCATTCAGCCCCTCAAGCCTGCCCCACCATTCAATAAGATCATGGCTGATCTGCCCCAGGCCTCAACTCCTCTTTCGTGCCAGCTCCTCATAGCCCTCAACTCCCCGATATTTCAAAAATCTATCTACCTCCTCTTTAAACACTTTCAGTGATCTAGCCTCCACAATTCTCTGGGGTAGAGAATTCCAGACATCACTACCGTCTTAGAGAAATAAATCCTCCACATCTGCTTTAAATGAGTGTCCCCTTTTTCTGTAACAATGTCCCCTAATTTGAGATTCCCTCATTGGTGGAAACATCTTCTCAACATCTACCCTGTCAAACCCCACAAGAATTTTGTATGTTTCAATAAGATCACCCCTCATTCTTCTAAACTCTAATGAATAAAGGTCTAACCTGTTTAGCCATTCTTGATAAGTCAATCCCTTCATCCCAGGAATCAGCCTAGTGAATCTCTTTTGAACTGCCTCCAATGCCAGTCTATCCTTTCTTAAGTATGGGGACCAAAACTGTACACTGTACTCCAGGGGCGGCCTCACCAACACCCTGTACAGTTGTAACAAGACTTCCCTATTTTTAAACTCCAACCCCCTAGCAATACAGGCCAAAATTCCATTTGCCTTCTTAATTACTTGCTGCACCTGCATGCTCACCTTTTGTGTTTCATGCACAAGAACACCCAGATCCCTCTGTGCTGCACTTTTTTGGAGAGTCTCTCCATTTAAATAATAGTCTGCCTTTTGATTCTACCAAAGTGCATGACCTCACATTTTCCTACATTAAACTCCATCTGCTAAGTTTTTGCCCACTCACTCAACCTGTCTATACCCCCTTGCAGATTCCTTAGGTCTTCATCACAACATGCCCTCACATCTATATTTGTATAGTCAGCAAATTTGGATACATTACACTCTGCCCTCTCCTCCAAGTCATTAATATAGATAGTAAATAATGGAGGCCCTGGGACTGATCCTTGTGGCATTCCACTAGTTATGTCTTTCCAACCTGAAAAAGACCCATTAATCCCAACCCCGTTGTCTGTTGTGTTAACCAATCCTCAATCCATGCTAATACATTACCCCCAATACCGTGAGCTCCTATCTTGTGCAATAACCTTTTATGTGGCACCTTATCGACTGCCTTTTGGAAATCTAAATACACTACATCTACCTGTTCCCCTTTATCAACCCTGCTTGTTATATCCTCAAAGAACTCTAGCAAATTTGTCAAACATGATTTCCCTTTCACAAAACCATGTTGATGCTTTGGCCAATCAGAGTTGACTTGCCAACCAATCAGCATCCTTTTCTCCTGTTGTATAAATTGTTGTGATCAGTTGAAAATTTGCCATTCTTGTGTTTGTCCTGATGAGTGAAAGGTGAAAAGCTTCAGCAACATGTCTCTCTTTGCAGCATAATTTATATATAACAGGAGTTTGGCCTGCCAGGGAATCAAGGGATCTGGGGAGTGGGTGGGAAAGTGGAGTTGAAGCCAATGATCAGCCATGATGGTATTGGATAAGGGAGCAGGCTCGATGACTGAATGGTCCACTCCTGCTCCTATTTCTTTTGTTCCTATAATCTCTCCTAATAATCTGACCCTTGGTCATGTTCTGATGAACCTGCACCGTAATGAAATGAGGAATTTTCACTGATACATTAGGAGGAAGCCATTTGGTTTCCTTCACCCCCCACACTGGATAATGTAAACCCTGATATTAACTTGTCTGGAAGCTGAGGTCACAGTCTGCAACTAAAGGAGGCTAAGCTTAAACGAATCTGCAGTCTATCTATCGAGCAGCCTCTCCGGGGAGATGGCGAAAGTGTTTGGCATTGATTCAAATGCAGATTACATAGATTTCTTACAGAAACTATCACTCTGGAATCCAGTATCTGAGTAATTTCAGCCCTGATGTGCACTGAGTGAGGTGCAGTTTGAGAGAAACAGGTGATTTTAAATCCATGGTTCCCAGAGATCTTCACTGGGAGCAGTCTGTGTCTCAGAGACTGTTTCACCTCCTTGGGTGACTCAGTGAATCTTTAGAAAAAGGCCGTTATTATTATTTTAGTGTTTTAAGTTTCCTCCTTGCTTGGTTCTATTTTTTTTATATCGGTTTTGCCCCCTTTGAGAACAATTGTCAGCCCTGGGGATAGAACGGCTGGGGGAACGGTTGGTGGGTTTAAAATAAAAGTTGACAAAATAAAAACAGAAAATGCTGCAAATACTCAGCAGGTCTGACAGTGGAGAGAGAAACAAAGTTTACGTTTTTTTAAATTCATTCACAGGATGTGGGGCTTCGCTGGCTGGGCCCAGCATTTATTGCCCATCCCTAATTGCCCCTTGAGGAGGTGGTGGGTGAGCTGCCTTCTTGAACCGCTGCAGTCCATGTGGTGTAGGTCCACCCACAGTGCTGTTAGGAAGGGAGTTCCAGGATTTTGACCCAGCGACAGTGAAGGACTTTGCGGGGTCGGTAGGGCTGAGTTTGTCGTTGTCCCTTCTAGATGCCGGGTGGTCCATCTGGTTTCATTCCTTTTCTGAGACTTTGTAATGGTTTGTTACAACTGAATAACTTGCTCGGCCATTTCAGAGTCAACCACGTTGCTGTGGGTCTGGAGTCACATGTAGTCCAGACCAGGTAAATATGGCGGATTTCTTTCCCTGAAGGACACTAGTGAACCAGATGGGTTTTTACCACAATCGACAAGCGTTTCATGGTCGCCATGAAACTTTTAATTTCAGATTTTTATTGAATTCAAATTCCACCATCCGGCCTCGCGGGATTCGAACCCAGATCCCCAGGGCATAGCAACCTTCTAGCATGATGACCTGTTGTGAGAAACTGGAAGATGTTAGAGATTTAACAATTTGTAAGCAAGTGCAGAGCCTGGGGAGGAGTTAGAGAGAGGGCCCGTGATGGGGCGGAGGGCAGGAGAGGGTAAATGATGTAAGGGATGGTGGTGAGAAGGAGACAGTAATGGGACAAGCGGCGGTGGTACAATGACTCTGTATGGTTCATTAGGAAAAGGCATGATTTTGAGGCTTTAGAAACTTTTCTCTCCCCTATTCCAGGGGAGGTGGTGACATAGCGGCATTGTCACTGGACTAGTAATCCAGAGACCCAGAGTAATTCTCTGGGGACCAGGGTTCGAATCCCACCACTGCCGATGGTGAAGTTTGAATTCATTAAACATCTGATGATGACCATGAAATCACAACAATTGTCATAAAAACCCACCTGGTTCACTAATGTCCTTTAGGGAAGGAAATCTGCTGTCCTTACCTGGTCTGGCCTACATATGACTCTAGGCGTAAACAATGTGGTTAACTCTTAAATGCCCTCTGAATGAATGAATTAAAAAAAACTGGCCCAAAGTCAGGGAGGGTTTGCTCTGAATGTCTGGCCTCTCTTCCAAGGTTGCCAACCCCTGATTAAATGTATTCCTGGAGGTTTCATCACCTGGTTTGGCCCTGTGCTCCAGCTGTTAGTCAGCCAACACATCCATCCTTGTGACGTATGGCCTTCCTACACCAATCGGAAAGCAAAAAGACTCCTATTGGGTAAACCCAATAGGAAGGTGCTTGAGTGTCAGCCAAACAGCCTTTTCCCCTCCCATTCTCCACATTTTTATATCTGGCAAAGAGAAATGTTCAAAGAAAGTGACAGAAAAAAAGCCAACCTTTTTTAACGTCCCGATGATTTTACTCTGGGTTTGCACACAGCAGTGTCCTGGAGATTGATCTTCGATTCCTGGAGACTCCAGGCCAATCCTGGAGGGTTGGTAACCTCACTCCTTTCTGTGGTCTCCTCCACATTTGGGTGTCTGTGGAGCAGGGGTGTGCGGTGTCCGCTGGTGCATTTGATGCTTTCCTCAAGCCTTGGGCCATTTTACTACCTCAGTGGTGTTAGGGGGAAACGGTGGGGTTGTGGTAATGTCACAAGACTAGTAATCCAGAGACCCAGGCTAATGGCCTGAGGTCATAGGTTCAAATCCACCATCACCACAGCAGCTGGTGGGATTTTAATTCAATGAATTAGATCTGGAATCATACAGCTCGTATCACTAATGGTGACCATGAAACTATCATTGATTGTCATAAACACACCCATCTGGTTCACCAAATCCCTTTAGGGGAGGAAATCTGGCCTACATGTGACTCCAGACCCACAGCAATGTGGTTAACTCTGAAATGGCCCAGCAAGCCACTCAGTTCAAGGGCAATTCGGGATGGGCAACAAATGCTGGCCTTGCCAGTGACACCCACATCCCGTGAAATAATAAATAAAAGATAATGTAAATTCAAATTACAGTCATTGTAAGCAAAGAGTCCTCTTGGAATGTAGATGTATATGAGGAGAGCTGGTGAGGACAGGATTGGGCTCAGCGGTGATGCTTCATGCAGCTGAAGAGCCTGACTGTCGAGGGCTCCTTTGTGTGAATGATGATGACTTGGCTGGGGTACTGAGGGGCTGCTGGCGTCTGTGAAACTGAACCCACAAAACAGAGAAGAGAGGAGGAGAGTAACAGGACAAAGTGAGAGAGAGAGAGACTGGAGAAGCTGGGATTGTTTCCCTTAGAGCAAAGATTATTAAGAAGAGATTAAATTGAGGGGTTTCGATAGAGTAATTAAGGTGAAGCTGTGGCAGGAGGGTCTCAGTGACCACAGGAGACAAATTTAAGGTGATTGGTAAAGAACCAGCGGGGGAGATGAGAATGTTTTTGCCACAGCGCGTTGTTGTGATCTGGAAGGCGCTGCCTGAAAGGGCGGTGGAAGCAGATTCAGTAGGAACTCTCAAAAGGGGGAATTGGATAAATTTGCAGTGCTCTGGGGAAAGTGCAGGGCGAGTGCCACTAATTGGGTAGCTCTTTCAAAGAGGCACTGGCACGATGGGCTGAATGGCCTCCTCCTATGCTGTGTCACACTATAATTCTGTGAAAGAGACACACAAAGCGTGCGCTGGCATGTGGGTAGAATATACCTCATTAAAAATGCAAGAGGCCACAGTTGTTCCTGTTAATGCACTCAGACCACAGGCAGAAGGTAACGCTGACGTTCTTGCTTTAAGGCTGTGGTGGACTCCCTCCAGCTCTTTTGACGCTGCTGATCAATTTTCTCGGGTGATCTCAGCACTGGAGTCAACAGGGATGCAGCACACAGGCACCGAGCAGCTCTCAGCCTCCTGAAGGACACATCCTGCCTCAGCCCTTTCTCAATGGAGCGCACACTCCTCTAGTGAGTCCTCCCTTATATTCGGTGTCCTCTATGTATTATTTATCATGGTCTACTTTGTGTGAGTGAGCGTACGTGTGTTCACAGCCTGTGCCCTTGCTAATTAGTGTAGGTCATTCCCTGTGTGAAGTTTTAACTCTGTGTTATGTCACTTCTGTCACCCTGCGTTACAACCCCATAAATATTTTAAAGTGTGTCCGGGAGACGTCGACAGGGCCAGATGAAGAACTATAAAGTGAATTAATTGAGTGAATCGAGTACAGTTTGTGCATATTGTGCAGTGATAATGGAGAGGGAGTTTGGGAGGTTTGTTAACGGAGGATGATCGTTAGTTAGCATATTAATGAGCTGGGCGCGTTACCAACAGTCAGCTGGCATGTTCCCGCTGGGTAAACAGGTACTCTGGGAACCATCGGACCGCCTGGTGCTCTAAGAGTTAATCAGCCTGATACTTCCCTTCTGCACCCCGCCATTCCCCAGGAGATCCCTGCAAAGTCCGGGATAAGGAGTCGCTGAGACAGGCAACCTCACTGCAAGAGAAATAAAACTGCTCCCTCGCAAATTCCAGTAACTAAAGTGTGGGATCGTGCCAAGCAATATTGCATAATTGTTTCAGCCACAGCCAGAGTTCCTGCACCATCATCCAGTATCCTGACTCTGTCACCCTGAATTCCCATCCCATCCCATCGAGCATTCCCTCATCAACATCCAGCGTTCCCATTCCATGTCCTGAATTCCCACTCCACCGACCGGAATTTCTCTTCCATCTGCTCGAATTCCCGTTCAGTATTCCCATGCCGACCTTCACAATTGCCACTTCACCAAGCGGAATTCCCACTCCGCCACCCAGAATTCCGACACTGCTATCTAGTATTCTCACATTGTTAATAAGAGAAAAGACAGACTTGCATTTGTATAGCACTTTTCACATCCCAAAGTGCGTTACAGCTTTCCTCAAAAGGCGGTGGAAGCAGGATCTTTGAATATTTTTAAGGTGGAGTTAGATGGGTTCTTGATTAACAAGGGGGGGGGGGGGTTGAAAGGTTATCGGGGGTCGGCAGGAATGTGGGGTTGAGATTACATTGCTATCAGCCATGATCTTATTGAATGGCGGAGCAGGATCGAGGGGCTGAATTGCCTATTCCTGCTCCTAGTTTGTATGTTCATAAGTACTTTTTGATCTGTAGTCACTGTTGTAAAGTGGGAAACAAAGCAGCCTATTTGAGCACAGCAAGATCCCACAAACAATGATGTGATAATGACCGGATAATCTGTTTTTGTGTTGTTGATTGAGAGATAAATATTGGCCAGGACACCAGGGAGAACTCCCCTACTCTTCTTCGAAATTGTGCCTTGGGATCACTTATATCCACCCGAGCAGGCAGGAAAAGCCTTGGTTTAAAGTCTCATCCAAAAGACAGAGCAGCACTCCCTCAGTACTTACCGTCTGACAGTGCAGCATTCCCTCAGTACAGACCCTCTGACAGTGCAGCACTCCCTCAGTACAGACCCTCTGATAGTGCAGCACTCCCTCAGTACTGACCCTCTGACAGTGCAGCACTCCCTCAGTAATGACCCTCTGACAGTGCAGCACTCCCTCAGTACTGACCCTCTGACAGTGCAGCACTCGCTCAGCACAGACCCTCTGACAGTGCAGCACTCCCTCAATACTGACCCTCTGACAGTGCAGCACTCCCTCAGTACTGACCCTCTGACAGTACAGCACTCCCTCAGTACTGACCCTCTGACAGTGCAGCACTCCCTCATTACTAACCCTCTGACAGTGCAGCACTCCCTCAGTACTGACCCTCTGACAGTGCAGCACTCGCTCAGCACAGACCCTCTGACAGTGCAGCACTCCCTCGGTACTGACCCTCTGACAGTGCAGCACTCCCTCAGTACTGACCCTCTGACAGTGCAGCACTCCCTCAGTACTGACCCTCTGACAGTGCAGCACTCCCTCAGTATTGACCCTGTGACAGTGCAGCACTCCCTCAGTATTGACCCTCTGACAGTGCAGCACTCCCTCAATATTGACACTCTGACAGTGCAGCACTCCCTCAGTACTGACCCCCCGACAGTGCAGCACTCCCTCAGTACTGACCCTCTGACAGTGCAGCACTCCCTCAGTACTGACCCTTTGACAGTGTAGCACTCCCTCAGTACTGACCCTCTGACAGTGCAGCACTCCCTCAGTACTGACCCTCTGACAGTGTAGCATTCCCTCAGTACTGACCCTCCGACAGTGCAGCACTCCCTCAGTACTGACCTCTGACAGTGCAGCACTCCCTCAGTACTGACCCTCTGACAGTGCAGCACTCCCTCAGTACTGGTTCTGGGAGTGTGGGCCTAGATTTTTATGCCCAAGCACGAGTGGCACTTGAACCCAGATCCTTGCAACTCAGAAGTGAGATTGCTGTCAGCTGAGACACAGTTGACATTGTTATCCAGAGGTTCTACACTGTCCTACCCTATTTCATGTACCATGTGGCTCTGTGTGTTGCACGTTCACCTCTGATTCAATGGGTTATTGCTTCAAGTCCTTCTCTAGAAACTCCGTTACATAATATCTGTTGAAACTCCGAGTGCGGGCCTAAGGGTGTGCAGAACTGACTGAGGTGCTGAGCTCTCAGATGCAGCACCTTCTGCCCTCTTAGCTGGACAGGAAAGATCCCAAGGCAGGGTTTTGAAGAAAGGCAGGGGTGTTCTTCCCCGCTGATCCCGGGGTCAATATTCATTCCTCTGCCAACAACACTGAAACGAATTATCTGGTTATTTTTCACATTGCTGTCTGTGGGAGCTTGCTGTGTGTAAATAGGCAGCCATGATTACTGCATAGCAATCATGACTGCCATTAAAAATAATTTCATTAGTTGTCAAGTGCTTTGGGATGACCAGAGGTCATTAAAGGTGCTATAGAAATGCTTGTTATGAGAGGGTGCGGAAGAGATTTACCAGAATGGTGTCAGGGATGAGGAAGCTCGGTTAATGTGAAGGTACTAGAGAAGATGGGATTGCTCACCTCAGAGCACAGAAGGTTAAGAGGAGATTTAATAGAGATGTTCAAAATCATGAAGGGTTTGAAAGAGTAAATCAGGAGAAACTGTTTCCAGTGGCAGGAAAGTCAGTAACCAGAGGGACACAGATTTAAGGTAATTTTGCTAAAGAACCAGGGGAAACTGCTAGAAGGTATTATAAAGACATTATAGCAGGGCACTTGGAAAAATTCAAGGTAATCAGGCAGAGTCAACATGGTTTTGTGAAAGGGAAATCATGTGAAAGGGATAAAGGGGAACCAGTGGATGTACTGAACTTGGATTTCCAGAAGACATTTGATAAGGTGCTGCATCGAAGGTTATTGTGGAAAATAAAAGCTCCCGATGTAGGAGGTAATATACTGGCGTGGATAGAAGATTGGCTGGTGAATAGGAAGCAGAGAGTAGGCATAAATGGACCTGTTTTTGGTTGGCAGGATGTAACAAGTGGTGTGCCACAGGGATCAGTGCTGGGGCCTCAACCTTTTACAATTTATATAAATGACTTGGATGAAGGGATTGAAGGTATGGTTGCTAAAGTTGATGACACAAAGATAGGTAAGAAAGTAAATTGTGAAGAGGACAAAAAGAGGATACAAAAAGAAAAGATAGGTTAAGTGAGTGGGCAAAGATCTGGCAAATGGAGTATAATGTGGGCAAATGTGAAATTGTCCATTTTGGCAGTAAAAATCAAGCAGCATATTGTCTAAATGATGAAGAGATCTCAGAGTTCTGAGATGCAGAGGGATCTGGGTGTCTTAGCGCATGAATCACAAAAGGTTAGTATGCAGGTGCAGCAAATAATTAGGAAAGCTAATCGAATGTTTATTGTGAGGGGAATTGAATACAAAAGTAGGGAGGTTATGCTTCATTTGTACAGGACACTGGTGAGACCACATCTGGAGCACTGTGTACAGTATTGGTCTCCTTATTTAAGGAAGGATGTTCAGTGAAGGTTTACCAGACTAATACCAGGAATGGGCCGGTTGTCTTATGGGGAAAGGTTGGACAGGTTAGGCTTGTATCTGCTGGAGTTTAGAAGAGTAAAAGGTGACTTGATTGAAACTTTAAGATCCTGAGGGGTCTTGACAGGGTGAATGTGGAGAGGATGTTTCCTCTTATGGAAGAATCTAGAACTAGGGGTCACGGATCAAAAATAAAGGGTCGCCCATTAAAAACAGAGATGAGGAGAATTTTTTTCTCTCAGAGGGTCTTTGAAGCTCTCTTCCTCAAAAGGCAGTGGAAGCAGAGTCATTGAATATTTTTAAGGCCGAGCTAGATAGATTCTTGATTAACAAGGGGTTGGAAGACTATCGGGGGTAGGTGGGAATGTGGGGTTGAGGTTACAGTCAGATCAGCCATAGTCTAATTGTACGGTGGAGCAGGCTCGAGGGGCTGAGTTCTGCTCCTAATTTGTATTTTCGTATGTTCATATGTATGTAACCAGAGGTGACGTGAGGAGCATCCTTTTTGCGTGGTCTGGAATGCGCTGCCTGAAAGGGCGGTGGAGACAGATTCAATAGGAACTTTCAAAAGGAATTGGATAAATACTGGAAAAAGAGAAATGTGCAGGGCCAGGTGGAAAGAGTGAGGGAGTGGGACTAATTGGATAGCTCTTTCAAAGAGTTAGCATGGGCAAGATAGGCCGAATGGCCTCCTTCTTTGCTGTGTTTTTTTGAAGATTAAAGACTAGTTGTTGTTTGTGTTATTCTGGGATCTGCACAGCCTTTCCTGATGTTTAATTTTTCAGATTGTGGAGTATCTGGCGGTGTGGACAGGTGCCAATGGCCTCTGCTAAGCCCAACATGCGTGAGTACTCTCTCCTACAGCAGAGATGGTGACAGTGGCCGGGGGGGCGGTGTGGGGGTGGGAGTGGGGTACAGGGGCTGGTCTTGGGTGGGGAATACGGAGTTTACCAGACCTGCTGAGTGTGAGTATGAGGGGCATCAGCAGTGCAGTGACTCCCGCCCCCACCCCCTCAAAACTGCGACCTGCCCTCACCTACCAGGTAGCATCTCACATGTGAGAAAGTCAACCCAATTCAATGTGTTCAAGCACTCATAGGAACAGGAGGAGGCCATTCAGCCCCTCGAGCCTGCTACAAACAAACAGGAGGAGGCCATTCAGCCCCTCGAGCCTGCTACAAAGAAACAGGAGGAGGCCATTCAGCCCCTCAAGCCTGCTACAAACAAACAGGAGGAGGCCATTCAGCCCCTCGAGCCTGCTACAAACAAACAGGAGGAGGCCATTCAGCCCCTCGAGCCTGCTATAAAGAAACAGGAGGAGGCCATTCAGCCCCTCAAGCCTGCTATAAAGAAACAGGAGGAGGCCATTCAGCCCCTCGAGCCTGCTATAAAGAAACAGGAGGAGGCCATTCAGCCCCTCGAGCCTGCTATAAAGAAACAGGAGGAGGCCATTCAGCCCCTCGAGCCTGCTACAAAGAAACAGGAGGAGGCCATTCAGCCCCTCGAGCCTGCTACAAAGAAACAGCAGGAGGCCATTCAGCCCCTCGAGCCTGCTATAAAGAAACAGCAGGAGGCCATTCAGCCCCTCGAGCCTGCTATAAAGAAACAGCAGGAGGCCATTCAGCCCCTCGAGCTTATTGCACAGAAACAGGAGGAGGCCATTCAGCCCCTTGAGCCTGCTACATAGAAACAGGAGGATGTCACTCTGCCCCTTGATGCTGATACGTCAAAACGGGAGGTGGCCATTCAGCCCCTCAAGACTGTTCCACCATTCAATCAGATCATAGGTGACCTGTGTCGCAGCTGCATTTGGCCGTTTTTCCTCCCTGTCCCTCGATAACCTTACACAGCAAAAACCGAACAACCTCAGTCTCGGAACCCTATGGAATGCTTTCCTTTATTGGACGAGATATATAATACAAAAGCAGGGATGTAATGATGGAATTTTATAAAATGCTGGTCAGGCGACAGCAAGAATTTTGTGGACAGTTCTGGTCGCCACATTACAGGAAGGACATAATTGCTCTGGAGAGAGTACAGAGGAGATTTACTCTCTCCAGAGTACATCTTGTACTCTGATGTCTTGCCAGGGCTTGAAAAGAGCGGCTATGAGGAAAGATTGGATAGGCTGGGGTTGTTTTCCCTGGCACTGAGGAGGCTGAGGGGTGACTTGATTGAGGAGTACAAGATTGAGGGGCCTAGATAGGACCCTATTTCCCCCTAGCAGAGAGGTCAATTACCAGGGAGCACAGATTTAAGGTGATCGGCCGAAGGATTAGAGGGGACTTGAGGGAAAACTTCTCCACTCAGAGGGTGGTGGGTGTTTGGCATTCACTGCCTGGTTTGGTGGTGGAGGTAGAAACCCTCGACTCATTTAAAAGGCACCTGGATCTGCATCTAAAGGGCA
This sequence comes from Carcharodon carcharias, assembly GCF_017639515.1. Taxonomy (NCBI): domain Eukaryota; kingdom Metazoa; phylum Chordata; class Chondrichthyes; order Lamniformes; family Lamnidae; genus Carcharodon; species Carcharodon carcharias. Next base: position 12,932,696 of record NC_054478.1, on the reverse strand, counting down.
GTAACCTGCCAAGGCTGCGGACCAGATGCTGGATGGTGGGATTAAAATGGGCAACTAGTTTTTTTTTGTATTTTTATTTTTTGGTTGGCATAGATGTGATGGGCTGAATGGCCTCTTTCTGTGCTGTAACTTTTCTATGATTCCGTGGTAAGTCCAGGGTGGGACCAGTGACCCTCTGACAATCTCCTAGGGGAAATCCTGAAGGGTATAAAATGTACCTGAGCTTTTCGATGTAAACCTTGCTTGAGTCACCTCCAAGGCACCGGAAGAAACTTCTGGAGCCTTCCATCAGAAAATGAAATGGGTTTGGGTCAGAGCACATTGGGTGAAAGAAAGTTCCTGCCCCTGATCCCTATCCAGTGACTGGAAAGCAAATGGGCAGCAAGTATGATGGCTTCCAAGGTCGAGCAGCTTTTTGATGTTTACTCTTTAGGCTTAACAATGAAGAACTGACACGGGGAGCATGTCTGGTGACGCGTTCGATACCTTCAGTCCCGGGTCCCACAAGGAGACGGTCCCCTTAAGGAAAGAAGTGGGGGGAGTACAGGATGTGTAAGCACTTGTTATATTCCCTGTTGCCGTGGGCTTGTCTCCCTGGTCCAGGCTGTTGATTCTGAGCTCCCATCCTCGCTGTCTCACTACAGGCTTACAGGTTGATGAGAACCTCCAGTCGATGCTGGTGGGGTCAATGATGAGGAAAGTCAAGTCCAGGAGCTGGAAGCGACAACGATACTTCAAACTGCAGGATGACTGTATGAGCATCTGGTACAAATCCAAAAAAACTGGCAACCCCAAATCTACCTGTGAGTAACAGCTGGGAGGGTGATGTGAGAGAGAGGGAGGGAGGGGGGAGGGGTGGGGTTTGGGTGGGGTTGGGGTGGGGTTGGGATGGGGGTGGGGTGGGGTTTGGGTTGGGTGGGGGTGGGGTGGGGTTTGGGTGGGGTTGGGGTGGGGTTGGGATGGGGGTGGGGTGGGGTTTGGGTTGGGTGGGGTTGGGGTGGGGTTGGGATGGGGGTGGGGTGGGGTTTGAGTTGGGTGGGGGTGGGGTGGGGTTTGGGTGGGGTTTGGGTGGGGTTGGGGTGGGGTTGGGATGGGGGTGGGGTGGGGTTTGGGTTGGGTGGGGTTGGGGTGGGGTTGGGATGGGGGTGGGGTGGGGTTTGGGTTGGGTGGGGTTTGGGTGGGGTTGGGGTGGGGTTGGGATGGGGGTGGGGTGGGGGTAGGGTGGGGTTTAGTGTCAGTGGGGTTTGGGTTGGGTGGGGGTGGGGTGGGGTTTGGGTGGAGTTTGGGTGGGGGTGGGGTGGGGTTGGGATGGGGGTGGGGTGGGGTTAGGGTGGGGTTTAGTGTCAGTGGGGTTTGGGTTGGGTGGGGGTGGGGTGGGGTTTGGGTGGAGTTTGGGTGGGGTTGGGGTGGGGTTGGGATGGGGGTGGGGTGGGGTTTGGGTTGGGTGGGGGTGGGGTGGGGTTGGGATGGGGGTGGGGTGGGGGTAGGGTGGGGTTTAGTGTCAGTGGGGTTTGGGTTGGGTGGGGGTGGGGTGGGGTTTGGGTGGGGTTTGGTGGGGTTGGGGTGGGGTTGGGATGGGGGTGGGGTGGGGTTTGGGTTGGGTGGGGTTGGGGTGGGGTTGGGATGGGGGTGGGGTTAGGGTGGGGTTTAGTGTCAGTGGGGTTTGGGTTGGGTGGGGGTGGGGTGGGGGTGGGGTGGAGTTTGGGTGGGGTTGGGGTGGGGTTGGGATGGGGGTGGGGTGGGGTTAGGGTGGGGTTTAGTGTCAGTGGGGTTTGGGTTGGGTGGGGGTGGGGTGGGGTTTGGGTGGAGTTTGGGTGGCGTTGGGGTGGGGTTGGGATGGGGGTGGGGTGGGGGTAGGGTGGGGTTTAGTGTCAGTGGGGTTTGGGTTGGGTGGGGGTGGGGTGGGGTTTGGGTGGGGTTTGGGTGGGGTTGGGGTGGGGTTGGGATGGGGGTGGGGTGGGGTTTGGGTTGGGTGGGGTTGGGGTGGGGTTGGGATGGGGGTGGGGGTGGGGTTTGGGTTGGGTGGGGTTGGGGTGGGGTTGGGATGGGGGTGGGGTGGGGGTAGGGTGGGGTTTAGTGTCAGTGGGGTTGGGTTGGGTGGGGGTTGGGTGGGGGTGGGGTGGAGTTTGGGTGGGGTTGGGGTGGGGTTGGGATGGGGGTGGGGTGGGGTTTGGGTTGGGTGGGGTTTGGGTGGGGGTGGGGTGGGGTTGGGATGGGGGTGGGGTGGGGTTAGGGTGGGGTTTAGTGTCAGTGGGGTTTGGGTTGGGTGGGGGTGGGGTGGGGTTTGGGTGGAGTTTGGGTGGGGTTGGGGTGGGGTTGGGATGGGGGTGGGGTGGGGGTAGGGTGGGGTTTAGTGTCAGTGGGATGAGGGTTGTGGTGGCAGTGGGGGAGGGGGTAACGGTGGGGTTGGTGGGGCTGTGGTGGGGTTTGGTGGGTGTGGGGTAGGGGTAGGGTGGGGTTTTGTGGTGGTGTGGTCAGGGTCGGGGTGGGAGTGGGGTTTGGTGGGGGTGGGGTTGGGATGGGGGTCGGGTGGGGGTAGGGTGGGGTTGGGGTCGGGGTGGGGTTGGGGTTTGGTGGGGGTGGGGTGGGGTTGGGTGGGTTTGGGTGGGATGGGGGTGGGGTGGGGGTTTGGTGGGGGTGGGGGTGGGGATGAGGTCAGGATGAGGGTGGGGGTGGGGTGGTTGTGACAGTGCAAAAGGAGCACACAGGAAGGCATTTCTCCAAACATCCCCCTTTTCACATAAACAGCTTGTTGCAGGTACAAGTTACCCACGTACACGACCCATAGAGAGTCATCACCGTGAACAGGAGGCTGTTCATTCTAACCTCTCTCACTAACGTCTGTCTCTACACACATCACCCACACAGGATGGCACTGCCCATGCCCGCTGGTGTCGCGCGTGTTCGGTGGTGAGCGGACAATATGGTGAGAAGGACAAAAATCAGTTTCACAGGATTGTGAAAGCAGTTTGTGATTGTCCACTCCGCCTGGCGATGGTGGGTCACGTTTCCCACCATCAGACATCAGGAACCTCTTTCTGATACATCAGCGAATCCTTATAAGGCCAACCCGCCGGACTCCCCCACCGCGCCCCCCCCCCCACCCCCGCCGGACTCCCCCTCCCCCCCCCCCCGCCAGACTCCTCCTCCCCCCCTATCCCGCTGGGACTCCCACTCACCCCCCCCCCCCCCGCCCCCACCGCCGGACTCACCCTCCCCCCCACCGCTGGACTCACCCTCCCCCCACCTCCGCCGGACACCCCCTCCCCCCACCTCCGCCGGACTCCCCCTCCCCCCACCTCCGCCGGACTCCCCCTCCCCCCACCTCCGCCGGACTCCCCCTCCCCCCACCTCCGCCGGACACCCCCTCCCCCCACCTCCGCCGGACACCCCCTCCCCCCACCTCCGCCGGACTCCCCCTCCCCCCACCTCCGCCGGACTCCCCCTCCCCCCACCTCCGCCGGACTCCTCCTCCCCCCAACCGCCGGACTCCCCCTCCCCCTAACCGCCGGACTCCCCCTCCCCCCCCACCGCCGGACTCCTCCTCCCCCCCCACCGCCGGACTCCCCCTCCCCCCCCCCCCCGCCAGACTCCTCCTCCCCCCCTATCCCGCTGGGACCCCCACTCACCCCCCCCCCCCCGCCCCCACCGCCGGACTCACCCTCCCCCCCACCGCTGGACTCACCCTCCCCCCACCTCCGCCGGACACCCCCTCCCCCCACCTCCGCCGGACTCCCCCTCCCCCCACCTCCGCCGGACTCCCCCTCCCCCCACCTCCGCCGGACTCCTCCTCCCCCCAACCGCCGGACTCCCCCTCCCCCCACCGCCGGACTCCCCCTCCCCCCCCCCGCCAGACTCCTCCTCCCCCCCTATCCCGCTGGGACTCCCACTCACCCCCCCCCCCCCCCGCCCCCACCGCCGGACTCACCCTCCCCCCCACCGCTGGACTCACCCTCCCCCCACCTCCGCCGGACACCCCCTCCCCCCACCTCCGCCGGACTCCCCCTCCCCCCCTCTGGATTGTCCGCCCATGTTGTTGGGGAAACAGGCCGGCGTGGAACATGTCTTGACGAGTGTGATGTGCAGAAGTCGGGACTTCCAGCCAGGGCCTCGCTCACATCGTGGACACCCGAGGAGCAGAAGATGCTGGAGACCTCATGGAGGAACGCCCATGACAGGCTGGGTGGATCCTCATGGAAACGGCTCCTCTGGGAAGCAGCTCACGGGAATTGGAAAGTTGATGCTCACAATGGATGATGGTCGAGGGAGTGGGAGAGGAAGGTCTAGGCTCGACTGGGAAAAGAAGTGATGTCAGCGGTGGGGGGGGGGAGGTCGGGTAAGGTTGGGAGGGGGGACCAATGTTGTTGGGGGATGAGGCTTGGGGGGGAATGAGGGTGTCGGGGGTGGGGTTGAGGTTGAGGGGGGAGGATAAAGGTGTCGATTGGGAGGTTGTGGGGGGAGGGAGTAACGGGAGAGAAGATGGCAGCTGGGGAGGTCGGTGTAAGCAGGGTGGGGGTGGTGTAAGGGAAGGAGTTCGAAGGAAGGAAGAAGTGCGGAGAGGGGAGGGAGTCCATCGCAGTGGAGGGAAGATGTGTGGAGAAAGGAAGGAGTAAAGGTGGAGGAAGGAGTGGTGGGGGGAAGGACTAAGGATGGCAGAAGGAGTAAGGGGGTCTGAAGGAGTCAGAAAGGGGGACGGACTAAGTGGGGGTGAGTCCGAGGGGGTTTGGGAGGACTAAGTGGGGGGGGAGGTGTTCTGGGGGGTGAAGGGATTCCAGGGGGAAGGGGTCTGGAAGGGGGAAAGGGGATGTCCAGGTGAACATGCAGGGAGGGGTCTGATGGGTCCATGACTGCCTCCTGGGGAGTGAACTGAGGGTGAATGTTTGCCCACTTGGGGTGAGCATTCTTCCATCGTATCGCCTCAGCTTTACTTTCAACTTCATTTTTGGGTCACCATCTTGAGCAACTTCAAGTTTGTCTGCAAACCTCAGGATATTGCACGTGTCTCCCTGACACTTCATATTAACTTTATGCTGTCCTGCTGCAGTCATCATTTCGATTGTCGCAGAACATTTTGTTTCTTTGAGACTGGAGGGTGCCAGCCTGTTCTAGAGTGTAGAGTGAGACTGGAGGGTGCCAGCCTGTTCTAGAGTGTAGAGTGAGACTGGAAGATGCCAGCCTGTTCTAGAGTGCAGAGTGAGACTGGAGAGTGCCAGCCTGTTCTAGAGTGTAGAGTGAGACTGGAAGGTGCCAGCCTGTTCTAGAGTGCAGAGTGAGACTGGAGAGTGCCAGCCTGTTCTAGAGTGTAGAGTGAGACTGGAGGGTGCCAGCCTGTTCTAGAGTGCAGAGTAAGACTGGAGGGTGCCAGCCTGTTCTAGAGTGTAGAGTGAGACTGGAAGGTGCCAGCCTGTTCTAGAGTGTAGAGTGAGACTGGAGGGTGCCAGCCTGTTCTAGAGTGCAGAGTAAGACTGGAGGGTGCCAGCCTGTTCTAGAGTGTAGAGTGAGACTGGAGGGTGCCAGCCTGTTCTAGAGCGTAGAGTGAGACTGGAGGGTGCCAGCCTGTTCTAGAGTGTAGAGTGAGTCGGCAGGGTCATCGTCCAACATCTCTCCAGCAACCATCTTTATCGGCTTGCTTTTCTTCCTTCCAACAAAACACTTGAGTGCAAAATAATTCAGCTTCTTGCAGTTAGAGCACAGCTTTCCCCCTCGCTGGACATCCTTTTCTTTTGTGTTGTGTCTTCACAATAGCTCCATCTGGTGCTCTGGACTTGATTTTCTGCTGGTCCTTCTGTAAATCGTTCTTCCTTCTTCCTTCATGTTTGTATATTTGTACATCTGTATGCTCTCCTTTTTTTTGTGCTTGAAAGGCCTGAACTACCTCTCAGCAGAGAGCAAAGCCTCATCGATTCTCCCATCAGTACTCTTCAGCTGATGGTTGACCACTCCAGAGCTCGTGTGGGTCAAGAGCTTTTTGAGAGTAAGCTTCTCTTCTCTCAGCAGATGTGCCCCCATGGCAGCGTCACTTGTTCCTTGGACAAACCTATCTCTGATCAGATCATTCTTCAATTCTTCAGACTCACAAGATTCAGCTAGACCTCTCAATGCCATCACATACTGATCAATATTCTCTCATCTTCCTGAGCTCTGGCATTGAACACGTAGAGTTCATAAATAACATCTGTAGAGTCAAAGTAGGTCTTCAAGGCTTCCAAAATTTCACAAGACTAGCTTTTCTGCTCCTCAAGAGGTCTGGAGTGCCATACAGCTTGTGGCACTCTTTCCCCAGCACTGATAACAGAGTTGCTACTCTTATTTGCTCAGGTTTCTTGTTTAACTCTGGCAAGTTGTGCCACTGAGGTTAGAAGAATTTTCAACTCATTCTGGAATCTGCCTTCATCTCCATAGGAGCCAGCGCTGGAATGTTCAAAGCCAGGCTGATTCACCCAGCAGTCACTGCACTGTACAAAGTGGCAGAGTAAAGTTTTAATTGTTCTCCGCTGCTTCTTTATAGTGACTGGCTCTCTTACATCTCCCAAAATCCACTCAGATTCAGCTGCACGTACTTGATGCCAGGGGCAGGATTTTCAGGTCCGCGGGTGGGCACGATCGGCCGGTCCAGGAGCAGCCAGTGAACAGACCGTCCACCATGATCAGGCCCCAACTGCGATTTCACACTGTCTGTGCCAGTCAGTGTGAAGCTCGCTCTGAAATGCTCAGTCACCTGAACTTATACGTTATAAATTTGCTCATCAAAGATTTTTATTTAATAATGGAAACCTCATCCCACCCTTGGATGAGGCTTCATGAAAAATTGTGAAAGCCGCCTGGCCGATTTGCCCGTCTGCCAATAGTGAGGTTGGATAGACCATGAAATATCCAGGACAATGTCAACTTTAATGGGTTTAATTGACTCCTTCATTGTCGGTGGACTCGCTTCTGATTTCTGCGCATGCCTGCTGACTGAAACGTTGTCTGAGCGTGGGGTAACATTAACTACACTTGTCCAATGTCATCACACGCTCAAGTGGGTCAGGCACACACCCACAAGCCAACCTGAAAATTCAGCCGCACGCTCCATGTGGTGGAAAAGATGACTTCTGCCCGAAGCCTTGGTTTCACCCAAGATGATTTCAGCCGCCACATGGGCTGCGGCAAACCCCAGGACACCAGAGGTAGCGGCGCACAAAGGCATTTCCCCAAACAGAGAGAGAGTGGGGGGAGAGAGAGTGGGGGGAGAGAGAGTGGGGGGGGGGAGAGAGAGAGTGGGGGGAGAGAGAGTGGGGGGAGAGAGAGTGGGAGGGGGGATGGAGAGAGAGCAGGGGGGGAGAGAGTGGGGGGGAGAGAGAGAAGACGGGAGCAAGAGGGAGGGAGAGAGAGTGGGGGGAGAGAGTGGGGGGGAGAGAGTGGGGGGAGAGAGAGCAGGGGGAAAGAGAGTTGGGGGGGAGAGAGAGTGGGGGGAGAGAGAGTGGGAGGAGAGAGAGTGGGGGGGGTGGAGAGAGAGCGGGGGGAGAGAGAGTGGGGGGAGAGAGAGAAGACGGGAGCAAGAGGGAGGGAGAGAGAGTGGGGTGAGAGAGAATGAGGGGCGAGACAGTGGGGGGAGAGAGAGAAGACGGGAGCAAGAGGGAGGGAGAGAGAGTGGGGGGAGAGAGAGCGGGGGGGAGAGACAGTGTGGGGAGAGACAATGAGGGGAGAGACAGTGGGGGGAGAAAGAGAAGACGGGAGCGAGAGGGAGGGAGAGAGAGTGGGGGGAGAGAGAGTGGGGGGAGAGAGTGGGTGGAGAGAGAGCGGGGGGGAGAGACAGTGTGGGGAGAGACAATGAGGGGAGAGACAGTGGGGGGAGAAAGAGAAGACGGGAGCGAGAGGGAGGGAGAGAGAGTGGGGGGGAGACAGAGTGGGGAGACAGAGTGGGGAGACAGAGGGGGGAGAGAGAGTGGGGAGAGAGAGTGGGGGGAGAGAGAGTGGGGGGAGAGAGAGTGGGGAGAGAGAGAGTGGAGGGAGAGAGTGGAGGGAGAGAGAGTGGAGGGAGAGAGAGTGGGGGGAGAGAGAGTGGGGGAGAGAGAGTGGGGGGAGAGAGAGTGGGGGGAGAGAGTGGAGGGAGAGAGAGAGTGGGGAGAGAGAGAGTGGAGGGAGAGAGAGTGGGGGGAGAGAGTGGAGGGAGAGAGAGTGGGGGGAGAGAGAGTGGGGGAGAGAGTGGGTGGAGAGAGAGCGGGGGGGAGAGACAGTGTGGGGAGAGACAATGAGGGGAGAGACAGTGGGGGGAGAAAGAGAAGACGGGAGCGAGAGGGAGGGAGAGAGAGTGGGGGGAGAGAGAGTGGGGGGAGAGAGAGTGGGGGGAGAGAGAGTGGGGGGAGAGAGAGTGGGGAGAGAGAGTGGGGGGAGAGAGAGTGGAGGGAGAAAGAGTGGGAGAGAGAGAGTGGAGGGAGAGAGAGTGGAGGGAGAGAGAGTGGGGGGAGAGAGAGTGGAGGGAGAAAGAGTGGGAGAGAGAGAGTGGAGGGAGAGAGAGTGGAGGGAGAGAGAGTGGGGGGAGAGAGTGGAGGGAGAGAGAGTGGGGGGAGAGAGAGTGGGGGGAGAGAGAGTGGGAGGAGAGAGAGTGGAGGGAGAGAGAGTGGGGAGAGAGAGACTGCGGGGAGAGAGAGTGGAGGGAGAAAGAGTGGGAGAGAGAGAGTGGAGAGAGAGAGAGTGGGGGGAAAGAGAGAGTGGGGGGAGAGAGTGGGGGGAGAGAGAGAGTGGGGGGAGAGAGTGGGGGGAGAGAGAGTGGGGGGGGTGGAGAGAGAGCGGGGGGAGAGAGAGTGGGGGGAGAGAGAGAAGACGGGAGCAAGAGGGAGGGAGAGAGAGTGGGGTGAGAGAGAATGAGGGGCGAAACAGTGGGGGGAGAGAGAGAAGACGGGAGCAAGAGGGAGGGAGAGAGAGTGGGGGGAGAGAGAATGGGGGAGAGAGTGGGTGGAGAGAGAGCGGGGGGGAGAGACAGTGTGGGGAGAGACAATGAGGGGAGAGAGAGTGGGGGGAGAGAGTGGGTGGAGAGAGAGCGGGGGGGAGAGACAGTGTGGGGAGAGACAATGAGGGGAGAGACAGTGGGGGGAGAAAGAGAAGACGGGAGCGAGAGGGAGGGAGAGAGAGTGGGGGGAGAGAGAGTGGAGGGAGAGAGAGTGGGGAGAGAGAGTGGGGGGAGAGAGAGTGGAGGGAGAGAGAGTGGAGGGAGAGAGAGTGGAGGGAGAGAGAGTGGAGGGAGAGAGAGTGGGGGGAGAGAGTGGAGGGAGAGAGAGTGGGGGGAGAGAGAGTGGGGGGAGAGAGAGTGGGAGAGAGAGAGTGGGGGGAGAGAGAGTGGAGGGAGAGAGAGTGGAGGGAGAGAGAGTGGAGGGAGAGAGAGTGGAGGGAGAGAGAGTGGAGGGAGAGAGAGTGGGGGGAGAGAGTGGAGGGAGAGAGAGTGGGGGGAGAGAGAGTGGAGGGAGAAAGAGTGGGAGAGAGAGAGTGGAGGGAGAGAGAGTGGAGGGAGAGAGAGTGGGGGGAGAGAGTGGAGGGAGAGAGAGTGGGGGGAGAGAGAGTGGAGGGAGAGAGAGTGGGAGGAGAGAGAGTGGAGGGAGAGAGAGTGGGGGGAGAGAGAGTGGGGGGAGAGAGAGTGGGGGGAGAGAGAGTGGGGGGAGAGAGTGGAGGGAGAGAGAGTGGGAGGAGAGAGAGTGGAGGGAGAGAGAGTGGGGAGAGAGAGAGTGGGGGGAGAGAGAGTGGAGGGAGAGAGAGTGGGGGGAGAGAGAGTGGAGGGAGAGAGAGTGGGGAGAGAGAGACTGCGGGGAGAGAGAGTGGAGGGAGAAAGAGTGGGAGAGAGAGAGTGGAGAGAGAGAGAGTGGGGGGAAAGAGAATGGGGGGAGAGAGAGTGGGGGGAGAGAGAGAAGACGGGAGCAAGAGGGAGGGAGAGATGAGGAGAGGGAGTAGGAAGTGAGGGGAGGGAAGAAGGAGGGAGAAAGGGGAGGAGTTGGAGAGGAGGGGACTGGGATAGAGGAATGTGAGGGAGAGGGAGGAGAGAGAGAGGAGGAGAATGAGATGAGGGGGAGATAAAGAGATGAGAGTGGGTGAGAGAGAGAGGGGAATGAGACCGAGAGAGAGAGAGAGAGGGAAGGAGAAACATCACAAATAATTAAATATGTTTGATGAACGTTTAATGTTGAGATGTGAATAAACTCAGTTTCTCCCTCATCCTGCAGTGCCACAATTTCAAAATTCTCATCCCTGTTTTCCAATCCCTCCGTGGCCCTCACCCGTCTCTACCTCTGTAATTCTGATATCAATCACTCCACCATTGGTGGCTGTGCCTTCAGCTGCCTGGGCCCCAAGCTCTCTAACCCTTCCCACCCTCTCTATCTTCTTCACGTTGCTCCTTAAAACCTGCCTCTTTGACCAAGCGTTTGATCATCTGTCCCATGAATCTCCATGTGACTCGGTGTCAAGGTTTTGACCTTGCCCATGTGCCTGGGGCTGGGCCTGTTTTACGATGCTAAGGATGTTGTTTGAACGCCAGCTGTTGAACGGTCAGTGACGATGAGGCTCTGCATTTTGCTCTTTCCCATGCAGTCTCCATCAGCGACATTGAAACTGTCCGTGAGGGGCACCAATCTGAGGTCCTGCAGAGCATCGCAGAGGAGTTCACTCCGGATCGCTGCTTCACTGTCGTTTTCCGTGGGAGGCGAGGGAACCTGGACCTTGTGGCTGATTCCGCCCGGGAGGCGGGTCACTGGATTCAGGGACTCCGCAAGCTCATCGAGAACGTCAAAAACATGGACCAGAAGGAGAAGCTCGACCAATATCCTTTCTTAATGAATCACTTATTGTTGCTGGATTCCCTGAAAGGTTTTAGGGGGGGAAATGTCACTGGCAGAGATCAGGATGGTCCTGTTTGAGATATCCAGCATCATGCACACAGTACAGGGTCTAACCCACTGGGAGTGTTTGATGGGGACAGTGTAGAGGGAGCTTTACTCTGTATCTAACTCCGTGCAGTACCTGTCCTGGGAGTGTTTGATGGGGACAGTGCCGAGGGAGCTTTACTCTGTATCTAACCCCGTGCTGTACCTGTCCTGGGAGTGTTTGATGGGGACAGTGTTGAGGGAGCTTTACTCTGTATCTAACCCCGTGCTGCACCTGTCCTGGGAGTGTTTGATGGGGACGGTGTAGAAGGAGCTTTACTCTGTATCTAACCCCGTGCTGTACCTGTCCTGGGAGTGTTTGATGGGGACAGTGTAGAGGGAACTTTACTCTGTATCTAACCCCGTGCTGTACCTGTCCTGGGAGTGTTTGATTGGGACAGTGTAGAGGGAGCTTTACTCTGTATCTAACCCCGTGCTGTACCTGTCCTGGGAGTGTTTGGCCAGATGGTGGGGACAGAGTTTTATTCTGCATGTCTAGCTCAGGGTATTTCTTTCCCTAACTCTCTCAGGTGGATTAGTGATTGGTTCCATAAAGCTGATAAAGATAAAGATGGGCGGATGAACTTTAAGGAGGTGCGGGATTTACTGAAGATGATGAATGTTCATATGAATGAGGACCACTCCCTCCGGCTCTTCAAGGTAGGTCCCATCCCCCCAACTCCACTCTTTATAGGACTATGGAATCATAGGATCTCACTGCACAGAACGAGATCATTTGGTGCATCCTGAGTGTACTGGCTGAGTTACCGAATTAACACCGCTCCGCAGATGTTTCCCCATTTACCCCGTAAATTAATCCTCTCCATGTATATGTCCAATTGCCTTTTGAAAGTTCCTATGGAGCCTGCTTCCAGAGCCCCATCAGGGAGTGTGCTCCACACATTAGCAACCCTCTGTGTGAAGAAATTTCCCATTCTGCATCTCCCTAGGTCTCACCTAAACTGAGGGCAAATAACCTGATTGGTTGGTGCCGGCAATGGCTCTTTCTGATAGGTTGGATTGACCGGGATAGGCCTGATCAAGCTGTTGTTCCTGTCTCTTCCAGATGGCAGACAAATCGCAGTCAGGGACCCTCGAGGGCGAGGAGTTTGTTTTGTTTTATAAGGCACTAACCCAGCGCGATGATGTTCGCCGGGTCTTCAACGAGTTCTCCAAGGACAGGAAGAAGCTGACGCTGCTCGAGTTTGTGGATTTTCTGAAGTACGAGCAACTTGAGCACGGGGAGAATGTGGAGAAGTTTGTCATGGATCTAATCGCCAGATACGAGCCATCCGAGACAGGTACAGCAGCTGCCTGGACAAACACGTCCTGTCGGGTGACAGGCCCACCAATTCCAGCCCGACACGTCCCCCTGAGAGAAGAAATTCCTCCTCATCTCTGTCCTAAAAGGGAGACCCCTTATTCTGAAACTGTACCCCCTGGTTTTCGATATCCCCGCATCCCCTCAGCATCTAACCTATTGAGCCCCTTCAGGATCTTTTTCAATAAGATCACCTCCTATTCTTCTAAACTCCAGTGAGCATAGGCCCAACCTATTCAACCCTTCCTCATGGGACAACCCAACCATTCCAGGAATCAGCCTAGTGGACCCTCTCTGAACTGCTTCCAATGCAGGTGTACCCTTCCTTAAATAAGGAGACCAAAGCTATAATCCAGCGCTGAGGGAGCGGTGTGTCCCGGTGCTGAGGGAGGGGTGTGTCTCGGTGCTGAGGGAGCGGTGTGTCCCGGTGCTGAGGGAGGGGTGTGTCTCGGTGCTGAGGGAGGGGTGTGTCTCGGTGCTGAGGGAGCGGTGTGTCCCGGTGCTGAGGGAGCGGTGTGTCCCGGTGCTGAGGGAGGGGTGTGTCTCAGTGCTGAGGGAGTGCGGTGTGTCTCGGTGCTGAGGGAGGGGTGTGTCTCGGTGCTGAGGGAGTGCGGTGTGTCCCGGTGCTGAGGGAGGGGTGTGTCTCGGTGCTGAGGGAGTGCGGTGTGTCCCGGTGCTGAGGGAGTGCAGTGTGTCTCGGTGCTGAGGGAGTGCAGTGTGTCTCGGTGCTGAGGGAGCGGTGTGTCTCGGTGCTGAGGGAGGGTTGTGTCTCGATGCTGAGGGAGGGGTGTGTCTCGGTGCTGAGGGAGGGTTGTGTCTCGGTGCTGAGGGAGCAGTGTGTCCCGGTGATGAGGGAGTGCGGTGTGTCCCGGTGCTGAGGGAGGGTTGTGTCTCGGTGCTGAGGGAGCAGTGTGTCCCGGTGCTGAGGGAGGGTTGTGTCTCGATGCTGAGGGAGGGGTGTGTCTGGGTGCTGAGGGAAGGTTGTGTCTCGGTGCTGAGGGAGCAGTGTGTCCCGGTGCTGAGGGAGGGTTGTGTCTCGGTGCTGAGGGAGCAGTGTGTCCCAGTGCTGAGGGAGCAGTGTGTCCCGGTGCTGAGGGAGGGTTGTGTCCCAGTGCTGAGGGAGCAGTGTGTCCCGGTGCTGAGGGAGGGTTGTGTCTCGGTGCTGAGGGAGCAGTGTGTCCCGGTGCTGAGAGAGGGTTGTGTCTCGGTGCTGAGGGAGTGCGGTGTGTCCCGGTGCTGAGGGAGCGCTGTGTCTCGGTGCTGAGGGAGGGGTGTGTCTCGGTGCTGAGGGAGGGGTGTGTCTCGGTGCCGAGGGAGCGGTGTGTCTCGGTGCTGAGGGAGGGGTGTGTCTCGGTGCTGAGGGAGTGCAGTGTGTCCCGGTGCTGAGGGAGTGCGGTGTGTCCCGGTGCTGAGGGAGGGGTGTGTCCGGTGCTGAGGGAGCAGTGTGTCTCGGTGCTGAGGGAGGGGTGTGTCTCGGTGCTGAGGGAGGGGTGTGTCTCGGTGCTGAGGGAGGGGTGTGTCTCGGTGCTGAGGGAGTGCGGTGTGTCTCGGTGCTGAGGGAGCAGTGTGTCTCGGTGCTGAGGGAGGGGTGTGTCCCGGTGCTGAGGGAGTGCGGTGTGTCTCGGTGCTGAGGGAGCAGTGTGTCTCGGTGCTGAGGGAGGGGTGTGTCCCGGTGCTGAGGGAGGGGTGTGTCTCGGTGCTGAGGGAGTGCGGTGTGTCCCGGTGCTGAGGGAGTGCAGTGTGTCTCGGTGCTGAGGGAGTGCAGTGTGTCTCGGTGCTGAGGGAGCGGTGTGTCTCGGTGCTGAGGGAGGGTTGTGTCTCGATGCTGAGGGAGGGGTGTGTCTCGGTGCTGAGGGAGGGTTGTGTCTCGGTGCTGAGGGAGCAGTGTGTCCCGGTGATGAGGGAGTGCGGTGTGTCCCGGTGCTGAGGGAGGGTTGTGTCTCGGTGCTGAGGGAGCAGTGTGTCCCGGTGCTGAGGGAGGGTTGTGTCTCGATGCTGAGGGAGGGGTGTGTCTGGGTGCTGAGGGAAGGTTGTGTCTCGGTGCTGAGGGAGCAGTGTGTCCCGGTGCTGAGGGAGGGTTGTGTCTCGGTGCTGAGGGAGCAGTGTGTCCCAGTGCTGAGGGAGCAGTGTGTCCCGGTGCTGAGGGAGGGTTGTGTCCCAGTGCTGAGGGAGCAGTGTGTCCCGGTGCTGAGGGAGGGTTGTGTCTCGGTGCTGAGGGAGCAGTGTGTCCCGGTGCTGAGAGAGGGTTGTGTCTCGGTGCTGAGGGAGTGCGGTGTGTCCCGGTGCTGAGGGAGCGCTGTGTCTCGGTGCTGAGGGAGGGGTGTGTCTCGGTGCTGAGGGAGGGGTGTGTCTCGGTGCCGAGGGAGCGGTGTGTCTCGGTGCTGAGGGAGGGGTGTGTCTCGGTGCTGAGGGAGTGCAGTGTGTCCCGGTGCTGAGGGAGTGCGGTGTGTCCCGGTGCTGAGGGAGGGGTGTGTCCCGGTGCTGAGGGAGCAGTGTGTCTCGGTGCTGAGGGAGGGGTGTGTCTCGGTGCTGAGGGAGGGGTGTGTCTCGGTGCTGAGGGAGGGGTGTGTCTCGGTGCTGAGGGAGTGCGGTGTGTCTCGGTGCTGAGGGAGCAGTGTGTCTCGGTGCTGAGGGAGGGGTGTGTCCCGGTGCTGAGGGAGTGCGGTGTGTCTCGGTGCTGAGGGAGCAGTGTGTCTCGGTGCTGAGGGAGGGGTGTGTCCCGGTGCTGAGGGAGTGCGGTGTGTCTCGGTGCTGAGGGAGCAGTGTGTCTCGGTGCTGAGGGAGGGGTGTGTCCCGGTGCTGAGGGAGGGGTGTGTCTCGGTGCTGAGGGAGCAGTGTGTCCCGGTGCTGAGGGAGGGGTGTGTCTCGGTGCTGAGGGAGGGGTGTGTCTCGGTGCTGAGGGAGTGCGGTGTGTCCCGGCGCTGAGGGAGGGGTGTGTCTCGGTGCTGAGGGAGGGGTGTGTCTCGGTGCTGAGGGAGGGGTGTGTCTCGGTGCTGAGGGAGGGGTGTGTCTCGGTGCTGAGGGAGGGGTGTGTCTCGGTGCTGAGGGAGGGGTGTGTCTCGGTGCTGAGGGAGCGGTGTGTCCCGGTGCTGAGGGAGTGCGGTGTGTCTCGGTGCTGAGGGAGCGGTGTGTCCCGGTGCTGAGGGAGCGGTGTGTCCCGGTGCTGAGGGAGGGGTGTGTCTCAGTGCTGAGGGAGTGCGGTGTGTCCCGGTGCTGAGGGAGGGGTGTGTCCCGGTGCTGAGGGAGTGCGGTGTGTCCCGGTGCTGAGGCAGCGGTGTGTCTCGGTGCTGAGGGAGCGGTGTGTCCCGGTGCTGAGGCAGCGGTGTGTCTCGGTGCTGAGGGAGGGGTGTGTCTCGGTGCTGAGGGAGTGCGGTGTGTCCCGGTGCTGAGGGAGGGGTGTGTCTCGGTGCTGAGGGAGGGGTGTGTCCCGGTGCTGAGGGAGGGGTGTGTCTCGATGCCGAGGGAGCGGTGTGTCTCGGTGCTGAGGGAGGGGTGTGTCTCGGTGCTGAGGGAGCAGTGTGTCTCGGTGCTGAGGGAGGGGTGTGTCCCGGTGCTGAGGGAGGGGTGTGTCTCGGTGCTGAGGGAGGGGTGTGTCCCGGTGCTGAGGGAGTGCGGTGTGTCCCGGTGCTGAGGGAGCGGTGTGTCCCGGTGCTGAGGGAGCGCTGTGTCTCGGTGCTGAGGGAGCGGTGTGTCTCGGTGCTGAGGGAGCGGTGTGTCTCGGTGCTGAGGGAGGGGTGTGTCCCGGTGCTGAGGGAGGGGTGTGTCTCGGTGCCGAGGGAGCGGTGTGTCTCGGTGCTGAGGGAGGGGTGTGTCTCGGTGCTGAGGGAGTGCAGTGTGTCTCGGTGCTGAGGGAGGGGTGTGTCCCGGTGCTGAGGGAGTGCGGTGTGTCCCGGTGCTGAGGGAGGGGTGTGTCCCGGTGCTGAGGGAGCGCTGTGTCTCGGTGCTGAGGGAGCGGTGTGTCTCGGTGCTGAGGGAGCGGTGTGTCTCGGTGCTGAGGGAGTGCAGTGTGTCCCGGTGCTGAGGGAGCGGTGTGTCTCGGTGCTGAGGGAGGGGTGTGTCTCGGTGCTGAGGGAGGGGTGTGTCCCGGTGCTGAGGGAGCGGTGTGTCTCGGTGCTGAGGGAGGGGTGTGTCTCGGTGCTGAGGGAGCGGTGTGTCTCGGTGCTGAGGGAGGGGTGTGTCTCGGTGCTGAGGGAGGGGTGTGTCTCGGTGCTGAGGGAGTGCGGTGTGTCTCGGTGCTGAGGGAGCAGTGTGTCTCGGTGCTGAGGGAGTGCGGTGTGTCTCGGTGCTGAGGGAGCGGTGTGTCCCGGTGCTGAGGGAGTGGTGTGTCTCGGTGCTGAGGGAGGGGTGTGTCTCGGTGCTGAGGGAGGGGTGTGTCTCGGTGCTGAGGGAGTGCAGTGTGTCTCGGTGCTGAGGGAGGGGTGTGTCTCGGTGCTGAGGGAGGGGTGTGTCTCGGTGCTGAGGGAGGGGTGTGTCCCGGTGCTGAGGGAGGGGTGTGTCTCGGTGCTGAGGGAGGGGTGTGTCCCGGTGCTGAGGGAGCGGTGTGTCCCGGTGCTGAGGCAGCGGTGTGTCTCGGTGCTGAGGGAGTGCAGTGTGTCTCGGTGCTGAGGGAGGGGTGTGTCCCGGTGCTGAGGGAGGGGTGTGTCTCGGTGCTGAGGGAGGGGTGTGTCTCGGTGCTGAGGGAGTGCAGTGTGTCCCAGTGCTGAGGGAGGGGTGTGTCCCGGTGCTGAGGGAGGGGTGTGTCTCGGTGCTGAGGGAGCAGTGTGTCTCGGTGCTGAGGGAGTGCGGTGTGTCTCGGTGCTGAGGGAGCGGTGTGTCTCGGTGCTGAGGGAGGGGTGTGTCTCGGTGCTGAGGGAGCGGTGTGTCTCGGTGCTGAGGGAGCGGTGTGTCTCGGTGCTGAGGGAGCGGTGTGTCCCGGTGCTGAGGGAGGGGTGTGTCTCGGTGCTGAGGGAGGGGTGTGTCTCGGTGCTGAGGGAGGGGTGTGTCTCGGTGCTGAGGGAGTGCGGTGTGTCTCGGTGCTGAGGGAGGGGTGTGTCTCGGTGCTGAGGGAGTGCGGTGTGTCTCGGTGCTGAGGGAGCGGTTTGTCCCGGTGCTGAGGGAGGGGTGTGTCCCGGTGCTGAGGGAGTGCGGTGTGTCCCGGTGCTGAGGGAGCGGTTTGTCCCGGTGCTGAGGGAGCGGTGTGTCCCGGTGCTGAGGGAGGGGTGTGTCTCGGTGCTGAGGGAGTGCGGTGTGTCCCGGTGCTGAGGGAGCGGTGTGTCTCGGTGCTGAGGGTGGGGTGTGTCTCGGTGCCGAGGGAGCGGTGTGTCTCGGTGCTGAGGGAGTGCGGTGTGTCCCGGTGCTGAGGGAGCGGTGTGTCTCGGTGCTGAGGGAGGGGTGTGTCTCGGTGCCGAGGGAGCGGTGTGTCTCGGTGCTGAGGGAGTGCGGTGTGTCTCGGTGCTGAGGGAGTGCGGTGTGTCTCGGTGCTGAGGGAGTGCAGTGTGTCCCGGTGCTGAGGGAGCAGTGTGTCCCGGTGCTGAGGGAGGGGTGTGTCCCGGTGCTGAGGGAGGGGTGTGTCTCGGTGCTGAGGGAGCGCTGTGTCTCGGTGCTGAGGGAGCGGTGTGTCCCGGTGCTGAGGGAGCGGTGTGTCCCGGTGCTGAGGGAGCGGTGTGTCCCGGTGCTGAGGGAGCGGTGTGTCTCGGTGCTGAGGGAGGGGTGTGTCCCGGTGCTGAGGGAGCGGTGTGTCCCGGTGCTGAGGGAGCGGTGTGTCTCGGTGCTGAGGGAGTGCGGTGTGTCCCGGTGCTGAGGGAGGGGTGTGTCTCGGTGCTGAGGGAGGGTTGTGTCCCGGTGCTGAGGGAGTGCAGTGTGTCCCGGTGCTGAGGGAGGGGTGTGTCCCGGTGCTGAGGGAGGGGTGTGTCCCGGTGCTGAGGGAGCGGTGTGTCTCGGTGCTGAGGGAGGGGTGTGTCTCGGTGCTGAGGGAGTGCGGTGTGTCCCGGTGCTGAGGGAGCGGTGTGTCCCGGTGCTGAGGGAGCGGTGTGTCCCGGTGCTGAGGGAGCGGTGTGTCTCGGTGCTGAGGGAGTGCGGTGTGTCCCGGTGCTGAGGCAGCGGTGTGTCTCGGTGCTGAGGGAGCGGTGTGTCCCGGTGCTGAGGGAGCGGTGTGTCTCGGTGCTGAGGGAGGGGTGTGTCCCGGTGCTGAGGGAGGGGTGTGTCTCGGTGCTGAGGGAGCAGTGTGTCCCGGTGCTGAGGGAGCGGTGTGTCTCGGTGCTGAGGGAGGGGTGTGTCTCGGTGCTGAGGGAGGGTTGTGTCTCGGTGCTGAGGGAGCAGTGTGTCCCGGTGATGAGGGAGTGCGGTGTGTCCCGGTGCTGAGGGAGGGTTGTGTCTCGGTGCTGAGGGAGCAGTGTGTCCCGGTGCTGAGGGACGGTTGTGTCTCGATGCTGAGGGAGGGGTGTGTCTGGGTGCTGAGGGAAGGTTGTGTCTCGGTGCTGAGGGAGCAGTGTGTCCCGGTGATGAGGGAGGGTTGTGTCTCGGTGCTGAGGGAGGGGTGTGTCTCGGTGCTGAGGGAGCGGTGTGTCTCGGTGCTGAGGGAGGGGTGTGTCTCGGTGCTGAGGGAGTGCGGTGTGTCCCGGTGCTGAGGGAGGGGTGTGTCTCGGTGCTGAGGGAGGGGTGTGTCCCGGTGCTGAGGGAGGGTTGTGTCTCGGTGCTGAGGGAGCGGTGTGTCCCGGTGCTGAGGGAGGGTTGTGTCTCGGTGCTGAGGGAGCAGTGTGTCCCAGTGCTGAGGGAGGGGTGTGTCTCGGTGCTGAGGGAGCGGTGTGTCCCGGTGCTGAGGGAGGGGTGTGTCTCGGTGCTGAGGGAGGGGTGTGTCTCGGTGCTGAGGGAGCGGTGTGTCCCGGTGCTGAGGGAGGGGTGTGTCCCGGTGCTGAGGGAGTGCGGTGTGTCCCGGTGCTGAGGGAGTGCGGTGTGTCCCGGTGCTGAGGGAGCGGTGTGTCCCGGTGCTGAGGCAGCGGTGTGTCTCGGTGCTGAGGGAGGGGTGTGTCTCGGTGCTGAGGGAGCGGTGTGTCCCGGTGCTGAGGGAGGGTTGTGTCTCGGTGCTGAGGGAGTGCAGTGTGTCCCGGTGCTGAGGGAGGGGTGTGTCTCGGTGCTGAGGGAGGGGTGTGTCCCGGTGCTGAGGGAGGGGTGTGTCTCGGTGCCGAGGGAGCGGTGTGTCTCGGTGCTGAGGGAGGGGTGTGTCTCGGTGCTGAGGGAGTGCAGTGTGTCTCGGTGCTGAGGGAGGGGTGTGTCCCGGTGCTGAGGGAGGGGTGTGTCTCGGTGCTGAGGGAGGGGTGTGTCCCGGTGCTGAGGGAGTGCGGTGTGTCCCGGTGCTGAGGGAGCGGTGTGTCCCGGTGCTGAGGGAGGGGTGTGTCCCGGTGCTGAGGGAGCGGTGTGTCCCGGTGCTGAGGGAGGGGTGTGTCCCGGTGCTGAGGGAGGGGTGTGTCTCGGTGCTGAGGGAGGGGTGTGTCTCGGTGCTGAGGGAGTGCGGTGTGTCTCGGTGCTGAGGGAGGGGTGTGTCTCGGTGCTGAGGGAGGGGTGTGTCTCGGTGCTGAGGGAGCGGTGTGTCTCGGTGCTGAGGGAGGGGTGTGTCCCGGTGCTGAGGGAGCGCTGTGTCTCGGTGCTGAGGGAGCGGTGTGTCTCGGTGCTGAGGGAGCGGTGTGTCTCGGTGCTGAGGGAGCGGTGTGTCCCGGTGCTGAGGGAGCGGTGTGTCCCGGTGCTGAGGGAGCAGTGTGTCCCGGTGCTGAGGGAGTGCAGTGTGTCTCGGTGCTGAGGGAGCGGTGTGTCCCGGTGCTGAGGGAGCAGTGTGTCTCGGTGCTGAGGGAGTGCGGTGTGTCCCGGTGCTGAGGGAGGGGTGTGTCTCGGTGCTGAGGGAGTGCGGTGTGTCTCGGTGCTGAGGGAGGGGTGTGTCCCGGTGCTGAGGGAGGGGTGTGTCTCGGTGCTGAGGGAGGGGTGTGTCCCGGTGCTGAGGGAGCGGTGTGTCTCGGTGCTGAGGGAGTGCGGTGTGTCTCGGTGCTGAGGGAGCGGTGTGTCTCGGTGCTGAGGGAGGGGTGTGTCTCGGTGCTGAGGGAGCGGTGTGTCTCGGTGCTGAGGGAGGGGTGTGTCTCGGTGCTGAGGGAGGGGTGTGTCCCGGTGCTGAGGGAGCGGTGTGTCTCGGTGCTGAGGGAGGGGTGTGTCCCGGTGCTGAGAGAGTGCAGTGTGTCTCGGTGCTGAGGGAGGGGTGTGTCTCGGTGCTGAGGGAGTGCGGTGTGTCTCGGTGCTGAGGGAGGGGTGTGTCTCGGTGCTGAGGGAGGGGTGTGTCTCGGTGCTGAGGGAGGGTTGTGTCTCGGTGCTGAGGGAGTGCAGTGTGTCCCGGCGCTGAGGGAGGGGTGTGTCTCGGTGCTGAGGGAGCGGTGTGTCTCGGTGCTGAGGGAGGGGTGTGTCTCGGTGCTGAGGGAGCGGTGTGTCTCGGTGCTGAGGGAGCGGTGTGTCCCGGTGCTGAGGGAGCGGTGTGTCCCGGTGCTGAGGGAGGGGTGTGTCTCAGTGCTGAGGGAGTGCAGTGTGTCCCGGTGCTGAGGGAGTGCGGTGTGTCCCGGTGCTGAGGGAGTGCGGTGTGTCCCGGTGCTGAGGGAGCGGTGTGTCCCGGTGCTGAGGGAGTGCGGTGTGTCCCGGTGCTGAGGGAGCGGTGTGTCCCGGTGCTGAGGGAGGGGTGTGTCTCGGTGCTGAGGGAGTGCAGTGTGTCCCGGTGCTGAGGGAGGGGTGTGTCTCAGTGCTGAGGGAGTGCGGTGTGTCCCGGTGCTGAGGGAGCGGTGTGTCCCGGTGCTGAGGGAGGGGTGTGTCCCGGTGCTGAGGGAGGGGTGTGTCTCGGTGCTGAGGGAGGGGTGTGTCTCGGTGCTGAGGGAGCGGTGTGTCCCGGTGCTGAGGGAGGGGTGTGTCTCGGTGCTGAGGGAGGGGTGTGTCTCGGTGCTGAGGGAGCGGTGTGTCCCGGTGCTGAGGGAGGGGTGTGTCTCGGTGCTGAGGGAGCGGTGTGTCTCGGTGCTGAGGGAGCGGTGTGTCTCGGTGCTGAGGGAGGGTTGTGTCTCGGTGCTGAGGGAGCGGTGTGTCCCGGTGCTGAGGGAGCGGTGTGTCCCGGTGCTGAGGGAGCGGTGTGTCTCGGTGCTGAGGGAGTGCGGTGTGTCCCGGTGCTGAGGCAGCGGTGTGTCTCGGTGCTGAGGGAGCGGTGTGTCCCGGTGCTGAGGGAGCGGTGTGTCTCGGTGCTGAGGGAGGGGTGTGTCCCGGTGCTGAGGGAGGGGTGTGTCTCGGTGCTGAGGGAGCAGTGTGTCCCGGTGCTGAGGGAGCGGTGTGTCTCGGTGCTGAGGGAGGGGTGTGTCTCGGTGCTGAGGGAGGGGTGTGTCTCGGTGCCGAGGGAGGGGTGTGTCTCGGTGCTGAGGGAGTGCGGTGTGTCCCGGTGCTGAGGGAGGGGTGTGTCCCGGTGCTGAGGGAGGGGTGTGTCTCGGTGCTGAGGGAGTGTGGTGTGTCTCGGTGCTGAGGGAGCAGTGTGTCCCGGTGCTGAGGGAGGGGTGTGTCTCGGTGCTGAGGGAGGGGTGTGTCTCGGTGCTGAGGGAGCAGTGTGTCTCGGTGCTGAGGGAGGGGTGTGTCTCGGTGCTGACGGAGGGGTGTGTCTCGGTGCTGAGGGAGTGCAGTGTGTCCCGGTGCTGAGGGAGGGGTGTGTCTCGGTGCTGAGGGAGGGGTGTGTCCCGGTGCTGAGGGAGGGGTGTGTCCCGGTGCTGAGGGAGCGGTGTGTCCCGGTGCTGAGGGAGGGGTGTGTCTCGGTGCTGAGGGAGGGGTGTGTCTCGGTGCTGAGGGAGCGGTGTGTCCCGGTGCTGAGGGAGGGTGTGTCCCGGTGCTGAGGGAGCGGTGTGTTGTTGAGTTCCTGGAGTGGGTGAAACGTGAGTTTGGATTGCCAGGCTGTGTTTGTTGCTCTGATGTTTGAATAATCCCCGTTCTTTCTTTCTTACTCGTGTTTTCAGCCAGGAAGCTACATGCCATGACTTTAGATGGGTTCCTCATGTACCTCTGCTCTCCTGATGGATCCATCTTCAATCCAGAACATGAGCCTCTACACCAGGACATGTCACAGCCGCTCTGCCATTACTTCATCTCCTCATCTCACAACACGTACCTGATGGAGGACCAGCTCCGTGGACACAGCAGTGTGGAGGGCTACATCAGGTACTGGACTAGCTTACCAGTGGACTACCCACTGGATGCTACAGTTGGCCTATATCCTAATGCACACTGAGTCCCATTCCCCTATCAGACTTGTCCTCGCAGACCAACATTGGCTCCTGGTCCAGCAATGCGTTGATTTTAAAATTTGCATCCTTGTTTTCAAATCCTTCATCTCCCCAAACTCCTCCAGCCGCCGCCCCCAATCCTCTCTGATCTCTGCGCTCCTGCAGTTCTGGTCTCTTATGCAGCACCCATTTTCATGCCTTCTGTGGCCATGTGTTCAGCAGACTTGGGCCCTAAGCTCTGGAATTGCCTCCCTAAACCTCTCTACTTCTCAAAAAAAATAATAAAAAGAGCAAAGGTGAATTATGAAAGAAAACTAGATCAAAATGTAAAAACTGATAGCAAAAGCTTCTATAAGTATATAAAAGGAAAGAGAGCAGCTAAAGTGAATGTTGGTCCCTTGGAGGATGAGGCAGGGGAGTTAATAGTGGGGAACGCAGAAATGGCAGAGACGCTTAATCAATATTTTGCCTCAGTTTTCATGGTGGAGGGCACTAGTGCCACCCCAATAGTAACAGTTAGTGCAGAGGTATGGAGAAGGAGGAACTTAGAACAATCACCATCGCTGGAGAAAAAGTACTGAGCAAACTATTGGAATTAAAGGGTGACAAGTCCCCAGGACCTGATGGCCTACATCCCAGGGTCTTAAAGGAAGTGGCAGCAGAGATAGTGGATGCATTGACTATAATATTCCAAAATTCCATGGATTCTGGAAAGGTTCCAGTGGATTGGAAAAATGCTAATATAAACGTGCTTATTCAAAAAGGGGGGGAGGCAGAAAGTAGGAAACTATAGACCAGTTAGTTTAACGTCTGTCGTTGAGAAATTGTTGGAATCTATTATTAAGGAAGTAGTAATGGGGCATATGGAAAGTCAAAATGCAATCCATCAGAGTCAGCATGGTTTTTTGAAGAGTAAATCGTGTTTGACTAATTTGCTAGAGTTCTTTGAAGATGTGACAAGCAAAATGGATAATGGGGATCCTGTAGCTGTAATATATCTGGACTTCCTGAAGGCCTTTTATAAGGTGCCACACAGAAGATTAATACACAAGATAAGATCAGACTGAGTTAGGGGTAATATATTAGCTTGGATAGAGGATTGGCTAACCAACAGAAAGCAGAGAGTTGAATAAATGGGTCTTTTTCTGGATGGCAAGCTGTAACCAGTGGGGTGCCACAGGGTTTGGTCCTTGGGCCCCAACTATTAACAATCTGTATTAATGACTTGGATTCAGGGATAGAAGGTACTATAGCTAAGTTTATAGATGACACCAAAATGGGTGGGAAAATAAGTTGCAATGAAGAATTAAGAAATTTGCAAATAGATATGGACAGGTTAGGTGAATGGGCCAAAATTTGGCAGATGGAGTTTAATGTGGATAAGTGTGAGGTTATCCAATTTGGTCAGAAGAATAAAAAGGCAACTTATTACTTAAATGGAGAGAAACCTCAGAATGCTTCAGTGCAGAGGGATCTGGGTGTCCTGGTACATGAATCGCTGAAAGCTAGTATGCAGGTACAGCAGGTAATAAGGAAGGCAAATGGAATTTTGGCATTTATTTCTAAAGGAATAGAGTATAAAAACAGGGAAGTGTTGTTGCAACTGTACAAGGCATTGGTGAGACCGCACCTGGAGTACTGTACACAGTTTTGGTCCCATTACTTGAGGAAGGATGTAGTTGCTATGGAGGTGGTTCAGAGGAGGTTCACTAGATTGATTGCAGAGATGTGGGGCTAGTCTTATGAGGAGAGATTGAGCAGTTTAGGCCTTATACTCGCTAGAGTTAAGAAGGATGAGAGGAGATCTAATTGAGGTATATAAGACACTAAAGGGGATAGACAAAGTAGACGTGGAGCAGATGTTTCCCCTTGTGGGACATTCTAGAATGAGAGGCCACAGGTTTAGGCTAAGGGGTGGTAAATTTAAATCAGAGATGAGGAGGAATTACTTTTCTCAAAGGGTCGTGAATCTGTGGAATTCACTACCTCAGAGTGCAGTGGATGCCGGGACGCTGAATAAATTTAAGGAGGAGATAGACAGATTTTTAATTAGTAATGGGGTGAAAGGTTATGGGGAGAGGGCGGGAAATTGGAGTTGAGGCTGAAATGAGATCAGCCATGATTGTAATGAATGGCGGGGCAGGCTCGAGGGGCTGAATTGCCTACACCTGCTCCTAGTTCTTATGTTCTTATGTACCTGTCTCTCTTCCTTGAAATACACTCCTTTAAAACCTAGCTCTTTGACCAAGCCTTTGGTGAGCTGCCCTAATATCTTACATTGCATAGCCCTGGCTCTGTAGCCTCAGCTCTTCCCCCTGTTGTCTATATTGTGGAATTAGAGAAGGACTCAGGTTCCCATTCTCATTCTCCTCCGCAGAGCATTTAAAAAGGGATGTCGGTGTGTGGAGGTTGACTGCTGGGATGGACCAAACCTGGAACCAATTGTGTACCACGGCCACACGCTGACTTCCAAGATTTCCTTTAAAGACGTCATCTCGGTGGTCAACAAGTACGCCTTCCGGGTAGGTGCACGTGGACGAAGCATTGACACGCGTGTGGGGTCAGATGGTGACCTGGGCCGCACTGTGAGTGGGTGATTGGTTTTCAGGCTTCAGGCCCAGTGACAAGCTGTGAAGAAACAGGGGGAGTTCCAGCTTCCCAGAATGTTCCCGGTGAGCTGCTCCGGCCCTTTGTATGGAAATGGATTATTCCTGGGATGTGGGCATCACTGACAAGCACATCTTTTGTTGCCCATCCCTAATTGCCCTTGAACTGAGTGGCTGGCTAGGCCATTTCAGAGGGCGATGAAGAGTCAACCACATGGCTGTGGGTCTGGAGCAATGACTCTTAACTGCCCTCTGAAATGGCCTAGCAAGTTCCAGGGCAATTGGAGTTGGGCAATGAATGCTGGCCCTGCCAGTGATGCTGATGTCTCAAGAGAGAATAAAAAAAGGAGATTTCCCAGGCTGGTTCCAGGGATGAGGGGATTTTAGCGAGAGGGTTCGGTTGGAGAATTTGGGCTTGTTCTCCTTGGAGCAAAGGAGATTAGGGGGAGATTTGATAGAGGAATGACAGGATTGGATAAGAGAGACAAAGAAAAGCTGTTCCCATTGGCTGATGGTACAAAGACGAGGAGACGCAGACTTTAAGATTTTGAGTAAGAGGTGCAAGGAGGGGTTGAGTGGTAATGAACTGGAACTCGGTACCGGGGTGGGGGGGCTGGTTGGTGGAAGCAGAGACGACGAATGATTTCAAAAGGAAATTGGATGGACATGTGAGGGAAACAAACCTGTAGGGCTACAGGGGGGGCAGAGTGGGGGAATTGAGCTGGCAGAAAGCAGGCGATGGGCTGAAGGGCCTCCTTCTGTGCTGTAATAACTCTATCCTTCTATGTTTCTGTTTGTGGGGAGACCAAAACCAGGGACAATCGAGGTAAGGTAATCACGAAGAAACGTTCAGGAGAAGCTCCTTTCCCCATAGAGGGGTGAGACTGTGGAACTTGCTGCCACTGGGAATGGTTGAGGTGAATGGGGGAATTTACAGGGAAGCTGGATAAACACAAGTGGGAAAAAGGAAGAGACAAATATTGTTTTTTTTTATTCACTCATGGGACACGGGCATCACTGGCTGGGCCCATCCCTAATTGCCCTTGAGAAGGTGGTGGGTGAGCTGCCTTCTTGAGCCGCTGCAGTCCATGTGGTGTAGGTACACCCACAGTGCTGTTAGGGAGGGAGTTCCAGGATTTTGACCCAGCGACAGTGAAGGAACGGAAATATATTTCCAAGTCAGGATGGTGAGTGACTTGGAGGGGAACTTCCAGGTGGTGGTGTTCCCATCTATCTGCTGCTCTTGTCCTTCTAGATGGTAGTGGTTGTGGGTTTGCTGATCAGGTGAAATAGGGGAGAGGCGGAATGTGTGGAACATTAAAACTGACATGGACCAGGTGAGTCGAGTGACCTGTTTCTGTGCAGTTTTCCGATTTCGGGGTGATTGGAGGGGGTTTGATGTTGTGGGGGGTGTAAGGGTTCCAGGGGTGTGGAGGGTGTGGTGGGTTGTGGGGGGTGTGGGATTGGGGGGCTTGTGGTTGGAGGTTGTGGTAGTGTGGGTGGTGGTGGATGGGGAGGGAGGGGTGGAGGGGGGGGCGGTGGTGGTGGTGGGGGCGTGGGTGTGGGGTGTGAGTGGTGGGGAGTATGGGGGTTTTTGGAGGGCGTTGGGGGTAGAGGTGTGGGGGAGGTAGGTGACAGGAATTGTCAGGGTGTGAGGGGTGGGGTGTGGCGGAGTGTTCCGGTGTGAGGGTGTGGGGGGTGTTTGGGTGTATGAGGTTCGGGGGGTGTGGGGGTGGGGGTATTTGGGTGTGTGGGGTGTGGGGGTTGGGGGCTGGGGGTGTGGGGGGGTGTGTGTGTGGGTGTGTGGGGTGTGGGGGTTGGGGGCTGGGGGTGTGGGGGGGTGTGTGTGTGGGTGTGTGGGGTGTGGGGGTTGGGGGCTGGGGGTGTGGGGAGGTGTGTGTGTGGGTGTGTGGGGTGTGGGGGCTGGGGGTGTGGGGGGGTGTGTGTGTGGGTGTGTGGGGTGTGGGGGTTGGGGGCTGGGGGTGTGGGGGGGTGTGTGTGTGGGTGTGTGGGGTGTGGGGGTTGGGGGCTGGGGGTGTGGGGGGGTGTGTGTGTGGGTGTGTGGGGTGTGGGGGTTGGGGGCTGGGCGTGTGGGGGGTGTGTGTGTGGGGTATGGGGGTTTTTGGGTGTGTGGGGTGGGGTATGTGGAAGTGGGGGAGGGGTGTGGGGGTTGGGGGCTGGGGGTGTGGTGGGGGGGTGTAGAAAGGTTGTGTGTTTTTTCACTGTTTTGCCCTCCCGTTTATGGTTATTGGTGGCAGGTGTCGGACTTCCCTGTGATCCTGTCCATCGAGAACCACTGCAGCATCGAACAGCAGACTGTCATGGCTCATCATCTCCAAAACATCTTGGGAGACAAGCTGGTAAAAAGCACCATCGATGGGAAGATCCCAAGTAGATTCCCATCTCCAGAGGTAAGAACTGAGAACTGGAACCCACAGAGCAGAGGGAGCGAGCTGGCCCCCAGTGTCATGTCACACGTGACTGAATCCTAGAACGTTCTGCAATGAAGTTGGGTTAATAATGAAATTAAAATCATTTCTCTTTGATGGGTCAGGACTTTGACAAACAGAAACTGATTTAAAGCCCACGTGAGTGTGACTTCAGAACGGTGTGATTCCCAGCGGCTTTTAAAAGGTGTGTACCTGGGGACCTGAGCTATGAGGGGAAGTCGGAAGTGAGCGCGCACTACTCAGCACAGCACTCCCGAGGATCCCGCACAGGAATTCCAGGGAGCAGCAGCGCGGATTCAGGGAGTTGCCACGGGCGAGTCTGCAGAGTGGCCTCACCCTGGCTCTCAGAGCGGAGGAGACAGCGGGGGGGAGGGGGGGGGGAGTGGGGGTTGGGGGGGCATGGGAGCACTGAGGGGCACCTCGGGACAAGGGCTCCAGAGCGGAGGGGACAGGTGGGGGCAAGGCAGCACTGAGGGGAGCCTCGGGACAAGGGCTCCAGTGCTGGGGGTTGGGGTGGGAGAAGCACAAACTGAAGGAAGTACACACCACGTTTGGGGGTGGGGGGGGGGGTGGGGGTGGGGGTGGGGGTGCAGGGGGAAGCAATCGGCCAGGCACTTGGATAAACATTTCAACATTGACCATTCTTCCCCCTGCTGAGACTGTTCAGAATCAGCTCCATGGACACACTTGGAGTCCGGCTTCTGAGACAATTATACCCACACAAACAATACAAACTCCTGACAGGGTCACCGATTGCTCCTGAACTTTGAACCCCTCGGGCGCAGACTGCAAACTAATCTGGGTTTCATGGGGCTGCAGAACAATTGGGATAACCGGGGAAGTTAGAGGGTCCCCATGTGGGAGGCGGGCATGGAAATCTCTGAGGGAGGTGCTCCGAAACTCTTGCTTTGTAGTTATTCAGGCTTGGAGCAGTCACCCTCACGGTCCAAGCTGACCAGGCAGCCCTGGAGTGCAGGTTAGGGTAATACCGGAGCTGGAGCTGACAGCACGGGATGCAGTCAGAATCTGGGAAGGGGCCTTGAGATGCAGCTGGAAGTACAGACTTAATCAGGAGAAGTCCTGGGAGACGTACGCAGAGCCTCCCATCTCTCTCTTTGTTACTGCAGGAGGAAAACATTAGGAACACGGAGCCTGACGATCCTGCTGTCTGCCTCCCGGCTTACAGGCAGGATAGAAGGAG
This sequence comes from Carcharodon carcharias, assembly GCF_017639515.1. Lineage (NCBI taxonomy): Eukaryota > Metazoa > Chordata > Chondrichthyes > Lamniformes > Lamnidae > Carcharodon > Carcharodon carcharias. The sequence goes on along the minus strand of NC_054478.1, from coordinate 12,903,973 downwards.
AATGTGACAGAGCTACATGGCTTGGCAAAGGGAGGAGCACAACCCTCAAGATTGAGGGGCAGCAGGACCTCCTCCGCATGTAGAGGAAGGTCCATGGAGAGCCGTTGTTCGTAGGCACCTCACTCAACCCAGGGTAAGTAGATGGCACATGTCCTACCTGCAGATGAGCAAGAACCGGTGTCAACAAAGACAGCGATTGCCGAGGGAACTGGTTACTCACCTATGCCACCTTCTAAAGGATTTGGCACCTTGGGGGCTCGGAGGGCATCCACAGCCAGTGGCGGTGAAAGTGACTGCGGTGCTCAATTTCCATGGCAATGGCTCCTTCCAGGGCTCCACAGGTGACCCACGAGGGATCTCACAAGCCTCCACCCACAAGTGTATGCAGGGGGTCACCGACGCCATCTTCGCCAGGGCTCACATCTTCTTAACTTCGACTGGATTCAAGCGACCCAGGAAGCGAGAGTGTTGGGATTAGCTGAGGTTTGTTGGGATTAGCTGAGGTTTGCATTTCCCACTGGTACAGGGTGCCACCAACTGCATCCACATGGCTCTAAGGTCTCTGTGGCAACAAGGAGTTCAGTATGTGAACCGCAAGGGCTTCCGTTCCCTCAATGTTCAGCTGCTCTGTGACCATAACAAACACAACCTGCAGGTCTGCGCACGATTCCCAGGGAGCGTCCATGACTCCTACATTCTCAGCAGGTCTCAGCTCCCTGACATTGTCCAGGGTCCACAGAGGCTGCAGGGCTGGCTCCTCGGGGACAAGGACCACCCACAGAGGCCGTGGTTGATGTCACCCGTGAGGCGGCCTCAGACTGCAGCAGAGAGAAGGTACAACGAGGCTCATGCTACAACCCGGACTTTGGTGGAACAAATCATTGGGCTCCTGGAAATGAGGCTCCAGTGCCTTGAGAGATCTGGCAGAGCTCTGCAGTACCCACGCCTCCATCCCCCCACCCCCCCCACCCCCCACCTCGGAGGGGTATATCATGCATCATTGTGGCTGGTTGCACTCTGCACAACCTGGCGATGCAAAGGAGGGGGGAGTTCCTGGGTGATGAGGAGATAGAGGAGCTGCCACATCTCTGATGAGGAGGAAGTGGCAGGAGAGGAGGGTGATGAGGTCCTGGAAGCCCGGGATTCAGGGGATGAGGCTGTTGCTCTGGCCAGGGCGAGGCAGGCTTGCTCATGAGGCCTTAATAGCTGTAAGATTCTGCGAGGAGGCTGACGAGATGCAGCGAGGATTCTCCGGAAAGCACAGGATAACAACTGGGAGTGTCTGGCACCAGCCTGACAGAGGTTATCACACTCGCACTCTGTGCAGAGTCTCATCTCATACAGACCTCGCTGGAGTACAGCAGCAACATGGACTTCAAAAGTACTTGATCCTCTTGCATGTATAATCACCTGCCCCCAGCCCCCCCCCACCTTCAGCATTACACCTTCACCTGCCCAGAACACAGGCGAGAAGGGGGGCAGCCCAGCCTCAAAGGCGCTCCGAGCACACAGAACATCACGTGACCCAGCAACACTGGGGCACGATATTCTTACAGGAAACACAATCAACATCAAGGTGCAGGTATCACTGAGGTGGGCTGTGAGTTTGGACCAGGACAATTGCTGTGATCAGGGGGTTACACACTGGACAGAGGGAGAGACCCTGAACTGCAACCCCTGACTTCATTTTGTGCAGGGACCAGGGTTTCATTTCTGAATGACACGCACACACCTCATCATAACAAGGAGACATGATTATGAGTGTATTTACATTGGTGAGCATTATTTACAAGTGATTAACACCAGGGCCCAGGCTGTGCAGCTGCATCTCCTTTACTTTCCTAACGCTGCCGCTATGTCTTGGTGCTCCCCGGACATCCACGGTGGAGGTGGAGACAGCCAGCTGGCTGTGACAGCCTGTCCGTGAGGACCTTGACAGGCATCCTCTCAGGGCAGAGACCTGGAGGGTCCCCGGCCTGCTTTCGGGGTCCTGCTGTGTGACAGTGGCACCTCCTCAGCCTGTGGAGCTGGAGGTGCTGGATCACAGGAAGAGGGGATTCACATGGGCCGGACGCTCCCGGAGTCACCTGGGTGGATGGCCCTGGGGTTGGCACCTGTTGATCCTTCCCCCTATGGGTGTCCTAGGGCCTCTGGCTGACTCCTTAAGAGAAAGGGGCAGCTGGAGTGAGCCTGAGATGCCTTGCCCCCACCTCTCGCGGTGATGGAAGCCGGTATGTGCCTCAGCGATGGAGTGCAGCTCCTGCAACAACGCAGGACCAGTGTCCTAGACCAAGGTCTCCAAAGCTGCTGCCATCCTACCAGTGCTGACCTGGGTGCATTGGCATGCCGGCGATATCACCTTGGTCTAAAGGTGGCCAGATTCCTCCATCGTGCTTTGCAGCTTGAGGAGTGCAGCAGACATCCCTTCCCGATGTTCCCCAGCTTGCATTTGCAGCTCCAGCAACTGAGGTAGAACTGAATCCAAAGGCTTATCATCTGACTCGGAGTCAGCAGATTTCTGCTCCCCCCCCCCACCCCTCCAGCTGTCCTCTGAGTGTCCGCACACTGGGATGTCCCTGTCTCTGCCTGCTGAGGCTACTCTAGAACTAGGTCCTACCGAGATGTGTGTCTCTGTGCTAGTGGAGGGTGTGGGTGAGGCTGTGACAGGTCTTCAATGAGAGCGTCATCCGATTCCTCTTCCCAATCACTGTCTTTGGGGCTTGAGTCAAGGGCCTGGCTGGTGGATGCCCCTGGCTGTTTTCCAGATGTGCCTATGAAGGAAAGGAGAGATCATTAGTGCGTAGCAGGGGACTGTGTAACAGAACACGTCACTCACAGCATGGTTATCTGATGGATGTTGTAGTGCAGGATCCTCACTTGGTTGAGCAGCGCTGACTTCACCATCAGGACAGGACCAGTCCACATCCTTGCCAGTCAGCTGGATGAGTCTATTTTCCAAGTCGGTAAGGGCCTTCAGTTGAGGCATTCCACCACCAGTCTGGGACCTCTCCCTGTTGTTCTCTGCCAGCTTGTCCTGCATGAAGACAGAGGGAGAGACTGAGAGCGGGACGCCTGTCAGGCCAGGTGAAAAGGATGCCTGGCATGTGTGGGTGGTGAGTGGTGCCCTGGACTGGATGAGGACATGATATGCAGGGCGGATGAAGGTGTGTGTGAGACAGAGAGTGAATGGTGATGTCCCCTGAACCGACAGTGAGTGAGATCCCTGTGGGTGTGTGATGGGTTTGTGAGTGGGTGAGTTGAGAGTAATGAGAGGAGTGACTTACCCTGGCAGAACAGAGGAGATCATTCACCCTCTTTGGGCACTGGGTGGCTGTCCTCTTTTGCAGGGTGTTGGCACTGACCACCTCTGCCTCCGCCTCCCATGCTGGATTGGTGACCTTAGATGAGGTTCTTTGCCCAGAGCCGGGGTTAGAGGAGTTTGCAATGGGCCTCCCTGTGTCCAGAGAGAGGTGGCACTGAATTTGGGAGCAGCATGTTTCCTTCCTTTGGAAGCCATGTCTTTACACCAACTTTCGATCCCTTAGAGAGTGAAAGCTCTGTGCAGGGGCAAACTTATAATATGGTGCTAAGTTTACAGAAGGCCTGAGGTGATGGTGGGGTGGGTGAATCAGAGGCCGGTAACCCAACGTCAAACACGTGCCCCTCAATTTTTTCAGCAAAGTGGTGCATGATACAACAGAAAAAGCTGCCATTGCTGTCAGCGGATCACACACCAATTTCCCCACCCACTTTCGGACTTTGCCGATTTCTGGGACGATTCCACTGTGTGTGTGTATGTGTGTGTGTGTGAATGTGTGCGTGCGTGTGTGTGTATGTGAACGTGTGTGTGTGTGTGTGTGTATGTGAACGTGTGTGTGTGTGTGTGTGTGTGTGTATGTGAACGTGTGTGTGTGTGTGTGTGTGTGTGTGTGTGTCTGTGAGAGTGTGTGTTCTTGTGTGTGTCAGTGTGTCTGTGAGAGTCTGTGTTCTTGTGTGTGTGAGAGACAGTGTGAGTGTGTTTGTGTGTCTGTGAGAGTGTGTGTTTGTGTATGAGACAGTGTGTGCTTGTGTTTGTGTGTGTGTGAGACACTATGTGTTCGTCTACCTCCTTGAAGAAGTTCTGTTCCTCTCTGCGACAAGATTTCCGTATCTCTCTGTTGTCTTGCTCACCTTCCTTGCTTTCCATTTCCCTCCTAGTGTTTGACAAGGTGTTTACTAAAACCCGCTTTCACAGCCATATCTCCTTTCTCAGTGACTGTCTCCGTCTCCGACTTACCCCACGTGGATTTCAACTGAAATTCCACCCCTCATGTTTCGAACCCACCCAGGATTACAGGTATCTCAGGGACATAAAACGTTTCTCGGACTGCTGTTCCCGTCACATTCTGAGATCCACACTCAGTGCCATGCGCCGCCATATGAACACACTCGACCTCTCCCTCCAGCAGCACCGCCGTACCCTTTTTCAAAGCTGCGCGTGCCCCCAGTTTCATTTTATCCTTCGGCTCATCCGACGCCTCAACAAGAAACTTTTTCTCTTTCTCTCAAGTGCTAAGGAACGCACGCTCCAACAACTCATCGACACCAACACCCATCTAGGACCCTCCACCCCTGCCTGTCCCTCCGTCCCCACCCCACCTTCCAATCCCAACCCCAGCCGTGTATTCACTATACCCCCTGACCTTCCCCTCTCCGATGCTGAACGTTCAGTGCTCAGCAAAGGACTTAGTTTCATACCCATACGCCCTCACCTCAATGAATTTCGGGCTTGGCACGATGCTGAACTCTTCTTCCGCTGTCTTCGTCTCCGGGCTCACTTCTTTGGGCAGGAGTCCTCTCCCCATTCAACGGATCCTTTTATCCATCTCCAATATTCTCCCTCCACCTGGACCCTTCCCTCTGGATTCTTACCTTCTCTCGATCTTTTCATTGAGAACTGTCGGCGCGACATTAGTCGTCTCAATTTCTCTGCTCCTCTCACCCATTCTAACCTGTCTCTCTCTGAACTTACTGCACTCCATTCTCTCAGGTCCAACCCTGACATTGTCATCAAACCCGCTGACAAGGGTGGTGCTGTTGTTGTCTGGCGCACTGACCTCTACCTCGCGGAGGCTGAGCATCAACTCGCAGACACTTCCTCCTACCTCTCCCTGGACCATGACCCCACCACTGAACATCAAGCCATTGTTTCCAGGACTGTCACTGACCTCATCTCCTCTGGGGATCTCCCTCCCACATCTTCCAACCTGATAGTCGCCCAACCTCGGACGGCCCGCTTCTATCTCCTACCCAAAATCCACAAACAGAACTGCCCCGGTAGACCGATCGTCTCAGCTTGCTCCTGCCCCACAGAACTAATTTCTCGTTATCTTGACTCACTTCTCTCTCCCCTTGTCCAGTCCCTTCCCACCTACATCCGTGATTCCTCTGACACCTTACGTCACATCAACAATTTCCAGTTCCCTGGCCCCAACCGCTTCCTCTTCACCATGGACGTCCAATCCCTCTACACCTCCATCCCCCACCAGGATGGTCTGAGGGCCCTTAGCTTCTTCCTCGAACAGAGGCCCGAACAATCCCCATCCACCACTACTCTCCTCCGTCTGGCTGAACTTGTTCTCACGCTGAACAATTTCTCCTTCAACTCCTCTCACTTCCTCCAAATAAAAGGTGTGGCTATGGGTACCCGCATGGGCCCCAGCTATGCCTGTGTCTTTATGGGGTATGTGGAACATTCCTTGTTGCAGTCCTACTCCGGCCCCCTTCCACAACTCTTTCTCCAGTACATCGATGATTACTTCGGTGCCGCTTCATGCTCTCGTCAGGACTTGGAAAAATTTATTAATTTTGCTTCCAATCTCCACCCCTCCATCATTTTCACATGGTCCATCTCTGACACTTCCCTTCCCTTCCTTGACCTCTCTGTCTCAATCTCTGGTGATAGACTGTCCACCAATATCCATTACAAACCCACCGACTCCCACAGCTATCTCGACTACAGCTCCTCACACCCCGCTTCCTGTAAGGACTCCATCCCATTCTCTCAGTTCCTTCGCCTCCGTCGCATCTGTTCCGATGATGCTTCTTTCAAAAACAGTTCCTCTGACATATCATCCTTCTTCCTTAACCGAGGTTTTCCACCCACGGTCGTTGACAGGGCCCTCAACTGTGTCCAGCCCATCTCCCACGCATCCGCCCTCACGCCTTCTCCTCCCTCCCAGAAACATGATAGGGTCCCCCTTGTCCTCACTTATCACCCCACCAGCCTCCGCATTCAAAGGATCATCCTCCGCCATTTCCGCCAACTCCAGCATGATGCCACCACCAAACACATCTTCCCCTCACCCCCCCTTATCGGCATTCCGTAGGGATCGCTCCCTCCGGGACACCCTGGTCCACTCCTCCATCACCCCCTACTCCTCAACCCCCTCCTATGGCACAACCCCATGCCCACGCAAAAGATGCAACACCTGCCCCTTCACTTCCTCTCTCCTCACCATCCAAGGACCCAAACACTCCTTTCAAGTGAAGCAGCATTTCACTTGCATTTCCCCCAACTTAGTCTACTGCATTCGTTGCTCCCAATGTGGTCTCCTCTACATTGGAGAGACCAAACGTAAACTGGGCGACCGCTTTGCAGAACACCTGCGGTCTGTCCGCAAGAATGACCCAAACCTCCCTGTCGCTTGCCATTTTAACACTCCACCCTGCTCTCTTGCCCACATGTCTGTCCTTGGCTTGCTGCATTGTTCCAGTGAAGCCCAACGCAAACTGGAGGAACAACACCTCATCTTCCGACTAGGGACTTTACAGCCATCTGGACTGAATATTGAATTCAACAACTTTAGGTCGTGAGCTCCCTCCCCCATCCCCACCCCCTTTCTGTTTCCCCCTTCCCTTTTTTTTCCAATAAATTATAAAGATTTTCCTTTTCCCACCTATTTCCATTATAAAAAAAAAAACCCCACTAGAGCTATACCTTGAGTGCCCTACCATCCATTCTTAATTAGCACATTCGTTTAGATAATATCACCAACTTTAACTTTAACACCTATGTGTTCTATTGTACTATTGTCGTTGACATCTTTTGATGATCTGCTTCTATCACTACTTGTTTGTCCCTACAACCACACCACACCCCCCTCCACCTCTCTGTCTCTCTATCTCTCCGCCCCCCACACACACACCTTAAACCAGCTTATATTTCAACTCTTTCTTGGACTCGAACTCAAGTTCTGTCGAAGGGTCATGAGGACTCGAAACGTCAACTCTTTTCTTCTCCGCTGATGCTGCCAGACCTGCTGAGTTTTTCCAGGTAATTCTGTTTTTGTTTTGGATTTCCAGCATCCGCAGTTTTTTTGTTTTTAACTATGTGTTCGTGTGTCTGTGAGAGTGTGTGTGCTTGTGTGAGAGAGACAGTGTGTGTGAGAGAGAGAGAGAGTGTGTGTGTGCTTGTGTGTGTGTGTGTGTGTATGAGAGAAATAGTGTGTGTGTATGTGTGTGTGTGTGAGAGAAATAATGTGTGTGTGTCTGTGCGCATGTGTGTTGAGGGAGGTTTTAAAAAATTTCTTGCAAATCATTCTCAGATGAAGTAATATAATTACTTTTACAAAGAGCTTTGACCAGTTAGAGATTCAATAAGCTGCTAACATGATTTACAAACCAACTGTCAACAACTACAAACCATCAACATCATTTTACAACCCTTGTGTCATACTTGATCCCAAGATGTGCCGCTGACCTCATATTCACACCATCACTATGACCACCTATTTCCCCTTCAGTAACACCCCGCACCTTCACCCTGTCTCAGTTACCTGCTACTTTAGCGTACGTTACTGGAGTTTGCTGATGATACTGAGCTGAGTGGGAAGGTAAGCTGTGGGGAGGGCACAGAGAGGCTGCAAAGAGATGCAGACAGGTTAAGTGAGTGGATAACAAGATGGCAGATGGAGTGTAATGTGGGGAAGTGTGAAATTATTCACTTTGGTCGAAAGAGTAGAAATCCAGAATTTTTTCAAAAGGTGCGAAATGTATAAATATTGATGTTCAAGGAAATTTGGGTGTACTTGTACAAGGAGTGCAAGAAGTTAACATACAGGTACAGCAAATGGCATGTTGGCCTTTATTGCAAGGGGTTTGGTGTACAGGGATAAGGAAGTCTTGCTACAATTGTACTGGGTTTAGTGAGACCACATCTGGAATACTGTGCGCAGTTTTGGTCTCTACCTTTACGGAAGGATATACTTGCATTGGACGGGGTACAATGAAGATTCACTAAATTGGCCCCTGGGATGAGAGGCTCTAAAATTGAATCTATTTTCTCTGGAGTTTGGAAGAATGAAAGGGTATCCCATTGAAACGTGCGATTCTGAGGGGGTTTGGCAGGGTAGACCTAAGCGATTGTTTCTGCTGGGCGGTGAATCTAAAACACAGGGGCACAGTCTCAGGGGGAGGGGTCATTTAGGATTGAGATGAGGAGAGATTACTTCACTCAAAGGGTTGTGAATTTTGGAAATCTCTACCCCAGAGCGTTGTGGATGCTCCATCTCTGAATATATATATAAGGCTGGGATGGACAGATTGTTGGTTTCTCAGGGAATCAAGGGATATGGAGAATGGGTGGGCAAGTAGAGTTGAAGTCCAAGTTTAGCCATGATGGTATTGAATGGGGGAGCAGGCTCGATGGGCCGTGTGGTCTACTCCTGCTCCTATATCTTGTGTTCTTGTGAACGGAAACCCTAATCTGTGCCTTCATTACCTCTTGGCTGGACTATTCCAGCACAGTCCTGGCTGGCCTCCCACATTCTAACCTCCTTAAACTCGACGTCATCCAAAACCCTGCAGGTGAGGCCCTAACTCACACCGAGCCCAGTTCAACCATCACCCGCTGTGCTCGCTGACCTACATTAGCCGCTGGCTTGGCAAATTTTACAATTTCTCAACCTCCTTTCCAAATCCCACCCCCACAGCCTCAGCCCTTCCTGCCTCTGTAATCTCCTCCAGCCCTGCACCCCTCATCTAATTCTGGTGTCCTGCACATCCCTGATTTTACTCGCTCTGCCACTGGTAGCTGTGCCTTCAGCTGCCTGGGGCCCTGAGACCTGGAACCCCCTTCCTAACCCTCTCTGCCTCTCTGCCTCACCTTCCTCTTTCAAGTCACTCCTTAAAACCTACCTCCTTGACCAAGCTTTTGATCGACTGACCCAGCCTCTCCTTCAGTGGCTCGGGGTTGGATGTTGCTCCTGTGAAGTACCTTGGGACATTCTATTCGATTAAACACACTGCACACCACGAAATGCAAGCTTTTGCTGTTATTTTGGAAAAAAAAACATCAATTCCTGTTATTTATTTATTCCAAATTCCTGGATTTATGAGATGGCGGGATTGGCATGCCTGCTATTATTAATAATTCCCTGTAACTCCGGAAATCCACAAATGCGGACACACCAATTATCCGGAGATTTTTTTGAGAGACTTACGCCACCACCAGACTCGCCACTCAGAGCTGCGGCAAACCACAAAGCAGTGAGTGTGACAGCCGTTATAATTATTCTAATGGTCTTCCTTTTACTGAAGGTCAAAGTAACAGCTTTTGGCTCTTTCAGTGGGAAGGTAGCAGGAGGGAGAGAGATGGGTGACGAAGGAAGAAAATGCAGCTAATTAGTTAGGAATTGAAATTGAACATCTGCTCCTCAGTCTGTCTGCAGCTGACCAGGGGTAGGTTTTACTTTTTTTTAAAACCAATGGCATCTAAGAAAAGTGCAGCAAAATGTAAGCATTTTGAGAAAAAAACATTTTTTACTAGTTCTTCAAATGTTTGGAAGGGAAGTCATGGAGCGCAGCGGGTGTTGTAGGGTGTTGGTTACAGTTTGGTAAGTCTGAAGAAGTCTTTGCAGTCATATGTAGGTTAACTGGAAGTCTTTGTCGACTCTTAGAGCTTTTACAAATATAGTGTAAAGGGAACAAGCTGGGAGCTGTCTCCATGCTGGCTGGTACACACATCTCTGTCCTCACACTCAACTGACCCTGGGTGCTGTCATGTGCTCTCTTACATCACTGTGTGTGCGGTACTGCACTCAGCCCCACATTAACTCTATATGCGCCAGACCCTTATACTACGTTGGGTGGCACCCTTTTTCCTGATTCAGAAGAACAGTCAGAGTCATAGTCTCACTCCGGGGGCTTAAGAAGATGTGTTAATAACGTGGCCAAACAGATTGAGTATCAGCCTGTAAAATCCTTCCAACACACGCCCATGGCAGGCGGTAGGAGTGGGAGAGTCTCCTGGTCAGCCATGTTTGATGTGGAGCGGCGCTCCTCGGACAGCAGGACAAACAGATGGAAGCACGTGCTTTCCCTGTCTCGTGTGTTACCAGACATGGGGAGCCTTCTTTGTAATGTTTTGTCATGTTTTATTTCTCAGGTGCGTGTATATATCCAGTTCACACTCTTGCAGTTAGGGAGTCTAACATTATTCTATCATCCAGAAAATTCCAAAATCCAGAAAAGTCTTCGTCCCAAACTGGGGAGGGGTTACAGTGTGGGAATATAATTTAGAAAAACGGACTAGCATTAAAACCCTGTTTCCCTCTTCCTGGGTTCATGTCGTTGGGTCCATTTATAGATCATTAGAATCAGAGAGGATTCTTGATTGACAAGGGTGTGAAAGCCTAGAGGGGGTGACAGGAAATTAGAGGCCACAGCCAGATCAGCCATGATCTTATTGATAGGGGGAGCAGGCTCAAGGGGCTGAATGGCCTACTCCTACTCTTAATTCATAACAAATATACAAGAGAAAATAAACACTGGTGTCGAATCCCTGGGCATCCGCCAGTAATGATTATCCCATTAGGTATGACAGGTACCAACTATAAAACATATATAGGCCCCTCGAACCTGTTACACAGAAACAGGAGGAGGCCATTCAGCCCCTCGAGTCTGTTACACAGGAACAGGAGGAGGCAATTTGGCCCCTCGAGTCTGTTACACAGGGACAGGAGGAGGCCAATCAGCCCCTTGAGCCTGTTACACAGGAACAGGAGGAGGCCATTCAGCCCCTCGAGTCTGTTACACAGGAACAGGAGGAGGCCATTCAGCCCCTCGAACCTGTTACACAGGAACAGGAGGAGGCCATTCAGCCCCTCGATCCTGTTTCACAGGAACAGGAGGAGGCCATTCAGCCCCATGAGCCTGCTCCACCATTCAATCATATCATGGCTGATCTGCATCTGGACTGCATCCACCTGCCTTTGTTCCAGAAACCTTAATCCCCTTACCCAACGAAAATCTAACAATTCTGATGGAGGGTCACACAAGCTGAAACAATAACTCTGTTCCTCTCGCCACAGATTTTGCCTGACCTGTTGGATATTTCCAGCACTTTCTGTTTTTCTTTCAAAATCCATCAGTTTCGAAATGTTCAGTTGACGCACCCCCACCCTCGCGGACCCCACCTCCTCTTGGTCTCAGCAGCTTGTTGTGGGGGCTGCGGGGTGGGGGTGGGGGTTGGGGGGGGGGGGGGCGGGATGTGAGTTCCAGATTTCGACTGCCCTCTGTGTGAGGAAGTGCTTCCTGACATCACCCCTGAACGGCCTGGCTCCCCCCTTTTGTTCCGGACTCCTCGCTCCACCCCTCCCCCAAAACCCCCCACCCTCGCTCCCCACGTCCCCCAATCCCACTCCACCAGGCTCTATCTCCCCTATTGAATGACTTAACCTTTTAACACCTCAGTCAGATGACCCCTCAATCCTCTAAACTAAAGGGATCGATACAACATTTAACCCTATACAAGTCTCGGCGTTGTTCCGGCAGAGTCCAGGTCATTCAATAAAACCCTCAGAAGTTGAAGCAGCTGAGTTTCCATGATCATCTTAAAAAGATAAAAAAACACAACAGATTCCATCTCCGTTGTTGTAGCAGCTATTGGCAACCTAACCTGATGCCTGGTGGCTACTTGAGAAACACTTGCCCTCTGCTGAAGAATGAAACACGATAGCCTCAGGCTCCCCATTGGCAGCTGCTAACACATTTCACCAGCAGAGAGGTCAGTCTGCAGAGGAGAGTCAAATTAATAATTGATGGTCAGTGAACAACGAGACCGATTAACCCCCTTGGAGCACTGGGACGGAGAGAACTCTCTGCCCAAAGGGACACCTCCCAGTGAGGAGGTCGCAGAGACAGAGAAATGGGAGGCATTGGGAGGTGGGGAAATGCTGATATTGTACAGAAAAGTACCCAAGGGTGTTATGACCAGGAAGGGAGGTGTGCGCAGTTTCTTTTAGCCCCACTGCTGCACAGGTCTCACCATAACTGTAAATGCTTAATTCACTCACCAAAATGGCCAATGGTTCACTTTTGCTATTTTAGACTTAGAGTAAAAGAGACTTTAAACCAGGCTTCTTTCAATAAACTCACAATGATTGACTTATTATGTAGCAAAACTTATTTTTTTAAAACAAATTGCAAAAACTGGTTAACATACAATTTGTAATCTGGAAGTGTAACTATATACCCATTTAAATCCATACACACACACACACACACACACACACACAATCGCAGTGGTTGGTGTAGGGAGGAGAAAACATTTTCCCAGTGGGAACACATTATGAGAAAAGGATAAAGTTTGAAGAGTTTCGATGCTGTTGGTTTGGTGGTTCTGCGGGCAAAGAGAGCTCACTGATCATGGGAGTTGACCGGCAGTTCTGTCCAAAGGAGCTTCGGTGAATCACTGTTGCTGGGAACTGTCTCTTGTTGCAGTTTCTCAGGTTTCTCAATACAGATAAGTTATACTGAGATGAGCATTTTCCGGCTGAAGATTGATAACCAAATTCCGGGCAAGTTTGGGAGAGAGATAATTGGGTAACCTTCCTTTTCAGCTTACTCACAAACACACCCTGGGTTCAAAAAAAAATGTTCAAATAGAACTCATCTCAGGTCAGGTATTTCCAGAAAAGTCAGCAGGAGCCCACAGCTTGGAAACAAATAGCAGTAACTTTTTTTCCCTCCAGCAGTTAAAGCTCAACTACAAATTACTCTTATCTGCTCAGGTGCCTTGCTGGTCAGTTAGCTGAAGGCATGTGACTTCTTGGGAAAGAAACAGCCTGCTCACAGTGAACTTATAACCCTTTTACAAAAAGAAAAAATCAGGTCAGTTCCCAAGAAAGTCCAAATCATTCAATACCCTTCCAATTTCTAAAAACACACCGGGCAGAATAATTTTTAGGTTGGCGGGTGGGTTGGATTGGCTGGCCTGGGATCGGCCAGGGAGTGGATCGCCGACCTCGATTGACCCCCACCCCCCCCCCCCCCCCCCGACTGTGATTCACGCTGGCTGGCCAATTAACGGCTCAGCGCTGCCTCCACAGCCTTCTGTGGCAATGAATTCCATACCTTCACCACTCTCTGGCTAAAGAAGTTTCTCCTCATCTCTGTTCTAAAAGGTCTTCCCTTTACTCTGAGGCTGTGCCCTCGGGTCCTAGTCTCTCCTACTAACGGAAACATCTTCCCCACGTCCACTCTATCCAGGCCTTTCAGTATTCTGTAAGTTTCAATCAGATCCCCCCCCCCATCCTTCTAAACTCCATCGAGTAAAGACCCAGAGTCCTCAAACGTTCCTCATAGGTTAATTTTGAAAGGCAGAAAAGAATTGTCCAAGCACCCCAGTCAGGTGAATGAAAATATATATACGCTGAAAGTGCTGTCCATCGATTTTGATTTTTATTTTATCTGGTCACGGAAACCTCATCCTGCGCTTGGATGAGGTTACGTGAAGAATGTGAAGGCTGCCTGGCCGATTGGCCTGTCTGCTAACAGTGAGGTTGGGACGGACAGCGTAAAATTAGACAATTGCACCGTTCATGACCTTAACTGGCCTCTTAATTGTCGGAGAGCGGGCTTCCGGCTTCTGTACGCGCCCGCCGACTGGAATATCGCGGGAGCGCGGGTATGGTGTCCGGACGCTCGCCCAACGTCATCTCGCACAATTTCATGCCCAATTGGGTCAGGCGCCACCCTCCCCCCTCCCCCACCCTCCCCCCCCCTCCACCCCCGATCAGCGTAAAATTCTGCCCATGTAAGTTCTTGGAGATATGGATTCCTAACAAGAGGAAGACAGGCCACTGTGAGGGGGGCAGGAGGATGGATGAGGGAGAGGAGGAAAGGAGGGATAGAGAGAGAGAGAGAGAGAGAGAGAAAATAGACATGCATTTATATAGCACCTTTCAGAACCGCAGGGCATCCTAAAGTGTTTTACAGCCAATAGTGCAGTCGCTGTTGGAAATATAGGAAACGCAGCACAGTAAGATCCCATAAACAACAATGTGATTTTTATCTTGTGATATTGTTTGAAGGATAAGTATTGTCCCCAGGACACTGGGGAGAAGTTATCTTGGGATGTTTTCTTGCATCAGACGCATCAAAATTGTTGTTATTGAGCCCCGGCCGGAAGCCTGGATGGTTGTTTGTCCCCCCTACCCAACCACCACCCCCCCCCTCCCCCACCACCCCCACACCCGGCCAGAACTGTTGGGGAGCCAAATGGAGCCTCCCCCTTCCTAACACGATGCTCCGCACAGAGCCAGGGTCAAATCTGGGAGCCTCCACACCCAACAACAAACTGCATCTATGTAATGCCTTCCATGTAGTAACAATGGCGCAAGGTGCTTCACGGGAGTCATTACCTAACAGGGTTGGACACTGAGCCACTCGAGATATTTGGACAGGTGGTCAAAAAACCTGGTGAAAAATGCCAGGTATTAGAGGGAACCTCGAGAGACAGAGGCTGAGAGGTTCAGGGAGGGAATTCCAGAGCTCGGGGCCCCAGGCAGCTGAAGGCACGGCCGCCAATGGTGGAGCGATTAAAATCGAGGAAAGGCAAGAGGCCAGACTGAGTGGAGCGCGGGGATCTCCGAGGGCCGTGGGGCTGGAGGAGATTACCGAGATAGGGAGGGTGAGGTCGTGGGGAGGATTTGAAAGGTCGAGAATTTTAAACGTGGGGTGTTTGCCGATCCAGGAGTCAATGCTCGGGCTTATTGGCCTCAGTACCAGACCAGACAGCCAATGGACATTGCGCTGATGGGAAGCTTCATGAAATGTTTGTTCTGACAGGAGCTGAAATGGAAGGTTCTGGTGAAAGGGAAACGGATTGACAAGTTGGAGGACTGCCTAAATGGGCAGGGGGATCACCACTACACGGGGGAGGTCACCGACGAGGACGAGGCAGCAGAAATAGATGACGAGAACATCAAGAACGAAGTGAAGAGGAAAGGGAAGGTAAGGGCTGCCTCTGAATGGTGCCAGGTCATCCCCACTGACGTTAAGGCCCAAGGGGCAGGACCGTGGTGGTGGTGGTGGTGGTGGGTGAGAGGGTGGGGTGGAGGATTCTCCTGCCACAGATTCAGACGAGAGCCTAGCGGAGTTTTGAGGACCATATTTGCTCACTTTCGCCTCACTATCCCAACTGGGGTTCTCCCCAGGTAGAAGGATTGCCAGGGACCCCCCAGACGCTCCTGCACCGTGGGTGGACCTACACCACAGGGACTGCAGCGCTTCAAGAAGGCAGCTCACCCACCACCTTCTCAAGGGGCAATTAGGGATGGGCAATAAACGCTGGCCTAGCCAGCGATGCTCACGCCCCGTGCATGAATATTTTACAAATCCGGGAGAAAAATCATAAAGGCATTAGAAGGCGCTTTTGGTTACATTGTCCTTTGCATATTCATTTTGTGTAAGGGGATATGGAGATTTGGATCATGTCATGATCTAATTGAATGATGGAATGGGCTTGAGGGGACGAATAGCCTCCTCCTGTTCCTGTGCAAGAGGTTCGAGGGGCTGAATGGTCTCCTCCTGTTCCTGTGTAATGGGCTGGATGGGCTGAATGGTCTTCTGCTGTTCCTGTGTAATGGGCTGGATGGGCTGAATGGTCTCCTGCTGTTCCAGGGATTGGATCTCAGACTGCTCCCAGTGCAGCAGCCGTGCAGCTCATCGTCCCAGGCTGCAGTTCATCCTGCACTGATTTTTATATTCACACCTGTCTCTCTCGCTGTGATTGGTTGCTAGGCATCTAAGCAGAGTTTGGCCAAGGAACTGTCTGACTGTGTCATTTATTGTAAGAGCGTCCATTTCAACAGCTTCAAACACTCCCGCACACATTACAAATTCTACGAGACCTCGTCCTTCACTGAATCCAAGGCCAGGAAACAGATCAGAGAGTCTGGTGAGTGATTGTTCGCAGAGTACAGTGAGGGGAATGGTTTAGGTACATCTGGAATCCTTTTGAGGGGTTCGGGATGGGGATTGGTGGTTTTATATAGGAATGTGTACAGGAGCATACATAGAAACATGCAGATTAGGAGCAGCAGTAGGCCATTCACCCCTTCGCGCCTGCTCTGCCATTCAATAAGATCATAGTTGATCTGGTCATGGTTTTAACTCCACTTTCCTGCCTGTACCCCATAACCCTTGACTCCATTGTCTATCAAAAATCCGTCTAACTCAGCCTTGAATATATTCAATGACCCAACCTCCACTGCTCCCTGGGGAAGAGAATCCCACAGACTAATGACCCTCTGACAGAAAAAAATTCTCTTCATCTCTGTCTTAAATGAGAGACTATATTTTTAAACTATAGCCCCTGGTTCTAGTCTCCCCCACAAGAGGAAATGTTCTCCTGGTATCCACCGTATCAAATCCCCTCAGGATCTTATATGTTTCCAGAAGATCACCTCTCATTCTTCTAAACTACAATGGATATCGGCCCAACCTGTTCAACCTTTCCTCATGGGATAAGCCCCTCATCCCAGGAATGAGTTGAGTGAACCTTCTCTGAACTGCTTCAAACACAATTATATCCTTTTTCAAATAAGGAGACCAAAACTGTACATAGTACGCTGGATGTGTGCTCATCGAAGCCCTGTACAGCTATAATAAAACATCCCTACTTTTATATTCCATCCCCCTTGCAATAAACACCAGCATTCCATTTACCTTCTGAATCACTTACTGTATCTGCAGACTAACTTTTTGTGATTCATGTACCAGGACACCCAGATCCCTCTGTACCTCAGAGTTCTGCAAACTCTCTCCATGTAAATAATTTGCTGCTTTTCTATTCTTCCTGCCAAAGTGGACAAGGTTCACATTTTCCCACATTACACTCCACCTGCCAAATTTATGCCCACTCACTTAACTTGTCTATTTCCCTTTGCAGACTCTCTATCTCCTCTTGACAACTTACTTTCCTACCTATCTTGGTGTCACCAGCAAATTTAGCAACCATACATTCAGTCCCTTCATCCAAGTCACTGATGTAGTGTGTAAATAGTTGAGGCTCCTGCACTGGTCACTGTGGTACTCCACTCATCATATCTTGCTAACCCAAAAAATGATGCATTTACGCCTTCTCTCTGCTTCCTATTAGCTAACCAATCGTCTATCCATGCTAATATGTTACCAGTTATGCCATGAGCTCTTATTTTGTGTAGTGACCTTTGATGTGGCACCTTGTCAGCTGCCTCCTGGAAATCTCCCTCTATCCACCTTGCTTGTTACATCCTCAAAAATCTCTAATGAATTAGTTAGACACGAATTCCCTTTCACAAAGCCATGTTGACTCTGCCTGATAACATTATGATTTTCTAAGTATCCTGCTTTAAAGTCCTTAATAATGAATTCTAGCATTTTCCCTGATGTTAGACTAATTGGCCTGTAGTTCCCTGCTTTCTGTCTCCTTCCTTTCTTGAGTAAAGGTGTTTAAGTTGCTTGTTTCCAATCCACTGGGATCCTTCCAGAATCTGAGGAATTTTGGAAGATTATGACCAATGTATCTAATATCTCTGCCGCCACTTCTTTTAAGGCCCTAGGGTACAGGCCTACAGGAATTGTCAACCTTTAGGTCTAACAGTTTTCTCAGTATCTTTTCCTTGGTGGTGGTGATTGTTTTAAGTTCCTCCCTCCCATTCACGTCTGAATTTTCAAGTATCTTTGGGAAGTTTTCTAAGTCTCCCACAGTGAAGACAGGCACAACTTACCTGTTCAACACATTCACCATTTCCTTGTTTTCCATTATCAATTCCCCAGATTCACTCTCTGGAGGACCAACACTCACTTTAATTACTCTTTTGCTATTTAAATACTTGTAGAAGCTCTTGCTATCTGTTTTTATATTACTCACTAGCTTTCTTTCATGCTCTACTTTCTCCCTCTTTATTATTTTTTTAGTCATTCTTTGCTAATTCTTAAAATCTGACCAATCCTCTGATCTACCCCTAATCTTTGCAGATTTGTGGAGTGTTTCTTTTAGTTTAATACAATCCTTAACTTCCTTATTTAGCCACAGATGATGCATCCTTCTCAAAGACTCTTCCTTTCTCACTGGGATAAATCTTTGCTGAGAGTTATTAAATATCTCCTTAAGTATCTCTAACATCTTATCTTTCAGTCTTGTTTCCCAGTTACTCTGCTTTTATACTCTCATAATTGCATTGCACTCATCAGGACAGATGACTGGAATAGTCATCCTCAACAAACGTGGCTATTTCAACAAAATGCATACCTTTCTTAATGATGGTTTTAATTTGTACCCATTGGACCCACTGCTAATCATGACTGCATGGACCTGCTCAATAGCGAGTTACAAGAATGCTGGTTGGAGTTGTGTAAGCGTAACGAGCTGCCTAATGGTGTATATGATAGGATTCACCCTCAGAACTTGCTGGCTCCGTGTATGGATGGACTGCCCAAGACACACAGAATGATGACCCTTGATGCTCTATCTTACCAATGACCGGCTCTGTACAACATGAATTGGCCAAATGGTTCAGTGAGTTGGTGTAATCAGTTCTGAGCAAGGTTTCCACGTACATGGTGAAGGATTCCTTAACCTTTGTGAAGGCTATACACAACTTGCATGTCATATGAATGTACAAACATTTAAATTAGGAACATTGGTAGGCCATTCGGCCCCTCGAGCCATTCAATAAGATCATGGCTCATCTGAATATGGTCTCAACTCCACATTCTGCCAACCCCTGATAACCTTTGACACCCCAGCTAGTCAAAAATCTACCTCTGCCTTAAAAATATTCATTGACCCCCCCTCCACCACTCTCTGGGGAAGAGATTTCCAAAGATTCACAATCTTCTGAGAGAAAAAATTCTCTGCATCTCTGTCCTAAATGAAAGACTCCTTGTTTTTAAATTGTGTACCATATTTCTAGTCTCCCCCACAAGGGGAAACATCCATTCAGTACCCACTCTGTCAAGTCCCCTCAGGGTCTTATATGTTTCAATGAGATCACCTCTCAATCTTCTAAACTCCAATGGATACAGGCCCAGCCAGTCCAACCTTTCCTCATAAAATAACACTGCCCCCACCCCCCCGACCCACCACCAAAACCCAGATATCAGCTGGGTGAACCTCATCTGAACTGCTTCTAACACATTTATATCCTTTCTTAAATAAGGAGACTAAAATTGTACATAGTTCTCCAGCGTTGGTCTCACCAATGCCCTGTACAATTGTAGCAAACTTCCCTACTTTTATATTCCAATCCCTGTGCAGTAAATGACAACTTTCCATTTGCTTCCTAATCACTCGCTGTCCCTGCAGACTAACTTTTTGTAATTCATGTACTGGGACACCCAGATCCCTCTGTACCTCAGAGTTCTGCAATCTCTCTCTACTTAAATAATATGCTGCTTTTTTATTCTTCCTGCCAAAGTGAACAAGTTAGACCCATAGAACCATAGAACACTACAGCACAGAAAACAGGCCATTTGGCCCTTCTAGTCTGTGCCAAAATATTATTCCGCTAGTCCCACTGACCTGCACCCAGTCCATAACCCTCCAGACCTCTCCCATCCATGTATCTATCCAATTTATTCTTAAAACTTAAGAGTGAGCCTGCATTCACCACGTGAGATGGTAGCTCGTTCCACACTCTCAGCACTCTCTGAGTGAAGAAGTTCTCCCTAATGTTCCCCCTAAACCTTTCCCCGTTCACCCTAAAGCCATGTCCTCTTGTGTTTATCTCTCCTAATCTAAGTGGAAAGAGCCTACTTGCATTTACTCTGTCTATACCCCTCAAAATTTTGTAAACTTCTATCAAATCTCCCCTCATCCTTCTACACTCCAAGGAATAAAGTCCTAATCTGTTTAATCTTTCCCTGTAACTCAATTCCTTAAGAGCCGGCAACATCCTAGTAAATCTTCTCTGCACTCTCTCAATCTTACTGATATCCTTCCTGTAGTTAGGCGACCAGAACTGCACACAATACTCCAAAGTTGGCCTCACCAATGTCTTATACAACCTCACCATAACATCCCAACTCCTATACTCAATACTTTGATTTATGAAGGCCAGTATGCCAAAAGCTTTCTTTACAACCTTGTCTACCTGTGACGCCACTTTCAGGGAATTATGTTTCTGAACTCCCAGATCCCTTTGTTCCTCCGGTCTCCTCAGTGCCCTATCACCACATCACTATATCATGGTAATCTAGACCCACCGCCATTGACTGAATCTACGTTCATTGAGCTTATGAACTCGGAAACTCACACAGTTGAGATCAGTTTTAATGAGTTTTAGAGAGGTCAGTTTGCCTAAATAGATGGTGTTGCCATGGGACCCCCTCTAGGCCCAGCTCTCACAAACGTCATTGTTGGTTTCCATGGGAAACGCATCTCTGATGGAGGGTTACCTAACCCCCTACTCCTTGTATATTTCTGATATGTAGATGATATGTTTATTATATTTGAATCCACAGCTGCAAATAAGAATTTCCTTATACACCTTAAAGGGCTCCATCCTGCGCTCAAATTCACCTTTGAAATGAGGCAGTTAAATGAGCTCCCCTTTCCTTGACGTACTGGTTGAGAAATCTGCCAGGGTATTCTCTACCACGGTCTACTGCAAGCCTACCTTCTCTGTTAATATGCGCGTTGGGATTCTTACAGTTCTTCAAACTATAAGATTAGCCTTGTCAGCAACCTGGGTAATACGGCCCGAGCCATTTGTTCACTGTGCAAACTTGATGCTGAAATAGGCACATCAAAGGAATCCTGCAGGATAATGGCCACCCTGATCAGATCATTGCCCACTGCATATCACCCAACTCATGAATGGGCCTAAGGCTGTCACTTTCAGCCCTGAGAAATGCCCAGTCTACCTCAGATTACCATGGAAGGGTAAGGCATCTCAAATATTTGAGCAACAGATGAAGCCAGCTGTTTCACGCTGCTACTATGCAGTAGCAACACGAGTGGCATTCACCACTAACAGGATGCTGCTGTCAAGCAAAAAGACATTCTGCCTATCACACAAATGAGTAATGTGGTATATGAATTTCAGTGCCAGTGTGATGCTAGGTATTTAGGCTGTATGTATATCCCAAAGACCGGTGGGTTGTATCAAACAGCATGTCCTTTCAACTGTTCGCAACAATTGAAGTACTGACTGTACCCAACCAGCCCACGCTTGCAAAACTCAGTTCATAGTGTCCAGCATTAAATGTGATTCCACGATTGGACGGAGCTTGCTAAACAATCCTGAATGCTAACAATTACACTGACAATCAATTTCAGCCGGGCTTGCATTGTGGCTCACTTATGCATGCTTTGCAAACAGAAAGAACAGGTCCGTGCATAGTGCCCTTTTCAACCAAACAAAAGCTTGAAGGACAGCCGCTCCTTGATTCATTCCTCATAGTATTGCCTTGTCTAATCAGAGTCGACCTGCCTGGTTTGAATTTAAACAAAAGCTTGGCAGTTAACTGTTCCCTGGTATATTCTCCAAAGCAATGCCTCTGCCAATCAGAGTCAACTTGCCAACCAGTTAGTACCCTCTTCTCATGAAGGATATATCGTTGTTTCCTCTTTGCAATTTGATATTCTTGTGATTCTGTCCTGATGGATGCAAGACAAAAAACTTCAACAGCCTGCCTCTCTTTTCAGCAATACTCAAGTTCTGTACCACCAAGAAACTATTTATAACTCACCCAGCAACTCACCAAGGCTCCTTAGGCAGCACCTTCCAAACACACAACCACCACCATCTAGAAAGACAAGGGCAGCAGACACATGGGAACACCACCACCTGGAAGTTCCCCTCCAAGTCACTCACCATCCTGACTTGGAAATATATCACTGTTCCTTCACTGTCGCTGGGTCAAAATCCTGGAACTCCCTCCCTAACAGCACTGTGGGTGTACCTACACCACATGGACTGCATCAGTTCACGAAGGTAGCTCACCCCCACCTTCTCAAGGGCAATTATGGATGGGTAATAAATGCTGGCCCAGCCAGCGACGCCCAAATCCCATGAATGAATTTAAAAATGTACCTTTTTTTAGGTTTAAAACATTAGTCTTAGACCCACTCTTCTACCCTTCAAACTGAAAGTAAAATTCTATCATGTTATGCTTGCTGTCACCTGGATGCTCCTTTACCATGAGCTGATTGATTGATCCTGTCTCATTGCTCATTGCCAGGTCAAAATAGCTTGCTCCCTGGTTGGTGCTAGAAGTTACTGCTCTAAGAAATTGTCCTGCATACACTCTATGAACTCAATTTCCAGGCTACCTTTGCCAATCTGATTTGTCCAATCTACATGTAGATTAAAGTCACCCATAATTATTGCAGTCCGTTCTTACAGACCCCATTTATTTCTTCCTGTGTACTCTGTTCTCCATGTAACAAATCTAAGGGGGCCTGTAAACTCCTCCCACAAGTGACTTCATGCCTTTTCTATTTCTTATTTCTCCCCGAGCCAATGTTACATCTTGTTCTTTTGAGCAAAGGTCATCTCTCACTACCGTACTAATAACATCCTTAATTAACAGAGCTACCCCACCATCTTTTCCTACTTGCTTATGTTTTCGAAATGTCAAATATCTTCCAATATTTAGGTCCCAGCCTTGGTCACCCTGCAGCCATGTCTCTCTGATGGTCATCAGGTTTTGCATATTTATTTCCATCTGTGCTAATAATTCATCCATTTTATTATGAATGCTGCACACATTCAGATACAGAGCCTTTAACTCTGTCCTTCAGATACAGAGCCTTTAACTCTGTCCTTCAGATACAGAGCCTTTAACTCTGTCCTTCTAGCATCTTTGCAATCCCAGTCTTTATCTGCTGGTATACTCTCCCTTCCTGCCACAGTCTGACTATCATTATGGTGACAATAACCAGATAGTTACAGGAAGGGACAGAGTATATAAACCTAAGACTGCACTAGCAGATAAGGCCAGAGATTGCAAAAGTGGTAAAAAGGCAGAGTTAAAAGCACTGGTATCAGAATACGTGCAGCATTTGTAACAAAATGCTCTAATACCTTGAAAAAAAAAACAAAAAAACTGCGGATGCTGGAAATCCAAAACAAAAACAGAATTACCTGGAAAAACTCAGCAGGTCTGGCAGCATCGGCGGAGAAGAAAAGAGTTGACGTTTCGAGTCCTCATGACCCTTCGACAGAACTTGAGTTCGAGTCCAGGAAAGAGCTGAAATATAAGCTGGTTTAAGGTGTGCGTGTGGGGGGCGGAGAGATAGAGAGACAGAGAGGTGGAGGGGGTTGGTGTGGTTGTAGCGACAAACAAGCAGTGATAGAAGCAGATCATCAAAAGATGTCAACAACAATAGTACAATAGAACACATAGGTGTTAAAGTTAAAGTTGGTGATATTATCTAAACGAATGTGCTAATTAAGAATGGATGGTAGGGCACTCAAGGTATAGCTCTAGTGGGTTTTTTTTTTATTTTATATAATGGAAATAGGTGGGAAAAGGAAAATCTTTATAATTTATTGGGAAAAAAAAAGGGGGGAAACAGAAAGGGGGTGGGGATGGGGGAGGGGACTCACGACCTAAAGTTGTTGAATTCAATATTCAGTCCGGAAGGCTGTAAAGTCCCTAGTCGGAAGATGAGGTGTTGTTCCTCCAGTTTGCGTTGGGCTTCACTGGAACAATGCAGCAAGCCAAGGACAGACATGTGGGCAAGAGAGCAGGGTGGAGTGTTAAAATGGCAAGCGACAGGGAGGTTTGGGTCATTCTTGCGGACAGACCGCAGGTGTTCTGCAAAGCGGTCGCCCAGTTTACGTTTGGTCTCTCCAATGTAGAGGAGACCACATTGGGAGCAACGAATGCAGTAGACTAAGTTGGGGGAAATGCAAGTGAAATGCTGCTTCACTTGAAAGGAGTGTTTGGGTCCTTGGACGGTGAGGAGAGAGGAAGTGAAGGGGCAGGTGTTGCATCTTTTGCGTGGGCAAGGGGTTGTGCCATAGGAGGGGGTTGAGGAGTAGGGGGTGATGGAGGAGTGGACCAGGGTGTCCCGGAGGGAGCGATCCCTACGGAATGCCGATAAGGGGGGTGAAGGGAAGATGTGTTTGGTAGTGGCATCATGCTGGAGTTGGCGGAAATGGCGGAGGATGATCCTTTGAATGCGGAGGCTGGTGGGGTGATAAGTGAGGACAAGGGGGACCCTATCATGTTTCTGGGAGGGAGGAGAAGGAGTGAGGGCGGATGCGCGGGAGATGGGCCGGACACGGTTGAGGGCCCTGTCAACGACCGTGGGTGGAAAACCTCGGTTAAGGAAGAAGGAGGACATGTCAGAGGAACTGTTTTTGAATGTAGCATCATCGGAACAGATGCGACGGAGGCGAAGGAACTGAGAGAATGGGATGGAGTCCTTACAGGAAGCGGGGTGTGAGGAGCTGTAGTCGAGATAGCTGTGGGTGTCGGTGGGTTTGTAATGGATATTGGTGGACAGTCTATCACCAGAGATTGAGACAGAGAGGTCAAGGAAGGGAAGGGAAGTGTCAGAGATGGACCACGTGAAAATGATGGAGGGGTGGAGATTGGAAGCAAAATTAATAAATTTTTCCAAGTCCTGACGAGAGCATGAAGTAGCACCAAAGTAATCATCGATGTACCGGAGAAAGAGTTGTGGAAGGGGGCCGGAGTAGGACTGCAACAAGGAATGTTCCACATACCCCATAAAGAGACAGGCATAGCTGGGGCCCATGTGGGTACCCATAGCCACACCTTTTATTTGGAGGAAGTGAGAGGAGTTGAAGGAGAAATTGTTCAGCGTGAGAACAAGTTCAGCCAGACGGAGGAGAGTAGTGGTGGATGGGGATTGTTCGGGCCTCTGTTCGAGGAAGAAGCTAAGGGCCCTCAGACCATCCTGGTGGGGGATGGAGGTGTAGAGGGATTGGACGTCCATGGTGAAGAGGAAGCGGTAGGGGCCAGGGAACTGGAAATTGTTGATGTGACGTAAGGTGTCAGAGGAATCACTGATGTAGGTGGGAAGGGACTGGACAAGGGGAGAGAGAAGGGAGTCAAGATAACGAGAAATGAGTTCTGTGGGGCAGGAGCAAGCTGAGACGATCGGTCTACCGGGGCAGTTCTGTTTGTGGATTTTGGGTAGGAGATAGAAGCGGGCCGTCCGAGGTTGGGCAACTCCGGGACACCCTGGTCCACTCCTCCATCACCCCCTACTCCTCAACCCCCTCCTATGGCACAACCCCTTGCCCACGCAAAAGATGCAACACCTGCCCCTTCACTTCCTCTCTCCTCACCGTCCAAGGACCCAAACACTCCTTTCAAGTGAAGCAGCATTTCACTTGCATTTCCCCCAACTTAGTCTACTGCATTCGTTGCTCCCAATGTGGTCTCCTCTACATTGGAGAGACCAAACGTAAACTGGGCGACCGCTTTGCAGAACACCTGCGGTCTGTCCGCAAGAATGACCCAAACCTCCCTGTCGCTTGCCATTTTAACACTCCACCCTGCTCTCTTGCCCACATGTCTGTCCTTGGCTTGCTGCATTGTTCCAGTGAAGCCCAACGCAAACTGGAGGAACAACACCTCATCTTCCGACTAGGGACTTTACAGCCTTCCGGACTGAATATTGAATTCAACAACTTTAGGTCGTGAGTCCCCTCCCCCATCCCCACCCCCTTTCTGTTTCCCCCCTTTTTTTTTTCCCAATAAATTATAAAGATTTTCCTTTTCCCACCTATTTCCATTATATAAAAAAAAACCCTCTAGAGCTATAACAAAAACAGAATTACCTGGAAAAACTCAGCAGGTCTGGCAGCATCGGCGGAGAAGAAAAGAGTTGACGTTTCGAGTCCTCATGACCCTTCGACAGAACTTGAGCTATACCTTGAGTGCCCTACCATCCATTCTTAATTAGCACATTCGTTTAGATAATATCACCAACTTTAACTTTAACACCTATGTGTTCTATTGTACTATTGTTGTTGACATCTTTTGATGATCTGCTTCTATCACTGCTTGTTTGTCGCTACAACCACACCAACCCCCTCCACCTCTCTGTCTCTCTATCTCTCCGCCCCCCACACGCACACCTTAAACCAGCTTATATTTCAGCTCTTTCCTGGACTCGAACTCAAGTTCTGTCGAAGGGTCATGAGGACTCGAAACGTCAACTCTTTTCTTCTCCGCCGATGCTGCCAGACCTGCTGAGTTTTTCCAGGTAATTCTGTTTTTGTTTTGCTCTAATACCTTGTTGTTCCCCTTTGATTTACCACATCTCTCACATGATTCCTCCCTCCCACTATTTAGTTTAAAGCCCTTTCTAGTTATGCGACTCACCAGAACACGGGTCCCATCACAGTTCAGGTGAAGACTGCCGCAAGGGTACAGCTCCAACTTAGCCCAGTGCGAATTAAAAACCCATTTCCCACTCACCAGTCTCTGAGCCACACAATCATTTCTCTAACCTTATTTACCCCACACCAATTTGCTCGTGGCTCAGGTAATAATCCAGAGATTTTGATCTTTGAATTTCTGCTTTTTAATTTAGCCCCCTAGCTGCTCATAATTCCTAAGTAGAACCTCTTTCCTAATTCTACCAATGCCACTGGTACCCACATGGACCATGACAACCGGATCATCCCCCTCCCACTGCAAGTTCCTCTCTAGCCCTGAGAATATGTCCTGAATTCTGGCACTGGGCAGGCAGAGAACTGTGTCTATCCCCCTGATTATACTGTCCACTAGAACCACTAGGTTTCATTTATATTTGTTCACCAGATGTGGGCATCACTGGCTGGGCCTGCATTAATTGCCTATCCCTAATTGCCCTTGAGAACTGAGTGTCTTGCTAGGCCATTTCAGAGACCATTGAAGAGTCAGCCACATTGCTGTGGGGTCTGGAGTCACATGTAGGCCAGACCAGGTAAGGATGGTAGATTTTATTCCCTAAAGGACATTAGTGAACCAGATGGGCTTTTACAACAATCAACAATGGTTTCATGGTCATCATTAGACTTTTAAATTCAGATTTTTTTTATTGAATTCAAATTTCACCATCTGCTAGTGGTGGGATTTGAACCCAGGTCCCCAGAACATTTCCCCGGGTTTCTGGCACACTAGTCTAGTGACAGTACCACTGCACTACCACCTCCCTTTACTGGCTTTAATGGTTTCCTACACCATGGTGCAATGGTCAGCCCACTCATTCACTCTGCAGAACCACTCTTGTCCATCTAGGCTGCAAGAACCTCGAACCTGTTAGACCATTGCAAGGGCTGAGGCTCCTCCACTTTTACCTACTCGGCCCTCATACTTGCCTAACTCACATTCACACCTCCCTGTCCCTGGCTACAGACCAAATCAGAAGATCCTAACCTAAGACATGTGACCGCCTGCTGGAATAAAGTGTCCAGGTAACTTTCCCCCTCCCTGATGTGTCACAGTGTCTGCAGCTCAGCCTCCAGCTCAATGACTCTGAGCCGGAGTTTCTCAAGCTGCAGACACTTGCTGCAGACGTGTTTGCCGCAAGTTACACTGGTGTCCACGGAGCTCCCACAGAGAAAAACAGATACCTGAGAGTGAGTTACAGACTGGAATCTAATCAGTGGATTCGGCGGGGGGGGGGGGGGGGGGGGGGGGGGGGGGGGATGTGGGGGGGTGTTTATATATAGAAAAACAGATACCCGGGAATGAGTTACAGACTGGAATATAATTGAGGAGTTCAGGGTGGTTTAAATATAGAATAACAGACACCCGGGGAGTGAGTTACAGACTGGAATCTAATCGAGGGGTTCGGGGTGGATTATATGTAGAATAACTGATACCCGGGAGTGAGTTATAGACTGGAATCTAATCGAGGGGTTCGGGGTGGTTTATATATAGAATAACAGATACCCGGGGAGTGAGTTACAGACTGGAATCTAATCGAGGGGTTCAAGATGGTTTATATGTAGAATAACTGATACCCGGGAGTGAGTTATAGACTGGAATCTAATCGAGGGGTTCGGGGTGGTTTATATATAGAATAACAGATACCCGGGGAGTGAGTTACAGACTGGAATCTAATCGAGGGGTTCGGGGTGGATTATATATAGAATAACAGATACCCGGGGAGTGAGTTACAGACTGGAATCTAATCGAGGGGTTCAGGATGGTTTATATGTAGAATAACTGATACCCGGGAGTGAGTTATAGACTGGAATCTAATCGAGGGGTTCGGGGTGGTTTATATATAGAATAACAGATACCCGGGGAGTGAGTTACAGACTGGAATCTAATCGAGGGGTTCGGGGTGGATTATATATAGAATAACAGATACCCGGGGAGTGAGTTACAGACTGGAATCTAATCGAGGGGTTCAGGATGGTTTATATGTAGAATAACTGATACCCGGGAGTGAGTTATAGACTGGAATCTAATCGAGGGGTTCGGGGTGGTTTATATATAGAATAACAGATACCCGGGGAGTGAGTTACAGACTGGAATCTAATCGAGGGGTTCGGGGTGGATTATATATAGAATAACAGATACCCGGGAAGTGAGTTACAGACTGGAATCTAATCGAGGGGTTTGGGTTGTTTACATATAGAATAAGAGATACCCGGGAGTGAGTTACAGACTGGAATCTAATCGAGGGGTTCAAGGGGTTTATATATAGAATAACTGATACCCGGGAGTGAGTTATAGACTGGAATCTAATCGAGGGGTTCAGGATGGTTTATATATAGAATAACTGATACCCGGGAGTGAGTTATAGACTGGAATCTAATCGAGGGGTTCGGGGTGGATTATATATAGAATAACAGATACCCGGGGGGTGAGTTACAGAGTGGAATCTAATCGAGGGGTTCAGGGGGGATTTATATATAGAATAACAGATACCCGGGAGTGAGTTACAGACTGGAATATAATTGAGGAGTTCAGGTGGGTTTATATATAGAATAACAGATACCCGGGAGTGAGTTAATGACTGGAATCTAATCGAGGGGTTCGGGGGGTTTATGTATAGAATAACAGATACCCGGGAGTGAGTTACAGACTGGAATATAATTGAGGAGTTCAGGTGGGTTTATATATAGAATAACAGATGTCTGGAAGTGAGTTATAGACTGGAATCTAATCAAGGGGTTTGGGGGATTTATATATAGAATAACATTTGTCCGTGAGTGAGTTGTAGACCGGAATCTAACTGAGGGGTTTTGTTGTGGTTTTATACATAATTGACATCCTGGCATGAATCAGGTTTGATGGGCTGAATGGCCTGATTTGATCTCCCCTTCTCCAGATGGTGAGATATTGATCAGTTTGTTTGCTTTTGTGCTCCGTCTGATGTGGGTCACTCACTCTTGTGTTTGTTCTGTTTGGGCGATAGCGAACGAGTTTGTCCGTCACAATGCCTGGCAGTTAACCCGTGTGTACCCCAGCGGATTCAGGACAGACTCCTCAAACTTCAGCCCTCAGGAGATGTGGAATACAGGCTGCCAAATAGGTAACCATCCTCCGAACAGGATTCCACCCATGGTGTGTGTCCCAGGTCCTAGTGTCCGTCAGTGCTGAATCAGCTGATTTTAGCCAGGGTGGGGAGGTGAGACAACAACTTCCCCTCAAATCTTCAGGGTGAGGCAGGGGATAAAGTCTCCCAGGGTCCCTCCAGGTCACCATCCTATTGGAAAGTGTTCAGAATGTAACTATCGAATGGTTACAGCACAGGAGGCCATTCAGCCCATCTTAGCCACGCTGCCTCTTTGCAGGAACAATTCACCTAGTCTCCACACTGCAACCTGTAAGAGTTTGAACTTGATTCAGATTTTGGGCTGCTGGTATATTTTAGCCAATTTAACTTTTAAATCCCAAATTCACAATTTAGATTAATGGGTCTTGTTGAGCTGACCTTCCAATCAAATGAGAGAGAGAGAGAGAAAGACAAAGGAATACGTTGAAATAAAGCAGAATTAATTAAGCATGAACAGTAAATGTTCCTAACAAAAGTCAATGTTAATGCTCAAAGACCACAAACCCTCTAGTGCCAACAGCACAATCAAAGTCCATCTCTTCGTCCTAGTTTGATGTCTCTCAGGGGAGTTGTCACAATGATTTTGTTTTTATTCGTTCATGGGATATGGGTGTCACTGGCAAGGCCAGCATTTGTTGCCCATCCCTAATTGCCCTTGAACTGAATGGCTTGCTAAGGCCATTTCAGAGTCAACCCCATTGCTGTGGGTCTGGATTCACATGTAGTTCAGACCAGGTAAGAACAGCAGATTTCCTTCCCTAAAGGACATTAATGAACCAGATGGGTTTTTATAACAATTGACAATAGTTGCATCGTCACCATCACCGAGTCTAGTTTTATATTCCAGGTTTATTGATTGAATTGAAAATCCACCAGCTGTCGTGGTGGGATTTGAACCCGTGTCCCCCAGAGCTTCAGCCCGGGCCTCTGGATTACTCGTCGTGAGACGTTACACCTCTGTCTCCCCAGTGGTGACTGTGCCCCCAATGTCATGAAATTTTCAATATTTAGCCCTAATTCTGAAAGTCCTTGTACTTGTGCCAATTTTGGATATGGCATGTATTAATGTATGGTTGAAAGTGAGGTCATTAGTTTTATCCCCAATTCCTTGGCCAAAGTCACATAACAAGAAACTGAAAACAGTTGTTCATTGTTTGATTTCAATGTTATTTCTAGATGTTACATGAATTAGAGATCCAATCGACATTCCCATAAACCACGTCAATCCTTATCACAAAATATTGCTAATTTGCCTTCTCAAGTTGTTGTACAAGGGTTAAGTGGTGTCCCTTGTGCTAAAAATAAACAAGAAGCTTGTACTTACAATCTTACTCTATTGACTATACTTAAATGAACAATATTAGAAAACTATTCTAATTAAAAAGGTATGTGTGATTTGAGTTGGCCCTTATCACTGTAGGAGGGAGTCATGCTGAGAGTTGGTTCTGTTAGGCCTTGGGAGTGCCTTTTAAGACAAAGATCTGTAATCACTCCAGACAAGCAGGCAACTAAGCTTTTAACAGTAACTCAGTTCTCTAAACTATCAGCTCCACAGTCTTTAACTGTTTAATTACCTTTCTTAGTAGGCAAGAACTTAGGCTGGTCTATTTAAAGTGTGGTTGGTATGGGATCCCAAAATGTTAGTCGCCATGACGATAAAGTCCTAAAATGAGTAGATTATCAAAATCTTACAGTCTTTTCCCTGTAGCCCTGCAAATCTTTCCTCTTCAGATAAGGATCCAATTCCCTCTTGAAAGCCTCAATTGAACTTACCTCCACCGCACTCTCAGGCAGCGCAATCCAGATCCTAACCACTCGCTGCATGAAGAAAAGATCTTCCTTGTGTTGTCATTGCTTCTTTTACCAATTACCTTAGCCCCTGGTTCTCGATCCTTCCTTCAATTGGGGACAGTTTCTCCCTATCTACTCTGTCCAGACCCCTCATGATTTGGAACACCTTTATCATATCTCCTCGCAACCATTTCTTCTCCAGGGAAAACAGTCCCAACTTCTCTAATCTATCTGTGTAACTGAAGTTCCTCATCCCTGGAACCATTCTGATGAATTTTTTCTGCACTCCGTCCAATGCCTTCACATCCTTCCTAAAGCAAGGTGACCAGGACTAGATGCAATACTCCAGTTGAGCCCGAACCAGTTTTTTGTAAAGGTTTAACATAGCCTCTTTTCTTTTGTACTCTCTGCCTTTCTTGATAAAGCCTAGGATGCCAAATGCTTTATTAACCACTCTCTCAACTTCCCTGCCACCTTCAATGATTTTTGCACACATACCTTCAGGCTCCTCTGCTTTAGAGTTGTACCCTTTAGTTTGCCTTGTCTCTCTCTGTCCTTTCTACCAAAATGAATCTTTTCACATTTCTCTGCGTTAAAATTCATCTACCACTTGTCCACCCAATCCACCAACCTGTCTATGTCCTTTTGAAGTTCTACAAAACCCTCCTCCCAGTTCATAATACTTCCCAGTTTTATATCATCCACAAATTTTGAAATTGTGCCCTACACACCCAAGTCTAAATCCTGGGGAACTCTGTTATAAATGTTCCTCCAGCCCGAAACACAAACATTCAGTACTCTTTGTTTCCTGACACTCAGCCAATTTTGACTCCATATTGCTACCGTCCCTTTTATTTCTTGAGCTCTAACTTTGCTCACAAGTCTGTTGTGTGGCACTTTATTAAATGTCTTTCAGAAGTCCATGTGCACCACATCAACAGCATTACCTTTATCGAAGCCCTCTATAATGTCATCAGAAGACTCAAGGAAGTTAGTTAAACATGATTTTCCCTTAATAAATCCATACCAGTCTTCCTTAATTAAACTGCAATCACTCAAGTGACTATTGATTTTGTCCTCAATTAATGTTGTTAAAAGTTCTCCACCACCAAGGTTAAACTAACTGGCCTGTAATTGCTGCTCCTAGGTGGTGTAGGATAGAACTGGAGCCAATTATTACACACTTTTATAATCTTTTATTTACACATTACCTAACAACCAAAGTTTCAGCCTGGTCCTATACATAGGAACACAAGTAAATTCCCACTGAATGCCTACCACTTGAATATGATTACATACTTAATTAATATACAATTAATCATCAGGTACATGTGGAGAGTGTTAGCATTATCCATTATGCTCTACCCATGAATCAACTCAGGATGTGTGCCCATGTGTGTGTGTGTGTGTGTAAACTTGAACGTGTATGTACAGACAGCCGACACAGGCATGGTGGGTCGGATGACCTCCTTCTGTGCTGTAACCATTCTGTGTTTTTATGTGTGTGTGTGTGTTTGATCTCGTTGAGACACTAGCTATCATGTTGACAGGATTGACTAACGTGGCATCTCCTCTTATCTCTCCTCGAGTGGCGTTGAATTTCCAGACAGCTGGGGAAGAGATGGATCTGAATGATGGACTCTTCAGCCGAAATGCTCACTGTGGATTTGTGTTGAAACCCTCATTTATGAGAACGATAGAATCCAACTTTGACCCGGAACACCCACGAGATACAGTTGGTTATCGACCACTGAATCTAACTATCCAGGTAAACTCATTGACAGTCTGTCTGTCTCTCTGTCTCTCTCTCTCTCTGTCTCTCTGTCTCTCTCTCTGTCTCTCTCTCCCTCACTCTGTCTCTCTCTCTGTCTCTGTCTCTCTCTCTCTGTCTCTCTTCCTCTCTTTTGTCTCTCCCTCATTGGGGCTCTGATGTTCCCAGGACAGTCAGCGCATGGGATGAGGAAATGGCCTCTTAGCCCATTTGGTTCCCAGAATACCAACAACAACTTGCAATTACATAGCACCTTTAATGTAGTAACGCATCCCGAGGTATTTCACAGGAGTGTTAGCAGACAAATCTTCACACTGAGAGATCCTCTGGGGGTACAGGCTTTCCCAGCCTGACAATTTTCAAAGACAGGAACAAAGGAACATAGGACTCAGGAACAGGAGCAGGAGTAGGCTATTCGGCCCCTCGAGCCTGCTCTGCCATTCAGTAAAATCATGGCTGATCTGATTGTGTCTTAACTCCACTTTCCTGTCTGCTCCCCCATAACCCGTGACTCCCTTGTCTATCGAACATCTGTCTAACTCAGCCTGGAATAAATTCCATGACTCAGCCTCCACTGGTCTCTGAGAAAGAGAATTCCACAGAGTAACCACCCTCTGAGAGAAAAAAATTCTCCTAATTTCCATCTTAAAAGGGACACTCCTTATTCTTAAACCATGTCCCCTGGTTCTAGTCCTCCCAGTATCCACCCCATCAAGTTGCCTCAGGACCTTATATGTTTCAATAAGTTCACCTCTCATTCTTCTAAACCCCAATGGGTATAGGCCCAACCTGTTCAACCTTTCATCATGGGATAAGCCCCTCATCCCAGGAATGAGTCGAGTGAACCTTCTCTGAACTGCATCTAACGCAATTATAACCTTTTCCAAATCAGGAGATCAAAACCGTCCACAGTATTCCAGATGTGGTCTCACCAAGGCCCTGTACAGCTATAGTAAAACTTCCCTACTTTTATATTCCATCCCCCTTGCAATAAACACCAACATTCCAGTTACCTTCCTAATCACTTGCTGTACCTGCAGACTAACATTTTGTGATTCATGTACCAGGACACCCAGATCCCTCTGTGCCACTGAGTTCTGCAATCTCTCTCCATTTAAATAATGTACTGATTTTTTTATTGTTCCTGCCGAAGTGGACAAGTTCACATTTACACATGTTATACTCCACTTGGCAAAATTTTGCCCACTCACTTATCCTCTCTCTTTATCCCTTTGCAGACTCTCTACCTATTGACAACTTACTTTCCTACCTATCTTGGTGTCATCAGCAAATTTAGCAACTATACATTCAGTCCCTTCATCCAAGTCACTGATGTAGTGTGTAAATAGTTGAGGACCTAGCACTGATTCCTGTGGCACTCCACTGGTTACAGCTTGCCAAACTAATAAAGACCCATTTATCCCTACTCTCTGCTTCCTGTTAGCTAAACAATCCTTGGACCATGCTGATATGTTTCTCCCTCACCATGTTCTCTCATCTCTCACCTTTGATGAGGCACTTTACCAAAGGCCTTTTGGAAATCCGAGCACACCACTTGACAGGTTCCCCTTTATACACCTTGCTCGTTACATCTCAAAAAACTCTAA
The DNA here is from genome assembly GCF_017639515.1 of Carcharodon carcharias. Classification (NCBI taxonomy): domain Eukaryota; kingdom Metazoa; phylum Chordata; class Chondrichthyes; order Lamniformes; family Lamnidae; genus Carcharodon; species Carcharodon carcharias. The sequence goes on along the minus strand of NC_054478.1, from coordinate 12,869,007 downwards.
TAAATTAGCTAAACATGATTTCCCTTTCACAAAACCATGTTGAACTCTGCCTGATCCCATTATGGTTTTCTAGGTAATCTGCAATAACTTCCTTAATAATGGATTCCAGCAGTTTCTCTGTGACAGATGTCAGGCTATCTGGCCTGTAGTTTCCTGCTTTTTGTCTTCCTCCTTTCTTGAATAAAGGTGTTACGTTAGCTACTTTCCAATCCCCTGGGATCCTTCCAGGATCTAAGGAGTTTTGGAAGATTATAACCAATGCATCTACTCTCTCTGCAGCCGCTTCTTTTAAGACCCCAGGATGCAGCCCATCAGGTCCTGGGGACTTGCTGACCTTTCACCCTGATAGTTTTCCCGGCACCTTTTCCCTGGTGATGGTGATTGTTTTAAGTTCCTCCTTCTCGTTCACCTCTTGATTTTCAGGTATCTTTGGGAAGTTTTCTAAGTCTCCCACAGTGGAGACAGACGTAAACTTCCCTGTCCAACACATCCACCCCCAGATTCACTCTCTGGAGGACCAACACTCACTTTCGTTACTCTTTTCCTATTTAAATACTTGTAGAAACTCTTACTATCTGTTTTTATATTACTCACTAGCTTTCTCTCATACTCACTTCCTCTTTTTTTTAGTCATTCTTTGCTGATTCTTAAAATCTGACCAATCCTCTGATCTACCCCTAATCTTTGCAGATTTGTAGAGTGTTTCTTTCAGTTTAATACAATCCTTAACTTCCTTATTTAGCCACAGATGATGCATCCTTCTCAAAGACTCTTCCTTTCTCACCGGGATAAATCTTTGCTGAGAGTTATTAAATATCTCCTTAAGTATCTCTAACGTCTTATCTTTCAGTCTCGTTTCCCAGTTACTTTAGCTAGCTCTGCATTCATACCCTGAGATTTATTAAATAACACCTAAAAGTCTGCCATGGCATCTCTACTCTCCTACCTTTTAACCTAGTTTCACAAATCACTTTAGCTAGATCTGCTTTCATACTCTCATAATTAATTACCTTTATTCTGGTTTAAAACATTAGTCTTAGAATCACCCTTCTCTCCTTCAACCTGAACATGGTATTGTATCATGTTATGATCCCTATCAGCTAAAGTCTCCTTTACTATGAGGTCATTGATTAATCCTGTCTCATTCTTCATTACACAGGTCTGGAATAGACTGCTCCCTAGTTGGCTTTAGAATGTACTGCTCTAAGAAATTGTCCCACATACACTCTATGAGCTGATTTGCAAGTCTACCCTTTGCCAAACTGATTCATCCAATCTATATGTAGATTAAAGTCATCCATGATTATTGCGGTGCCATACTTACACGGTCTATTTAGTTCTTCCTGTATATTCTGTTCTACAATACAACTACTGTTAAGGGCCTATAAACTACTCCCACAAGTGACCTCTTACCTTTCCTATTTCTTATCTCCACACAAACTGATACTATATCTTATTCTTACAAGCCAAGGTCATCCCTCACTAATGTTCTAATGACATATTTAATTAACGGAGCTACCCCACCACCTTTTCTTAGCTTCCTATCTTTTCAAAATGTCAACTACCCTTCAATGTTCAGGTCCCAGCCTTGGTCACCTTGCAACCATGTCTCTGGGATGGCCATCAGGTCATACATATTTATTTCTATCTGTGCTAACAATCATCCATTTTCTTACGAATTTTGCGCACATTCAGATACAAAGCCTTTAACCCTGACTTTTTACCAATTTTGCAATCTCTAACCTTATCTGATGGAGCACTCTTGAGTTTGTACTCTCTGTCCCTTCATGCCATATTCTGGTTATCAGTACCCAAATTATACTCTGCTGCATTACCACATAAACTAGAGTGGAGCGGGATGGGTACCTGAGTGGGGAGGCACAAGAGAGAGAAGCAAAGATAGAAATGCAAGATAGAAAAGTAAAAAGCAAAAGTGGAAGGTACAGGAAACAAAAGCAACAGCAAATAGGGCCATAATCCAAAAAAAAGAAGTGTAAAAATGTTAAAAAGACTAATCTAAAGGCACGGTATCACTGACATAACATTCGCAATAAGGTAGGTGAGTTAACAGTGCAAATAGATGTAAGCGGGTATGATATGATTGCGATTACGGAGACATAGCTGAAGGGTGACCAAGGCTGGGAACTGAATATCCAAGGGTACTCGATGTAGGAAAGACAGGCAAAAAGGAAAAGGAGGTGGTGTGGCGTTGTTAGTTAAGGATGAAATCAGTGCGATAGTGAGAAAGGATATTGACTCTGAAAATCTAGACGTAGAATCAGTTTGGGTGGAGCTTAGAAGCAACAAGGAGCAGAAAGGATTAGTGGGAGTTGTCTATAGATCTCAAAACAGTAGGGATAAGGTAAGGGACAGTATTAAACAGGAAATTAGAGATGCATGTAACAAGGATGCTATGATAATTGTGAGTGACTTTAATCTACATATAGACTGAGCAAATCTAATTAGCAATAATACTGTGGTGTCCTGGAGTGTGTTTGAGATGGTTTTTTACACCAGTGTGTCGAGGTACTGGCTGGGGATCAGGCTTTACTAGACCTAGGGTTATGCAATGAGAATGGTTTAATTAATAATCCTCTTATGTGGGATCCTTTAGGGAATAGTGACCATAACATGATAGAACTCTTCATTAGGATGGAAAATGAAGTAGTCCAATCCAAAACTAGGATCCTAAATCTAAACAAAGGAAAGTATAAAGGTCAGAGGCGTAAGTTGGCTAAGTTAGATTGGGCAGTGGTGGTGGATAGGCAATGGCTAATATTTAAGTAACAAATGCATGCATTGCAATAGTTATACATTCCTTCCTGGCAAAAACACAACAGGAAAATTGGCCCAACCATTACCAGCAAAGGAAATTAAGGATGGTATTCGAACCAAAGAGGAGTCATATAAAGTTGCCAGAAAAAGTAGCAAACCTGAGGATTGGGAACAGTTTAGAATTCAGCAAAGGAAGTCAAAGAGATTGATAATCTACATCCCAGGGTACTAAAGGAGGTGGCCATGGAAACAATGGTTGTGTTGGTTGTCATCTTCCACAATTCTGTAGATTCGGGGACAGTCCTGGCAGATTGGAGGGTGGCAAATGTAACCCCACTATTTAAAAAAGGAGGGAGGGGAAAATTGGTGAATTACAGACCGGTTAGCCTAGTCTCACTATTATGGAAATGCTAGAGTCTGTTATAAAGGATGTGATAATAGGACACTTGGAAAATATCAACGGGATTAGACAAAGTCAACATGGATTTATGAAAGGGAAATCATGTTCGACAAACCTACTGAAGTTTTTTGAGGATGTAACTAGCAGAATAGATAAGGGAGAACCAGTGGATGTGGTGTATTTGGATTTTCAGAAAGCTTTTGATAAAGTCCCACATAAGAGGGTAGTTTGCAAAATTAAAGCACAGGGGATTGGGGGTAATATGTTGGCACGGATTGAGAATTGGTTAACAGACAGGAAACAGAGTAGGAATAAATGGGTCTTTTGCGGAGTGGCAGGTGGTGACCAGTGGGGTACTGCAGGGATTAATGTTTGGTGGGATAAAGATTCTGACCTTCGAGGTTCTGCTTTTCAATTTGTCCCCTATTTGGTCATAATCCCACAGCAGAATCTCCTTCCTCATCCTGCCTACGTCATTGGTATCAACATGGACCACGCCCACTAGATCCTCCCCTTTCTACTTCAAGTTCCTCTCCAGCCCCGAGCAAATGCCCTGGACCCTGGCACTGGGCGGGCAACACAGCCTCCTGGAATCTTGTTCTCGACTGCAGAGAACAGTGTAAAGCCCCCCTGAATATACTGTCCCTTACAGCGCTACCTTCCTATGAACTCCCCCTACTTGGATGGCTTCCTGTACCACATTACCATAGTCAGTGTGCTCATCAATCCTGCAGCCTCCTTTTCCATCGCTACAAACTGCAAGAACTTCAAACCTGTTGGACAATTGCAAGGGCTGAGACTCCGCTACTTCCGCCTCCTCGATCCCCTTACCAGCCTCACTTACAGTCACTCTCTCCTGTCCCCGAGCACTGACCAAATCAGACAACCCTAACCTAAGGGGCCTGACTGCCTCCTGGAACAAAGTGTCCAGGTAACTTTGCTCCTCCCCCATGTGTCACAATGTCTGTAGTTTGGCCTCCAGATCAATTACACTATAATATGTCTGTCCTGGATCATGCTGGTGGTCAGGAACTTCCACATTCTGCAGTCACAACACATCACCTGCTCTGCCATCTTTATTATGTTTTAATTAATTTATTCATATTTTCTTAACTAATTTATAATTAATAAACCCTATTACCTCCCAGTGAGCTTTACTACTCCTAGTAAACCTTACTAACACTAATAAAACCTTACAATTGCTAATAAATTACCCAAGATCCCAATATTCCTCCAATTCTTGCCTCTTGACCATCCTGATTCCTACTCCATTAGTGATGTGTCCAAATCTCTCCATCCCCCTCTCCTCCTTTAAGACACTCCTTGAAACTGACCTCTTTGACCAAGTTCTTGGTCACTTGTCAAGAATATCTCCTTGTGGGGCTCAACGTTAACTTTCGTTTGATACTGTAGTTGTTTATGTGAAGCACCTTGGGATGTTTTACCACATTACAGGCACTATATAAATGCAATTTGTTGCTGATGTTAACAAATGACCCCATAACCTGTGGGTTCAGGTAATCAGTATCTATGGTTACTGTTAGTGCCTAGATATGGAGAAACTAATGGAATATGTGTTGTTATTTCAACTGGATTGGAATATGAAGAGAAGGAAATGATTTCTCGGGTGTAGACAGACTTGATTGGATGGCACCGGGGGTAGGGGTGGGTGTGTTACAGTTTCACTCAGAGAGTCCTGGTTGCTGTGGCAACGTGCACTTTTACATGTATGTTGTAGCCTGTATTTATGGATAATGATGGGAGGGGCTCCAACGTTCTCTCCATTTCATGGCTGACCAGGAACCTCTCCCACTCTTACCGCCGGCCATTGGCGTGTGTTGGAAGGATTTGCAGATTACCTGTTTGGCTGTGTTATGAAATCATCTTCTTGGGCCATCTGTCCCTCTCTCACTCCCTCTCTCACTCCCATTCTTTCTCTCCCTCTCTCCCCTCTCTCCCTCTGTCTCTCCTGCTCTCTCTCTCCCTCTCACTCCCTCCCCTCTCACTCCCACTCTTTCTCTCCCTCTCTCTCTCTCCCTTTCCTACTCTCTCTCATTCTCTCCCTCTCCCTCTGTGGTAAAGTGAGGTACCTTGTCCCTTTAAGAAAATGCAAGTGTGCTAATCATGTGACAGCACTGACGAATCACCGTACAGTGCGGGCAACTGTAGTCAAGTTCTGGAGGTTTTTGAGTGAGCACATATGATCTGATGTTCTGCCCTATCTCTCAATAAACCATCACTGTTTATTCTCACATCAGTCTCTTCCTGTTATTAATTGCAAGCAGCAGTTGAGGAGAATATAGGAAGGCATGCAGTTAGAGTTTGGTTGGCCAACAAACTCATTTACCCAAGAGATAAAACCCTCTCTCTCTCTCTCTCCCTCTCTATTTCCTTCTCTCTCTCCCTGTGAAGGTGATCAGTGGGCAGCAATTGCCCAAAGTGGAGAACAGCAAGGAGGGATCGATTGTGGATCCATTGGTGAGGGTGGAGATTCATGGTGTGCCCATGGACAATGTGAAGCAGGAGACTAAATACATCGACAATAACGGTACAGACTTTATCAACCTCTCACTATCCTTACTGATCCCGGACTGCTGCCTCTCTTCACTAATGGTGCTGATCATTTTCCAGTGATGTGAGTGTCAGTTACTCTGGCACTTAAACCGCATTAAACCATATTAAACTGTGTTATATTTCCATCACTCCATCGTTGGTGGCTGTGTGTTAAGCTGCCTGGGCCCCAAGCTCTGGAATTCCCTCCCTAAACCTCTTCACATCAGCAGCGGAGAAGATTAGGGGAGATTTGGTAGTTGTGTTCAGAATGATGAAGGTTTTTGGCAAGTAAGGAGAAGCAGTTTGGAGTGACAGGAGGGTCGGCAAACAGAGGGACACAGACTGAGGGCAGTCGGCAACAGGGGAGAGGAGAGAATAATTACACAGCGAGTTGTTGTGATCTGGAAGGCGCTGCCTGAAAGGGCGGAGGAAGCAGATTTAGTCAGAACTTTCAAAAGGGAATTAGGTAAATACATGAAAGAAGAAAATTGCATGGTTACTTGAATAGATCTTTAACACTCCCAGGGCAGATACAGCACGGGGTTAGATACAGAGTAAATCTCCCTCTGCACTGTCTCCATCAAACACTCCCAGGACAGGTACAGCACGGGGTTAGATACAGAGTAAAGCTCCCTCTACACTGTCCCCATCAAACTCTCCCAGGGCAGGTCCAGCATGGATTGGGATAGGGGGTGAGTCCAGCTCTCACTAACCAGCCAATTCCAGGCCTGGATTATTTGTTATTACACATCTCACCAGCTGGTGGCGCTGTCAGAAATTTAAAGTGTGAAATGTCCCCACCTATTGACAGAAACCGTAAACTACAACCAGAGAGAGTGAGATAGAGAAAGGGAGATAGAGGGAGAGACAGGTGGAGAGAGAGTGTGAGGGAGAGAGAGAGTCAGAGATAGAGAGGGAATGAGAGATAGAGAGAGACTGTAAGTGAGAGAGAGAGTGAGAGATAGAGAGGGAGTGAAAAAGAGAGATAAAGAGGGAGGGTGTGACGGCATGAGAAATAGAGAAAGAGAGAATGAGGGCGAGAGAGCGAGAGAGATAGAGAGAGTGAGGGAGAGAGTGAGAGATAGGGAGAGTGAGGGAGAGAGTGAGAGATAGGGAGAGTGAGGGAGAGAGTGAGAGATAGGGAGAGTGAGGGAGAGAGTGAGAGATAAGGAGAATGAGGGAGAGAGTGAGAGATAGGAGAGATAGAAGGAGAAGGAGAGAGTGAGTGAGATAGAGAGAGAGACATACAGAGAGTGTGAGTCAGAGAGAATGAGCGAGATAGAGTGTGAGAGATAGTGTGAGATAGAAAGAGAGAGGGGGAGAATCAGACATAGAAAGGGGTAATCTCTAAATATCTAATTTTGTTTGTATTTAACATTTAATATCTAACTGAAATTTACTGTTTAAATTCTAAATTTCATTCAGGCTGAAGCAGAGATATAAAAGCAGAAAACAGAGAGTAGGAATAAACGGGTCATTCTCAGGTTGTCGTGCTGTGACTGGTGGGGTACCTCAAGGATCAGTACTGGGCCCCAGCTGTGCACAATATATACCAGTGAGTTTATTGTAGGGACCAAATGTAATATTTCCAAGTTTGCTGATGACACAAAACTAGATGGAAATGTAAGTTGTGAGGAAAATGTAAAGAGGCTTCAGGGTATTTAGACAGGCTTAGTGAGTGGGTAAGAACATGGCAGATGGAATATAATGTGGAAAAATGTGAGGTTATCCACTTTGGTAGGAGGAACAGATGCGCAGAGCCTTTCATAAATGGTAAGAGATTAGAAAGTGTAGATGTACAAAGGGACTTGGGTGCCCTCATCAATATGTCACTGAAAGCTAATACGCAGGTGCAACAAGCAATTAGGAAGGCTAATGGAATGTTAGCCTTTATCGCAAGATGGTTTGAGTACAGGAGTAGCAAAGTCTTGCTACAGTTGTATAGAACCTTGGTTAGACCGCACCTGCAGTACTCTGTGCAGTTTTGGCCCCCTTACCTCAGGAAAGAGATTATTGCCATAGAGACAGTGCAGCAAAGTTCCCAGGAGGCTGGACTGTCTTGTGAAGAGAGATTGGGGAAACTGGGCCTATATTCTCTAGAGTTTCTAAGAATGAGAGGTGATCTCTTTGAAACCTACAAAATACTTGAAGAAATAGACAGGGTAGATAAAGGTAAGATGTTTCCCCTGTTTGGGGAGTCTAGAACCAGGGGGCACAATTTCAAAATAAGGGGGAACCTGCTTAGGATTGAGATGAGGAGAAATATTTTTGGATTTCTCTACCCCAGGGGGCTGTGGGAGCTCAGTCATTGAGTGTGTTTAAAGTAGAGATGCCAGTGACGTAGAGGGACATGGAGATAGTGTGGGAGGGGGGAAAGGCATTGAACAGGAGGATCAGCCATGATTATATTGAATGGCAGAGCAGGCACAATGGGCTGAATGGGCTCCTCCTGCTCCTATGTTCTGATGTTCCTATTTTCATATGTAAGTACATTAGAAGCAGTTCAGAGAAGGTTTACTCGACTAATACCAGGAATGGGCAGGTTGTCTTATGGGGAAAGGTAGGACAGGTTAGGCTTGTATCTGGTGGAGTTTAGAAGAGTAAGAGATTGAAACATAAGATCCTGAGGGGTCTTGACAAGGTGAATGTGGACAGGATGTTTCCTCTTGTGGAAGAATCTAGAACTAGGAGTCACTGTTTAAAAAAAAGGGGTCGCTCATTTAAAACAGAGACAAGGGGAATTTTTTTCTCTCAGTGGGTGGTGAGTCTTTGGAACTCTCTTCCTCAAAAGGTGGTGGAAGCAGAGTCATTGAATATTTTTAAGACAGAGCGAGATAGATTCTTGATTAACAAGGAGGTGAAAGGTCATTGGGGGTAGGTGGGAATGTGAAGCTGAGGTTGCAATCGTGGAGCAGACTCGAGGGGCCATGGTTTAATCCTGCTCCTAACTGATATGTTTGTGTGTTGGAGAGTGAGAGATAGAGCGAGAAAGACAGTGAGGGATAGACAGAGTGAGAGAGAGTGTGAGATTGAGAGTGAGAGAGAGAGAGTGAGAGAGAGTGAGAGAGAGAGAGTGAGAGAGAGTGAGATTGAGAGTGAGAGAGAGAGAGTGAGAGAGAGAGTGAGAGAGAGAGAGAGAGTGAGAGAGTGAGAGAGAGAGAGTGAGAGAGAGAGTGTGGAGAGAGATTGAGAGATAGAGAGAGAATGAGGTATACAGGGAGAGAGAGGGTGAGAGCATGAGAGATTGAGAAGGAGAGAAGGGGAGAGTGAGGGAGTGAGGGAGTGGGTGAGGGAAAGAGTGGGAAAGAGAGGAAGCGAGAGAGAAGGCATGAGAGAGGGAGCAAGAGAGAGTGAGCGAGGGTGAGAATAAGTGAGAGAGAGACTGAGAGAGAGAGAGTGACAGTAAGAGAAAGAGGGAGAGAATGGGAGACAGACGGGGAGTGAAAGGGAGGGAATGAAATTAAGAGTGAAAAGGAGAGTAAGAGAGAGACAGGGTGACAAAGTGAGTGAGAGAGAGGGAGTGAGACAATGAGAGTGTGAGAGTGAGAATGTGATAGTGAGAGTAAGAGAGAGTGTGAGTGAGAGAGAGCGAGTGAGAGAGAGATTGAGAGAGTGAGAGTGTGAGTAAGTGTGTGAGAAAGTGAGGGTGAGAGATAGTGTGAGATTGAGAGTGAGTGAGAGAGAGTGTGTGAGAGAGAGAGTGTGAGAGAAAGAATGAGAGAAAGACAGAATGTGTGAGAGGGTGTGAGAGAGTGAGTGTGAGAGAATGTGACAGTGTGTGAGAGAGAGTGTGAAATTGTGAGTGTGAGATTGTGTGAGATTGTGTGAGAGTGTGTGTGAGAGAGTGATAGAGTGTGTGATAGAGTGTGATAGAGTGTGTGAGAAAGTGTGAGAGAGTGTGATAGAGTGTGAGAGAGTGTGAGAGAGTGATAGAGTGTGTGAGAGAGTGTGAGAGTGTGTGAGGGGGTGATAGAGTGTGTGAGAGAGTGTGAGAGAGTGTGAGAGAGTGTGAGAGAGTGATAGAGTGTGTGCGAGAGTGTGAGAGTGTGTGGGAGAGTGATAGAGTGTGTGAGAGAGTGTGAGAGAGTGTAAGAGAGTGATAGAGTGTGTGAGAGAGTGTGAGAGTGTGTGAGAGTGTGTGAGTGATAGAGTGTGTGAGAGTTTGTGAGAGTGATAGAGTGTGTGACAGTGTGTGAAAGAGTGCGTGAAATCATGAGTGTGAGATTGTGTGAGAGTGTGTGAGAGTGTGTGTGAGAGAGTGATAGAGTGTGTGAGAGTGTGAGAGAGTGATAGAGTGTGTGAGAGAGTGTGTGGGAGAGTGTGAGAGAGTGATAGAGTGTGTGAGAGAGTGTGAGAGAGTGATAGAGTGTGTGAGAGTGTTTGAGAGTGTGTGAGAGTGGAGAGAATGTGTGAAAGAGTGATAGAGTGTGTGAGAGAGTGATAGAGTGTGTGAGAGTGTGTGAGAGAGTGATAGAGTGTGTGAGAGTGTGTGAGAGAGTGATAGAGTGTGAGAGAGTGTGTGAAATCATGAGTGTGAGATTGTGTGAGAGTGTGTGAGAGAGTGTGTGAAATTGTGAGTGTGAGAGTTTGTGAGAGAGTGTGAGAGAGTGATAGAGTGTGTGAGAGAGTGTGAGAGAGTGATAGAGTATGTGAGAGTGTGTGAGAGTGTGTGGGAGTGTGTGAGAGAGTGTGAGAGTGTGTGAGTGTGTGAGAGTGTGAGAGAATGTGTGAAAGAGTGATAGAGTGTGTGGGTGAGTGTGAGAGAGCGTGAGAGTGTGTGAGAGTATGTGAGAGTGTGTGAGAGTATGTGAGGGAGTGTGTGAGAGAGTGTGTGAGAGAGTGATAGAGTTTGTGAGCGTGTGTGAGAGAGTGTGAAAGAGTGTGTGTGAATGTGTGCGAGTGTGTGAGAGTGTGCGTGAGTGTGTGAGAGAGTGTGAGAGTGTGTGAGAGAGTGATAGAGTGTGTGAGAGAGTGTGAGAGTGTGAGAGAGGGTGAGAGTGTGTGAGAGTGTGGGAGGGTGTGAGAGGGTGTGAGAGGGTGTGAGAGGGTGTGAGAGAGTGTGTGAGAGTGTGTGAGAGTGTGAGAGTGTGTGAGAGTGTGTGAGAGTGTGTGAGAGATTGTGAGAGAGTGTGAGAGGGTGTGAGAGTGTGAGAGAATGATAGAGTGTGCGAGAGTATGTGAGAGAGTGTGTGTGAGAGGGTGTGAGAGGGTGTGAGAGAGTGTGCCAGTGTGTGCGAGTGTGTGAGAGTGTGTGAGAGGGTGTGAGAGGGTGTGAGAGGGTGTGAGAGGGTGTGACAGTGTGTGAGAGAGTGATAGAGTGTGATCGAGTGTGTGAGAGAGTGTGAGAGTGTGAGAGAGGGTGAGAGTGTGTGAGAGTATGTGAGAGTGTCGGAGGGTGTGAGAGGGTGTGAGAGGGTGTGAGAGTGTGTGATAGAGTGTGTGAGAGTGTGTGAGAGAGTGAGAGAGTGTGAGAGACTGTGAGAGTGTGTGAGAGTGTGTGAGAGATTGTGAGAGAGTGTGAGAGGGTGTGAGAGAGTGTGAGAGAGTGAGAGAGTGTGAGAGAGTGTGAGAGTGTGTGAGAGTGTGTGAGAGAGTGTGAGAGAGTGTGAGAGAATGTGAGAGTGTGTGAGAGTGTGTGAGAGGGTGTGAGAGGGTGTGAGAGGGTGTGAGAGAGTGAGAGAGAGTGAAAGAGTGTGAAAGTGTGTGATAGTGTGAGAGAATGTGACAGTGTGTGAGAGAGAGTGTGAGAGAGAGTGTGAAATTGTGAGTGTGAGATTGTGTGAGAGGGTGATAGAGTGTGTGAGAGTGTGTGAGAGAGTGATAGAGTATGTGAGAGTGTGTGAGAGAGTGAGAGAATGTGAGAGAGTGTGTGAGAGAGTGTGAGAGAGTGTGTGAGTGTGAGAAAGTGTGTGAGAGAGTGTGAGAGAGTGTGAGAGAGTGTGTGTGTGAGAGTGTGAGAGTCTGTGAGAGTGTGTGAGAGATATGTGACAGAATGTGATTGTGAGAGGGTGAGATTGTATGTGAGAGTGTAAACGAGTGAGAGTGTGTTAGAGTGTGTGTTAGAGTGTGTGTTAGAGTGTGTGTGTGTGAGAGAGTGTGAGGGTGAGTGTGAGAATGAGAAAGTGTGAGATAGTGTGAGAGTGAGCATGTGAGAGTGTGTGAGAGTGTGTGAGAGTGCGTGAGAGTGTGTGAGTGTGTGAGAGATTGAGAGTGTGAGAGATTGAGGGTGTGTGAGTGTGTGAGAGATTGAGTGTGTGAGAGATTGAGAGTGTGTGAGAGTGTGTGAGCGATTGAGAGTGTGTGAGTGTGTGAGAGTGTGTGAGAGAATGAGAGAGTGAGTGTGAGAGAATGTGAGTGTGTGAGAGAGTATGGGAGAGGTTGTGAGATTGTGAGAGTGCATGAGAGTTCTTGAGAGTGAGTGTGAGAGAATGAGAGAGTGTGTGAGAATGTGAGTGTGGGAGAGAGTATGGGAGAGTGTGTGAGATTGTGAGAAATGTGAGAGAGTGTGAGTATGTGAGAGAGTGAGAGAGAGTGTGTAAGGGAGTGAGAGTGTGTGTGAGACTGAAAGAGAGAGTGTAAGTGTGTGAGAATATGAGAGAATGCACAAGAGTGTGAGTGAGTGAGAGAGAGAGTGAGTGAGAGAATGTGAGTGAGTGAATGAGACTGTGAAGTGTGAGAGAGTGTGAGTGAGAGAGAGTGTGTGATAGTGTGAGAGAGTGTGTGATAGTGTGTGATAGTGCGTGATAGTGTGTGAGAGTGCGTGATAGTGTGAGAGAGTGCGTGATAATGTGTGAGAGAGTGTGAGAGGGTGTGAGAGAGTGAGAGAGTGTGAGAGAGTGTGAGAGGGTGTGAGAGAGTGTGCGAGTGTGTGAGAGTGTGTGAGAGAGTGTGAGAGTGTGTGAGAGAGTGATAGAGTGTGATAGAGTGTGTGAGAGAGTGTGAGAGTGTGAGAGAGTGTGTGAGAGATTGATAGAGTGTGAGAGACTGTGAGAGTGTGTGAGAGTGTGTGAGAGGGTGTGAGAGGGTGTGAGAGAGTGAGAGAGAGTGAAAGAGTGTGAAAGTGTGTGATAGTGTGAGAGTGAGCATGTGAGAGTGTGTGAGAGTGCGTGAGAGTGTGTGAGTGTGTGAGAGATTGAGAGTGTGAGAGATTGAGGGTGTGTGAGTGTGTGAGAGATTGAGTGTGTGAGAGATTGAGAGTGTGTGAGAGTGTGTGAGAGATTGAGAGTGTGTGAGTGTGTGAGAGTGTGTGAGAGAATGAGAGAGTGAGTGTGAGAGAATGTGAATGTGTGAGAGAGTGATAGAGTGTGCGAGAGTGTGTGAGAATGTGTGAGAGTGTGTAAGAGTGTGTGAGAGAGTGATAGAGTGTGCGAGAGTGTGTGAGTGAGTGAGTGAGTGTGAGAGAGTGTGAAAGGGTGTGAGAGAGTGTGCGAGTGTGTGCGAGTGTGATAGAGTGTGTGCGAGAGTGTGAGAGTGTGAGAGAGTGTGTGAGAGATTGATAGAGTTTGTGAGTGTGAGAGAGTGTGAGAGTGTCGGAGGGTGTGAGAGGGTGTAAGAGTATGTGAGAGATTGTGAGAGGGTGTGAGAGAGTGTGAGAGAGTGGGAGAGTGTGAGAGAATGTGAGAGTGTGTGAGAGTGTGTGAGAGATTGTGAGAGAGTGTGAGAGGGTGTGAGAGTGTGTGAGAGTGTGTGAGTGCGTGAATGAGACTGAGTGTGAAGTGTGAGAAAGTGTGAGTGAGAGTGTGTGATAGTGTGAGTTTGTGATAGTATGTGATAGTGCGTGATAGTTTGTGATAGTGTGTGATAGTGTGAGAGAGTGCGTGATAGTGTGAGAGAGTGCATGATAGTGTGTGATAGTGTGTGATAGTGTGAGAGAGTGCGTGATAGTGTGTGATAGTGTGAGAGAGTGCGTGATAGTGTGAGACAGTGTGAGAGAGTGTGTGATAGTGTGTGATAGTGTGAGAGAGTGTGTGATAGTGTGAGACAGTGTGAGAGAGTGTGTGATAGTGTGAGAGAGTGTGTGATAGTGTGGAAAGTGTGTGATAGTGTGTGAGAGTGTGAGAGAGTGTGTGAGAGTGTGAGAGAGTGTGTGATAGTGTGTGATAGTGTGTGAGAGTGTGAGAGAGTGTGTGATAGTGTGAGGGTGTGTGTGATAGTGTGTGAGAGTGTGAGAGAGTGTGTGATAGTGTGAGAGAGTGTGTGATAATGTGAGAGAGTGTGTGATAGTGTGTGATAGGGTGAGGGAGTGTGTGATAGTGTATGATAGTATGTGAGAGTGTGAGAGAGTGTGTGATAGTGTGAGAGAGTGTGAGAGAGTGTGTGATAGTGTGAGAGAGTGTGTGATAGTGTGTGAGAGTGTGTGATAGTGTGTGAGAGTGTGAGAGAGTGTGAGAGAGTGTGTGATAGTGTGTGATAGTGTGTGATAGTGTGAGAGAGTGTAAGAGAGTTTGTGATAGTGTGAGAGAGTGTGTGATAGTGTGAGAGAGTGCGAGAGAGTGTGAGAGAGTGTGTCATAGTGTGAGAGAGTGTGTGATAGCGTGTGATAGTGTGAGAGAGTGTGTGATAGTGTGTGAGAGTGTGAGAGAGTGTGAGAGAGTGTGAGAGGGTGTGTGATAATGTGAGAGCGTGTGTGATAGTGTGTGATAGTGTGTGAGAGAGTGTGAGAGTGTGTGATAGTGTGAGAGAGTGTGTGATAGTGTGTGATTGTGTGTGAGAGTGTGAGAGAGTGTGGGAGAGCGTGAGAGAGTGTGTGATAGTGTGAGAGTGTGAGATAGTGTGTGATAGTTGTGAGAGAGTGTGTGATAGTGTGTGATAGTGTGTGATAGTGTGCGAGAGTGTGTGATAGTGTGAGAGAGTGTTAGAGAGTGTGTGATAATGTGAGAGAGTGTGTGATATTGTGAGAGAGTGTGTGATAGTGTATGATAGTGTGTGATAGTGTGACAGAGTGTGTGATAGTGTGAGAGAGTGTGAGAGAGTGTGTGAGAGTGTGAGAGAGTGTGTGATAGTGTGTGATAGTGTGTGAGAGTGTGAGAGAGTGTGTGATAGTGTGAGAGAGTGTTAGAGAGTGTGTGATAATGTGAGAGAGTGTGTGATATTGTGAGAGAGTGTGTGATAGTGTATGATAGTGTGTGATAGTGTGACAGAGTGTGTGATAGTGTGAGAGAGTGTGAGAGAGTGTGTGAGAGTGTGTGATAGTGTGTGATAGTGTGTGATAGTGTGAAAGAGCGTGAGAGAGTGTATGATAGTGTGTGATAGTGTGAGAGAGTGTGAGAGAGTGTGAGAGAGTGTGTCATAATGTGAGAGAGTGTGTGATAGTGTGAGACAGTGTGTGATAGTGTATGATAGTGTGTGATAGTGTGAGAGAGTGTGTGATAATGTGTGATAGTGTGAGAGAGTGTGTGATAGTGTGTGATAGTGTGAGAGAGTGTGCGAGAGTGTGAGAGAGTGTGTGATAGTGTGTGATAGTGTGAGAGAGTGTGAGAGAGTGTGTGATAGTGTGAGAGAGTGTGTGATAGTGTGAGAGAGTGTTTGAGAGAGTGTGAGAGTGTGTGATAGTGTGAGAGAGTGTGTGATAGTGTGAGAGCATGTGTGATAGTGTGTGATAGTGTGTGAGAGAGTGTGAGAGAGTGTGAGAGTGTGTGATAGTATGAGAGAGTGTGAGAGAGTGTGTGATAGTGTGAGAGAGTGTGTGATAGTATGAGAGAGTGTGTGATAGTGTGTGATAGTGTGAGAGAGTGTGAGAGAGTGTGAGAGAGTGTGAGAGAGTGTGTGAGAGAGTGTGAGGGTGTATGATAGTGTGAGATAGTGTGTGATAGTGTGAGAGAGTGTGTGATAGTGTGAGAGAGTGTGAGAGAGTGTGTGATAATGTGAGAGCGTGTGTGATAGTGTGTGATAGTGTGTGAGAGAGTGTGAGAGTGTGTGATAGTGTGAGAGAGTGTGTGATAGTGTGTGATTGTGTGTGAGAGTGTGAGAGAGTGTGTGATAGTGTGAGAGAGTGTGTGATAGTGTGAGAGCATGTGTGATAGTGTGTGATAGTGTGTGAGAGAGTGTGAGAGAGTGTGAGAGTGTGTGATAGTGTGAGAGATTGTGTGATAGTGTGAGAGAGTGTGTGATAGAGTGTGAGAGTGTGTGATAGTGTGAGAGAGTGTGTGATAGTGTGTGATAGTGTGAGAGAGTGTGTGATAGTGTGTGATAGTGTGAGAGAGTGTGATAGAGTGTGTGATAGTGTGAGAGAGTGTGAGAGAGTGTGTGATAATGTGTGAGAGTGTGTGATAATGTGTGAGAGTGTGTGATAGTGTGAGAGAGTGTGATAGTGTGAGAGAGTGTGTGATAGGGTGAGAGAGTGTGTGATAGTGTGAGAGAGTGTGAGATAGTGCGTGATAGTGTGAGCGAGTGTGAGAGAGTGTGTGATAGTGTGTGATAGTGTGAGAGAGTGTGAGAGAGTGTGTGAGAGAGTGTGAGGGTGTGTGATAGTGTGAGAGCATGTGTGATAGTGTGAGAGAGTGTGTGAGAGAGTGTGAGGGTGTGTGATAGTGTGAGAGCATGTGTGATAGTGTGA
Source organism: Carcharodon carcharias (assembly GCF_017639515.1). Taxonomy (NCBI): domain Eukaryota; kingdom Metazoa; phylum Chordata; class Chondrichthyes; order Lamniformes; family Lamnidae; genus Carcharodon; species Carcharodon carcharias. Next base: position 12,852,724 of record NC_054478.1, on the reverse strand, counting down.
GAGAGTGTGTGAGAGAGTGTGAGGGTGTGTGATAGTGTGAGAGAGTGTGTGATAATGTGAGAGCGTGTGTGATAGTGTGTGATAGTGTGTGAGAGAGTGTGAGAGTGTGTGATAGTGTGAGAGAGTATGTGATAGTGTGTGATTGTGTGTGAGAGTGTGAGAGAGTGTGTGATAGTGTGAGAGAGTGTGTGATAGTGTGAGAGAGTGTGAGATAGTGTGTGATAGTGTGAGAGAGTGTGTGATAGTGTGTGATAGTGTGTGATAGTGTGAGAGAGCGTGAGAGAGTGTGTGATAGTGTGTGATAGTGTGTGATAGTGTGAGAGAGTGTTAGAGAGTGTGTGATAGTGTGAGAGAGTGTGTGATAGTGTGAGAGAGTGTGTGATAGTGTATGATAGTGTGTGATATTGTGACAGAGTGTGTGATAGTGTGAGAGAGTGTGATATAGTGTGTGATAGTGTGAGAGAGTGTGTGATAGTGTGTGATAGTGTGTGATAGTGTGAGAGAGCGTGAGAGAGTGTGTGATAGTGTGTGATAGTGTGTGATAGTGTGAGAGAGTGTTAGAGAGTGTGTGATAGTGTGAGAGAGTGTGTGATAGTGTATGATAGTGTGTGATATTGTGACAGAGTGTGTGATAGTGTGAGAGAGTGTGTGATAGTGTGAGAGAGTGTGAGAGAGTGTGTGATAGTGTGTGATAGTGTGAGAGAGTGTGATAGAGTGTGTGATAGTGTGAGAGAGTGTGAGAGAGTGTGTGATAATGTGTGAGAGTGTGTGATAATGTGTGAGAGTGTGTGATAGTGTGAGAGAGTGTGATAGTGTGAGAGAGTGTGTGATAGGGTGAGAGAGTGTGTGATAGTGTGAGAGAGTGTGAGATAGTGCGTGATAGTGTGAGCGAGTGTGAGAGAGTGTGTGATAGTGTGTGATAGTGTGAGAGAGTGTGAGAGAGTGTGTGAGAGAGTGTGAGGGTGTGTGATAGTGTGAGAGCATGTGTGATAGTGTGAGAGAGTGTGTGAGAGAGTGTGAGGGTGTGTGATAGTGTGAGAGCATGTGTGATAGTGTGAGAGAGTGTGTGAGAGAGTGTGAGGGTGTGTGATAGTGTGAGAGAGTGTGTGATAATGTGAGAGCGTGTGTGATAGTGTGTGATAGTGTGTGAGAGAGTGTGAGAGTGTGTGATAGTGTGAGAGAGTGTGTGATAGTGTGTGATTGTGTGTGAGAGTGTGAGAGAGTGTGTGATAGTGTGAGAGAGTGTGTGATAGTGTGAGAGAGTGTGAGATAGTGTGTGATAGTGTGAGAGAGTGTGTGATAGTGTGTGATAGTGTGTGATAGTGTGAGAGAGCGTGAGAGAGTGTGTGATAGTGTGTGATAGTGTGTGATAGTGTGAGAGAGTGTTAGAGAGTGTGTGATAGTGTGAGAGAGTGTGTGATAGTGTGAGAGAGTGTGTGATAGTGTATGATAGTGTGTGATATTGTGACAGAGTGTGTGATAGTGTGAGAGAGTGTGATATAGTGTGTGATAGTGTGAGAGAGTGTGTGATAGTGTGTGATAGTGTGTGATAGTGTGAGAGAGCGTGAGAGAGTGTGTGATAGTGTGTGATAGTGTGTGATAGTGTGAGAGAGTGTTAGAGAGTGTGTGATAGTGTGAGAGAGTGTGTGATAGTGTATGATAGTGTGTGATATTGTGACAGAGTGTGTGATAGTGTGAGAGAGTGTGTGATAGTGTGAGAGAGTGTGAGAGAGTGTGTGATAGTGTGTGACAGTGTGTGATAGCGTGAGAGAGTGTGAGAGAGTGTGAGAGAGTGTGAGAGAGTGTGTGATAGTGTGTGATAGTGTGTGATAGTGTGAGAGAGTGTTAGAGAGTGTGTCATAGTGTGAGAAAGTGTGTGATAGTGTGAGAGAGTGTGTGATAGTTTGTGAAAGTGTGAGAGAGTGTGTGATAGTGTGAGAGTGTGTGTGATAGTGTGTGATAGTGTGTGATAGTGTTAGAGAGTGTGAGAGAGTGTGTGATAGCGTGAGAGAGCGTGAGAGAGTGTGTGATAGTGTGTGATAGTGTGTGATAGTGTGAGAGAGTGTTAGAGAGTGTGAGAGAGTGTGTGATAGTGTGAGAGAGCGTGTGATAGTGTACGATAGTGTGTGATATTGTGACAGAGTGTGTGATAGTGTGAGAGAGTGTGAGATAGTGTGTGATAGTGTGAGAGAGTGTGTGATAGTGTGTGATAGTGTGTGATAGTGTGAGAGAGCGTGAGAGAGTGTGTGATAGTGTGTGATAGTGTGTGATAGTGTGAGAGAGTGTTAGAGAGTGTGTGATAGTGTGAGAGAGTGTGTGATAGTGTATGATAGTGTGTGATATTGCGACAGAGTGTGTGATAGTGTGAGAGAGTGTGTGATAGTGTGAGAGAGTGTGAGAGAGTGTGTGATAGTGTGTGAGTGTGTGATAGTGTGAGAGAGTGTGAGAGTGTGTGTGATAGTGTGTGATAGTGTGTGATAGTGTGAGAGAGTGTTAGAGAGTGTGTCATAGTGTGAGAAAGTGTGTGATAGTGTGAGAGAGTGTGTGATAGTTTGTGAAAGTGTGAGAGAGTGTGTGATAGTGTGAGAGTGTGTGTGATAGTGTGTGATAGTGTGTGATAGTGTTAGAGAGTGTGAGAGAGTGTGTGATAGTGTGAGAGAGTGTGTGTGAATGAGTGAGAGAGAGAGAGTGTGTGAGGGTTTTCTTATTCATTTTTGGGATATGGTCTTCACCGGCTGGGCCAGCATCTTTTGCCCTTCCCTAATTGCCCCTTGAGAAGGTGGTGGTGAGCTGCCTTCTTGAACCGCTACAGTCCATGTGGTGTAGGTACACCCACAGTACTGTTAGGAAGGAAGTTCCAGGATTTTGACCCAGTGACAGTGAAGGAACGGCGATATATTTCCAAGTCAGGATGGTGAGTGACTTGGAAGGGAACTTCCAGGTGGTGGTGTTCCCATCTATCTGCTGCCCTTGTCTTTCTAGATGGTAGTGGTCATGGGTTTGGAAGGTGCTGTCTAAGGAGCCTTGGTGAATTCTGCAGTGCATCTTGTAGATGGTACACACACTGCTGCTACTGTGCGTCGGTGGTGGAGGGAGTGAATGTTTGTGGATTTGGTGGCAATCAAATGGGGCTGCTTTGTCCTGGATGGTGTCAAGCTTCTTGAGTGTTGTGGGAGCTGCACTCATCCAGGCAAATGGGGAGTATTCCATCACACTCCTGACTTGTGCCTTGTAGATGGTGGACAGGCTTTGGGGAGTCAGGAGGTGAGTTACTCACTGCAGGATTCCCAGCCTCTGACCTGCTCTTGTAGCCACAGTATTTATATGGCTAGTCCAGTTCAGTTTCTGGTCAATGGTAACCCCAGGATGTTGATAGTGGGGGATTTAGTGTTGATAATGCCACTGAATGTCAAGGAGCAATGGTTTGATTCTCTCTTGTTGGAGATGGTCATTGCCTGACACTTGTGCGGCGTGAATGTTACTTGCCAGAGGAGTGGGAGAGAGAGAACGTGAGAGGGTGTGAGAGTGAGAGTGAGTGTGAGAGTGAGTGAGAGAGTGTGAAAGAGGCAGAGTGTGAGAGAGAAAGGTGTGACTGTGAGAGGAATGGTGAGAGTGTGAGAGGGGAATGAAAAAGGAAGTGAGAGAGTGTGAGAGTGAGAGAGAATGAATGTAAGAGGGAGAGGGACCGAGTGTGTGAGAGTGAGTGTGAATATGTCTGAGTCTGACTGAACATAGAATCACAGAATTGTTATGGTGCAGAATGAGGCCATTTGGCCCATTGTACCCGCTTTCCAAATGAGCATTGTGACCTAGTGCCATTGCCCTGGCTTTTCCCTGTACCCTTGCACATTCCTATAATGTGGCGCCCAGAACTGTACACAATATTCCAGCTGAGGTCTAACCAGTATCTTAATAAATTCAGCATAACCTCCTTGCTCTTGTACTCTATGCACCTATTTATAAAGCCCAGGATACTGTATGCTTTATTAACTGCTCTCTCCAGCTGTCCTGCCACCTTCAATGATCTTTGCACATATAAACCCAGGTTCCTCTGCTCCTGCACTGGCTTAAAAATTGTAGCCCTTATTTTATATTGTCTCTGTGAGAGTGAGTGTGTCTGAGTGTGACTGTCTGAGTGAGTGTGTCTGAGTGTGACTGTGTGGGTGAGTGTGTCGGAGTGTGACTATGTGAGTGAGTGTGTCTGAGTGTGACTGTGTGGGTGAGTGTGTCTGAGTGTGACTATGTGAGTGAGTGTGTCTGTCTGAGTGAGTGTGTCTAAGTGTGACTGTCTGAGTGAGTGTGACTGTGTGGGTGAGTGTGTCTGAGTGTGACTGTGAGAGTCAGTGTGTCTGACTGTGACTATGTGAGTGAGTGTGTCTGAGTGTGACTGTCTGAGTGAGTGTGTCTGAGTATGACTGTCTGAGTGAGTGTGACTGAGTGTGACTGTGTGGGTGAGTGTGTCTGAGTGTGACTATGTGAGTGAGTGTGTCTGAGTGTGACTGTGTGGGTGAGTGTGTCTGAGTGTGACTATGTGTGTGAGTGTGTCTGAGTGTGACTGTGTGAGTGAGTGTGTCTAAGTGTGACTGTCTGAGTGAGTGTGACTGTGTGGGTGAGTGTGTCTGAGTGTGACTGTGGGGTGAGTGCGTCTGAGTGTGACTGTGAGAGTCAGTGTGTCTGACAGTGACTATGTGAGTGAGTGTGTCTGAGTGTGACTGTCTGAGTGAGTGTGTCTGAGTATGACTGTCTGAGTGAGTGTGTCTAAGTGTGACTGTCTGAGTGAGTGTGACTGTGTGGGTGAGTGTGTCTGAGTGTGACTGTCTGAGTGAGTGTGTCTGAGTATGACTGTCTGAGTGAGTGTGACTGTGTGGGTTTGTGTGTCTGAGTGTGACCATGTGAGTGAGTGTGTCTGAGTGTGACTGTGGGGTGAGTGTGTCTGAGTGTGACTGTGAGAGTCAGTGTGTCTGACTGTGACTGTGAGTGAGTGTGTCTGAGTGTGACTGTGTGAGTGAGTGTGTCTGAGTGTGACTGAGTGAGTGTGTCTGAGTGTGACTATGTGAGTGAGTGTGTCTGAGTGTGACTGTATGAGTGAGTGTGTCTGAGTGTGACTGTGAGAGTGAGTGTGTCTGAGTGTGACTGTGTGAGTGAGTGTGTCTGAGTGTGACCGTGAGAGTGAGTGTGTCTGAGTGTGACTGCCTGAGTGAGTGTGTCTGAGTGTGACTGCCTGAGTGAGTGGGTCTGAGTGTGACTGTGAGAGTGAGTGTGTCTGAGTGTGACTGTGAGAGTGAGTGTGACTGTGTGAGTGAGTGTGACTGTGAGAGTGAGTGTGACTGTGAGAGTCAGTGTGACTGTGTGGGTGAGTGTGACTGTGGGAGTGAGTGTGACTGTGTGGGTGAGTGTGACTGTGTGGGTGAGTGTGACTATGAGAGTGAGTGTGACTGTGAGTGAGTGTGACTGTGAGAGTGAGTGTGTCTGTGTGTGACTGTGTGGGTGAGTGTGACTGTGTGGGTGAGTGTGACTGTGAGAGTGAGTGTGACCGTGTGTGTGAGTGTGACTGTGAGAGTGAGTGTGACTGTGTGGGTGAGTGTGTCTGTGTGGGTGAGTGTGACTGTGAGAGTGAGTGTGACTGTGAGAGTGAGTGTGACTGTGTGAGTGAGTGTGACTGTGTGGGTGAGTGTGACTGTGAGAGTGAGTGTGACTGTGAGTGTGACTGTGAGAGTGAGTGTGACTGACTGTGACTATGTGAGTGAGTGTGTCTGAGTGTGACTGTGTGGGTGAGTGTGTCTGAGTATGACTGTCTGAGTGAGTGTGTCTGAGTGTGACTGTGTGGGTGAGTGTGTCTGAGTGTGACTGTGTGAGTGAGTGTGTCTGAGTGTGACCATGTGAGTGAGTCTGTCTGAGTGTGACTGTGGGGTGAGTGTGACTGTGTGTCTGAGTGTGACTGTGAGAGTGAGTGTGTCTGAGTGTGACTGTGAGAGTGAGTGTGACTGTGTGAGTGAGTGTGACTGTGAGAGTGAGTGTGTCTGTGTGTAACTGTGTGGGTGAGTGTGTCTGTGTGGGTGAGTGTGACTGTGTGGGTGAGTATGACTGTGAGAGTGAGTGTGACTGTGTGGGTGAGTGTGACTGTGTGGGTGAGTGTGACTGTGAGAGTGAGTGTGACCGTGTGGGTGAGCGTGACTGTGAGAGTGAGTGTGACTGTGTGAGTGAGTGTGACTGTGAGAGTGAGTGTGTCTGTGTGTGACTGTGTGGGTGAGTGTGTCTGTGTGGGTGAGTGTGACTGTGTGGGTGAGTGTGACTGTGTGGGTGAGTGTGACTGTGAGAGTGATTGTGACCGTGTGGGTGAGTGTGACTGTGAGAGTGAGTGTGACTGTGTGGGTGAGTGTGTCTGTGAGAGTGAGTGTGACTGTGAGAGTGAGTGTGACTGTGTGAGTGAGTGTGACTGTGTGGGTGAGTGTGACTGTGAGAGTGAGTGTGACTGTGAGAGTGAGTGTGACTATGTGGGTGAGTGTGACTGTGTGGGTGAGTGTGACTGTGAGTGTGACTGTGAGAGTGAGTGTGACTGACTGTGACTATGTGAGTGAGTGTGTCTGAGTGTGACTGTCTGAGTGAGTGTGTCTGAGTATGACTGTCTGAGTGAGTAGGTCTGAGTGTGACTGTGTGGGTGAGTGTGTCTGAGTGTGACTGTGTGAGTGAGTGTGTCTGAGTGTGACCATGTGAGTGAGTGTGTCTGAGTGTGACTGTGGGGTGAGTGTGACTGTGTGGGTGAGTGTGACTGTGAGAGTGAGTGTGTCTGAGTGTGACTGTGAGAGTGAGTATGACTGTGTGAGTGAGTGTGACTGTGAGAGTGAGTGTGTCTGTGTGTGACTGTGTGGGTGAGTGTGTCTGTGTGGGTGAGTGTGACTGTGTGGGTGAGTGTGACTGTGAGAGTGAGTGTGACTGTGTGGGTGAGTGTGACTGTGTGGGTGAGTGTGACCGTGTGGGTGAGCGTGACTGTGAGAGTGAGTGTGACTGTGTGAGTGAGTGTGACTGTGAGAGTGAGTGTGTCTGTGTGTGACTGTGTGGGTGAGTGTGTCTGTGTGGGTGAGTGTGACCGTGTGGGTGAGTGTGACCGTGTGGGTGAGTGTGACCATGTGGGTGAGTGTGACCGTGAGAGTGAGTGTGACTGTGTGGGTGAGTGTGTCTGTGTGGGTGAGTGTGACTGTGAGAGTGAGTGTGACTGTGTGAGTGAGTGTGACTGTGTGGGTGAGTGTGACTGTGAGAGTGAGTGTGACTGTGAGAGTGAGTGTGACTATGTGGGTGAGTGTGACTGTGTGGGTGAGTGTGACTGTGAGAGTGAGTGTGTCTGTGTGTGACTGTGTGGGTGAGTGTGTCTGTGTGGGTGAGTGTGACCGTGTGGGTGAGTGTGACCATGTGGGTGAGTGTGACCATGTGGGTGAGTGTGAGAGTGACTGTGAGAGTGAGTGTGACTGACTGTGACTATGTGAGTGAGTGTGTCTGAGTGTGACTGAGTGAGTGTGTCTGAGTATGACTGTCTGAGTGAGTGTGTCTGAGTGTGACTGTGTGAGTGAGTGTGACTGTGAGAGTGAGTGTGTCTGTGTGTGACTGTGTGGGTGAGTGTGTCTGTGTGGGTGAGTGTGACTGTGTGGGTGAGTGTGACTGTGAGAGTGAGTGTGACTGTGTGGGTGAGTGTGACTGTGTGGGTGAGTGTGACCGTGTGGGTGAGCGTGACTGTGAGAGTGAGTGTGACTGTGTGAGTGAGTGTGACTGTGAGAGTGAGTGTGTCTGTGTGTGACTGTGTGGGTGAGTGTGTCTGTGTGGGTGAGTGTGACCGTGTGGGTGAGTGTGACCATGTGGGTGAGTGTGACCATGTGGGTGAGTGTGACCATGAGAGTGAGTGTGACTGTGTGGGTGAGTGTGTCTGTGTGGGTGAGTGTGACTGTGAGAGTGAGTGTGACTGTGTGAGTGAGTGTGACTGTGTGGGTGAGTGTGACTGTGAGAGTGAGTGTGACTGTGAGAGTGAGTGTGACTATGTGGGTGAGTGTGACTGTGTGGGTGAGTGTGACTGACTGTGACTATGTGAGTGAGTGTGTCTGAGTGTGACTGTCTTAGTGAGTGTGTCTGAGTATGACTGTCTGAGTGAGTGTGTCTGAGTGTGACTGTGTGGGTGAGTGTGTCTGAGTGTGACTGTGTGAGTGAGTGTGTCTGAGTGTGACCATGTGAGTGAGTGTGTCTGAGTGTGACTGTGGGGTGAGTGTGTCTGAGTGTGACTGTGAGAGTCAGTGTGTCTGACTGTGACTGTGAGTGAGTGTGTCTGAGTGTGACTGTCTGAGTGAGTGTGTCTGAGTGTGACTGTCTGAGTGAGTGTGTCTGAGTATGACTGTCTGAGTGAGTGTGACTGTGTGGGTGTGTGTGTCTGAGTGTGACCATGTGAGTGAGTGTGTCTGAGTGTGACTGTGGGGTGAGTGTGTCTGAGTGTGACTGTGAGAGTCAGTGTGTCTGACTGTGACTGTGAGTGAGTGTGTCTGAGTATGACTGTGTGAGTGAGTGTGTCTGAGTGTGACTGAGTGAGTGTGTCTGAGTGTGACCATGTGAGTGAGTGTGTCTGAGTGTGACTGTGAGAGTGAGTGTGTCTGAGTATGACTGTGAGAGTGAGTGTGTGACTGTGTGGGTGAGTATGTCTGACTGTGACTATGTGAGTGAGTGTGTCTGAGTGTGACTGTCTGAGTGAGTGTGTCTGAGTGTGACTGTCTGAGTGAGTGTGTCTGAGTGTGACTATGTGAGTGAGTGTGTCTGAGTGTGACTGTATGAGTGAGTGTGTCTGAGTGTGACTGTGAGAGTGAGTGTGTCTGAGTGTGACTGTCTGAGTGAGTGTGTCTGAGTGTGACTGTGAGAGTGAGTGTGTCTGAGTGTGACTGCCTGAGTGAGTGTGTCTGAGTGTGACTGTGTGAGTGAGTGTGTCTGAGTGTGACTGTGAGAGTGAGTGTGTCCGAGTGTGACTGTGTGAGTGAGTGTGTCTGAGTGTGACCATGTGAGTGAGTGTGTCTGAGTGTGACTGTGTGAGTGAGTGTGTCTGAGTGTGACTGTGAGAGTGAGTGTGTCTGAGTGTAACTGTGAGAGTGAGTGTGACTGTGTGAGTGAGTGTGACTGTGAGAGTGAGTGTGACTGTGAGAGTCAGTGTGACTGTGTGGGTGAGTGTGACTGTGTGTGTGAGTGTGAGAGTGAGTGTGAATGTGAGAGTGAGTGTGACTGTGTGGGTGAGTGTGACTGTGTGGGTGAGTGTGACTGTGAGAGTGAGTGTGTCTGAGTGTGACTGTGAGAGTGAGTGTGACTGTGTGAGTGAGTGTGACTGTGAGAGTGAGTGTGTCTGTGTGTGACTGTGTGGGTGAGTGTGTCTGTGTGGGTGAGTGTGACCGTGTGGGTGAGTGTGACCATGTGGGTGAGTGTGACCATGTGGGTGAGTGTGACCGTGAGAGTGAGTGTGACTGTGTGGGTGAGTGTGTCTGTGTGGGTGAGTGTGACTGTGAGAGTGAGTGTGACTGTGTGAGTGAGTGTGACTGTGTGGGTGAGTGTGACTGTGAGAGTGAGTGTGACTGTGAGAGTGAGTGTGACTATGTGGGTGAGTGTGACTGTGTGGGTGAGTGTGACTGTGAGTGTGACTGTGAGAGTGAGTGTGACTGACTGTGACTATGTGAGTGAGTGTGTCTGAGTGTGACTGTCTTAGTGAGTGTGTCTGAGTATGACTGTCTGAGTGAGTGTGTCTGAGTGTGACTGTGTGGGTGAGTGTGTCTGAGTGTGACTGTGTGAGTGAGTGTGTCTGAGTGTGACCATGTGAGTGAGTGTGTCTGAGTGTGACTGTGGGGTGAGTGTGTCTGAGTGTGACTGTGAGAGTCAGTGTGTCTGACTGTGACTGTGAGTGAGTGTGTCTGAGTGTGACTGTCTGAGTGAGTGTGTCTGAGTGTGACTGTCTGAGTGAGTGTGTCTGAGTATGACTGTCTGAGTGAGTGTGACTGTGTGGGTGTGTGTGTCTGAGTGTGACCATGTGAGTGAGTGTGTCTGAGTGTGACTGTGGGGTGAGTGTGTCTGAGTGTGACTGTGAGAGTCAGTGTGTCTGACTGTGACTGTGAGTGAGTGTGTCTGAGTATGACTGTGTGAGTGAGTGTGTCTGAGTGTGACTGAGTGAGTGTGTCTGAGTGTGACCATGTGAGTGAGTGTGTCTGAGTGTGACTGTGAGAGTGAGTGTGTCTGAGTATGACTGTGAGAGTGAGTGTGTGACTGTGTGGGTGAGTATGTCTGACTGTGACTATGTGAGTGAGTGTGTCTGAGTGTGACTGTATGAGTGAGTGTGTCTGAGTGTGACTGTGAGAGTGAGTGTGTCTGAGTGTGACTGTCTGAGTGAGTGTGTCTGAGTGTGACTGTGAGAGTGAGTGTGTCTGAGTGTGACTGCCTGAGTGAGTGTGTCTGAGTGTGACTGTGTGAGTGAGTGTGTCTGAGTGTGACTGTGAGAGTGAGTGTGTCCGAGTGTGACTGTGTGAGTGAGTGTGTCTGAGTGTGACCATGTGAGTGAGTGTGTCTGAGTGTGACTGTGTGAGTGAGTGTGTCTGAGTGTGACTGTGAGAGTGAGTGTGTCTGAGTGTAACTGTGAGAGTGAGTGTGACTGTGTGAGTGAGTGTGACTGTGAGAGTGAGTGTGACTGTGAGAGTCAGTGTGACTGTGTGGGTGAGTGTGACTGTGTGTGTGAGTGTGAGAGTGAGTGTGAATGTGAGAGTGAGTGTGACTGTGTGGGTGAGTGTGACTGTGTGGGTGAGTGTGACTGTGAGAGTGAGTGTGTCTGAGTGTGACTGTGAGAGTGAGTGTGACTGTGTGAGTGAGTGTGACTGTGAGAGTGAGTGTGTCTGTGTGTGACTGTGTGGGTGAGTGTGTCTGTGTGGGTGAGTGTGACTGTGTGGGTGAGTGTGACTGTGAGAGTGAGTGTGACTGTGAGAGTGAGTGTGACTGTGTGGGTGAGTGTGACTGTGAGAGTGAGTGTGACTGTGTGGGTGAGTGTGACTGTGTGGGTGAGTGTGACTGTGAGAGTGAGTGTGACTGTGTGGGTGAGTGTGACTGTGTGGGTGAGTGTGACTGTGAGAGTGAGTGTGACTGTGTGGGTGAGTGTGACTGTGTGGGTGAGTGTGACTGTGAGAGTGAGTGTGACTGTGAGAGTGAGTGTGACTGTGTGGGTGAGTGTGACTGTGTGTGACTGTGTGGGTGAGTGTGACTGTGTGGGTGAGTGTGAGTGTGAGAGTGAGTGTGACTGTGTGGGTGAGTGTGACTGTGTGTGACTGTGTGGGTGAGTGTGACTGTGTGGGTGAGTGTGACTGTGAGAGTGAGTGTGACTGTGTGGGTGAGTGTGAGCCTGAATGCCGAGTGATTTATGCCTGGTATTCCCAGTAGCAAAAAGGATTTGGATTTATGTTTGTAAAAGAATAACATTTGTAGGAATGTGGGGATAGAGAGTAGGGCAAGGAGGCAAAGGGGATTGGGACTAATTGGATCGCTGTTACAGCACAGGTACAAATGGGCTGAATGGCCTGCTCCTGTGCTGTAAGATTCTAAGTTGTGTCAGCTCTCACCCGAGTGGTCAACATCTTTTATTTTGCTGTTGTCACAGGTTTTAACCCCGTGTGGTACGAGACTCTGAGTTTCATTGTTCATGTCCCTGACCTGGCTCTTGTACGATTTGTGGTTGAGGATTATGACTTGACTTCGAAGAATGATTTTGTGGGTCAGTATACGTTACCATTCACCACGATCAAGGAAGGTGAGATATCCACCTATTTACTCCGGACTGATGTAAAAAAAAACATCCCATTTCTATTCTGCATTTCACCGTCACATAAGATCATAAGATAATGAAATCATTAGGAACAGGAGCAGGAGGAGGCCATTCAGCCCATTGAGCCTGCTCTGCCATTCAATAAGATGATGGCTGATCTGTTTGTGGCCTTAACTCCGCTGTCGCCTGCTCCCCATAACCTTTGATTCCCATGTTGATCAAAGCCTATCTAACTCAGCCTTGAATATATTCAATGACCCAGCCTCCACTGCTCTCTGGGGAAGAGAATTCCATGGAAAAGTGACCCTCTGAGAGAAGAAATTCCTCCTCATCTCCGAATTAAATGGGAGACCCCTTATTTTAAACTGTGCCATCTAGTTCTCCCATGACAGGAAACATCCTCTCAGTATCCACCTTGTCAAGCCTCCTCAGAGTCTTAAAACTTTCAATAAGATCACCTCTCATTCTTCTAAACTCCAACGAGTACAGGCCCAACCTGCTCAACCTCCCCTCATAAGACAAAACCCTTCATCCCGGGAATCAGCCGAGTGAACCTTCTCTGAACTGCTTCCAATGCAAGTATAGCCTTTCTCAAGTAAGGGGACCAAAACTGTCCCCAGTATTCCAGACGTGGTCTCACCAATGCCTTGCACAGCTGTAGCAAGACTTTCCTACTTTTATATTCCATCCCCCTTGCAATAAAGGACAACATTGCAATTGCCTCCCTAATTACTTGCTGTACCTGCATGATAACTTTGTGTGATTCATATACAAGGTCACCCAGATCCCTCTGTACCTCAGCATCCTGAAAACTCCCTTCAATATTTAAATAATTTGCTGCTTTTCTGTTCTTCCTGCTAAAGTGAACAAATTCACATTTTCCCACATTATACTCCACCTGCCAATTTTTTCCCACTCGCTTAACCTGTCCCCAGCCCTTCGCAGGCTCTTTGTATCCTCTTCACAACTTGTTTTCTTAACTATCTTCAGAAAATTTGGCTACGACGCTGTAGGTTCCTTCATCCAAGTCATTAATATCAATTGTAAGTAGCTGAGGCCCCAGCACTGATAGCTGCAGCACTCTGCTAGTTACACTTTGCCACCCTGAAAATGACCCATTTATCCTGACTCTCAGTTTCCTGGTAGCCAATCCTCTATCTGTGCTAATATATCGCCCCCCCCCCAACACCACGAGCTCTTATATTGTGCAGTAACTTTTTATGTGGCGTCTTATCAAATGCCTTTTGGAAATCCAAATACACCACATCTACAGGTTCCCCATTATCCACTTTGTGTGTTACATTCTCAAACAGCTCTAGTAAATTTGTCAAATGTGATTTCCCTTTCACCAAACTATGTTGACTCAGCCTGATGGTATTATAATTTTCTAAATGTCCTCCTTAATTATGGATTCTAGCATTTTTCCAAAGCCAGATGTTAGAACAACTGAACTAGATGGTTTCCTGCATTCTGTCTCCTCCTTCCTTGAATAGTCATGTTACCTTTGCAGTTTTCCAATTGGCTGGGACCTTTCCAGGACCTGGGGAATTTTGGAAGATTGCAACCAAACCACCCACCATCTGTGCAGCCACTTCCTTGAGGATTATTGCACACAGGCCACCAGGTCCAGGGGACTTGTCAGCCTTTAGTCCCATCAGTTTTCCATTACTTTTTCTCTCGTGGTAGTGATTGTTCTAACTTCCAGCCCTTTTCCACTTGATTTTGTGCTATTCCTGGGATTCTTACTGTGAAGACAGATACAATATACTTGTTCAAACTCTCTGCCATTTCCTTGTTCCCCATTAATTCCCCAACGCTACACTTCTGACCTATCACTAATCATTGCAGTATTGTACATCTTTTCTTTCAATCTGATACAACCTTTAACCTCCTTAGTCAGACACAGATGACACATCCTACCCGTAGCATCTTTCTTTCCCAAAGGAATGTATCTCTGTTGAGAGTTATAACCTGTCTTCTTAAATGTCTGTCGCTGTTTCCCATGCTGTCTCACGGGGAAGAGGGGTAATATGGGAGGAGGAGAGGGGGAGGGGAGTGACAGCGGGGATGGGGAAGAGAAGTGGGAGGGAGGGGGAAGGGGCGATAGCGGGGAGGGGGAGGTAAGGGCGAGGGGAGGAGAGAAGGACAAAGTGGAGTGGGGTTGGAGGGGATGCATGGAAGAGACGGTGGGGGGGGGGGTTACTGCGGAAGTGGAGGAGTTTCTGCCTTTAACCTCCGCTGCTCTCTAATGACTTGACCTCTTTGTTTTTCAGGTTACCGCCACATTCACTTGCTCTCGAAGGATGGGACAGGAATCCCTCCTTCCTCCTTGTTTGTTCACACTAGGATTACTGAGGCAGCAGGAAGATACTGCTGCATTGGTGCTGCTGCCCCTTGACCACACTCTCACCCCTCACTCCTCCCTCACCCTCCGCCCGATTGGTTTTATAGCCGTGTACAGATTTACTTGTATTTTTTATATTTGTTTCACTGTTATTTATAAGTTAGCTTTGAGCTGCCTGTTTTTTTTTTGAAAACCCACTAACAGGTCGCGGGTCAAAGCGGGAGGTCACAGTTCAGCGGCTGTGAGTTGAAGGGTCACCGCTAAACCGGGTAAACAGCACGTCCGTCGATGAAATTAGCTACCATGTTTCCTCGGGCAGTTCTCTGGAGCCGGATTTCGATTCCCAATTCCAGATTTTTCTTTTCTCAGGGATATTGGGTGTGGTGAGACGTGGTGCCATCGTCGATTGGTGGGTTGTGCCAGGGTAGGCGGAGCCTGCTGGCAAGGCTGCACAACGCATCCCCTGCCAGTTAGACCATCAGCTTTCTCATTGTATTGACCGCAACCAGGGCCAGCCACGGTGACATGAGTCCAAGGTGAAAGAGTGGGTGGCAGGGTGGTGGGGTGGGGGGGGGGGGGGTGTGGTGTTGGGGGTGGGGGTGGGGTGGGGGGAGGTAATTGAGGGATGGTTGGGGGGAGGAGTGTTGCTGTAAAGCCCTGGAAAGGGAGGACACATTCTGATAGTTCTGGCTGAGAGTCTCAAACTCTCTTTCTCTCTTTAGATGAGATTGTCCCTGGCAGGTGTTTGTCGGCATTAGGACCCCCATTATAGGGAGATCTCTCCATCGGGACCCCCATTATAGGGAGATCTCTCCATCGAGACCCCCATTGTAGAGAGATCTCTCCATCGGGACCCCCATTATAGGGAGATCTCTCCATCGAGACCCCCATTGTAGAGAGATCTCTCCATCGGGACCCCCATTATAGAGAGATCTGTCCATCGGGACCCCCATTATAGGGAGATCTCTCCATCGGGACCCCCATTATAGAGAGATCTGTCCATCGGGACCCCCATTATAGGGAGATCTCTCCATCGGGACCCCCATTATAGGGAGATCTCTCCATCGGGATCCCCATTATAGGGAGATCTCTCCATCGAGACCCCCATTATAGAGAGATCTCTCCATCGGGACCCCGATTGTAGAGAGATCTCTCCATCGGGACCCCCATTATAGGGAGATCTCTCCATCAGGACCCCCATTGTTGAGGGATCTTCCTATCGGGACCCCCTTGTAGAGAGATCTTTCCATCGGGACCCCCATTATAGATAGATCTCCCCATCAGGACCCCCATTTTAGAGAGATCTCTCCATCGGGTCCCCCATTGTTCGGGGATCTCCCCATCAGGACCCCCTTGTAGAGAGACCCCTCCATAGGGACCCCCATTGTAGAGAGAACTTACCATTAGGACCTCCATTATAAAGAGATCTCTCCATCAGGACCCCCATTATAGGGAGGTCTCTCCATCAGGACCACCATTATAGGGAGATCTCTCCATCAGAACCCCCATTTTAGAGAGATCTCCCCATCGGGACCCCCTTGTAGAGAGACCCCTCCATGGGGACCCCCATTGGAGAGAGATCTCTCCATCAGGACCCCCATTATAAAGAGATCTCTCCATCAGGGTCCCCATTTTAGAGAGATCTCTCCATCGGGACCCCCATTTTAGAGAGATCTCTCCATCGGGACCCCCATTGTAGAGAGATCTCTCCATCAGGAACCCCACTGATCTCTCCATGGGGAGTGCAGTTAGAGACAGGGTCTGTCTCTCAGGTTGGACTCTATCAGACCCTGTGTGTGTGTAGAGGTGCCTAGAGTGGAGTTTGCCCCTCCAGATTCCAGTAGATCAAAGAAGGGATTGGGTTTAAAGAGTTAAATTATGGGGACAGGTTCATAGACTGGGCTTGTCTTCCTCGGGAATGGAAGATTAAGAGATGATTTAATCGAGGTGTTTAACATACCATTCAGGGTAATGTCAGGAAGCACCTCTTCGCAAAAAGGGGACTGGAAACCTGGAACTCACCCCCCCCACCACCAACCCCTCCCCAAAAAAAAAAACTCTGCAGGCCGGGGGTTAATTGAAAATGTCAAAACTGCGAAATTGGTAAATTTTTGTTGGGTAATTAATTAAGGGTTAAGGAACTGAGGCAAGTTGGTGGAGTTAAGGTACAGACCAGCCAAGATTTAATTGTGTGGCTGGAACAGGCCAGAGGGGCCGAATTACCTTGTCCTGTTCACATGGGAGGCTGTAGGGGCCCTGGCAACATTTCAATGCTAGATGATGTCATGGAATGTTCTGGAACCTTTGCTGTTGAATGGCTGCCTGGAGGGTTGAAGCAACTGTTACTGGGTGGGGGGTAGGAGGGTGATTTTCACGATTTTAGCACATAAAACACACACACTCTCACTTGTACATCACTTGGTAAAAGATGGTACCTGCAGTAATGACACTAAAAGCTCGTTGACTCTCCTCCCCTTTGTTGAGTCTCCCTGTTCGTCTCGTACTGTCCCAGAGTGTGTCACACAGCTTGGGCCTCTGTGCATCTCCAAATAGGTCCTCCCAACCAATTAAACATTGAAAGGTTGAAATTCAATCTGTGCTGGCTTCCAGTTATTTATTTATTGTCACCTGGGGGCATGAAATCCACAGTCCACCTGATCTCTGTCTGTACTTAACACCAAAAGAAATGATTATAAAGAGGGGTGGGGGTGGGGGCAGGGACAGAGAGACCGGGGGAGCAGGGGATGTATGTACATAAGCCCTTGAAGGGTGACAAGTTGAGAGTGCTGTTTATAAGAAACACACAGCCTTTATACTTGGAGGTATGTTGTACAAAAGCAAGGAATTTGTTTCAAAGAGCAGAGGTCATCTTCAGTCTTTATAACTCGCTGGTAGGACTCAGTTGGAATATTGTGGATAATTCTGGATTCAGGAAAGAGGTAAAGGTCAAAGAGAGGGTCCAAAGGAGGTTTGCCAGGATTTCTCAAGATGCACTGCAGCAACTCCCCAAGGCTCCTCCGACAGCACCTTACAAACCCACAACCAGGAGGACAAGGGCAGCAGATAGAAGGGAACACCACCACCTGGAAGTTCCCCTCCAAGTCACTCACCATCCTGACTTGGAAATATATCACTGTTCCTTCACTGTCGCTGGGTCAAAATCCTGGAACTCCCTCCCTAACAGCACTGTGGGTGTACCTACACCACATGGACTGCAGCGGTTCAAGAAGGCAGCTCACCACCACCTTCTCAAGGGCAACTAGGGATGGGCAATAAATGCTGGTCCAGCCTGCGAAGCCCCACATCCCAAGAAAAAATCAATAAATTGTGATCAGGGATGAGGAAGTTCAGTTCCGAGGGAGAGATTGGAAAAGTTTGGACTGTTCTCTGTGGAATAGAGAAGGTTAAGGGGCGATGGAATAGAGGTCTTCAAGGTGATGAGAGATTCTGATTAGAGAGAAAGAAAAGTTATTCGCTGTAGATTAGGTCAGTAACCAAAGGTTGTCAATTTCAAATTATTGGGTGAGATGGGGTGGAGAGATGAGGAGACATTTTCACTCAGGGAATCGTTGGGATCAGGAACACTCCACATGAAAAGGTGCTGGAAGCTGATCTATAAAGAATTTTAAAAGGGGGTTGACAGGTCCTGGAGAATGAGGGTCTTATAGATTTGGAGATCAAAACGCCAATGTGGGATTAAAGGTGGCTGCTCTTTCAAAGGACCAGTGCAGGTACAATGGTCTGAACAGCTTTCTCCCCTGTAGGTTTCTGTGATTCTATGAAGTTATACCAAACCTTAAAAAAATTCCCGACCTCTCACCCCACCCCACCCCCCCACACCATCCCCTGACCCCACCCCCGTCAACCCCTGCCCCCACCATCCTCAACTGGACAGTGATTCTGGAGTTTCTAAGGGACACCTTTGAAAGGTTCAGTCAGGGTCACCGATACTCACACATCCGGGGTTCCAAACATGGGAATTTCCATGAAGGAAGCGCCCCCCTCCCCCCCAGGGTTGCAGCTGGCAAACCCAACGGGTTTTGCTGGGCATCCTTCCAGGACTGTGGGAGACCCTCACGGCCTCTTTTGTGGTGAGCTCAGGGATAGCGGGTGTCCATTGGCTCATTAATGACATGTCGCTGGTGGTGGCTGGGAATCCCGTGTCAATCCCTCCCTCCCTTCCACTCAATCAGAGAGGTTTCTCTGCCCCTGGGAGACTGGTGCAGGGTCTCGCTCGCAATTAAGTGGGCCCGGCAGCCAAGTTTCCCATTGCCACGGGCTGAGTTAAACCCAGTTCAGGGTAGTGAGAGAGTGAGAGT
The DNA here is from genome assembly GCF_017639515.1 of Carcharodon carcharias. Classification (NCBI taxonomy): domain Eukaryota; kingdom Metazoa; phylum Chordata; class Chondrichthyes; order Lamniformes; family Lamnidae; genus Carcharodon; species Carcharodon carcharias. Next base: position 12,834,252 of record NC_054478.1, on the reverse strand, counting down.
GTGAGGATGTGTGTGAGGATGAGTGTGAAGATGAGAGTGAGTGTGAGTGAGTGTGAGAGTGAGTGTGAGTGTGAGCGAGCGTGAGTGTGAGAGTGAGCGAGAGTGTGAGTGTGTATATGGGTGAATGAGAGTGTGTGAAAGTGAGTACGAATGTGTGAGCGCATGTGAGTGTGTGAATGAAAGTGAACGTGAATGCAAGTGTGGGTGTATGAGCAAGTATGTGTGTGTATGTGAGTGTGTGTGAGTGTGTGAGTGTGTGTGTGTGAGTGTGTGTGTGAGTGTGTGTGTGAGTGTGTGTGTGTGAGTGTGAGTCTGAGTGTGTGAGTGTGAGTGTGTGTGTGTGAGTGTAAGTGTGTGTGTGTGTGTGAGTATGAGTGTGCGTGAGTGAGTGTGAGTGTGTGAGTGTGAATGTGTGAGTGTGAGTGTATGAGTGTGTGTGTGAGTGTGTGTGTGAGTGAGTGTGTGTGTGTGAGTGTGAGTGTAAGTGTGTGAGTGTGTGTGTGTGTGAGTATGAGTGTGTGTGTGTGAGTGTGAGTGCGTGTGCATGTGCACAACTAGTCTGGACTATAGATGGCTCTCTCTAGGTTCGAAACTTGGATCCATGATGTTATTTTTACCCTTTGATATTCAAGCTGGTGAATAAGAGTGAGGGACCAGGAGGGATTGTACCTCTCTCGGTTATCCTTCTGACAGTCCTTATGACTCTCTCTCCCTGTATTATCCTCTCCCTTATTATTAATCCTTGTCCCTTGATTCATTTGTAGCTCTCCCACCTCAGAGTCAGAAGGTTGCGGGTTCAAGTCTCACCCCAGAAACTTGAGAACAAATCCTGGCCTGAAGCTGCAGCGCAGCACCACGGGAGTGCTGTACTGTCAGAATTGTCTTTCAGACGTAACAGTAAACCCACACCCGATCTACCCCTCTCAGGCGGTTGTGAAAGATCCCACGGTCACTAAGAGCAGGGCCATTCTCCCTGGGGCCAGTGTTTACCCTTCAACTAACATCACTAAAAACAGATTAGTTGGTCATTATCACATTGCTGTTTATGGGATCTCGCTGTGCATGAGTTGGCAGCCGCATTTCCTACTATACAACAGTGGGAGAGGCGATCTTATTGAAACGTGAGGGAGGGGCTTGACAGGGTGGATACTGAAGGGATGTTTCCCCCTCCTGGTGGAATTTAGATCTAGGGGGCACAGTTTAAAAATAAGGGGTCTCCCATTTAAGATGGAGACGAGGGGGAATTCCTTCTGTCCGAGGGTCATCAGTGTTTGGAATTCTCTGCCCCAGAGAGCAGCAGAGGCTGGATCATTGAATATACTCAAGGCTGAGATAGACAGATTTTTGAGTGACAAGGAGGTCAAGGGTAGTAGAGTTGAGGCCACAATCAGATCAGCCACGATCGTATTGAATGGAGGAGCAGGCTCGAGGGGCTGAATGGCCTACTTCTGCTCCTATTGCTTATGTATTTCATTGCTGTAAAGTACTTTGGGACATTCTGAGGTTGTGAAAGGTGTTATAATCCAGAGGCAAGGACCAATCATCTGGAGAAATGAGTTCAAACCCCAGCACAGCAGCTACGGAAATGAAATCTGATTAACAATTGTGGAATAAAATTCTAGTCCCACGTTATGACGTGGAAGATGATGTCTGCCAGGTGGACTAAATCCACTAGGGAATTTTGGTTGTGCTATCACAACAGTTTCGCAGTTTGTATTTATTACGAGTTGTGTGCACTGAATTCAGAAGTAATGAGTCCACCAAGACCTATAGAGATTTTAAAAATTAAATTAATATATTTATTAACAAAATAAAAGATTTCAAGTACATACGTAAAGCTACAATTACTTACTACGACAGCAAATCCTAAAATTCCTAACCGACCTGTCTCTTAGTTACATCCCCCCTTTAAGGCAACAGTCCAAAATAAATTTTAGATATAAAATGAAATCAGCAAGTTAACACAGTGCCCATTTGACAGTGGAGTTCCAAATAGCTTCGCCAACTTCAGTTGCTTTACATAGCAGACTGATTCACAAATGGCTGGAGGCTTCTTGAAGGCTGTTTCACACACTTCTGCTGGATCTTACATGACCTTCTCCACATAGCCTTACATTCTCCTTTATATATGTTTCTCTATTTTTAACATGTAAATTCTATTTTCTGTATGTCTTTGAAACTGTATCTTCCTCGTAATGTAAAAACTTCCATGTTGCCAATATTGTCAGCAACATTCAGGAAAAATAAATACGCTCCTTAGCCTTGCTTATCTGGCTAGTTGTAAACAAACTAAGATCCCCTTGAAATCCAACAAACCCTTCATTTATCGAAAAGTGCAAATTCCCTTTATACTTTACACGATAAGCCAACATTCATATTTACTCATTAGCATGTCAGGCACATTCCTACACCTAGCTTCTTTTGATGATTTCAAACTTGCAGTCTACTTGACTCCAAATGTAATTAAATCACACAGACAGAACTACCTATACCTACCCCCATAAACCTATTTCACAATAAACCAGAAAAATATAATGAAAATTGTTATACAATCGTCACACCCATTAATAATAATCATGAAACTGCTGGATTGTCATAAAAACCCATCTGGTTCACTCATGTCCTTTAGGGAAGGAAATCTGCTGTTCCTACGTAGCATGGCCCACACGTGACTTCAGACCCACAGCAATGTGGTTGACTCTTAACTACCCCCTGAAATGGCCTAGCAAGCCACTCAGCTCAAAGGCAATTAGGGATGGGCAACAAATGCTGACCTTGCCAGTGACCCCCACATCCCATGAAAGAATAAAGAGGGAAGAACTTGTGACTGGCCACAGGAAAAGGACAGAATCGGGCTCAGTTTTGATGCTAATCTTTGTTATATGAAATATGTAGTGTTGAAACAGGCCTTTTGGGCCAAGGAGTCTGTGCTGATTCCACACGAGTCTCCTTCCAAACCACCTCCCTCATCTTAGCCTTTCAACATATCTTTCTATCCCTTTTTCGCTCATGTACTCATCTAGTGTCCTTTGGAAAGCCTCAACTGCTTCCTGTGGTAATGAGTTTCACATTCTAACTACCCTCTGAGTAAATAAAGCTTGGGGAGCCACTAGTTCTCCAATGCTTTCTCTGTGGAAATGCCCTGGCCAATCAGAATTGACTCATCAGCCAATCAGCACTCTTTTCTCCTGAAGTGCAAATTGTTGTAATTGCTTGAAATTTGGTATTCTTGTGTTTGTCCTGATGAGTACAAGAGGAAAAGCTTTGGCAACATGTCTCTCTCTTCAGCAAGATTCAAGGAATGTCTCCTTATTTTCCTAATGGGTTTATTAGTAACTATCTTGTATTCACGGTCCCTAGTTTTGGATTGTCTCATATTGGAAACATTCTCTCCACATTTACCCTCTCCAACACTTGCAGGAGTAAGAGGACCTGGAGACAGTAAACAGCACCCGTGTGAAAGGAGCACCATGGGCAGTCAGCAGCACCTAGAAGAGCGAGAGCGCCAGGAGACAGTAACCTCTGCCTATCCGGTCTAATCCAGTCCTATCCAGTCTAATCCAGTCCTATCCAATCCTATCCAGCCTAATCTAGTCCTATCCAATCCTATCCGGCCTAATCCAGTCTTATCCAGGGCTATTCAGCCTATACTTGCCTATACAAGGCCTATACTTGCTAGAGTTTAGAAGGATGAGAGGAGATCTAATTGAGGCATATAAGGTGCTAAAGGGGATAGACAAAGTAGACGTGGAGTGGATGTTTCCCCTTGTGGGACATTCTAGAATGAGAGGCCATAGTTTTAGGCTAAGCGACAGTAGATTCAAATCAGAGATGAGGAGGAATTACTTTTCTCAAAGGGTCGTGAATCTGTGGAATTCACTACCTCAGAGTGCAGTGGATGCCGGGACGCTGAATAAATTTAAGGAGGAGAGAGACAGATTTTTAATTAGTAACAGGGTGAAAGGTTATGGGGAGAGGGCGGGAAATTGGAGTTGAGGCCGAAATGAGATCAGCCATGATTGTATTGAATGGCGGGGCAGACTCGAGGGGCTGAATTGCCTACTCCTGCTCCTAGTTCTTATGTTCTCATGTTCACACACACACACACACACACATTCACTCTCACTCATACAAACTCCAAAACACACTCAAAGGGTGGAATGATCCCTTTTTTGCACTAAGTGCAGCAGCGGCTGGAACGAAGAACATGTTACCAGGCGGCTGCAATGTGGCATTTCACAGCTATCGTCCCAATCCCGCCCCATTAATTATGCATTCCCGGGAAACACGCTGTTAGGATGGTGGGTGGGCTCTCATTGGCCCACCACCTCACCCCTCACCCCCACCCCACCCCACCCCTCAACCCCACCCCACACCACCCCTCAACCCCCCCCCCACCACACCCTCACCCCCCCCACCACCTCACCACCTCACCCCTCCCTCACGCCGGGTGCCATCTTTAACGTGCAGCTGTGTAGATGCCTCTCAGAGGGGCCCCGAAAGGCAAGAAGACAGGAGCCCCACTACCTCATACCCCCCACCCCTCAACCCCACCCCACCCCACCCCCACCCCTCAACCCCACCCCACTCCCACCCCTCAACCTCCCCACCACCCCACCCCTCAATCCCACACCACCCCACCCCTCAACCCCACCCCTCACCCCCCCACGACCCCACCCCTCACCCCCCCACCACCCCACCCCTCATCCCCACCCCACACCACCATTCAACCCCACCCACCACCCTCCCCACCACCCCACCCCTCAACCCCACCCCCACCCCTCAACCCCACACCACCCCTCAACCCCATCCCACCCCTCAACCCCACACCACCCCTCAACCCCATCCCACCCCACCCCCACCCCTTAACCCCACCCACCACCCCACCCCTCAACCCCACCCACCACCCCACCCCTCAACCCCACCCCACACCACACCCTCACCCCCCCCACCACCTCACCACCTCACCCCTCCCTCACGCCGGGTGCCATCTTTAACGTGCAGCTGTGTAGATGCCTCTCAGAGGGGCCCCGAAAGGCAAGAAGACAGGAGCCCCACTACCTCATACCCCCCACCCCTCAACCCCACCCCACCCCACCCCCACCCCTCAACGCCACCCCACTCCCACCCCTCAACCTCCCCACCACCCCACCCCTCAATCCCACACCACACCATCCCTCAACCCCACCCACCACCCCACCCCTCAACCCCACCCCTCACCCCCCCACCACCCCACCCCTCATCCCCACCCCACACCACCATTCAACCCCACCCACCACCCCACCCCTCAACCCCACCCCTCACCCCCCCACGACCCCACCCCTCACCGCCCCACCACCCCACCCCTCATCCCCACCCCACACCACCATTCAACCCCACCCACCACCCTCCCCACCACCCCACCCCTCAACCCCACCCCCACCCCTCAACCCCACACCACCCCTCAACCCCATCCCACCCCACCCCCACCCCTTAACCCCACCTACCACCCCACCCCTCAACCCCACCCCACATCACCCCTCAACCCCACCCACCACCCCACCCCTCAACCCCACCATCCCCCCATCCCCCCACCACCCCACCCCTCAACCTCCCCACCACCCCACCCCTCAATCCCACACCACACCATCCCTCAACCCCACCCACCACCCCACCCCTCAACCCCACCCCTCACCCCCCCACGACCCCACCCCTCACCGCCCCACCACCCCACCCCTCATCCCCACCCCACACCACCATTCAACCCCACCCACCACCCTCCCCACCACCCCACCCCTCAACCCCACCCCCACCCCTCAACCCCACACCACCCCTCAACCCCATCCCACCCCACCCCCACCCCTTAACCCCACCCACCACCCCACCCCTCAACCCCACCCCACATCACCCCTCAACCCCACCCACCACCCCATCCCTCAACCCCCCCATCCCCCCATCCCCCCACCACCCCACCCCTCAACCCCCCACCACCCCACCCCTCAAACCCCCCACCACCTCACCCACATTCACACTCACATCCAAACACACACACACATTTACACTCACACGCAAACACACACACATTCACTCATACCTAAACACACGCACACACATTCACACTCACACCCAAACACACACATTCACACTCACACCCAAACACACACATTCACACACACACACACACACACTCACACACACACACCCAAACACACACACACACACACACACACACACTCACGCACACACACATTCACACTCACCCACAAACACTCACACGCACATTCACACTCACCCACAAACACACACATACACACACACACATTCACACTCACACTGAAACACACACACACATTCACACACACACATTCACACCCAGACACACACACACATTCACACTCACATACACATTCACACACACACACACACACACACACATTCACACACACATTCACACTGACACCCAAACACACACACACATTTACACTCACATCCAAACACACACACATTCACACTCACATCCAAACACACACACATTCACACTCACACCCAAACACACACACATATACACACACACTCACATATACACACACTCACATACACACACACTCACATATACACACACACTCACATACACACACTCACATATACATACACACACTCACATACACTCAGGTATACACACACACTCACATATACACACACACACTCACATACACACACACGCACTCACGTACACACACACTCACATATACGCACACACTCACATACACACACTCACATATACACACACACGCACTTACATATACATACACACTCACATACACACACACTCACATCTACACACACACTAACTCACATACACACACACATACACACACACTCACATATACATACATACTGACTCACATACACACACACACACATACACACACACTCACATATACACACATACACTCACATACACACACACAATCACATACACACCGCAGACACACATTCTCACACACACTAACACTCATAATCACAAACACACACAGAAAGGTGATAGTGAAACAGTTTCAAATATTTATTTTAAACAAAAGCTAACATTTTGACACTGGTAAGTCTGTCAGAGGGAGAGGAATGGAGTTCTCATTAACACCAGCTAACTGGGAGCCTCCGAAATGAGTCAGGAACCTCCATTAGTTTGTCTTGTCTGGGTTACAGAGCAGTGACTGCTGGGATTGGCAATGATGGGGGAGACTGGTCAGTTCAGCATTTATCTTGTTTCTGAACATGGATGTAGGAACAACGTGAGAGGGACAGAGAGAGTATGAGAGACACAGGGAAAGATACAGAGGGAGAGAGATGGCGAATTGGTGAGATCAGATGACATCGACTCTGGCAAATGACTGATCCATTCCCAGACTGTTCTCCACGAAGACTTCATACTTTCCTGCGTCAGCTGCAGTGATGTTTTTGATTGTCAGAGTTGTGGTGTCAACATCAATATCATAGAACAACCTGAGAGAGAGAGAGAGAGAGAGAAATTGAGTTTCTGAAGGAGGCTCCTGCTGTGAAATATATAGCCCAGCCCACTCCTCCCACCCTTCCTCTCACATGTCCTCTGAAAAAGCCTGGAATCTTACAGCACAGCAAGAGGCCATTCAGCCTATAACGTCTGTGCCAGCTCTTTGAAAGAGCTATCCAATTAATCCCACTCTCCTGCTCTATCCCCAGAGCCCTGTCAACTTTTCCCCCTCAAGTAGTGATCCAATTCCCCTATTGAAAGTTCCTATTGGATCTGCTTCCACCGCCCATTCAGGCAGCGCCTTCCAGATCACAACAACTCGCTGTGTGAAAATAAAACTCCCCTCCTGGTATTTCGCACATTACTTTAAGGCCTTGCTGTAGTGTGGGGAAGATCTGGGGCCTTTTGGAAGATGCCTTCTTTTATTCTTTCATGGCAAGGCCAGCATTTGTTGCCCGTCCCTAATTGCCCTTGAACTGAACTTGCTGGGTTATTTCAGAGGGCAGTTAAGAGTCAACCACATTGTTGACCAGACTGGGTAAGGACAGCAGATTTCTTTCCCTAAAGGACATTAGTGAACCAGATGGGTTTTTACGACAATCAGTGATAGTTGCCATGGTCACCACTGCTGAGACTATCTTTATATTCCAGATTTATTCATCGAATTGAAATTCCACCAGCTGCCGGGGTGGGATTTGAACATGAGCTCATAGGGCATTAACCTGGGCCTCTGGATTGCTAGCCCAATGACAGTGCCACTACCCCACCATCTCCCTGCCTCAGGGCACAGCTCCCTGAGAGTTTACAATGGAGTTGAAGGGATGACCATTGATGTAAGGGCGCAGGCATAAGACTCACCTTCCCGAACCTCCCTCTCCCACCAGCCCCCCATCACAGGCTGACACAGCACCTTGGAACTGGGCTTCAAATTCCTATCTCCCACCTCCCGAGATTGAATTCTCTTTCACCAGCTCGGATTATGGGATGCAATAATGTTGTGGTTATGTTACTGGGCTAGATATCTAGACTTGTGGGCCAATAATCCAGAGAGTGTGAGAACAAATCTCACCATAGCTTTGAGTATGAGAATTGGCTTTGGGTTTTGCTATTGGTTAAAGTGACCATGAAACAGATGGATTGTCATAAAAACCCATCTGGTTTACAAACCTCTCTTTAGGCCAGGAAAGTGACTATCCTTTGACCGAATCTGGTGTGAATGTGACTCCAGACCCACAGCAATGTGGCTGAATGACAACCACCCTCTGAAATGTCCGAGCACGTCTCTCCGTTGTACCGAATGGATAGGAAAAGGCCAATGTGGGTGTACCCTCACCACAGGGACTGCAGCGGCTCAAGAATGTGGCTCAGCACCAACCTTTCAGGGACAGGCAACTAGGGATGGGCAATAAATGCTGGTCTAGCCAGCGACACTCAGATCCTGTGAATGAACGAATGGGGAAAAACGTGCCCCAGCGAGTTGTATCAAGCCTGCAACCAGAAGATGACCATGGGTTTGGAGGAGGCCATTTGGCCCCTCGAGCCTGCTGTACCATTCAGCAAGATCATGACTGATCTTCTGCATCAACTCCACTTCCCTGCACTATTCCTATCCCTTGATTTTCTCCATAGCTCAGGAGATGATGGGTGGGGGGTGGGGGGGATGAAGATGGTGGCATCACTGGGCTAATAATCCAGGAAAGGCTCTAGGGAGCAGGGTTCAAATCCAACCACGGTGGGGTTTAAATTCAATTAATAAATGCATCTTAAACATTAATGGTGACCATGAAACTGTCATCGATTGTTGTAAAAACCCATCTGGTTCACTAATGCCCTTTAGGGAAGGAAATCTGCCACCCTTACCCGGTCTGGCCTACATGTGACTCCAGACCCACAGCGACGTGGTTGACACTTTACCCTCCTCTGCAATGGCTGAGCACGACCCTCAGGCCAAAGGTCATTGGGAATGACAACAAAGGCCTAGTGAGTGATGCACAAATCCACCAGCTAGTGGATGGACGATAAATCGTCAATGATGCCCACGTTCCTCAGAATGAAATAAAAACTCTATTTCAGCCCTTTTTAAGTCCTGACTCTGAGCTCCCATTGGAAAGCAGCCTGCCCTGCCCTACAGACCCTCACTATCCTCCGGCCTCCAGCCTGAGGCGCTGTTACCTGTCGTCTTCCTCAACATCCTGGCCGTCCTTGGCCCAGCCCACGTCAGGCTCCGGCTCCCCGCTAATGTGGGCGACCAGTTTCACCGTCTGGCCTGCTTTCACCTTCACACTGTCAGGCCCCTTCTGAATCTTACCCGGAACTGGAACGAGATGAACAGGGTGAGAGCGACAGGCGCGGAGGTCACGAGGTCAGCCGATGGAGAGCTAGCTTCAGAGCCGGGGTGTGGGGGTGGGGGGGAGCCAAACCAAGAGAGCCTCACAGGGGATGGACACAGTCATCTCCAGAGATCTATGGAATCACAGCAACTACAGCACAGGTGGCCACAGGGACTGCAGCGGTTCAAGAAGGCAGCTCACCACCTCCTTCTCAAGGGCAACTAGGGATGGGCAATAAATGCTGGGCCCAGCCAGCGATACCCACATCCTGTAAAATTAATTTAAAAAATTAACTCATCTCATCATGACTGTGCCAGCTCTTTTAAAGGGTTATCCATCAATCCCATCAACATCCTGGGGGTTACCATTGACCAGAAGCTGAACTGGACTAGCCATATAAATACTGTGGCTACAAGAGCAGGTCAGAGGCTGGGAATCCTGCAGTGAGTAGCTCACCTCCTGACTCCCCAAAGCCTGTCCACCATCTACAAGGCACAAGTCAGGAGTGTGACGGAATACTCCCCACTTGCCTGGATGAGTGCAGCTTCCACAACTCTCAAGAAGCTTGACACCATCCAGGACAAAGCAGCCCCGCTTGATCAGCACCCCATCCACAAACATTCACTCCCTCCACCACCGACGCACAGCAGCAGCAGCGTGTGCACCACCTACAAGATGCACTGCAGGAACTCACCTAGGCCCCTTCGACAGCACCTTCCAAACCCATGACCACTACCATCCAGAAGGACAAGGACAGCAGATAGATGAGTGGGGAGGAGTCCCACAGTTTGAGGGGAGTGAGGGGGGGAGGAGTCCCACAGTTTGAGGGGAGTGAGGGGGGGAGGAATCCCACAGTTTGAGGGGAGTGAGAGGGGGATAGGGTCCCACAGTTTGAGGATTCTGACAAAGATGGGTTAGAGTTGGAGATGTTGTGATTTCGCTTTGACTGCAGAGTGTAGGAGAAAGAAAGGGCAGAAGATAAGACTTGCATTTCTATAGCACCTTTCACCACCTCAGGGCTTCCCAAAGCACTTTCCTACTTTTGAAGTTCAGTCTCTGTTGTAATTAGCTGACTTGTGCACAGCAAGCTCCCACAAACAGCAACGTGACGATGAGTGGATAACGTAAGGTCCCAATGTTACCCAGGACACTGGGGAGACCTCCCTGCTCTCCTTCAAACCATGGCCTTGCGGCCTTTGAGGTCCATCTGAGAGGGAAGAAGGGGCCTGGTGTATCTGAAAGCTAGCACCCTGGCAGTGTAGCCCACCTTCAGTGCTGCACTGGGAATGTCGTTAGCCTGGATTATGGGCTCGTGCCTCAGGGATGGGCCTGGGATGCGGGATCACTGCTTGCGAGTTGCCTGCGGGATGAGGGGCTCTGGAGCTTTGAAGGGACAAGAGGGGAAAGGTTCGGGGGGACTCTCGATAGGATGGTGCAGAGACGAGATGGGTGACGACATTTGGGAATGCAAACGAGAGCGCACAGGGAGCGGCAGAATCCCTTTACCTTCAATGATGATCTTTGCAGAATCGAAAGCTTCTCCAAAGGTGTTGCTGATTGAGATAGTGTATTTGCCCAGATCGGAAAGTGTCCCATCCCTAACCACCAGCGCTACAATGTCAGGGTCCTCAAACGTGTAGCGATACTTGGGCCCATCCTTCAGCTCCTGACCATCCTTGAACCAGCGGATGAGGGGGTCTGGGAAGGCACTGACCCTGCAATCCAACCTGGCTGCACTGCCTTCGATCAGCACCACATCTTTCAGTTCCTTCAGGATTCTGGGAGGCCCCTTCTCCCTCAGCTCCTGACGAGATCTGGAGGGGAGGGAACATAGGAGGGATGAAGCTGTTGGAGCAAGTAGAAGGGCGACAGTTGTATATAGAAGCACCGTCGCCTCAAGCAATAGAACCATAGAAAAGTTACAGCACAGAAGGAGGCCATTTGGCCCATCTTGTCCATGCCAGCTCGAGGACACCCAGATGCCCTTTCTAATCCCACCTTCCTGCACCCGGCCCATAGCCCTGCAGCTTACAGCACTTAAGGTGCAGATCCAGGTACTTTTTTAAAAGAGTTTAGAGTTTCTGCCTCTACCACCAGCTTGGGCAGCGAATTCCAGACACCCACTACCCTCTGTGTAAAAAAGTTCATCCTCACGCCCCCCCTACATCTTCTGCCCTCCCAGTCACTCACTCATGCACACTCACCGTTCTGACTTGGAAATATATCGCCGTTCCTTCACTGTCGCTGGGTTACAATCCTGGAACTCCCTTCCTAACAGCACTGCGGGTGTACCTACACCACATGGACTGCAGCGGCTCAAGAAGGCAGCTCACCACCACCTTCTCAAGGGCAATTAGGGACGGGCAATAAATGCTGGCCCAGCCAGCGAAGCCCATGTCTGAAGAATGGTATATGTGTTATATAATTTACCACTTCACTCTCAATCCCAGCCTCAATCCCAGCTGGTTTATATTTGATGGGACTGTGACCCTAGCTGAACCCACAATGCCATTCGTCAGCCACAAAGAGGAGACTGATGAGGTCATCGAGTTCCACTGTGATTGGTTGGGGTTCTGGGATCTGCTCTCATGTTTTGGGATTAAATTAACTCAATTCCACCAATCAGGTCTTCTCCAGTGAAGCCTCCTTGGCCGGGAGTGTTGGAATTCCTTTTGCCAATCCCCCTCCCTCACATTCAATCCTCCCTCCTCGACTGTATCTCTGCTCACCCCCCCACTCCCACTAACCCTTTGGCATTCCTGCACTCTGCTCTGTGGAGAGCATTGGAGTATAGGAACAGGAGGAGGCCATTCAGCCCTTCAATACTGTGCTGCTGTTTAATCAGATCGCGGCTGATGTTATAAGACCATAAGACCATAAGACCATAAAACAAAGGAGCAGAAATTAGGCCATTCAGCCCATCGGGTCTGCTCCGCCATTCAATCATGGCTGATAAGTTTCTCAACCCCATTCTCCTGCCTTCTCCCCGTAACCTTTGATCCCCTTACCAATCAAGAACCTATCTATTTCGGTCTTAAATACACTCAGTGACCTGGTCTCCACAGCCTTCTGTGGCAATGAATTCCATAGATTCACCACTCTCTGGCTAAAGAAGTTTCTCCTCATCTCTGTTCTAAAAGGTCTTCCCTTTACTCTGAGGCTGTGCCCTCAGGTCCTAGTCTCTCCTACTAATGGAAACTTAGCCAGGATGCCCTCAGTTCCTTCATCTAGATCATAAATGTATAAAGTGAAAAGTTGTGGTCCCACAACTGACTCCTGCAGAACTCCACTAGTCACCGGCTGCCATCCTGAGAAGGACCCCCTTATCCCCATTCTCTGCCTTCTGCCAGACAGCCAATCTTCTCTCCATGCTAGTACCTTGCCTCTAACACCATGGGCTCTTATCTTACTGAGCAGCCTCCTGTGCGGCACCTTGTCAAAGGCCTTCTGGAAGTCCAAGTAGATAACATCCATTGGCTCTCCTTTGTCTAACCTACTCATTACCTCCTCAAAGAATTCTAACAGATTTGTCAGGCATGACCTGCCAAGCGCTCATCCAGGTACTTTTTAAAGGATGTGAGGCAACCCGCCTCCACCACCCTCCCAGGCAGTGCATTCCAGACCCTCACCACCCTCTGGGTAAAAAAGTTTTTCCTCACATCCCCCCTAAACCTCCTGCCCCTCACCTTGAACTAATGCCCCCTTGTGACTGACCCCTCAACTAAGGGGAACAGCTGCTCCCTATCCACCCTGTCCATGCCCCTCACAATCTTGTACACCTCGATCAGGTCACCCCTCAGTCTTCTCTGCTCCAACGAAAACAACCCAAGTCTATCCAACCTCTCTTCATAACTTAAATGTTTCATCCCAGGCAACATCCTGGTGAATCTCCTCTGCACCCTCTTCAGTGCAATCACATCCTTCCTATAATGTGGCAGCCAGAACTATACACAATACTCCAGCTGTGGTCTCACCAAAGTTCTATACAACTCCAACATGACCTCCCTACTTTTGTAATCTATGCCTCGATTGATAAAGGCAAGTGTCCCATATGCCTTTTTCACCATCCCACTAATATGCCCCTCTGCCTTCAGAGATCTATGGACACACACGCCAAGGTCCCTTTGTTCCTCAGAACTTCCTAGTGCCATGCTGTTCATTGAATACTTCCTTGTCAAATTACTCCTTCCAAAGTGTATCACCTCACACTTTTCAGGGTTAAATTCCATCTATCAATTATCTGCCCATTTGACCATCCCATCTATATCTTCCTGTAGCCTAGGACACTCAACCTCACTGTTAACCATCCAGCCAATCTTTGTGTTATCCGCAAACTTACTAATCCCACCCCCCACAGAGTCATCTATGTCGTTTATTTAAATGACGAACAATCAGGGACCCAGCACAGATCCCTGTGGTACATCATTGAACACTGGCTTCCAGTCACTAAAGCATCCTTCTGTCATCACCCTCTGCCTCCTACAACTAAGCCAATTTTGAATCCACCTTATCAAATTACCCTGTATACCATGTGCATTTGCCTTCTTTATAAGTCTCCCATGTGGGACCTTGTCAAAGGCTTTGCTGAAATCCATATAAACTACATCAACTGCACTAACCTCATCTACACACCTGGTGACCTCCTCAAAAAATTCAGTCAAATTTGTTAGGCATGACCTCCCTCTGACAAAGTCATGCTGACTATCCCTGATCAAACCTTGCCTCTCCAAGTGGAGATAGATTCTCTCCTTCAGAATTTTCTCCAATAGTTTCCCTACCACTGACGTGAGACTCACTGGACTGTAGTTCCCTGGCTTATCTCTACAACCCTTCTTAAACTACCTGCCTGTTTCTCTTGGAAACTGGACTTCCTGGTGGTCACCCATTCCCTTCCTTCCTCAAGTCCCTTCATCTCGCTGTGAGGTGACCATCTCTCTAAACATGCTATCCACGATGCTCTCAGACTCACAGATGCTGCACAGTGTCCCCAGCCACCATTCCAGCTCTGAAACCCGAGCTTCCAGGAGCTGCAGCTGGACACACTTCCTGCACAGATGCTGGTCCCGGGCACTGGAAATGTTCCCGACTTCCCACATGGAGCCCGAGGAGCACACCACGGCTTTGAGCTCTCCTGCCATGACTTATCCCTTTAAATTAAACCTTTTAAATCAATTACTCTAGGGTTCTTCTTTCCTGATCCTCGTTACTACAGAATATGCAAACTATAAATGACAAAAAGACCTTATACTATATAAGCAATAAAAGTAGTAAATACTTACCCGACCTGACCCACTACTTACCAGTCATTTCTTTCCCTTGTAGACTTCACTGCTGCAGCAGGGCAAGACCACTCTCTGAAGATTTAAGAAGTTAGATAGCAAAGAAAAAATGCAAAGGGCACCTCTTCCCCTCTGCACCGAATTCCCACTGTGCACCAAATTGCCAAGACCCACACTCACTCTGGCTGTGTCTCACTCAGGATGAGATCCCTCCCCTTCTCGTGTGCAAGCACACTCACTCTGACTCCACTCACTCTGACCCCATACTGACCCCACACACTGACTCCACACTCTGACCTCGCTCACCGACCCCCCCCCCATACTGACCCCACTCGCCCTGAAACCCACTCGCTCTGACCCCCACACACTCTAACCCTACACTTTGACCCCACTCTCTGACCCCAGTCAGTGACCCATCTCGCTGCCCTCTCACTGCCCACCCGCTGCCTAGCGGACAGGCCCTGTACGAGTAGCCATGGTCTTTCCCCGTGTACCTGTGTCCTCGATAGGAAGCCTGGATTTTAATGGCTGCATCTTGTACTTTGGCATCTTTGATGTCGATGGTGCATCCTGGAGGGGGGGCAGTTTTCTTAGGCGCCGCTGTCTTCGACATCTGTCAACAACAACAACAACAACCTGACTGGCTGAGCGAGGGTGGGCGAGGGGGAGAAATATTGACCTAGACACTGGGGAATCCTACTCGTTCCCCCTGACCCTTTTGCAATAGAGAGGCCGTGGGATCTCTTACCCCATAGGAGCAGCCACAAAAGTTCTCAGGTTTAAGGAATGCTGAAGCTAATATGAGGGTGGTGCTGGGGGAGGGGGGGGTGGAATCGGAGGAGGGGGTGGGGGCGGGGGGGGAAGGGGGAAGGTGTGGGGGTGGGGATGGGGTGGGGGAGGGGCGGGGGGTGGGGGAGGGGTTGGGGAGGTGGAGGGGTGGGGGTGTGAGTGGGTGTGGGGGTGGGGGTGGGGGAGTGGGTGAAGGAGGGGCTGGGGGAGTGGGTGGGGGAGGGGGTGGGGGGTGGGGTTGCAATGGGGGTGGGGGAGGGGGTGGGGGAGGGGGGTGGGGGAGGGGGTGCGGGTGGGGATGGGGTTGGGGGAGAGGGTAGGGGAGGGGGTGGGGGTGGGGGTGGGGGTGGGGATGGGGTTGGGGGAGAGGGTAGGGGAGGGGGTGGGGGTGGGGGTGGGGGTGGGG